>NC_082625.1:3952617-4624980 GCF_030936135.1 Gavia stellata
TGTGTGTGCTGGGGGGGAGGGCTGAGTGGTGGGGGTGGGGGAGAGATGGATGTTTATTTAATGCAGAAAAAAAGCAATAAAAAATTAAAAAAAAAAAACCATGCTAAAAAAATAAAAAAAAAAAAACCACAAACAAAGAAGTCTTAGCACTTTGCGATGGAACGGGTACTTTGAGATCACTTTATCTAATTTAAAAAGCAAAAGCGAACCATGTTTACAAGTCAAAACCAACTTCTACAGAAAAAAAAATATTATTAAAAAAAAAAAATCCTAAATTTATTTTTGTAAGAAAATGTGTATATATATATATATATTTAAAAAAAACAAAAAACAAAAAAAACAAACCATAGGCAGAATCCAAGTTCTAGTTCCTGGCGTAATGAAAGCCACAAGGTGTGCGATGGGAGGAACGATGCTAATTAGGTTCTGTGACATGCCCGGCACCAGCCCCGCGCCGAAGTCGTCCCGCTTCGCCAATGAAAAAGAAAATAATTAAAAAAAAATCCCACGGAAGCTTGAATTTTAGGCAGGAATCACGGGGGGGTGTTTTGGGTTCGTGTATTGTTCGTTTCTCGCCCTCTCCCCTTATTTTTCTTTTTGAATTTGGGGGTTTTTTGGGTTATTTTTCAATGTTTTCCAGCCAGCGCTAGGCCAGCCCAGCTCCCCCCGGACCCCCCACCCCGGGCAGCCAAACTCAGCTCCGGGTATCGGCCCCTCCCGGGACGGTGCCGGAGGGACCCGGATCCGGGTTCCGGACTCTGGCGGTGGGGGGCTGCAGATGCGAACCCCCCCCCCGGCCGCTGCACCTCTGCTTAGCACAGGCTGATTGGGGCATATGCAAAGCCAAAAAAAAATACTAATTAAGCGTGGATTTGTAAATAGACACTTATTTGAGGTCTTTATTGTACGCGGAGTTGTGGTATCTCTTTTCTAGTTCGTGTTCATTTTTCTCCCCGGTTTTTCCGCCCCCCCCCCCCAGTTCCTCGCTGCTGCTTTTCTCTCCCTCTGCCCTGAAAGAGCCCTGGGATAAACCCGGCGGCTTCTTCTGGCCCGGCCAGTGCTGGGGGGGGGAGAGGGGAAAAAAAAAATAAAGAGGGGAAAAAAAAATAAAGAGGGGGAAAAAGAAAAAATGGGGGAGGAAGAGGGGAAAAAAAAATAGGGAAAAAAAAATAAGAGGGGGGAAAAAGAAAAAGGGGGGGAAGAGGGAAAAAAGAAAGAAGAGGGGGGAAAAAAGAGGGGGAAAAAAGGGGGGGGGAAGAGGGAAAAAAGAAAGAAGAGGGGGGAAAAAAGAGGGGGGAAAAAAGGGGGGGGGAAGAGGGAAAAAAAAGGGGAAAAAGATAAAAGAGGGGAAAAAAGAGGGGAAAAAGGGAAAAAAGAAGGGGAAAAAAGGGGAAAAAAGAGGGGAAAAAGGGGGGATGGAAAGGGGGGGAAAGAAGAGGGGAAAAAAGAAGAGGGGGAAAAAAAGGGGAAAACGAAAAAGGGGGAAAAAAGGAGGAAAAGAAAAAGGGGAAAAAAGAAAAAAGGGGAAAAAAGAGGGGAAAAAAGAAAGGTGAGGGAAAAAAAGGGAAAAAAAGGGAAAACAAAGAAAAAGGAAAAATAGAAGGGGAAAAAAGGGGGGGGGGAAGAGAAAAAAGGGAAAAAAGAAAAAAGGGGAAAAAAAAAAAAGAAAAAAGAGGAAATGGCACAAAAGTAAGAGGCGAGAGAGGGAGAATTAGTCTCAGGATCCCCCGCAGCGAGAGCGTCCCCCACCCCGGCCGCTCTCCAGCCCCCGGCCGCGAGTTTGCACTAATAATTAAAAAAAAAAGGCAAAAAAAAAAAAAAAAGGCAACCCCCCCCAAAGGCCCACAGCCCCCAGTTTGTCCCCGTCGCCCGCCTTAACCCCCGGCCCCGGCAGCAGCCACGAGCCCCCCCGCAGCCGCCCCCCCAGTGCTGTAGTTTGGCATCGAGAGCGGTTTTGTTGGTGTTCTTGTTAAATTTTAATATTTTTTTTAAAAAATTTAATTTTTTTTTTTTTTTTAATTCAGGTTATGGTAAAGCGTTGCCAAAGATGGTGCTGAGTTACACCGGGTCGGGAGGAGAAAGGAAAAAAAAAACCCGAAATAAAAATTAAATAATAATAATAATAATAATAATAATGGGATGAAACCACAGGGGGGGTCAAAGTGAAGGAGGAAAAAAAGGAAAAATTAAGGGTTTTTGGTACAAAAGAGGAAAAAACAGCCCCCCCCCCCCCCAGGGTGGGGGCAGAGGGGGGAGCCAGCTCGGGGGGCTCAGCCCGGGGGTCCCCCCCCCCGGGACAGCAGCCTGGGCTGGGGGGTCCCCGTCCCCCCATGACTGGTGACGGGGCGGGGGGGGTCAGTCCCTGCTAGTTTGGGGTCTGGGGGGTGGCAAAGGGGGGGGTGGGGGGGGGGTGTGCAGGGGCTTCACCCCCTCCTGGGATGGGGGGGGTTTGGGGGGGGGGGGGGCATCTCCTTCCATCCCCCCCGCGCTGCTTGTAAAGATGCTGCATCCACCCCCCCGCCCCCCCGAGATGGGGCTGGAGGGGGTCCTGCCCCCCCCGCCCTGGGCAGTGAGGGGGGGCTCGTTCTTCCGCAGGAAAAGGGCTTCTTTCTTCTCCCCCCCCCCCCCCCCCCCCCCAAATTCTCCCCCAGCACCCACCAGGTAGTGCCCCCCCCCCGGGGTGAGGGTCCGGCGGCAGCTGGGACACCCCCCACCCCCCCCCCCGATTTGACTATTTAAAAGGAAAATAAGAACAAACCTCTGTCAGAGCTCTATAGAGCGCCTCGATTTATATTTTCGCTTTATTATGAAAAGTTTTATTTAAATAAAGAAGAACACTTTTCAAAAAGAGGAAATCCCCGCGGCGGCACAGGCCGGGGGGAGCCGGGGGGGGCGAGAAGCAAAATGCTGCGTTTCAAGTTGTGTTTTCTACAAATTATATCTATATATATATATATATATACACACACCCCGAGAGCTTAAACGTCTCCTGGGGCGGGGGGGGGCACGCGTGCGGCCGAGCTCGGCCCGGGATCCCGGCCGGGATGCTCGAGATGGGGCCACTTCTTTTTTATTTTTAATTGGTTTTGGTTTGTTTTGTTTTTTTTTTTTCCTTTTTTTTTTTTTTTGCGTCTTTCTATATAATCTATTAAAGAGATTCTCTATCTAAAGCACTCGCAAGGTTTCAGCGGTTTTTATGTGTAAACTACTTTTGTGGTATAGGGGGGTAAAGGAGCGAGGCGAGGAAAACGTTAAAAAAAAATAAAATTAAAAAAAAAGCACAGAAAAGACATTCCATAGATTGTAACTTTGATAGTTCTTTATAAAGTGTGGGAGGCGAGGAAAAAAAAAAAAATTTAAAATAATAAAAATTGCACTTTGGGGGGGGGCTTTAAAAAAAAAAAAAGAAAATAAACTATATATTAAAAATACAGACGCAGCCGTTTGGTTTCTTGGGAGGCGGAAAAGCTGATGGGGGGGCAGAGCCCGGGGGGGGGTCCTCCGCTTTGGGCCGGTTTGGGGGGGGGTGTCGGGGTTTTGGGGTGGGTCTGTTCTTTCCTGGGGGGTTTGGAGCCGCGGCGGGAGCTCCCCGGGCTGGGGGGGCTGTGCTGGGAGGGGTGACCCCCCCGGGGGGGGGGGGGGGGCTAAGCCTGATTTGGGGGTGTCCAGGGCTGCGGGGGGGTTGTTGTGAGGGGGGTGCCAGTCCCAGCCTGTCGCCGTGCCTCAGTTTCCCCAAACGGAGCACGCACCCCTTCTTGCAAAATAATGGCAAAGGGGGGTCCCAGCACCCCAGCGCGGAGTGGGTGCCCCCTCCCAGTCTGCCCAGTACCCCCACGGCCGGGTCCGGCCCCGCTGGGGCAGCTCGGCCCCGTTAAACCGCCTGGGGGGGGCCGAGGCGTGAGGGCGGGGGGGGCGCAGGGCCCTAATCCCGTTTGGGCACAGATTAGGGCCGGGGCCAACGCCGGCTCCCAGATGGCCGCGGTTTAAGGAGCCCCCGGGGACGGGATTTGGGGGTGTGCACCCCCCCAGCGCACACCCCACACCCCCCCCCAGGCCGGGATGGAGCTGCAAGCGGGGAAACTGAGGCAGGCGGGGGGGGACACACACACACAGAGGTGGCACTAAGGGGAACCCCACAACCCAGAGCCCCAAAATCCTGCTGCCACCCTCTCCGCGAGCGAGACCCAGCCCGGCCTCCAGCCCCCCCGTCACCGCCACCCCCGGGGCACCCCCCAGGCCCCCCCCAAAGGGCACAGCCAACGTTACCGGATTAATTTGTGTCATAAGCTGCCTCGTTTTCGGGAGCGCGAAGAGCTTTGGGGGTTTTATCTCCCCGGATTTAGTGGCCGAGTCGTCGTTCTTAGCGAGACGCCCTAATGCCGCTTAACACCTGGGAGCCGCGATTTTCATTAGGGGCGTCAGGGACAATTAGTAAGAAAATAATTAGGGCAGGGGCCTGGCGCTGGGGGGGGTTAAGCCCCATATGTGCCTGGGCCTCGGGAGGTGGGGACCCCCCCGGCCCTCCGTGGGTGACACCGCGGGGATGTGGCCGGACCTGGAGGGGGGACACGGGGCAGTAGGTCCCCGTCCTGGGGCGCCCTGCGAAGGTTGGACCCCGGGGAGATGGGGGGGTCCCCACTGGGGCATGGGGGGGTCCCTCAAGGGGGACGCGTAGCCGAGGCTCTGGCCCCGTCCCGGCACGTGGGGGTTCGTCGGTGACGGGGGGACACCCGCGACCCCTCGGCGTGGTGGGGGTGGGACACGGGGCAGGTGACACCCAGAGTGTCCCTCAGCAGGTCCTGCCTGGAACTGCCCCCACGTTTTGGGGGGCCCCATCTGGGCGCCCCCAAATCCCCCCAGCCCTGAGCAGGGGGGGGCTACAGGAAGGGGGGCCGGGGCTGGGGAAGGAGGGGGCCGAGGCCACGGGGAGCGGGGACATGTCCCCAGCCCCAGCGTGCCCGCTCGGGCAGGCAGCGGTGGGGGGCCACGGGCAGGGCGAGGGGGGGCAGCGCAGGTAGGGCGAGGGGGGGGCCGGGGGGCGCCGGGGGGCAGCAGGGGCAGCAGCAGCCAAGGCCGTACAGGGCGTAGGGGTGGTAGTAGCCGATGTTCACCCTGCAAGGGGAAACAGAGCACCCGGGGTCAGCCCTGAGCCCCAAACCCCACCGCGACCCCCCCCCCCAGGACCCCCCCCAACCCCGCTCACCTGCGGACGCGCCGCCGGGCCCGCCGGCGGTGGTAGTCGCCTTTGGCGAAATCCTCCAGGTTGGCGGGGTGGATGGCCCAGAAGTGGCCTTTGCCGTTGTCGCTGCGGCCGGCTTTGACGAAGCACTCGTTAAGGGAGAGGTTGTGGCGGACGCTGTTGCGCCAGCTCTTCTCCTGGGCCGAGAGGCGCCGTCAGCCAGCCCGCGCCCGCCACGGCCCCGCCGCGCCCACCCCACGCACCTCCGGGGATGTCAGTAGGCACCAGAGTGAACGGCACCCGACGCACCTGGAGAAACCAGCCCCTTGGCACCGCTTGAAACTGTCCCGAGATCCGGACGCCGGCACACACGTTTTCCCGGTGGATTGGGGTCAGCAGAGACGTGGTGAGTCAAGCCCAGGCCTGTCCCCAACCCGACACCAGCACCCCGGGGCTCAGCTCCCAGTTTGCCCACCCCAAACACTAAAACCATACCAAAATCGGGGGGAAAATCCCCCAAAAGAGGTCGGCTCCAGCATGGCAGCCCCTCACCTTGTTCTTGAAGTAGGGGTAGTTGTCCATGATCCACTGGTAGATGTCGGAGAGCAGCAGCTTCTTCTCCGGGGAGGAGAGGATAGCGGTGGAGATGAGGGCGATGTAGGACTGCGACGGCTTGTCCCCGGGCTCCGGCGGGGGCCGGGGGGCTGGCGGGGGGCACCGGCCGGGGGGAGAGGGGGTGCGGGGTCCCCCCTCGCCCCGCTCCGACAGCAGGTACTCGATGGTGAAGGAGGCCCCGGGCGGGCGCCGTCCCCCGGGCACCGTGTCCCCCATGGTCCCCGCCAGGCGCAGGGGAGACCTCTCGCCCGGGCCAGTAATTAGCGCAGATTACAGGGTTTGCTAATTGTGTTTTCACAAACGGGCCGCCTTGGCAAAGCGGGCTGTTTATCTGGCAAAGCCCCGGGTTTAGCGGGATTTGGACCTTTAAGCCTCATAAATAAAATGATTAATCCGCTGGAGGTGGAGGAATTCGAAGCGGCACTGAGGTGCCCGGGGGGGCTTCAGCACCCACCTCGCTCTTGGGTCCGGCTGCCCCCCAAGTCCCAGGGGGAGCCCGTGGGGGAGCTGGGGCTGCCCCGGGCCCCTCCTGCCCCACCCACAGACCCCCCCCCCCCCCCCAGCTCATTTTGGGGTGAGCCCGGGGAGCTCCCGGGGAGAAATCCCAACAAGCCAACACTGAATTTAAATGTAAATCTTTCTTTTTATTTAACAAACACTATAATTTGAACTTTGAAGAATGTGTACTGAGGGAAAGAAAAATAATTTTCTTTTTTGTTTTTTCTCTTCTCTTTACAAAAAAAAGAAAAAAACAGGATATAAGAAAAAACATATGTACAGGAAGAGCTGGCCAACTCAAACAGAAAGCAGTAACAGAAGCATGATGTTTCCAAACAGTGGCTTGGCCTGGAAAATTTAAAAGCAATTAAATTAGAATACAAATATTAGAAAAAACTGGACTCTAAAGCTACTGTGCAGCCAAGGATGCGAGCCACAGAACTTTATACAGTAAAACTTAATTTTTGAGCTCTACCCAGGTTTTTTTGTTTGTTTGTTTGTTTGTTTTAATCCCCCTTCCCACCCCTGCCCCCGTTTAAACCTGAAAACATATTGCTTACACGCAAACAGAAAAAAAAAGAGAGAAGAAAAAGAAAAGCCTATGGCATACAAATCAGAGTTTTTCTCTGTGGGAACAAGACTAGAAACAGCAGAAGAGCAAGCGAGATGCGGCTGCCTCCCCGCCTGCTGCCCGCTCCCCCCTGCCCACGGCTGCCGGCCGGGACACCCTCACAAGCTGCCTGGGAGGCCCCAGGAGAAAACAGGGGGGGTTTAACACCCACCCCCCCCTTTTGCCTTCAAGTTTTCATTTACGAAGACAAAATACAGATGGGCAGGAAGGGCCGGGAGTGAGGGACGCTCCCTCTGCCAGCGTCTGCAGCCCGATGCGGAGCCCGGTGCCCTCCCGCGCTGGGCAGGGGATTCGGGGATCCTACACCATGGGCGGGAGGGACGGGGGAGAATTTGGAGAAGAAACCTCCAAACACGCCAGGTCGAAGCTTCCTCCTCAAAAGCATTGAGAGGATAATTCTTTGCTTTCTTCCTAGATGCTTTTGGGCAAGTCGCTAACAAGGATTTAAATAGTTCTGGGTGGACCTCGGTGGCTTTTCTGTTGACGTGCGATCGGCCGTGCTTCATTTTTTCCTCAAACACAGGACGGGCACTTTGGAAAGCGCCGTCGCTTTGGTTCTGCCATTTTGCCGCCGTTGCCCCCCTCCCAGCGCCCCGAGGAGGCGAGGGCCGAGGGGAGGCAGAAGGGTTTTGGGGTGCAGGGACATCCCTGCAACTGGGCAGCGCCCAGTGCCACCAAGCGCCCCTGGCCCAGGGCTCGGGGGTCTTGGTACGGCGCAGCTGGACGCTGCCCAGGCGGCCCCGGCTGCAGCAATGCCCCTGATGTTGGGCGTGGGGACACCGCTCCTGCTTTGCCACCCGTCCCGTGGGCATGGCGAGGGGCAGAGGCACAGGCCAGCTTCCTTCCAACATTTATTCTCATCTACGGAGGAGAAAAGTCAGCGAGGTCCAAAGCAAAACGGAGTTCAGAGGTGTCAGTGGGAAGAGCAGAGCTGCTTACGCAAAGTTAATTACAAAAATTCTCTAAGACAAAGTCAAAAAGGTTACCATTTGGAAACTCAAAAGCAACAACATTTTGCCATCAAGAGCATAGCAGTAGCTTTGGGTCTGGGACCAAAGTCTTGAACAGAGAAGTGGAAAGTCCAGAGGCTGTGAACACGTGGCCGCAGGGCTCCACGCATCGTCCCTCGGCTCTGTCCTCAACACCCTGCCAACAGTGCCGCCAGCAGCGCCGGTGCCGGGCCGCACACTGGTTCGTGACTGAAAGAAACCTGAATTGGAGTTTACCGAGGTAGTTGGCTAGAAACTGAGATTCCCCCACCTGGCATTTTCTCGAAGGCCCAAGCATCCCTCGCCCCCCACCCCGCTCCTCCTCACGTGCCAGGTGTCCAGCTGTCCTGCAGGTCACTGCCACCGCCTCCAGAAACAAAGCCTTCTCAAAGAAAAGGGAATGCGCAGCCCTTTTAAGTCTTCAAAAACACCAAGTTATTGCACTTCAAAAATACAACAGATTTGTGGTTCGAGCCCTCCCCACCCTCCCCATGGCTTCTGCTCAACTAAAACGATTCACTACGCACAATTTCTACATTACCTTCGGAGTAGGTTAAAAGATTCAAAACGTGTCTCTTTACATGAGGTGCAGAGCTGCTGGAGCTCCTATCTAGAACAGTGCGATTCCAATCGTACATCTCTTCCCTTTCACCCCGTGCCCCCCATCCCCACCCCTAAAAATCCCCTCTATGCTTGCTGGGTTATACAAACCACCCTCGCCCACCCACCCCTCTCCTGTCCCTCTCCCCGCTCCCCCCCGCCCTTCCCCGCCCCGGACTCACATGTCCAGCAAAAACTTCAGATTAATTAAGGAATGGTTATTTAACAAGACAATAAAAATGCACACAGCTTTGGAGATGCACGGGAGTTAAGATGTCCTGTAGATCTGCAGGTGAACTCCACCGATTCAAACCGTCCCGGTGAAGGGCAGCAGAGACCAGCGAGCTGCGGATTCTGACTGCCTGGCTTAAGACACTTTCCTTACTTCAGGCTCCAGTTCAGGGTCAGGCTTTGAGTGGGGTCGTTTTCCAACCAAGAAGCAGCTCAATGGTTTGTTTTTCATTTGTGGTTTGTTTTGTTTGTTGTTTTTTTTTTTTTTCCTTTTTCTCTTGTTTTAACGATTAATTTGGAATAGGAAAGTCTAAGGAGATCAGGGAGGAAGGGAGATGAGGTGGGAGAGGACGTTCTCCCCCTCCTCCAGTTTAATAAGCACCAGAGTATTCAAGTCTGTCCGTTCTGAGATTCAGAGCTGCTTCCGCAGTCAGCAGGCAGAAACTAAACCTTTCTCATAAGAGCAGCGTCGTTTTGGTTGGGGTCCCTCATCATCGTCATCTTCTTCCTCATCTTCCTCCTCCTCTTCCTCCGATGATGAGCTGTCCAGTGTTAAATCCACAACGTCAGCAGTGGCCTTGCCGTTCTCACCGTTACCATTAGGAGTGGGCAACAGCCCGTTCACATCTGAAGAACCTGAAAGAGGTGAGGGAAGAGAGAGAGCTAATTAAGACACTTTAGGCCCAGTTGAGGGGATGCTCCGATATCCTTGGTCTCTCGTGGCTGCGTGGTACTTAGAATAGAATAGTTCAGCTGGAAGAGACCTACAACGATCATCTCATCTAACTGCCCGACCACTTCAGGGCTGACCAAAAGCTAAAGCATGTTCTTAAGGGCATTGTCCAAACGCCTCTTAAACCCTGACAGGCTTTGGGGCACTGAAGACCTCTCGAGAAAGCCTGTTCCAGGGTCTGACCACCCTCTCGGTAAAGAAATGCTTTGTAACGTCAAGTCTGAAAGGCAAAGGGGTGCATGAAACAAACTCCATTCAAGCAGCCACCTAAAAAAAACCCCAAAACAAAAGAGCCGACGCCACAAACCTGATGCTCTCTCTGGGGTCAGGACTTGCTGCAGTGTGCAACGGCACCTGCACCAGCCGCTTGGAAGAAGACGTTCCCGCCTGAGAACTGGGAACTGGCTCAGCCGAAGCAAGAAGCTACACAACCACATTGCCACCCCATCAGCAGACATGGCCACTGCTAGTGGACCCGGCCTCGCGCGGGCTGCCCAACTGACAGCCCTTCCGGTCAAAATCCTCTTTTCCACCAGAGTAGTACAGTGCTGTTCCGGGCTGGTCTTGCCAATGACACTTCAGGGGTCGTTGCAGAGAAGCATATACTGACAAACTTGTTCGATGCTGTTCTGGCAATAACCCAGCTTTGCTGAATAACCCCCTTCGGGCTGGGCCCTCCTCCGCAGGGATGCGATGCACACTGGCGATGCCGTTCATTTCTGGAGAGGCTGAAAACGAAGGGGCTATCCAGAGGAAGCTCTCCAAGAGCCAAACGCACGTTAAGGTATCACACAGCTCTTCCCAAGCCAGTTGGGGAACTCCAGTTTTGCAATTTGTGCACCTTTCCTACAGTAATTTAAAGTCTCTAGCCCCAGAGATACTCACCTAGAACTAATATTGGACACTGAGGGCTGCAGCTCCGCTCTTTCTCAGCTCTGATGGGACACCAGGAGCCATCCACCAGGTACTCTATTTCATCTGCATCTTCACATTCTGTCAGGATCTTTGACAGGAGCCTGGACAGGAGAAAAGACGCTATCTATTAAGCTCGAGACAATCAGCAGAATGCATTTAGTGATGGGCCATCGACCTGGATCTTCACCTTAAACAGCCCTAAATTTGAAAGAAATTTGGTGTTAGCAGAAGGCTGCCAAGCAGATAGCCCTTGCAGTCAAGAGCTTCTTTCATTTCCCATGAAACAAGTACAGGTTCTGACAGTGCAAACCAACCCAGTCCTTTCTGACAAGGTACCTAAACCATGAACTAACATTTTAATTATGTGCAATTAGAAGACAGTCTTGCCTCTTCACCCACTTTCCCAAGGCTGTGGTACCACTTCCAGACAGGCGTCTGAATCCCCAGCTGGAGCTATGTCAGGGCTGGTGCAGGTTCATTCACACCAAGGCATTAGCAAAGGACAAAATATCCTGTGACATTAGGAAATAAGCAAACCAACAAGCAGCACTTTGCTTCCTCCCTATTTTTATTTCCCAAAGCCTCCACAGCAGCCACCAAAACAATATAGGCAGGAGGCTGCAACAGAAAAAAAACACGTGCGCTACTGAAAATAGACCCAGTGTAGATACCTTGATGTCAGCCATCTCTCGCTGCTGAGACACTAACCAGAACGAGGCCCTTACTCTGGCTCACTGTGCCTCAGGAACTGGGTACTTGTTTTATTCCACTATGTCCCACCATTTGCCTGGGATGTTTATTTAGACACGCTATGGGAGCCACTGTTCTGCAAGGCCTTATTCACTTCTGGATTTGAGCATTTCTCTTCAGCATAAATGAGAGGTAATAGCAAACTCTTACGTGCTCAAGAAAACTATTCGTGGCACACTGCTGGGAGAAAGTTTCTGCAGAAACTTTCTCCCAGCTCAAGTAGGAAATGCGTTTCCACAGACCGTCCTGTTATCCAGCAGAGCAACCACCAAGGCTGCAATTCCAAAAGAGCTGACAAGGCCCAGAGGATCTCAGACTCTACCAACCAACTACCTCCTCAGGAGCCTACGCCCCTTTTTTGGCTAACAACATCCAGCTGTGACTGCCAGGTTCCCTCCAGCTTACTTTCAGGGAGGTCTGAAGACTACCGTCACCCAACAGAACCGGCGCTGAAACCCAGTCTTGAGCACTGCAGAGCAGGGACAAAGAAACCTGCTGAGCCCTCACCAGTGACGACCTCCTCCTCCTTGTCCAGGAGGGACACGTGCATTGCTGACCTGTGGAGCTTCCACAATCCAACCCCTCATACCTTCCCCTTCAGTCTCAGCAGCCTTGTTAGAGATCTCAAAAGGAACTGGATTTTCCTGTTGGTGTTGGCCAGAGGACAAAGCAAACAGGTTATCTATGCCTAGGCTGCTTCAGACTGTCTAAAAAGCCGCAACTCCTGGATCAAATCAGTACCTACAAACACAGCAATGCTCAGAATATTATCAGCCTGGCCCTGGGAATATACCACCCAGGCAGAGACTCGTCTGCTCACTTCACTGCCTTGTGTGCCAAGGGAGCTGGATGCACCTGAACAATTTCTCTCTAAACTCTCCCTACTTTTGAGGGAATCTGCATTAGAGGCCAGTTATACAAGCTGTGAGGGTGGAAATCATTTTCCAGAAGCCAAGAACCATGCGTCTTGCTCCACCAGTCCTCAGGGTTGCTCTCGGCTTGGCTAGCACCACTACGGATGTCAGTGGTCCCAGCCCATAAAACAGGCTCCCTGCATTTTGAGGCAACAAAGCTTCATCTGAGGGGTGGGTGGAGATTACTGTTCACATTAATTCACTCCTTGTTCCTTCCTTTACTCCTGGAAAAAAGCCTGGCAATTTATTGTGCTCCTCTCTAGAGATAGCCTCTGGAACCCATATATCTGGAGCTGACAAGCACCGGTCGCCAGCTTTCTGGCTTGCCTCAGGTGGCCCCTGCTGTCGGCCTAGCTTGTTCTGCAGTTTGCATATAGGACTCCATCCACCAGGTCTGCAACGAGGAGAGGGAGATCTCCTCGTTTTTAGAGTAATCCTCTTGGCACACAGCTGCATTTTCAAGCTTTCCAGTATTAAACCTTGCTCAGACGTACGAGCACCACCTCCAAAGTGTTCTCGTACTGCTGAACTGTAGCGCTCCAGCTCTCCTAGATTATGGTGAGCCCTCTGCTCTGCTCTTTGATAAAAAGACCGAGCAAACTAACTCTAGTACAGAGATATGGGAAACATCATTCCCATATGGACTGAAAACCAGATGACAAGTTGAGTGCCAAGTCTAAAGCAACCTTTCCCCAATTCACGGCCGGAGAACTCTTGGCAGGGCTCGGGACATGCATTTCTTGCCTCACCCTTTCCCAAATGCTGTTTGGAATTTACTTTAATTCCCTCCTGTGCTTTTACAGCACTACTCCAACTATGCCACATTCAAAATGAGACAGTAGAAAGAGAACATCCCTCGTGCAGAAGAGACAGGGGCTGCCTCGCTGGGAATGGGGATGCTGGTGTGGCTCTGTCCTTCTGGCCCGCTACGGGGCAGGCGGCAGCCCCAGGACAGCAGCCAGACCCAAATGCAGGCTGGGACAAAACTTCGCGGTCTGTCCACCACAAACCCACTCTACAAGTGCTCTACCAAAAGCTGGTTCCCTCCCAGCACACCCCATTTGCCTGACAAGTGCACCTGTGTCCCCTCCCACACCAAGGGGGATGGTGACCCCCAGCAGGGAGCCCCCGGGGCCCACTGAGCACCCCAAGGTCCTGCTGCACAGGCTCAGCCTGCTAGCAGGGATCAACCACCACTGGGTGTCCCCAGAGGAAGCAGGGCAGGAGGCCCAGGGAGCCCAGGTAGATCCCCAAAACCTCCAGTCCAGACAGCATATCCAAAGCATTTTAATTCTGGCCCTCCAGCGCATCTGAACTGCCTGCTTTCCTCCCCTGTAGGCATGCAAAACACAGAAACAGCTCCTATCGAGACATCCTTCCCATCCTTGACACTAAGATATTCACAACTGCCACAGAAATTGTACTGGAACAGTCACACATACTGTACAAAAATCTTTCCAAATGCTGCATTTATACCTCTATCTCGAGTGCAGGATGTTCTGTTTAACAGCTGGCAGAGAAGATCCCCCAATCAAATTTACAGCGTGCCAAGAATTGCTTGTGAGCTGATGAGCACCTCACACTGACAAGAAAACAGGAAGATGTTTCCTATCAAAAATCATCTTATCGGGTGCTTATAAAGTGGTTTATTCCACGCAGCATGATATCTGTCAACCAAGGCGGCTAGTTGCGCAGGTTCATCAACCTGATGAAAAGAGTGAGGTAGTAAATGCTTGATTCTCAAAATGCTTTAGCGTAATCCAAAAATTAGGAATGGCAGACAAACAGTCAAGCCTTGCTCTAGCACACCAAGACAATTAAGTCAGTATATTATGCACCAGTGGAATAAACCTCCAACTTTGTTTCGCGGTGATCTTCAATCAGATGCACAGACCAAAAGACAAGATGCCGCACCCAGTGGAGAAAAGAAAGGGGTTGAGGACGGAGAAGTGTATGTACTCACCCATCAATGATTAGCTGGTCATAGGGTGCTGGTTTGTCACACACAGGGCACATCCATGTGGGCTTTTTCTCATTCATCTGTAGGTAGAAGACTGCATCAAAGCACTGCAGATGTGCACAGGTCTCCGCCCGGCAGGGGACAGACAGCCGCATCTTCACTAGCTGTTGAACCAAAGAGCAGGAGATCAGCTATAAAACCCACCCAAGCTATCACCAGACAGTTCTCCTAAGCAAAAAGTTTGTTAGCTGGCAAAGCTGGTCTGGCAGCAGAATAGGATTTCTTGACAAAAACAGACTAAAATATATTGCAAAGACTTACCGGACAGATGAGAGAGACACGAACACCTGTAGTGGCAATTTCACTGTCTGGATCCAAGCGTAGCTTTTCTTTTACTGCGGTAAGAGTAGAGAGCACAAAATTTAACAGATGCAAACTTAAAGCTTGGAAATAACACGTAGCACAGGTCAAGCAGCTCACTGACAGCCCTTAGCTGCGTACAAGTCATTTTCCCCACAGATGATAACCTCTGCCAGTCAGGGACAGAGGACACAGGAGGCAGAAAGCTGTTGTATTGGACCAGGCTTGCACAACCTGCGGAGCTCCGTAGGGACGCTGCTTGGCTAGCCAGAAGCCTTGTGCGTGATGAGGCACCTCGTGGTCTACAGGCCAGCTGAAGTACTTTTGGTCAGCCAGGACCACGTTTTCTTACAGATCCCACCATCCCAACAACCCAGCTCCCCCAGCCAAACAGCACATGCTGCCTCTCATGCAGGCAGACAAAACAAAGGAGCCGAGATGGACTTAAGTGTTGGGATGAGGGCAACCGGCTGCATACTAACTGCCAGCTACACTGTTAATGCTCTCTTAGCAACCCTTTCACCTCTTATTTACAAACTACAGGGTGGGCGGCTGGAGCACACAGAGGAAAGCACACTGCTGACCAGCTTTTTCATGTTAATATTATACCAAGGCAGCCAACTGGGAGTTAACTTCGTCCCTCTTTGGAAGGGACTAAGACACCCACATACCTGAACTTCCTGCAGGGAGGGCAAGAGTGGACGGGTAGAGCTCTAGCACATGGCAAGACTTCTGGAACGAAGTCAGTTTAGGCTTATCTGGTCATTAGCATAAGCACGATGTATTTTATTCCCTCCCGAGATCAGTGGCAATAGGACAGGGTTAACTGCCTCCCCTTGCCCCTTGAAATTCAGAGAAAGTCCCCCCAGAAGTGAACAAACATGGGATACAGTCAAATTGACAGGAAACCACATCCCATCATTTCCCCATCAAATAAACAAGGCTTCTCTTAGCGCTACTGGGCTGTAACCCTTCAGCTTATATGCTGGCCAGCTCATTTATTCCAGCAGACTGTTTCACAGGAACCGCAAACAGACCCAGAGGTACCAGGGCAGACAGCTCAAAGAGCAAAGCAGCCATGCAAAAACAGTCACAAGCAGCGATCCAGCATATATTTGGAAAGAATCAGACATTAGGAAAGGAGGTAGAGAATCCTGCCCCTGCTGCCGCGTCCTGAAAGGAAAACCCAGAGGGGCTGCAGGCAAATCAAAAAGAGCAGCAGACATGCAAGTCCCACACGTGCAGGTCCCACATCAAGGTGCGGAATCAACATAGAAAATTAGCTTTAAAGTACTACACAACTCCTAAAGAGTAGCTGCTGCTAACACTGCTGTCTGAAAAGGCCTTTGACACTTCCATCACCATTTTTCTTTGGAGCAAGTCAACCATTTATTTTGACCTTTTCGGATCATAACAAGATGTCTCCAGACAATGAGGCTACATGCCGTTTTGCAACACACAGCTCTAATTAGAGAGTGACTTCTCAGATGTGAAATTCCCACAAGATTACAAGATTTGGTGTTGTTTTCTTCACCTTAGGAGACTTTTCATCCAAGCTTAATTTTTCATAAAGTGCTTTGTAAGAGCAGCCTCTGTGCATCGATTACTCTGATTCATGGGAAGGAGAAATGGGCATTTTCTAGGACCTCCTGATTAGAATCAAGCTGTTTTAAGACTGCTTTTGGATCCACAGCCATGTATGCAAGCATCTCTGTTTTCAGACAATGTTCCTATAGTAAAGTCAACAGAAGCATATGCAAAGGAAGATGAGTCAGCCCCGAGATGCAACCGAAGTCAAAGGGTAGCTTTCCTGAGTACTGAGGGATATTGCAAAGAACATGATACGGAATCATTTGCAGAACAGACCAGAGCTATAAAAGCAAAGTTTACAAGCTACTTGTGTTTGCCAGTTTCAGATGTCCAAACAACTTCCAAGCATAACATGCCAAAGGAAGTGGAAGACAACAACATTCGTATTTGGTTAAATTTAAGGTCACCGAATGCAACTCATCGCTGCCCCAAGTCCAGCCAAAGCTGTTAGTTCTCTAACTCAGTAGAACGGGAGGCACACACTTGTTACCTAGTGGAAAAGGCAAGAAAGCTGCTTTCAGAACCTCTGCCTGCCACTCTCAGATCGAGAGGCCACCCTGCAAATCCTCGCTTTAAAGGGAACAGCACATACTGCCAAGCTTGGTTTCAAGAAGTGTGAAGGGTCTGAGAAGAATGAGAGGATCCTCTGGAGTTTAGGACAACTCAAAAGCCAGCCTCTGCTCAATTTGTTCAAGGTTCTGACAAACAGCAAAAAAAGGGAGCAGAGCCAGTGCCTCGGGCTTCTGAGAATGGTAGATATTTAACAAATGGGAACTTTCATTTCTTATGTCAATAGATGAGTGCTGGCTGTCAAGAGTGGTCTAATACAATCAAGACTGCCATAGATACTATCTGATGTGGCACACAGATACAGAAGTGTTCAGCTTCTGCTGCAGAAATGCTGCATTTAATACGAAGATCAGAAGTTTGGCTAAAGCAGTGTGTCCTACAACGTGCATTAAGCATCCGAAGACCGGACGTGTCTGAAACCATCACCTCCCCTATGAACTACAGTCTATCTTCAAGATTATGTTTCTTATACTCGGTAAGAGTTGTTCATGATCTGAATAGTATGTTTTAAAGACCATCACGATCCTTGGTGTTAGTTCTCCCATGCAGAACTGAATACTAAGAACGCTCTCTCCAGTAACATTAAATAACTGGAAATCCTCCAGACTCTGATGAGCTGCAAGTCAGACTCTGCCTTGGAAAGGTCATTTCCCCTCATTTTCAATCATGTTTTGCATTTGCCTCATACCATGATGATTTACCTGAGTGGTCTAGGATAAGCATCTCTCGGGATCATCTCTTCTCTGAAGCTCTCAACGCATATGAAAGTGCTGGTGGTGAAATCCCGCTGCCAGCCCCTAGGATTCACGGGGGGTTGGGGCAGCAGGACATTTTCACCAGGATCCCTTGCTCCAGAAATCTCCTGGAAATAGTGCGGGTCAAGGCCGAGGTGCTGTGGTAATGTTCATCAGCTCATAATTACTCAGGTGAAGGCATGAAGCCATTCGCGTCAGAATGACACTGGCCCTCAGCGGCACTCACCACGATACGACCTGGGGACAAATTCTAAATCCAACTAAAGTGATTCAGAGCTTCTGCAGAGCCACGAGAAACACGCGCTGCAGAAGTGCTGCACTTGCACATAGATTTGGGGCAATTTCACACGACTGACATACAGCTTAGCAAGCCTGTTCAAATAAGAAGTGTTTTTATACAACTGGAGGAAAGAAATTGTATGAAACTTGGCAGCTGTTCCCAAGCACATTTCTAGCAGCCTGGCTACTGGGAATGCTGCAGTCTGACAGGCATACAGCGGACCTCCCCGAGCCACCTCATAAGCAGACATACTCACCAAGTGCTTTGCAAAGTTCTGGATGTTTGATCCCAATGGTTTTCAACCTCTGCAGCAGCTCTGCTGAGGTCATCTGCCGCACTAAGTACAGCCCCACGGAGTAGCTCTAACGAGAGAAAGAAAGTATGAGCGAGGTTGCTCTTTTGCACTCGTTTGTGCAGTTCTGTGCTATTTCCTTCAGCACGTACCTTCCCGTAATTCCCCCAGGTAACGGTGATGCGATTGGTCGCTGCAGACAAGTACATGAGATGGGTGAGGTTGATGGGACGACAGGGCCTTTTAGGTTCCACTCCGGGTTTGTTTGATGGATAGTAGCCCTAAGGCAGAAAGATTAAATATATATGTATTTTTTTACTCAAGATGCTTCTATGTTGGTACATCTATTCATTAGCTTCACTAAATTCTACTCACCCACAGTTTTCAAGGAGAGGGGTAGAAGGGAGCTGAACAGTCAGACCAAGCACAAAGTAAAAAGGATCGAGTCTATTTACAACGGTTTATTAACAACATAGCTAATCCATTAGAAAATTAGCTTTAAACTAAGCGGTGCACTTTTATACTCTGGCTTCTTGTCTGTATTCATCAGGAAAACAATTTTCTTCTAAATTACACAAATCCTTCCAAAGTTGCAATGTCACACCTCCTGGCTGAGCTGACTTACCGGCACTGAGCAGTAACTATGATTCACTTTCACTGCAATGTTCGGAGGGTACTGATCCTCCTGAGGAGAACTAGTGTCTGTGTAACAGATTCTGTAAAGAAACGACACGTCTCTCAATATCCCCATGCTGTTTGCACGTTCAAAGCTCTCTGCACATCAACAGCTACCAGCAGCCAACCATCACCACACCAACCCATGCTCCCTCGTCTGGTCAAAGCAAAGCCAATTCCCACTCGGCTCTCCCAGATCGGATGCAGGCTTGATACCTGGGCAGCAAAATCTGACACACTGCTGTTTTCTACCGCAGCACTAACTCAAGCAGTACATGTAGGAAGAGGTTAGAAAGTAGAGTTTAAGATGTTTGTGCTAGGCATGTGAACAAACAATTTACTGTAAGTTATCTTTGCAGCTATGAAAACCACATTGAAAGTTAATATATTTTGGTAGCGCATTCCCTCCTCCCCTGTTCCACACCTGATGTTAAATCAACCCCATGCTCAGACATACCTTAGCACAACCTGAACCGATTTCACACCAGGTTGCAACTCCCTAGTAGATTAAAGAAGAAACAGAAACTTCAGATTAATTACGTAAAAAAAAAAAACAACCCAAACCCACAAAAAACACCAACCCCAAAGAATAACCCAGAACCACCAAAACCAGCTGTCACTTTTGCCAGACTCAAGAGTTTTAGTTCTTTTTCTTTTTTAATAAACCTTTAAAGAATTACTTTACAGAATTTTATTTAAACTGCACAATTCCCTCTGCAAGTAACAGTGGTCCTGTAATTTTTTTTTTCCTAATGCACCATCCTACAGCCTTTCTCTGGGTTTTCAAAACCATAAAAGTGTTGGGTGAAAGATACCAATTTGCCTGGCATGCTTTTGCTCATTTGTAAGCATTTACAAAAACTAGGTTTTAAGGTCAGGTCTACCTGACAGTGTTCTTTGAAGACTCTCTTTGTTCAATTATTCAGCTAGAGCTGTTCATGCAAACCAAGGAACCAAATATTATGGCACCAGCAGAACAACTGTTAATATTGCTAACTTCAGCAGTGCTAGTCATAACAGGATTTCAGCTGGTAGCGGGAAAGCAACATATCCCTGAACAAGGGTATTTTATTAGGAGTCTTTATACACAGGTACAAAACATTCTCTAATTTCTACACGGGACGCAAGGCATTAGATAAGATGCCAAAATGAGTCCTGATTTGTCTCTGAAAGTGTTTCACATTCCAATTCAGTGTTCTAGTATAAATATTTTGATTTTGGGGGTGGAAGGGATGGAGCCTGAGTTCAGCTGACAGACAGGAGCTGATGTGGCAGTTTTAGACCTGGGGGAAACACATCTGGATACCACCCACAAGCAGTGGAAGAAGATGGACCTGTGCTGAGTGATCATTCTAGACAAGCAAAGTCTCTCGTTGAAACCCTGCTATGAAATATTTGTGTTCCTGACAGTGAAAGTTTTCTTACAAATCTGAATACATGGAGAAAAGAGCATCAAGAATCAGCTACAACACGTGTAGTCTTTTATCACCCTTAAAGACTTCCGTGGTATATCATTTCCTTTCTGTTAAGTCTTCAAACAGCTTCCCCTGCACTGCTTCTGTCCACCTACTGGGATCACAACAGTAATCAAGCACTGGATATTCAAGAAACGTCATCTTTCTCCGACTCTATAACAGTATGATTTTACTGTAAAGAGAAATATTTAAAAGGTTTTATGCTTAGTTTTGGAGGACCTCTTCTGCATGGCTGTCCTTTCACCGCAGCAAGGACCAAGGAAGCAGATCAGCAAAAGAGGAAGCCTTACTGCCTGCACGGACATCTCTTAGGTGTTTCGTTGTTTGAATCAGAAGTTGTGCCACGAGAGAGGTCAGGGTAAATCCTAATGGGTGCAAGATGTTTTCTTATGCAGTTACTATAGCGTCCTTTACAACAAGGAAGCTTTCTTGCAGATGCAAACAGTGTTGCATGTATAGCTTTTGAACTTTTGATGCAAGCAATATCTACAAATATTCACAACACAAGCTCAACAAAGAATTTAGGTCATCAGCAATTTCATACTGTTTTTCCTGCCCAAAAGTACTATTCAAAAGCAAGATTAGAGGCGCAGAAGTGAAACTTAGCGACTTAGATGGGTAAAACTGTACCTCCCACCTCCCCCAAAGCTAGTTGCTTTACGTGAGAAGTAGCCTGTCTGCTAATGTCCTCAAACAAACTGTGTTTCCTTGAGAGAACAAAAGCTTCCACAGAGAGGGAACACAAAGGAATTATATAGCTACATTTTCTTGAACTGTTAATACCCAATGAGAAGTACCTGGAATTTCTGATCAACTCCACTTGTCTTGGTGTTAATGCAAAAATGCATGGACTTTCCTGAAGCTTCTCATTATTCTGTGGAACTGAAGAGGAAAAAGAGACTGTACATCAAACTGATTATATCTAGCTCTTCTCACACTGCTAAGCAGAAGGTGATTTTTTAATGTTCTGAGCTATGTTTACTTGTAAGTCTTGTTTTCTCCCATACAGCTGCACAAGAACTCCAGTCATCATACATTTTGGTAGATCTACCGTTGATTACAGCTTTGCTCATTTATTGCTTGCCTGTTTTGCTAGTTAACACACTAATAGTACACAGTAGATCTGGACCCGCTTCTCTTTTTTGGTCTTTTTCCTTCCCTTGAATATCAGTGAGCCAACAACCACGTGTTCATACAAGAACAAACCATAAGTGGCATCGCAGTGTAGAGACTAGAACTCAAAGAAGCGTAAGAGATCTATGCATGACATGAAAGTGTGAAACCACAGACTGATCAGACTGATTCTGGAAAAGAAAGGAAAACAACAACAAAGATCAGCTTAGATAATAAAAAAGCATCACAAAAAAACAGCTGTAAGAGACAAAACATGACTTCCAAACACATGATCTCGAGGGCGCATTTATAGGTAGGGTGTTACAGCACTCCACTTTCAGAAACGCTTAACTGAGAACCCAGCATTACTTGGCCTTTTATCCATTCACAATTTTAAGATCAAATGCATTGAACATGCTTAAAATTAAGCTGGAGATGTGGAAAACTTACATTACGACTTCCGCTTAGTATCTTTTATTAAATTCAAGCACGTTAAGTTTTATTGTCAGTACACGCTTCCAACTGAGCTGGTCAAAGTCACAGGATAAACACAAAGGACAGGAAGTGATAAAACAGTTTTTATTTTTTCTTTTTAGTAAGAATTTTTTTTTTTTTCTTTGCATCACTTCATTTGCCAGTTTATTCAAAGCCAATATATCAGAATCTGAGAAGTTGGAAAGCGCGCTTTACTGTCAATGAGTAAGATGAGATGAAGGAAGGATAAAACCTCAGCAGCTCTATGATCTTTGAAGACACGATGACAATCTGATTCACTGAGTACAGATACTTCCCTTTGGTAATTCAGCTTTGAAAATGCAAAAAGGGCTTTCAGGAAAAAAAAATTAAAAAATTAAGGTATGTTTATGGACTTTAAATTTAATTCCAGTTTCCATCCAAATGTCTCTTGACCAAAACAATCATCAAGAAGTAAAGCATTTCATAAGGACTGCTATTTTTAGAAAGTGACAATAAGAACAACGACAACAAAAAATAATTTTAACATTATTGTTTAAATAACTGTTTAGAGACACACTGTCCTCCTGATTGTTGACCTACACGAAGACAAAGCAAACCTGATTAGGAAAACTGAGAAGCTGTTCATGTTTTATTTTGCATTTCTGTCAGCTCACTCTTCTTTTACCAAACAAGCGCCTGGCTGCTGAAAGCAGGCTGCCTGCAGCACTGACTCGCACCGTTAGAGGATGCCGTGAGTGACAGAAGTCAAAACCTGTGAAGTATCCAACAAATTTGCTATCACCTCTCCAGCAAAATATTCTAGCATCAAAACCAGCACACTACTGAATTTCAAAACAGGTAATTTGCTCACTTCTGTGACACACCATGTAGCTGCTGACAACTTCAAAAGTGAGTTCCGCTCCAGGGCTGAGGCTGGAAGACCACCACTACCACGTACGGGATATGACGGCGAGTTTGCACAGCAGTCCTGGCTGCGAAGCACCAGTTACCAATGGGCCACGCAGTTCGACTGGGCAACCGCCAGTACAGGAGAACAAAAAAATAGTCAGGTCCCTATGTTTCTCTACAGCTACTTAGTTAACAACTCTCCTCTTTGTGCGTGAAGTAAGAGAAATGAGCAGCAGCAGCAGCACATGCTCCCCAGTTTGTTTCTTTCTCACAGTGAAAGACCCTTCTCCAGGCAAGAATCGAGGGGTGCTTCTCAACTGTGCTCACAGAAACCTGCTGGAGAGTCACACAAAGCACTCCAATGTTACCTGGACAAAAAAAACAGCTGAAGGGAAAACAAAAATCAAAAAGGTATGGACTCAGGATGTGTCCATGCATACCTTGTTGCCAAGAGCAATCAGAACTGGATGCTTCAGCGAAAAGTGCAAGAGAACTTTCCCCAAGACTGGAAGGAAAACCTCTCTGAGACAGACCTGCATGAAGACCCAATTCTCCTTCAAAATCTTAATGCTGGAAAATAAGCCCCAACTCCAGGAGGTACACTTTTAGGGTATCTAATCAGCTATTAATTTCTTTGCTGAGCAGGCAGAAAAAAATTACAGTTTTTTAAAGCTAAATATATTAAGATAACTGAGTTTCATCCTTTCTCCAGGACAGATGCCTCAGCACACAACTCAGCTCCTTGACTTGTAAAACCACTGCTGGGATCAATTTATTTTAACAGTTGACAATAGCAGGAAATCAATTTTTATGACTGAGCTCGATCAGCAATCCTCAGAATGAGTCAAGACATAAAACTTCCAAAACCCAAAAGGACTTGGCAAACTATATTCAAGACTTTAGCCCAGCATAATTGCAATGGATTCCCATTCTGAGACGCCAACCTCACCTGCAGCTCTCAATCTGGCAGGCTAGAACATGCCATGCAAAATAAGGACTATATTGATTTTGGGGTTTTAGGGTTTCCCTGCAACAAGGGTTGGGTCTTTTTGTTTTGTTTGATTTTTTTACATGTGACATTCTTCACTATTATACTTATTGGTCAAACTTGCTAAAGGCATTATACACCCCCAGGAAAGAGAGATCATATTGTCATCGCCATGGCTGGAGATCCCAAAGGTAGATCAGCCAGAGATGAGCTGCTGGCAGGAGGGTTCTGTAGGGCTGAGGAGCTTGTTGCGAGTCCTCATTCGCATCCCTACACCTCCAGAACAGCCCACCTCAGGGCACGACCCAATATACAGGTGGTTTTTTTTTTTTCCTCCTTGGCTATTGGAACTACTCTGATGAGACTGAAGGTCATTTGTGTTCATGCAGGGCTGCAGGGAGACAGGGCAACTTGACTGTATGGCACCTTTTATTTTTGTAAGCAGCGGAACCGCTCATTTTAATGCATACCACAGTTTCTTTAGGTGGATATAGCAACAGTTTGAGCATGTGCTTTTGCTGGGATTCCTTGGACATCGCCCAACGCAGCGGCGTTTGCTCTGCGATTAGGGGAAGTCAGTTGCCTTTGCCACAAAATCGGTGGCCCCGTTTACAGCAACTGAACTCTGGCTTCAGAGAAGGTGGCTGGAGCAGCAGTTTTACTACTTCCACACAAGAGAAGAGCAACGCCGCCACTGCAAGGCAGGTATTATCAAAAGGACAAAACCAAACAGATCCTGTTTATGCTGACAGTGGCAGGACCTCCCAGCCTACATGGCCTTCTGCTCCCACAGCTGCACCGCGAGATCTCCTTTGGCATGCCTCCAGGAGACAACCAGAAGCCTCAGTATCTACAGCGAGTACAGGCTGTCACAGCTAACATTCAGAACAAAAAAATAATTCAGAATTCCTTACAGCACACTATTACTGTCAAAAACTATATTCACACTGCTTTTACCCAAAAAGATGCCAGAGGAGAAGTACGCTTATCAGCAAAGTGCTCAGATACACAGAGCTCACATAAATACTCCGCTTGTTAGCTACTTAAAATATAATGCAGAAAAGATTATTAGTATTCATTCCCTTTAAAAAGGTATCTGATCAATCTTAATTTTAAGCCTTTTCTACCCAAGAGAATTGCAGCAATTTCAGTAAATTAGAATAATTTTTTTCACATTGACATCCTTAGACCAAACCAGAAAGCTGCAGCAGAAGCTGTTGTCACCTAGATAACTCAGATGCTAAACTTAATACTTAAATTGACTGAAATTGTGTGTGCAGTTACCAAACACGAGATATTAGCTGGTTCGCAATGGACCTAGATTATCTGCTTTTAGCTGAAGCCACTTTTGTCTACAAGTATAACAGTAATTTGATAGTCCTTCAGGGAATCTGCTTGCCTACAGACCAAATTAGGCATCGCCCACCTCACCTTTGATCTCAAGGCAATCATCTCAAAGAGGCAAGAGAGCCTTTTAATTAAGAAAGATGCTTCCAATTGAAGTCCGGAACATATAAATTAACCTTCCCCTACTCCCACCATGGCTATATGCTTAAAATACCTCTTTTGTAGCCTTGGAAAATGGGGAACTATAACAGCAACTAGGTGTTTCTAAATGGATCCGAGATCTTAAATCTCTTTCAGGTACTTCCACGTCATGAGTCTCCGAGGTTGACAAGGAACTTATGCCTGGTCCAGACACAGAATGGGAAATCTGGGCAACAAAGCACGAACTGGTGCTGCTTCCCTATGGAAAAACACTCCATTTTCCTCAGAGCGCTTTGTTTTATCATCCTTCCACACTACGCAGAGCCCCATACAAGCATAACTTCTAATGTCGAAGATATTCCAGCATCTGGCTGTTCCAGACAGATATTGGCTGCTCCCCATTGCTATGGAGTGTTGAAATAACCCCAGCTTTACAGAGAAACAAATGCTCCTTTATTCACATCAGCGTAGGCAGAAGGAATTATAGTTGCAGGTCACCAGGTTGGGAAATTTAAACAAGTGCCTAGAAGATGGCGTTAGGTTCTGAACAGCTGACTGGGACAATGAAGACTGAACATCTGTTCATACCCAGCTACTCACCACCAATCCCCCACCGCCACGCAGAAAACACACTCATCAAAAGGGAAAATTAGTCAAATATGCTTTAGGGAACAAGCTGACCCGAGGGAGGTGTCAGCTAACAGAGGTGAGATACTAAATTTAATGAGACCTTGGTTCTGATCTGATGGGGAAGATTTAGTGTTAACTTTTACAAAATCTGTTAATCACAGTAAGTATATCCAGGCTCTTCTCTTCTCTCTGGATGCTTCCACCTTTTGAAAATTTGTCTTCCTTCAAAAGACTATGTTTGTGTTCCTGACTAACAAATGCCATCCCACATTTAAGACTGAACTAACCCATTCCCCAAACAGCATTAAAAATATTTTAGCTTTACACTGGCAGTCACCCCTTGACTTTTTAAACGGTCACAGCATTAACATATTTAATGCCTCAAATGAAGATGAAAATTACATAGTCTGATGAATTAGTCTTTTTTTTTTTTGCACCTGCACAGTCATATCTTCACATATCTCTTTTTTCCTCCAATCCACATCAAACATTTTTTTCAGCAAAGACAGACCAGCTTCCCAAGTTCTAGGTTCATTTAGTAGTGAAGCCTGACGTTACCACATAGACTTTATGAGACACTGCGGCTCCACAGACTACAATGATACTGCTCCTCTGTATACACTGTCTCCGCTACAAGAACATTATATTTAACATCCGTGACAATACTCTTTGTTTCTCAGAAGTAAACTGATGAAAAATCAGTCTCCTAGCCCCAGGGTGGGAAAAAGCACTTCTTCCAGTTTTCCCAGTTGCCCCTCAAAATACACAGGATCACGCACAAGTAGCTGTGACAAGCCCAAAAAGAGAGTCAAATACTGTTTAATGTGTGCACCACCCTCTTTCATCCATAGGAGGCTTTAGGTCAGGTATTTTAAGCACTGAAAAACAGCTTTAACATAGAATATGCCAGTATACATGCTTAGCACAGGTGCGACACCAACACAGAAAGATTTTCATCAATATACTGCCAAATTATGGAGATAGGAGACAGATTATGATTCACAGCAAAAGACTGCAACATGCAACATGGCAGCATTTCCAACTAAGGATGTGAAAGCTACAGCCAAACAAGACAGGCTTTCAAATTACATCTCAAAGTCACCACACTCCTGTTCTAAGGCAAGGGAAAAAACCCCCAGATATAAATATCCTTCTCTAAACTCTAAGTATGAGGGGAGAGAGAGGGGAGAGGAAGGCATCAACCACCGTATCGATCAGTCTCTCCTCTGTCACACAACTTTACAGATCCTTGAAAACACTGTCGTCTTTTTGACACTTAAACCTGTTTCCCTCTTCTCTCCCAGACCGAGTCTGTCATACATGCACCAGCATATTGAAAACTCACCTAATTCTGTTGGCTTCAACAGTTCATCCAGGGTCGTATAGAAGGGAAGTTTTACCAGCCGAACTTCAGGCTTCGCAACTTTGGGTGGCAACCTCCCCAGTCCGTTAAGGTATTTCCCATAGAGCGCAGGATAGTCAATATTAGTAGTGGAGATAGAAGTCCGAGCAACGGTGCTCCCGCGGTCGTACGATGAATGTATGGAGAGTGCCTCGGGAGAGCGGTGCTGCTGCGGCTGAGGCTGCGTGACTTCAGAGCTCTTCTTGGCGTAGCGAGTCTCATAGAGCTCCTTAATTTTCTTAAACACTTCAGGGCTGCAGTCAAATTGGACCAATTGCAATGCTCTGGTGACTAGTTCATGTTTAAGTCCGCTTTTACTCCTGCCAACAAAACCCAGCAACATCTGAAGATCTGAGACTCGGAAACTCATCACCATGTTCTAGGGGATAAAAAATTAAAAACGTTCTTACAGTTATAAAAAGGCAAAGTGTCAGTTCTCACTAGACTCTATAACTGGAATTCAAAATACTAAAAAAATCCCTTATAAGACAGACACCAAACCTTCTGTTCAAATTAGCTGTTATTCACCTGATTAGCATCCCATTCCTTAGGTACTTGTTTGAGCAAAGCAAATACAGAGGAGACCATCAATTGAAGTATCACCAAAATCAGAGAAACACCACGATAATCAACAAAGCACTCAAAAATCATTTGTGATAAATGCTAAGCATCCTCAAGACAGGTCGACTGGAAGCAAGAGTGACCACAAAGGAAAACAACTCCAACAGCAGGCCCCACACATGAAAGAGCGCATCAACTCCTTTACCACAGAGGCTCAAAGCATCCAAGCTTCCCAGGCACCTTTGGGTAAGAGCTACATTAAAAACTTCATCTAAAATGGTATTAGCGTAAGGCAAAGAACAAAAATGAACACGAACTAGAAGGCAGATAACATTTAAATGAATTGGGACCGTCAAACCTTTCATACTGTATTTCAGTGCACCTGTATATTATCTGTATGGGCAAAATAAACCTTCCAGAATCCTTCCTATACATACATGATATTTTTTTAAAGATCCTGTATTTTAGACTAGGGAAAGGTATTAAAAGACTATTAAAGACAGCAATATGTTCCCATGAGAACAATGCCTCCAAACACTATTTGGGTGCTTTGCCAAACACTCCCCCATGATCACAGCCAGTACCTGCCTTCGCTGTTGCACTGGTATTGTTGATTCCAGTGTTTTGATAAGCAGTAAAACACTATCTCTGCTTCAAAAATTTACTCTCTTGCTGCTGTGGAAACTCAGAAGGCCTGTAACTGTCAGCAAATTCAAAGACCATACTATATTGTACAGCAACTTCCCATCAGAAATTTATCCCTCATTATTTCTGTTAAAACTACTGCTAGAGCCCGGTGAGATTGATCCTTCAGTTCTCTCTTACGACAAAGCAGCATTATGAATGCGCAAGACAAGCTTATCAAGTACGTGTTTTTGAAAATTCAAGCTGCCCTGAAAACATACTTGATAGGTACCCACACGTATTCACTCAGTATCCTTCCTGGTTTGTGGAAAACACACGAATTCAAGAAGAAACCCCAGCTGTCCCACAGTTAAAAAAACAGAAGCAGAGACCCAGCAGGTCTCTTTTCCCCAGCCTATACTCCAATCTTGTTTGCGGATTAAATAAAAAAAAAAAAGACATAAAAGACAGATTTCTGTGGAAGTTACGAGTAGCCTCATAATTTCCTGGAATAAAACAGATATGGATTTTTTTTTTTTTTTTTTAATTAAGAAAGCTACTACTGACTCCAGAAACATTTAACAACCACTTTTGCATGTGTGGGAATTAGACTATAGAGAAAACGTCATTTTATTTTCTTCTTTTTTCATGAAATCTGTCATTTAATCTGGAAGCCCAAAAGACGTTACACAAACGTCACTAGCTGTAGTTAAAATTTCTGGCAGTCGTGATGTGTCCCAAAATACCTTTGATGAGAGGAAAAAGAGGCAGATAACTTTAAAGCATCGAGAAAGGATGTTTAATTGCCAGAAAGTCAGGATTCAAGAGATCTGGATTCATGTCAGTGCTTTACTAGATACCACCTGCACGGTCTTGGAGAAATCTAGTTCCTGTGTCTCGGTTTTCCCCAAAATGGAGAGCATATTGTCCTCTCTGAGGCACTTTGAGGATAAATAGCATATTTGCAATGATAAATACATCAAGGCAGTATAAATACTTCAACAGTGTGGTACCAGGGAAGTCACATGAGCACAGCAGACAGGTATTCCTGCACTCACTGCTCCCACACCACCAGTCACTTGAGACTGTTGGTGCATAAAGTGGAGTCTGAGCTCACAGTCTTATGCAGTTTACATTTAGAAGGATTTAAGATCCAGAAGGATGACCAGATTTGAGCAGTAACAGAAGAACAAGCTTCAGACAAAGAAAACCTGTCACCGAGGCTTGGACGTGCACAACAGCATGAGCAGTAGAGAGATCACATTAACTACTGAGATTGTTAACGCTAAAGTCTATTCCTCCTCCTGAGGAAGCCTTGCACGTGAGCTACAAGGAGCCCATCCAACACCTGCTATGGGGGCAACCACGATGCCTTGGAAGCACACCTCCTCCTCCTCCGGAGTCCTGGGCTTAGCTCACAACACTGAGAGGGGCCCAAGAGCAGGGAAAGGGCAGTGCCTCCTAAAACAAGCTTCTCCAAATGTTATTTTTGCAGCCATCTAGCCACATCCTCACTGATGAGCTGATCCTGCAGGTGCTAAACATTTTCCATCTGTTGGCGTTGCTCAGCACCACCCTCAGTACCAGCTTCCCCATGACGCTGTTGGATGAAGCCTGCTGAAGTGCCGCCAGCCGGGCCTCTGCGCGGTCAAGCACCAACGGCGGGACATGGAGAAGCCCCAGCTCCCAGAGAGGTGCCGGTGAACAGGGGCCCAGAGGGAAAAGGAGAAACCTGCAGCAGAGCAGGGCCCCTTCCCCCAAAAGGCCCGATGGGGTGCACAAGACACCTTGGAAGCACAACACAACCGCAGGCATGTTTGCTGTGAAGACGCTTCACCTCACCCCACCACGGAGGAGCCTCGGAGGCTGCCCCAGACCTCCCCACCACGGACAGCCGGGGCTCTGCCCCAACACCCCCGGCGCTGGGCACTGCTCGTCCCACCGCCATCCCCCCAGCCACGGCGAGACGGGCAAAGGCGGGCCGGGGCCGCTGGATGGCTCCCGAGCCCTCCCGCCCGCCGGGCCCGGCTGGACAGCTCCGCTCCGCGCCCCAGCCGCCGCCGAGCACACCCGCACCCCGCCGGCCGCGCCCCCAAACCGGCCACAGGGAGCCCAGGGCAGGCCGCGGAGGGGCGGCTGGGCACCGGGCACGACCGGCTCCGCGGGGAGGAGGCGAGGGGCCCGGGGAGCAGGAGCTCAGCCGGGCGGCGGGGGGAAGCCACCTGCGCTAATTAATCACTGGGAATTAACTGCAGAGGAGGCCGGGCCCGGCCCGGCGGCCCAGGGGCAGGCCCAGGGGCGGGCGGCTCCCCGGGACTGCGAGCCGAGCCGGGCCAGGCCCGGGGTCCGGCGGGGGCTGCGGCCGGGCCCGGAGGCCGGGGCGGGGCAGACCCTGAGGTAAAAAGGGGAGGGGGGGCGGTCCCGGGGCGCCGCCCCCCCCCGGCTCCCACCGCGAGGCCAAGGCCGAGGCAGTGCCGCCCGCCCGCGGTCCCCCCGCCGGGAACCGCCCGGCCCTGCCCAGGCCCCGCCGGCGGGGCGGGGGCACAGCTCACTCACTTTCGCCTCCACCAGCTCCGCCGCCATCTTGGCCTCCAGCGTCCACCGCGCCGGGAGCCGCCGCCGAGTCACGTGACGCTCCGCGGCGGGGGAGTGACGGCGAGAGGCGCGCGCCGCCCAATCCACGCGCGCGCTCTTCTCCCCGCGGGCCGCGGCCTCGCCGCGCAGGCGCAGTGGCCCCGCCCCGCCCGGCACCGCCTTCCCGGGTGGCTTAAAGGGGCAGCGCCCCGCGAACCGGGGAGGGGAGGGGGCGTTTGGGGGGAGCGGCAGCCCTGGGGCTGTACCCCGCAGGAGCGGGGCTGGAGACCCCCTCCGCAGCGAGCAAGAGATTGAGCAAGAGCGGGCAGGTGGCGGCGCGGCCCCCCGGGAGTGATGTGTGGTGCCCCCAAAATGGCGGCAGGTAGATGCCCCAGGCCAGGCCCCACTGCGCCCAGTGTCGGCGCAGGCCTGTGCCGGTGCCCGGTGGACTTGTCCCGAGGCCCCGCTTCCTTGTGCCGGCCCCTCCACCGCTCTGGAGCGTGGCTGGGCCCTGCTCGCCCTCCCTGCTGAGGAGGGCAGTGCTGGGGCCATGCTGGAAGAACCTGGCTGAGGCTGCGGGCCCTGGGAGGGGCTCCCCCTGCACCCCAGCTCCTGGCCGAACGCCGGGGTGCTTCATTTCGGCCTGCGGTGTCTTTGGCACTGATGTGCGGGGGCAGTTTTGCCCTGAAACTGGGGAGCATCGGGTCCAGTCACTCGTGGTTTCACTGGGAAACACTTTTGAAGAGCAGGCGGCTGTTGTAGGCTTTTCCAAAGAGAAAACACTCTGGAGAAAAACCCAAGAAAACAGTGCTTTTGGATCTGTGTCTTCATCAGAGAAACCCAAAGGACGCTGGCCTAACCATCCTCCTCCTCCTCACCCCACGGCAGCCTCCACTGGAACTTGCAAATCTCAGATTTTCCTGTTGGATCTCAGACCAGCCAGACCCTTCGACGTCCTCCGCTAGCGAGGGATGCCGCTCACCCCTGCACGTCTGCTTCGGGGGCCGCGAGGGCCTCCTGCCACGCCTTCCCCTCAGACGCACTCCCCGCCAAGGCACACGTGGCACCTCGTGGCTAAAACCAACCTGCTCCGTGGCGATGGCGTCCCAGAGATCCCCCCGCCCTCCTGCACAGGTCAGCGTTTGTGTCCCCCAGGGGCGCTTGGGGAGGAGATGTTCTCTCCAATAACCCATCACTTATTAAAAATACCTTCTATGTGGGTAGAAATTATTTCTCCTAAGGCCGATACTGTTCCCCCTGGGGCCTGGTTGCTCCATTTCTAAGAAGCGAGCGCACAGCGGTGTCCTCTCCAGCTCCAGGCTGAGTTACCAAGAGGTAACCCCCATATTCAGGCTGAAACGCTGCACTGGGAGAGATTTTCCAGCACTTTCCCCTCCTTGTTATCAACCCCACAAGCTAATTAAGCAAAAAGGCAATTAGCCAGTTTCCTAGGCAGGCCAATATGTTAATCAGGCTCCCCAGTGTTCCCTTCCAGTCTGGCAAAAGCCAGTATTGGTGCTAAAAATTCAAATGATTGCTATGGAAACTCCAACAGCTGATAACTCATCCTGTCACACTGGGAGCGCAGGGGGCCAAATCCATCCCGGGTGTAGCTCCGCCGCCATCCTGCCAGTCCCTGCTTGTGACCGGTGGAGGGGACCGATGTGCCAGGCATTTGGCAGCAACCATAGCTGCCGGATGAGGTGGCGTGGGGACAGAGCGGCTTGGATTTGTGTGAGCTTTCTTACGCTGCAGCTGAGGGAGGTGGAGTGACAGCCTCCCGTGACCCTGAAGAGAAGAAAAAAGCAGCAAAATATTTATGCTGTGGGGACGGAGAGTGACATTTGCCCCTGTCCGGGTCCCTCTTTCCTTGCCCGCGCGTGTAACCTCCCTTTAACGTGTTCCTAACTCAGGTAACGCTCTTCACCGCACACAGCTTCAGCTTCCCAACTCGTGGGACGAACCGAGGGGAGTTTGGCCTTTCCTTCCTGCACTGGGTTGGAAGGAATCCTCCCCAAACTGGGTGCGGGGTCTTCCCTGGCACCCGCAGTCATTCCACATCCGTCAGCCGGATTATCCTGGATTCGGCTCCGCCAGAGTACGGGGAATCCCGCCACCGCCCAGGAGGAGCGGGGCCGCTGAGCAGAGGGACCTCGCAGGACCCGGGGGTCCCAGCCGGAGCCCGTCAGCCCTGGGCACAGCCACGGTGCGGTGCCCCGCAGCACGGCCCCGGGGCTGCAGGGTGAGGCCTGGTCCCCGGTGCAGCGCCGTGCGCCCCCGGGACGCGGTGCAGGGGTGACGAGGGCACGCGGGGACGCCTCGGTGCCCGAGCTCTGCCGCTGCATGCCAGCCCCCTGCCCGGGGGGCAGGCCGGGGCCGGTAGCCCAGCCGGCTGCGGGGCACCGCCGGTTCCCCCCGCCCCGGCCCCGCCGCAGGGCGCCGCGCTCCTCCCCGCCCGCAGGGGGAGCTGCAGCACTGCTGTCCGCCCCCCCTCCCCCCCCCGCCTGGGCTGGCCAGCGCATGCGCAGCGCCGGGATCCTGCGGGACCGGGGCGGGCGGGGGGGCGACCGGGCCGCGGCAGTGCCCGACCGGCGTTGGCGGGGAGGGGCCGGGCCCAACGGTGGCGGGTGCTGGTGCCTGGGCTGACACCGGGCTCTGCCCTACCGCCTCCTTCTGAGAGCTGAGACCCCGGGCTCGCCTGCCGCTGTGGTGGGGCCGGCGGCGGGGGCCCTCGCCACTCCGACAGCGGCGCCACCGCCGCCCCGGGGATCACCGCCCGCAGTGGCCGTACCGACTCCGGTCCCCCGGGCCGGTTCCCACCCGAGTTACCGGCAGGGGGTGGGGAGGACTTTCCCCCCGCTGCAGCCCGGGTAACGCCATGGCAGGGCAGGGCGGGGCGGGGCGGGAGCTGCCGGTCCCGCTCCCCCGCAGGCCCCGGTGCAGCCCCGGTGAGCGGCCACGTGGTCCCGCCCCGGCGGAACAGCCCTCCCAACCATAGAGCCTGCCGGCCGCTGCGGGCCAGAGAGGCGCGGCTACGCATGCGCCTTGGGTGCCGGGTGCGCATGTTCCGCCCCCCGGCCGGCGCCGTCGTATAAGAAGGGGGCGGTTGACGTCAGCGTTCTCTTCCGCCCGCTCTGCGCTCGCCAGCGAGACAGGGCTGTCGCCGCCGCCATTGCTGTAACCCCCCCGCCCCGGAGAATCCACCGCCATCCGCCACCATGGTGAGGCCCCGCGTCCTGCCGCCGCCCCGGGGGGCCGAGGGGGCATCGTGCTCGCTGCGGTGGTGGGGATGGTTACCCCGGGAGGGCCCGCGGGCCTGCGGCGGTGGCAGCGGCCTGTCGTGCCGGGCTGGGTCGCTGCTGAGGGGAGAGGGGTGGGGCTGGAAAGCGTGCCCGGGGGGAGGGGACTGTCCCCGGGGAGACTCGGGGCCCTTGCACGGCGGGTGGGGCTCGGTGGCTCTGGGGGTCTGTGCCAGCCCCCGGAGGGCCCTCCTCTCCCGCTGCCGTGGTGGTGGGGCCCGGTGGTGCTACGTCTGCCCTGCGGGGAGGGGGAGCGGCGGCGGTGATGTGGCACCGGGGCGGTGTTGACGCCGGGGACGGGCCTTTGCGGTGGCCAGTGGCTGCCTTATGTAACGCTGCGGCCCGGGTGGGGGCAAGCATACCGGCGCAGCGGCCTGTCACCCGCCCGCCGCGGAGCAGCGACTGAACGAGGGTTCTGTTTTAGTGGGGGTTTGCTTCAAGGAATTGTTGACGTTGCTGCCGTTTGCAGAACGCTGAGCCAGAGAGCGAGGGCACCGGGTGCTTGTGCTGCAGGCCCAGGCCCTGCTGCTTCTAATGCCTGTGTCTGCAGTGCCCTTGCTGTGGGTTGTCTTATAACATGGGCTGCACAGGCAGAATTGATGTCGGTGTGACTAAGCATGGCAATGTCAGGTATTTGTGGTGTTGGTTGGGCTTCCTAGAATTGCCAAAGCTGTTTCTACATACCCTGTGTTTTCCGCCCCCTTCTCTCATTCTTCAAGGTGAACTTCACAGTAGACCAGATACGGGCCATCATGGACAAAAAGGCCAACATCAGAAACATGTCTGTGATTGCCCACGTTGATCACGGCAAATCAACCTTGACTGATTCTCTGGTATGCAAAGCTGGTATCATTGCCTCTGCCCGTGCGGGGGAGACCCGTTTCACTGACACAAGGAAGGATGAGCAGGAACGGTGCATCACCATCAAATCAACGTGAGTTCCCTCCCTTCAGGCACCTCGGTGTTCCTGCTGCGTGGTCTGAGCTCAGGGGGGCTTTGAGTCCTCCACTGTTTCAATCATGAGATGAAAGAAGACGGCATCAGGCTTTCTCTAGTCTAGTGCAGAAGCTCATCTCTCGCTTGTGAGGATTGCTTAAATGAAAGAGCAAGTATTGATTGGCTTGGGGTGAATCACAGAGCACTGCCTTGGTGGCCACTGAGAAATAGATGTGCAGCATGAGCTTCAGCCTTCCATTTTAGCACTGGGGCTGTTGGATGTGGCTGATGTCAGCTGGAGTCCTGCGGATGCGGTGTGGAGACTGTCTTGGGAGCATCTCTGGTGATGTACCTGGCGGCTGTGTCACCATGGGTGCTTTGAGGACCCTAAGTGGCAGGAAAAGGGATCAAAAAGGAGATTGGGCCTAGTAGAAAAAGCTGGAAGAAATGGAACCCTCTTTGGGCACTTTAAGTGGCATGGAGTGAAGAAGAGGTTATGCTTTCAGGAGAGCGTAGGAAGGGAAGATCTTAGCCTGTGTGCCTGGTTATCCCCCACTCTGGCCTCTCAGGAATACACTTCAGGAAATCTTTAAGCCCAGGCGCAGCTGTCTGTGTGGGATAAAAGGCTGTTTCTAAGCACTGGGGAGGGGTAATGTGTAGATAATAATTTTAATAGTTTTTCCTTTTTTTCAGAGCTATTTCCCTATTTTATGAGCTTTCTGAAAATGATTTGGCCTTCATCAAGCAGAGCAAGGATGGTTCTGGTTTCTTGATCAACCTGATTGATTCTCCTGGGCACGTGGACTTCTCTTCAGAGGTCACTGCTGCTCTTCGTGTCACTGATGGTGCTCTGGTTGTTGTAGACTGTGTCTCTGGTAAGGTCTTCTGCAGCCATATGCAACTGGAGTGTATGTTGGGCAAGTTTGAAGATGGTAACTAATCCCCCTGTGTTTGGCAGGCGTGTGTGTGCAGACAGAGACTGTGCTGCGTCAGGCCATTGCCGAGAGGATCAAGCCTGTACTGATGATGAACAAAATGGACCGAGCGCTGCTGGAGCTGCAGCTGGAGCCAGAAGAGCTGTACCAGACCTTCCAGCGCATAGTGGAAAATGTGAACGTCATTATCTCCACGTATGGAGAAGGAGAAAGTGGCCCCATGGGAAATATCATGGTAAGTGGAAGGCTGCGAATGCTGCGTTCAAAATAATCTCCTTTCATGAGAAGGAGCAGTTGTGGCTCTTTCCTGTCTTAAGTGGAGCAGTGAGAGTAGAATAACGAAGCTGCCCCTACTACTCAGGCTTGCACTGGTTTGGAGCTCTCGCTAGCTTTTCTCTGAAATCCTGTTAGTTCAAGGCTTGAGCAAATAAAGACTATAAATACAAGAAAGTGTTGTCTCTGTTTACCAAGGATGCCCTTGTTTTGTAGGACACCTTCTTGCCCACGTCACATCTGTGATGCTGGGTGATGTAAGATCCTAGGCTCCTACGCAGCGTCCCTCCCCCAGCTGTCTTCTGAAATGGAAGGCCGGTGGGTGTTTACCAGCCCCTGCGCTCTGAGCACTGCTCCCCGCTGGGTTCCTGGGCAGCGAGCAGGGCTGTCGGCTCTGAGGAAAAAGCTTGCGCTTTGTTCCCCCTGAGTGCTCTCCTGCATGCTGCAGATTTTCATGTATTGTTGATACTCCCCGTGAAGGACAGGAATCTTACCCGCACACAAATCTGTGCAGCTGCTGAGCTGTCTTGAGTACATAGTTTGTGGAAGTGAAGAAAAACCGATCTAGTTATGCGGTACAAAGCTAAAATGGCCAGGCTGTCCCTGGACCTTGGAGATGGCCGCTGTCACACCTGCTCAAGAGTCCTGTAGAAGCTCCATCTTCAAATTCTTCTTGTGCTTGAGTGTTGTTTGGGATGGAATAGGCTGACTGCTGTAACGCTTTGTGGCTGTTCCTCTCTAACCCAGCTCTCCTCTTCCCTTTCAGATTGATCCAGTGCTTGGTACCGTCGGCTTTGGTTCTGGCCTGCATGGCTGGGCTTTCACTCTGAAACAGTTTGCTGAAATGTATGTTGCAAAGTTTGCTGCCAAGGGTGATGCCCAGCTGAATCCATCTGAGCGTGCCAAGAAAGTAGAAGACATGATGAAGAAGTTGTGGGGAGACAGGTGAGGAGTTGGGCTGTTGATTTTAATTCCAGATCAGCTCTGTGTGGCTGCAGCCTGACACTGTGGAAGATGGGTCAGGAGGGACGATGTGGTCGTGCCTGCTTACGGCCTCGTCTCAGTGACTTGATGCATGTGCTAGCAAAAGAACTGTTTCTTGTAAAATCTTTGCAGACTAGGAAACACACAGATAAATGGGAGGGGATGGTGAGTTGGCAGTGTGAGTTAAATGCATTTTGGTGAGCTCTGAAAACCTGAGAGTGGTGGGGGAAGGTATGAAGATAGCTCTTACTCAGCAGCTTTTTCCTCTGGCCTGAGCAAGCACAACAAGCCATGCTTCTGCAGCTAAACTGAGCGTTGATACTTGTCTGACTTGATTCTTTCTCTAGGTATTTTGATCCTGCTACTGGCAAGTTCAGCAAATCTGCTACCAGCCCTGATGGAAAGAAACTGCCCAGGACCTTCTGCCAGCTCATCCTTGACCCCATCTTCAAGGTGAATTCCTTAGTGTTCAGCCCTTGCTGGTGCCTTATGCTCTCTGGTTCAGTTACAGTGCGTGATGATGGAAAATTTCTTCACTTTGACCTGACTTGTCTGATTGAAGAAATTTAAGTATCTGACACAAGCCTAGTTCGTTACTTTGTGCGGGCAGGGAAGCTGGTAGTAGATATTGCGCAGGCAAGTATGTGTTTGAGCCTCCAAATGGATTCAGCTGGGTGATGAGCAAGAACAGAGATTCTCTTTAGAGACATTTGTGCTGCGTCTGCTTCAAACTGGGTCACCGGTGACGTTCGTAACTGCTGCTGTTGTTCCAGGTTTTTGATGCAATCATGAACTTCAAGAAAGAGGAGGCGGCTAAACTGATTGAGAAACTGGACATCAAGCTTGACAGTGAAGATAAGGACAAGGAGGGCAAACCCCTGCTGAAGGTGAGATTGGTCTGAAGTGTCTGTGGGGAGGAGACACGAGTAGTTGTGCTGCTCCGACTATGTCAGCTTACGAAGCAGCTACAAACCCTGCTTGGGTGGGAAGGTGCTGTTGGCAGCTTGGAGGTTGGGGAAGCAAGGGAAGGTTGCCTCCCAGGTTGTGAACAGTCTGCCTGGGTCTTACTCCTCTGATCTCTGCTCAGGCCGTGATGAGGCGGTGGCTGCCTGCCGGAGATGCCCTGCTGCAGATGATCACCATTCACCTGCCTTCTCCTGTCACAGCCCAGAAGTACCGCTGTGAGCTGCTCTACGAGGGACCCCCTGATGATGAGGCTGCCATAGGTATGATGAGCCGCTGCTTTGCTGCCAGGCATCTCTTCACAAAAGTGCTCCAGCATGCCTGTAGCCATCTTGTTCTCCAAGTACACAGCGTGGTAGCTACCGTAATTCTTGAGTCTGTAGCTTTTCTAGTATGGATCAAACAAGCTTACGAGCTTTGCTCCTGAGCTAGTTAAGTAACTGGAGAGTAGCCAGGGTATATGCCAAAGGCTCAGTCTGAGCCTGTGTTTGTTTAAAACATCTCTTGGCGATGTGGTCTTTCTTTCTGGTTGGGCTGGCCAGCTGTCTGGACAGAAGTCGACAGGCTGGGACAATAGTGGGTACAGGTCTCGTGTTGGGATTTGGGGAGGGAGGGACGGGGACAGGGCACGTATACCAAATGCTAGAAGTGGTACTGAACTAAGCTGATCTCTCCCCTTCCTCCCAGGTATTAAGAACTGTGACCCCAAAGGCCCCCTCATGATGTACATCTCTAAAATGGTGCCAACCTCTGACAAGGGACGTTTCTACGCATTTGGACGTGTCTTCTCTGGTCTCGTCTCAACTGGCTTGAAAGTCAGAATCATGGGACCAAACTACACACCTGGCAAGAAGGAGGATCTGTACCTGAAGCCAATTCAAAGGTCAGTCCTGGCTGGGTGGAGTGTGCTCAGAGCTGTGGTTAGGATTTGTGGTTCTAGAACTGTCTTGGGTCTCTTTTCATCTCTGAGGCCACGCAAGACACTTGACCGTGGACTTCAAGTCTGCTGCCGCAACTCCAGGATACTGCTTGGTGGGACCTCCTCCCTTCAGACTTTATTAAAACAACTTTCTCTTTTGCCAGGACCATTCTCATGATGGGCCGCTACGTCGAACCCATCGAGGACGTGCCTTGTGGAAACATTGTTGGTCTGGTTGGTGTTGACCAGTTCCTTGTGAAGACTGGAACCATCACCACCTTTGAGCACGCTCACAACATGAGAGTCATGAAGTTCAGCGTCAGCCCCGTTGTGCGTGTGGCTGTGGAAGCCAAGAACCCAGCGGACCTGCCCAAGCTGGTGGAGGGACTGAAGCGTCTTGCCAAGTCTGACCCTATGGTGCAGGTGAATGTCTGAAACGGTTTCGGGGACAGGAGAAATCCTGGTGCTGCTGGCACAGGAGGCTTCTGCCTCTAATCGTGGTTGTGCTGGGGGTGCTGGCAGAGAAGTCTTGAGCTGAGCATTGGTCCTAGCCCTACCAGAGTGGGAAGGAATACTGCATTTCACCTTGGGGTTGGTGCTGACTCATCCCCAGATCAGTGGAAAGAGCATCTAAAAGTAGCTCTGTGAGTCAAAACCAAAAATCTGAGACAGTCACTAGTATTTTATGTGTGAGAGCTTTTGTTGCATTGCCGTCGAAAGCCTCACCTGCTGCATAAATGGTCTTTTCAGTGCATCATTGAGGAGTCTGGGGAGCACATCATCGCTGGTGCAGGGGAGCTGCACTTGGAGATCTGCCTGAAGGATCTGGAAGAGGACCACGCGTGCATCCCTATTAAGGTAGAGGGGCTGCGGCAGCTGAGCTGTTGGTGAGCTCTGAGCAGGTATTTGGTGAGCTGTGGTTTGGTTGGTGGCTCACTGCTCTTCCTGCTCTTTGTCACTGCAGAAATCGGATCCTGTTGTGTCCTACCGTGAGACGGTCAGCGAGGAGTCCAACGTGATGTGCCTTTCCAAGTCCCCCAACAAACACAACAGGCTGTACATGAAGGCCCGGCCCTTCCCAGATGGCTTGGCTGAAGACATCGACAAGGGTGAGGTCTCTGCTCGTCAGGAGCTGAAGCAACGAGCTCGTTATCTGGCTGAGAAGTACGAGTGGGATGTCACCGAAGCCAGGAAAATCTGGTGCTTTGGTCCCGACGGCACCGGCCCCAACATCCTGACCGACATCACCAAGGGAGTGCAGTACCTGAATGAGATCAAGGACAGTGTGGTGGCCGGCTTCCAGTGGGCGACGAAGGAGGTAGGGGCAGTGCCTGGCTCTGGTCGCGGCAGGGCTGGGATCGCTCTGGCAGTGTGCGGCATCATAAATGGCTACTGCATGTCTTTTCAAAGAAATTTTGGAAAGACTGTCACATACAGTGCGATGTATTTATAATTCAGAAGTATCTTTTAGGATAAATGAAACTCGCTGACAGCTGCAGTGAAGGTGTCATAGCGGTTTAGACGACAAAACACACTGCATCAGGACAAAAAGCCTTCTCCCACAAGTGCGGAGAAATTCATCGTGGCAGCATGTACTTAAAATTTTAAAAAGCTTTTCAGAGAGCAAAGTGCAACAGCAGGGACAGAAACTATTAAGATAAATAACACAACTGGTGTCAAAAGAAAATGAAAGGTACTCCGAGAGCCTCAGCAAAGATTTGGCGTTGTTTACAAATTACTTTTTCGGGACTAGACAGGAGATTACTCCAAAATAGCAAGTTGACAGGTAGACTGAGAACAGCAGCAGGAGAGGGTTTTTTGCCTGTTTACTTTTTTTTAAGTTAGTCTCAGTCAGAAGGAGGAGATACTGTGCCAACAGGGTTTTTCTTTTTTGTCCCAGTAATGTGGAAAAACTGCTTTTCCTGGCCAAATACTTGGGTTGCAGCAGCATAAATGTGTGTCAGCGCTTCTGCTGACCTGGACCTTGGAGCTGTTGCATGAAGATACTGGTAAAAATGGTTTCAGTGCCTGAAGCCACCTCTGAGGAGCTGCAGTGGGGACGCGGAGGCAGGAGTAGCTGGTTCTTGGGTCCTAGGCCAGGAAAATGACTTGTTGAATGGCTCCTTGGGGGCTCCAAGTGGGCTCTTGTGCCTCCTGCTCTAGGACCCGCTTCCAAGGAATGCCCTTAAGCTGAGGGACCGGAACCTTCTGGTAGGGAACACCAGCTGTCCCCCGACAGTGTTGGCTGACCACCCCCTGCTCTGCTTTTCCAGGGGGTCCTGTGTGAGGAGAACATGCGTGCCGTGCGTTTCGATGTGCACGACGTCACCCTGCACGCCGATGCCATCCACCGCGGAGGCGGGCAGATCATTCCCACTGCCAGGCGATGCCTGTACGCCTGCGTGCTCACCGCTCAGCCCAGGCTCATGGAGCCCATCTACCTTGTGGAAATCCAGGTGAGGAACCTCTGCTTGGCCCAGAAGATCCTGGGCGAAGAAAATGCGAGCGGGCGGTTTGCGGTCCTGACACCTCTCTCTTGCAGTGCCCGGAGCAGGTGGTGGGTGGCATCTACGGTGTGCTGAACAGGAAGCGTGGCCACGTGTTTGAGGAGACCCAGGTGGCCGGCACCCCCATGTTCGTGGTCAAGGCCTACCTGCCTGTCAACGAGTCCTTTGGTGAGTGTGTGGGTCCTGGGCGCGCGGCCCCCAGCCCTGGGAAGGAAGGAGGTCTTTGCGTCCGGCTGTCCGATGGCAACGCTTGGAGAACTGTAGAATCATTTTGGTTGGAAAGGACCCTTGAGGTCATGGAGTCCCACTGTAACCCTAACACTGCCAAGGCCGCCACTAAACCGTGTCCCAAGCGCCACATCTACGCATCTTTTTAAACCTGTTCCAATGCTCGACAACCCTTTTGGTGAAGAAATATTTCCTAATACCCAATCTAAACCTCCCTTGGCGCAACTTGAGGCCCTTTCCTCGTCCTGTTGCTTGTTACGTGAGAAGAGACTGACATCACAGGATGGTTTGGGTGGGAAGGGACCGTTAAAGGTCATCTCGTCCAACCCCCTGCCATGAGCAGGGACGTCTTCAACTGGAGCAGGTTGCTCAGAGCCCCGTCCAACCTGACCTCGAATATTTCCAGGGATGGGGCATCTCCCACCTCTCTGGGCAACCTGTGCCAGCGCCTCACCACCCTCAGCGTAAAGAATTTCTTCCTTTTATCCAGTCTGAATCTCCCCTCTTCAGGTTTAAAACCATTTCCCCTTGGCCTAGCGCTATGGGCCCTACTAAAGGCTGTCCTTGTCTTAGAAGCCCCCTTGAAGTATTGAGAGGCCACAGTGAGGTCTCCCCGCAGCCATCTCTCCAAGCCCCACTCCCGGCCGTTCCTCGTGGCAGAGGTCCCCTGTGGTTGGCATCTCCGTAGGCTTTGGGTCCCTTTGCTCTAGACGTGCCGGCGGTGACCTGGAGTGCCGGTTCTGCTGGAGGTGACGCCGAACTTTGTCTGTATCCCTTCCACCTCACACCCCCCCCTTCCCTCTCTTCTCCCTCACAGGTTTCACGGCGGATTTGAGGTCCAACACGGGGGGCCAGGCTTTCCCCCAGTGCGTCTTCGACCACTGGCAGATCCTGCCCGGGGATCCCTTCGACAGCGCCAGCCGTCCCTGCCAGGTGGTGGCTGAGACCCGCAAACGCAAAGGGCTGAAGGAAGGCATCCCTGCCCTCGACAACTTCCTTGACAAACTCTAATTAAACTCGCTGGACTCCGGGGAGGGGGGGAGTGAAAAAATTAATTAATTAGCCCGTGCGAAGGGGTAGACGCCCGTGACCACCGTCTCTTTGCATTGTTAATTGGTTTCATAGCGATTTGAGACTAAATGAGGAAGAAAAAAAAAAAAGCCTTATAGGTTTCTGTGTTGCACATGACTCATCTTTGCCATTGTAACTAAACCATTTCCACTAGATTTGCCCAATTCTGTATTTATTTGACTCAAAGCGTTTCTGCAGAAGGTTGGGGGAGGGACAGGTGCTCCTTCGTTTCTCCCAAAACGGGGTAAATCGATGCAAAATGAGGAAGGGGAGGGGATGCCCGTCTGCAGTGTGACTGTCCGTCGTGACCATCGCCGCCTGTATTAGTGCCACTGGAATTAATAAAATTGGATAATGGTGATTCCATGTGCTTCGGGTACTTTCCCAGGCAGAAATGGGGCGCCCTCTTCCGGGCGGGAGGACCGGGTGGAGAAACAGTGCTGCGGGTGGGAGGGGCAGCACCGGGGTGCTCACCCTTTGCTCCGCCCCTCTCCACGCGGCGCCCCGCCCCGCCGGTAGGCGCGGGGGGCGGAGCCAGGGGTGGGCGGAGCCGGGAGCAGTGCTGGAATGCGGCGGCGGCGACGCGGGCGGCGGCGGCCCAGGTGGGGCCGGGGGGGGACTGAGGGGGCTGTGGGGCTGGGAGGGGGTTTGGGGGGCTCTGGGGGCGGGAGAGGGGCGGTGGCTTGAATTTGGGGGGGTTAAGAGGTGGGTGGGGCTGTGAGGGGTGGGGGGGCTGCGGGTTTGCGGCCTGTGGGGCAGGGAGGGGCCTGTGGGTGTGGGGGCTGTGGGGCAGGGAGGGCCAGTGGGGCATCGGGGTGTGGGGGCAATGGGGCAAGGAGGGGCTCTGGGTTTGAGGCCTATGGGGCAGGAAGGGAGCTGTGGGGCATCGGGATGGGGGGGCTGTGGGGCCTATAGGGCAAGGAGGGGCAGTGGGGGATCGGGGTGGGGGAACTGTGGGGGCTGTGGGGCAGGGAGGGGCTCTGGGTTTGCGGCCGGTGGGGCAGGGAGGGGCAGTGGGGGATCGGGATGGGGGGGCTGTGGGTGTGGGGCCTATAGGGCAAGGAGGGGCAGTGGGGGATCGGGATGGGGGGGCTGTGGGTGTGGGGGCTGTGGGGCAGGGAGGGGCAGTGGGGGCTGGGGCGATGCTGGCTGTGGGCAGGGCGGGGGCAGTGGGGTGCTGCTGACCAGGTTGGGGGGTCCCTCCGCCACAGCCGGGTGTCGCTGGCTGCGGTGATGGGGGGGTTTGCGATTGAGGATGGGGGCCGGGGCGGCCATGGGGCCCACGCAGCCACCGCCCCTATTCCCTCCTCTCTCCCTTCAGGGCATCTCTGCTGGGGCCAGGGTGGGCAGGGGGTTCCCATGGGCCTTGAGGTGTGATGAGACGAGGGGGGGCCCCAGGACTAATCTGCGGCTCGGCCCCACTGCCCCACAGTGCAGCATGGCATGGGGCTGCGCTGCTTCGGGGCTCCCTGCCCTCTGCCCCCGCGGGGGACGGGGTCCCTGTGCCAGGTCCCGGCCCTGAGCTGCTGCAGTGGGTCCGTTGCTGGTGTCGGTGTGCGGCTCCCAGGGCATAAACCCCCTTTTTGGTGCCCCAGGTGCTGATCCCCGGCTGCTCCCCGCCGTCCTCCGCTTGCAGGGTCGGGGCGGCTTCAGCCCCACGAGGGCCCCGCAGCCATGTCCACCTTCCGGCAGGAGAGCGTGGAGGACTTCTACGAGATGGGGGAAGAGCTGGGCAGGTGAGTGACATCCCGCCGCGCCCAGGGGGGCTTCCGTGGCTGCACCCCCTGCCCGACTGCTGAGCCCGGAGCTTCACCTGGCTGCTGCCACCCTCATGGTGTCCCCGTGCCGGTGGCATCCCCTGTGCCCTCTCTGTGCTACCTGCCGGCGATAGGTCTGGGGGCCGGGGGCTGTGTTGAGAGCCAGGCACCTCTAGCAGCTATATATTTTTTAAAAAGGCAATAATTAACATTAAGCTCGGTCCTATATCTGGGCAGGCCTAGCAGAGCTCTGCCTGCAGAGCTCCTGTCCTGTCCGGGTTTGGCCAGGGCTGCCAGGCCGGTGCTGACAGCTTCCGGCCCTTCTCCATCGCTGCTGCCCGGCTCTGTGCCTGCGGGACAGATCTGGGGGTGAATCACTGCATGCAAATGGGATTTAATCATCTGGGATGCAAAGGCGGTGGCGGTGGGGGGGGTGTGGGCTGGGTTTGGATCCTCCAGCGCTGCCTTGGCCACGCCAGCCCTGTGCCGGCACCGCTGGGACTCGGGGTCTGCTGCAACCATGGCTGCCTGGGCATGGGGCACAGGGAAATAATTGTGCAGCGGAAACATTTTGAGTGGCTTTAGCGTTTTTTTTAAAAGGGGGGGAGCTTCCAGGGGCTTGCTCCAGGTCCCTTCGGGGCTGTGCTGTAGCTGCGGTCCGGTGTGAGCTGTGGGGACGGACGTGGTGCCTGGGGGCCGGATCCCACCTGGGCACGGCTGGTCCCTGCCCCAGGGGGGCTGTGGGTGGCCCCGGCCACGATCCAGGGATGTATAAAGGAGTGTTGGGTCTGGGCACACGCAGAGGCTGGTGACGGAGGCCAGTGACGGGGACCACACGTCACTGTGTGCCTGCGGGGATGGCCAATGGCCGGGGCAGCGGGGAGGGGAGGGAGCAGCCTGGGGACGTGGGCTGGATCCCGTCCTCAGGGGAAGGCGTTGGGGGGCCCTTGTGCGTCCTGGCAGAGGGGCCGCGGGGGGCTCAGCCGGGGCGGGGAGGGAGAAGAGTCGGGATCCTGCCGTAGCAGCGATGCCGGTGTTGGCAGGACCTGGCTCCTTGAAGCGCCTGTGGATGCCCAGAGCTCTGCCTCCCCCGGGCCCCCAACCACCACACACTTGAACTAAGCTGTCGCCTGCTGTTACTCTTATTTCAGGCATTCCCACCCCACCCCGACCTTCCCCATCAGAGCTTTATGGTCTCCTGAGATCGCTGGGCTCCAGGGTTTGCTCTTGGGAGCAGCCTGGGGGCTCCTGGCTGGAAACGGGGGCCGAGGGGCATCTCCCACCCCAGGCAGTCACAGCAGCACCTGAACAGCCTGGGGAGGGTCAGCAGCTGCCGCGTCCCTGGCAGGAATTCCCTTCCTCCATCCCGGGCAGCGCGGGGGTTTACACGCCTGCTCCAGTGGTGCCAGGGTGTGTAAACCCTGGGAGTGTTCTGGGAGCAGGCGGGCATCATCGGCTGCGTTTGGGAGGACCCCAATTCCTGACAGACCCCGGGGAAACCGTGCATCCTCCTGCGCAGCACAGTATCCCTGCACGCAGTGTCCCCCATCGTCGTGCCGGTGCTGACCCCGCTGCCAAGCACACGCCGGCATGTGCGATGCAGGAGCTCCTCTCTTCACTTCCTCCCCGCATCCCACAGCGGCCAGTTTGCCATTGTACGAAAATGCCGGGAGAGGAAAACGGGTCTGGAATACGCAGCCAAATTCATCAAGAAGCGTCGGCTGTCATCCAGCCGTCGGGGTGTGAGCCGGGAGGAGATTGAGAGGGAGGTGGACATCCTGCGGGAGATCCAGCACCCCAACATCATCACGCTGCACGACATCTTCGAGAACAAGACGGACGTGGTGCTGATCCTGGAGCTGGTCTCGGGCGGCGAGCTCTTTGATTTCCTGGCTGAGAAGGAGTCCCTGACGGAGGAGGAGGCCACCCAGTTCCTCAAGCAGATCCTGGACGGCGTGCACTACCTCCACTCCAAGCGCATTGCCCACTTTGACCTGAAGGTGAGGTCTGGGAGGTGCAAACGCCCCGTGCTCGGCAGCTGGGGAGTGGGGATGAGCATCCAGGTTCCTGCGGAGCAGTGGGGCTGGCTCTGGGGTCTCTCCCTACTTGAGGTGTGTGTCCTCTCCTCCGGGGAGAGGAGCCCAGGGCGGCACAAGGCTTCCGTGGGCGAGCATGTGGGGGTAAACGCCGGCTCCTCTCCCCCTGCAGCCGGAGAACATCATGCTGCTGGACAAGAACGTGCCAAACCCTCGTATCAAACTCATCGACTTCGGGATTGCCCACAAGATTGAGGCCGGGAATGAATTCAAGAATATATTTGGGACCCCGGAGTTTGTAGGTGAGACCTGGCTGACGGTGTGGCTGTGGGGCTCCTCTGGGCTCTGAAAGCTTTGGCTTAATCCCCGCGAGACGCCCAAAGCCCTGGTGCAGCAGGTTGGGCAGCTGCTGGGATGTGTCCATGGGGACAGACTTCTTTCCCCCAAAATAAACCTGTTTTCTCCCCTCTTTCCTTCTAAAGCCCCAGAAATTGTGAACTACGAACCCCTGGGGCTGGAGGCTGACATGTGGTGAGTGATTCCCCTCCCGAGGACCTTCCAGTGGCACCAGCGGCCGGTCCCCAGGACCAGGCTTGTGCCGGTGTATCTCCCCTCTTGCTGAAAGCACAGGGAGAGGGGACCGACGGCGCTCTGCGGGGCTTCAGCCTCGTCTTCCTCTCTCTTCCAGGAGCATTGGAGTCATCACTTACATCCTGTGAGTATAAGGGGAGTCTGGGGGAGACGGGCGCTGCAGGGCGAGTCCCCCTCCTCGGGCTGTTGCCTTTTTGGGGTGTCACAACCCGCTCTCGCTGCAGGCTGAGCGGAGCCTCCCCCTTCCTGGGGGAAACGAAGCAGGAGACCCTGACCAACATATCCGCCGTCAACTACGACTTCGACGAGGAGTATTTCAGCAACACCAGTGAGCTGGCCAAGGACTTCATCCGCCGCCTGCTCGTCAAGGACCCCAAGTGAGAGACGGGGAGCAGAGCTGGGGATTACCCTGGGAGAGGGGACGGTCCCTCCTGCCCCGACCCCCGGTGTACAGGCAGCTCCCACGTCTCCTGCCTGCGCTAGGCTTTAGCTCTGAGCCTGCCTGCTGCCAGCCCAGAGGCCTTTGCCCATCCCTGTTGTGCTGGTTGTTTATAAATCCCATTTATCCCCCCTTTTCCCTCCTGCTGCTTGTAGGATTTGGTGTTGCAAAACATCTTGAAACCAAAGTCTCTCCCCCATGTCAGGCATGGGGTGAATTCTGGGATCACCCTGAGGGTGCAGCAGCTCAGCTGAAAAGGAGGGAGCGGGGTTTGGAAGGGGTCAGGGGCTGACCAGAGAACGCAGGGCCCTGGGCTGGGGTGGGAGCAGTGGTGCTGTGCCTTGGTCAGGAGGTTCGTGCGGGCTCTTCTGCGTGTATTTGCTCTTGGGGGGCTGGCTGAGGGCACGGGAACTGGATGCGGCCCCTGTCTGGGGTGGCCCCTGAGTACGGCGAGTTTGTCTGGGCTCATCCGCGCCCCAAAGGCGATAGGATCTGAGCTGCTCTTCCAGGAGTTTAACTGGGACAGAGGCAGCAAGGTCTCTGCCCCTCGGTCACAGCCTTGCTGTTCTTGCAGGAAGCGGATGACCATCGCTCAAAGCCTGGAACACCCTTGGATTAAGGTGAGAAGTTAAAGAATCGGCACCTTTTGGGTGTCAGACCTCCACGAGGTCGAGGGCGGGTGTTGATGCACCGGCAGCTCTCCACTGCTCTTCCAGCCCCCAGTTGGGGCTGGTTTGGAGCCGCTGGTGGTCGCGCTGCCAGGGGACTGCGGGTGGGTGCCGAAGCTGTCCGGCTCCCGCTGTCCCGGCTGCGCCCGACGCCTACGGCCGTCCCTCTCCGCAGGTGATCAAGAGGAGGAACGTCCGCAATGAAGACAACTGCAAGAAGCCCGAGCGCCGCCGGCTGAAGACCACGCGCCTGAAGGAGTACACCATCAAGTCCCACTCCAGCATGCCGCCAAACAACACATACATCAACTTTGAGCGCTTCTCCAAGGTCATGGAGGAGGTGGCTGCAGCCGAGGAGAGCCTCCGAGAGCTGGAGAGGAACAAGAAGTCCTTCCAGGAGGACATCGAGGCCCTGCTGTCCATTTATGAGGAGAAGGAGACGTGGTACAAGGAAGAGAACGAGAGCATCAGCCAGGATCTCCGCCAGATCCGTCAGGAGCTGCAGAAGACAGAGGCCCTGAAGAAACAGGCGCAGGAGGAGACCAAGAGCGTGGTGCAGGTGGCCAACGGCCTCAAGAGGCGTTACCGAAAGCTGGAGAACCACTACGAGGCATTGGCCAAGCAGGTGGCTTCAGAGATGAAGTTTGTCCAGGAGCTGGTGTGGTCCATTGAGCGGGAGAAGCTGCAGAGCGGTGAGGGAGATGGCAGCATCCGCTAGCTCGGCCGGAGCCAGGGTCGGCTGCCCTCGGGCTGAGGTTGGGTCGTCCTTCCCGGATCCCCCCCGCTGACCCGCAGCGGCAGGCAGCGCCGAAGGGACCTCGGTGGCTCTGCCCCTTGCTCGCCCAAGGAGCCGGTCCACCGACAGCTTTCGGTAAATGTCCCCGGGCTCTGCTGGGCTCGCGGTGGCGTGCCGGGGGCTTGTGCCTGCCTGGAGACCCCCGCCTCAGGGGGCTTGAGTTGTGCTCACCTGGGTTTTGGCTTCCTGTGTGCGGCTCTTGCTTGGCTTGCCATCCGCATGCTCCTCATGCTCCCAGCCGCTCCCCCGCCTCGCTGCCACAGGGCTCGGGGACCAGTTCTCCCCTCCCCGTCCCACCCGGGGCCTGGGTCTCGGAGCTGCCGCAGCGCCCTGCCTGGCAGGGGGTCTTGGTGGGGAGACCCCTCCTCTAAACCCTGTCAGCAGCTCAGTGTCTGCCACGCGCGAGCTATGACCGAGGACCAATTCCTGCGTGGCCCAACACGTGACCCCAGCAGTCCCCCATTCCCCCCGGGGCATCGCACCCCCCTGCCCCTTGCCCTTGGTCCCACCGGGCGCTCCCCCTTTTAACAAAATAAAGGTTTCCGTGCACCGGGGCGGCCGCCTTGGCTCCTGCCGTGGGAGGACAAGTGGTGGGAAGGGGACAAGGACATGCCGGGGGGTGACAGCTCCTCTGCTGTGCCCCCAAATGGTGTTTGAGCTCCCATCCCAGAGGGATTTCCTTCATTTGAGAGAGGAAAGTCTTATTTTTTGCCTTGTCAGCCCCAACGCTGGCAGGTGACCTCCCTGCAGGCTTGGAGGGGGCTCTGGGGCTGGGTTGCAGGATGCTCCCGAGCTGGGGGAGCCCCCAGCCCCTCTTGCCTCAGATCCCGGGGGAGGTCTGGGGGGCTCAGGGAATGTTGACGGATGGTCCTGGGAATTGGAGAAGGTCTGTGGGGTTTGGGGAGGTCCATGGGGCTTGGTCGGGGAAGGACCTTGGGTGCGGGGCGGGTCCCAGGGTTTCTGTGGGGTCCCTACCTGTTTCCCCAGGGGTCCCCCTTTTGCAGGGGACCGACCAGATCCCATTTTGCATGGGAGGAGAGTGGATAAGGAATTGGCCCCAATATTATCGGGGCCCAGAAGGGCTGCTGGGCTCTGGCATCACCAGGAGATGCGCTGGCGAGCACAGGAGAGCAGCTGGTGGCCAGGGCTGGGGGGCCAGCATGGGCTGGACCCCCTCCCCTCTCCCCATGCCTCCTGGGGACAGGGGGATGACATTCCAAACCACCACTTTCCGCAGAGCATGCACAAGAGCCCGGGGCCAGGTTTCTGCCGGGAGCACCGAGGGGTTTCCGGCTGCCCACAGCCCTGTGGTGATGGAGCCAAGATGAATTTGATCTGGGGGAATCACCGGCCAAATCCCAGTGGATGGCAGGCGTCCCTCTGGCTCGCCAGCACCCACGGCGGGGGGGGTGGCGGTGGGTTTTCCTCCGGCTGAGCTCCGAGCCGAGGGGATTTGCTCAATTTAGGCTGTCACTCCAGTGTCCCACCCCCAGCTCCCCGGGTGTCTGGGGTGGCGGCAAGACGGGCACAGCCTGGGTGGAGGGGACGTGCCGTGTGCCCCCGTCCACGCCAGCCGTTGGGCAGCCCCGCGTGCCGGCCGCTGCCTGCTGACGTCCCACGGGGTGTAGGTTACATCCCAACCCGCGGGGCACGCGGGCCCGGGGATAATTTTAGTCTGTCCCATTTTTCCAGGCCAAGGTGCTTGGCATCCAAGGGTGACGGCGTGACAGCTCAGCTGGCGGCAGTGTCCCGGGGTCTGTGCCGCGGTCCCAGCGTGCTGGAGGGGGGGTCCGGCTGTGGTGGCGACGCCGGAGCCTGGCCAGGGGAGCTTGGGGCCATCGTCCTCCCCCCAGGCGCTGAGTCCTTGGGGCTGGGATTTGGGGTGCGGATTCAGCTGGTGTCCTGGGCATTTGGTCTGCTCTCACAGAGATGATTGGTCACCAGAGGTAGTGTGTGAAAGGATGTATGGAAATCCTATAGCAACAGTTGTTCCCGAGCTGTGCAAAGTTCACATAGTGCTAAGGCTTCCCAGATGCTCCTCATGCCACGGGTTTCTGTTTCATGCTCCCAAAAGGCTCTTGGAAGTCGCTGGCCATTCACCCTGGCCGGCGTGCCCGTCTCTTCCCCAGCTGCCCAGCAGGTACGCTGCTCCGGAGGGGGTGGTAGCAGATCTCATCCTGGTGGATGCACAAGATAACACCAAAATATTTTTTAAAAAGCAGAATTTGGGGTGGCTTCTGTTGCTGCTGCACTCAGGCGCAGGGTGACCTGCTTTAGAGGGTTTTAAATTGCAGAGTACTGGCATGAGTTCAGCAGGCTGCACGATGTACCACGTACAGCTGCAAAGAAGGGGGAAAATACCTACCGCTCACCATGGAGGAGGATTTACTGGGGAGAAAGTGTCCAGGAGATAAACGCTGTAGGAACTCAGCTAATACTAAACACCCTAGGAGCTAGGGTGGTGCTCAGAAACGGGGGGCTATGCTGGTCCCCAGGAGATTTCGGCGATGTGAGGTACTGGGACGTTCTGCCTCTTTTCCCTGCCTTGCAACCGGAGCTAACACCGCCCCGGGGCGTTTTATATTCTCTGGGGGCAGACAATATCAAAGCGCCTTTTTTAGGCTTCGATTTTTGCTTCCTAGAGGCTGGCTTGGAGCGAGCGCGATGTCTTTTCCCTTATATGTCTTTGTGAAAGCAAAATGGTTTTGCGCGGCTTATCAGGTGAGGGTTAAACCTCTCTGTTAACACGGGGGAAACCCTGATGGAAATAATATGCCAGATCCCGCTGGGGAGCTGGGACTGCTTTTTTTCTGCCAGCGAGCAGAGCTGCAGCTAATCTGCGGGAAACGCTCCATGTAACGATGTCAAATGGACTTACAAGGTATCGGTGACAAGTCGCAGCACACTGTCCCCGGCCCAGGCGTTCCTCGGCTTTGCCATTGACGAGCGCCTGGCTGTCTAACGGTGTAATTATAGTTTTGTGGGTCTCTCCAGGCACGCACGGGGTTGCACACAAGGAAATATGCCTTTTTATAGCTCGTGGAAGTGTGGGTGATGCTGTCAGTATTCGCGTCTCGTTTCTGGCTGCGGCATCCCCGTTCCGGCCAGACAATCGGAAAATAGCGGTGTAACACGAGGACAAGGTGGTGGATCTGACTTGCTGCTGGCTGCTTCACCAGGCTGTTTAAAACACCCCTTGAGACAGGCTTGATGGTTTTTTTGGGTGACTTCTTGCTAATCTGTGGCAGCTGCTTTTCTGGAGCAATGTTTCTAATTAAGGCATGCCCAAAAATCTCCTGAAGCGAGCTGCGCTGACACCACAGCCAAGTTATTTTAGCGCCCAAAAGATCACCACACTCATCCCACGTGAGAGGTTTTGTACTTTAACATGGTGAACCTTTTATGCGTGGTGCGCCGCATGTGCTTTAGTACATCAGGTTAATGGCACTTCCTATCTTTAGCCGGTGTATTTCGATAGCGGGTTGACAGATCTCACCACGCTCACCTATCTCACCGCAGTATTTAAGCTCAATTAGTTACCAGGCACGGAGCGGTGTGGAGAGTTTATTATTAGCTTGGAGCTAGCCACCGGCCAAGGACAACGCTGCAGCCAGGTCTTCATGGTGCGTGCAGAGCTACAGTGCTGGGCCCCACCATTTGAGAAGGATGTGAAGGTCCTCGAATGCCTCCAGAGGAGGGCAGCCCAGCTGGGGAAGGGCTGGAAGGCATGTCCTCCGAGGAGCGGCTGAGCACTCTGGGTTGGTCTCGTTTGGAGAAAAGGAGGCTGAGGGGCGACCTCGTTGCTCTCTGCAGCTTCCTGAGGAGGGGGTGCGGAGAGGGAGGTGCTGAGCTCTTCTCCCTGGGATCCAGGGACAGGACGCCTGGGAGTGGCTCAAAGCTGCGCCAGGGGAGGTTTAGACTGGACATTCGGAAGCGTTTCTTTACCGAGAGGGTGGTCAGACCCTGGAACAGACTTCCTTGAGAGGTGGTCGATGCCCCAAAGCCTGTCAGGGTTTAAGAGGCGTTTGGACAATGCCCTTAAGAACATGCTTTAGCTTTTGGTCAGCCCTGAAGTGGTCAGGCAGTTGGACGAGATGATCGTTGTAGGTCCTTTCCAGCTGAAATAGTCTAGTCTAGTCTATTCTACAGCCAGGACGAGCTGCTGTTGTCCCCGGCACACGCCAGTGCAGATGCTGCCCCAGGCACGGCTGGTGGCAGCACAGGCCCAGCCGAGTGGACAGGGCGAAGAGGAGATGACATTTTTCACCATTGCTTGGCTCCTGGGTGGAGGTTCTACCTAAAAGCCTGGCGAGGAATAGGAGTTGCACTGTTCATAAAAGAGGAAGTTCAGGCAGAACGTTGTTCTCAAAGAAAGTACATGATAAGCAGGAAAATAAAGGGCTACCACTCAGTTTTGCTTCAGGAACAATAGCCCCATTCCTTTCTCAAGCATGTTATGCTCCATGTTGTGACTTATTTCAATATTCCGATTTTGCTTGCCTAATCACTTCTTTTGTGCTATCTTGCTTGGAGTGGGAGGCTTTTTTTATCTCACTGTAATACTGAGAAAAAGCCTATCAAAAGAAAAATCAGTAAAACTATTACCACTGATGTTTTAGTTATAGTTTTGCTAGAAAGGGAGGATGTAGATGAGCAAGAAATTTGTGGACTTTCTACAAACTTACAAAAAGCATTTGAAAATGCAGAACCTCCTGTACCTACATTTTACAGAGCTGTAATGCACTATCCAGGGCTTTAACGCAGGATTTTGCCACAAGTATATAACCTCTTTGGGTGCAAGCTCCTCTGCAGGCACGTTTTGAAGGCAGATTAGGCAGGGGCACAGAGGGCAGCTCTCTATAGCACGGATTAACTCACAGAGAGTTAATGAAAAGTCTGCTGGTAAATACACTGCACATGTGCTCTCAGGATGTGTTTAAATGCTGTTTCAAACTGAAATTAGGATGGCGTTTTCAGTACTAATTCCTGAAGGTTCCTAAGGCAGCACAATTTTGATACAAGGCTGCTACTCCGATTTGCCTTCTGGATTTTAAATGCACAAATACAGCCATTTCCACCTCTTGAGGTGCACCTAGCTGGAGAATTCAGGACCAAATAACATTCCTGTTTGGATTGCAAAAGGCAGAAATCAAGGCTTCTGTCCAAACTTCTCACCTTGGGCCATAGCATCTTCACACGCTCAGTTGTTTTGAGTGTGAAGTGAGAAACACTGCAAAGCTGAGGCTGACATAAAACTGGTTTCATACCAGCGCTTTAAAGATATCTGAAGTACCGTTCACCTCATAATCGCCACTGAGAATCTCTCTCTGGCTGGGATGTCCAAGCTGGCCTTCCAGGCTGGTGTCATCACTTAAACCGAAGCAGCAACACATGGAAGGAGGTTTGAGGCCACACAGGAATGACATTTCAAATGCCATATGAAAAAGCAGGGGCTGTCGGTGTGTTTTGGGGGAGCTCTGCACCTATTTCTACTACAGTAAAGGTGACTGACATATTAAAACAGGACCTCAAAAAAGAGATTTTAAATTGATTTTTACTGAAGAGATGACATTACAAACAAGCCATTACATAAAGACTTAATATCTGCAGAAACACATAAGCAGAAGAGTCAGTTGTTTTCCAGACACAGCTCTACTTGTTCCATTACAAAAATGCATTTTCAACTTAGGTTTAAGCCAGTGGAATATAAAATAATTAAAAAAAACCCAAAACAATCCTGTCCATCACAGTTGTGAATAAGTTATCTTCATTTTTCAATTATATACAAAAGATACTTTCCAAAGGACAGTATAAGAAGAGTTTACACAAATAAACCCTCATTCCGACTTCCGGGTACTATTTACATCTTTCTGTACATGGGTCTTTCAGGTCTTCCCAGACCCTGAAAAGCAAGAAGGGAAAGTGTGACTATCCAAGCGTAGGAGCGGGTTCTTTCCAGCAGTCAGTCCCTCATGTTTCACCCCCTCAGGAGCAAGGGAGGTATTTACCTATAAGCAATTTAAAAGCTTGTTCTGAATATCTTCAAAGACTTGATTGTAAAGTTCATCTCTAGACTTCAGTCCATCTAAATAAACTGAAAGAAAGAGATGGAGGTTTCAGGCTGCAGGTTTCTTTCTGATCAGAACATTTCTGTAGATGATTTTTCAGATATTTCATACTCTGTTGACCCAAATGACAGTTTGTTTTCCAACTGGAAAAACAGAACCATCCTGAAAAAGCTACGGCCTGCAAAATCTCTTATCCCATTATAAAGAATGTGGTTTTTCTCCCCCCCCCCAAGTGCTTATAATATGAAACAAAGGGAAGAAGTTATTAGCTATAAAACTGCATATATTTATATATTTATCTGGACAGAAAGTAGGCCAGGATTACAACTTAGTAGTAAAAATAGTGCCTTGCAACGTTACAGTTAAAGTTTCCTTGAATTAAATTACTGGCTTCCTTAAAATCCAAAGTACACCACCAAAGGATTTGTATTTAGGGAGGCTTACCGACATCAACGCCATTGTCCTCCATTTCTTTCCTGTGTTTTAAGTACATGGGCCAGACGTGGCCATCAAAGAGACCCGGGGGGTCAGGAACGGTGTAGTTACGTGTGCTGCAAACATCAAAGTGGAGAAGAACATCAGGACTACCGGGATCGCGCTGCTGCTTGCACACTGCTAAAGCCTGAAGCTAGTCTGTCAGCTGCTCAGTTGCATTTATGTAAGAGCTGATGGTCCCACTCCAGTTTCTCACTGATATTTCCCTGTGTTTTGCAACAAGTTTATTTAAGCACCCCAAGAGAATACAGAAGCTACAGGTAGCTGATGAAGGCCAAGCAGGCAGTCTCTGGGGGTTTACTGATGCTCACGGGGGAAGCACGCAACAACTCCGTTCCTTTTGCACCGATGTGCTGGTCTCCCTAAAAGGGGACTGCCAGATCTAAAGTTTCAGAAAACGCCATCTGAAAGTCTCTTTTTCCAATTATATTAAAATTTTCAACTGTAATTCCAATTTGTGACACCAGTGTATCCCATTAATAGCAACATAAAGGCAGCCTGAAGGCTTGCCTCTAGCAGAGTCTTTACTGGAAGGAAGGATTAGACTTACGTCAAAGAATCTTCTTACCTTCTTCTCCTTTTGCATTCTTCGTATGGAACTGCCAGGTAGTAGCGTATGTCAAATAGGTCTATCAGTGGTCTGGGGTAGGGTAGGAAGAAAGAATGTGTCTATTTATTTTTTCTGACAGAGGAAAGTGTTAAATTATCCCGAAAGCCATAAAAAATCTTTCTGCCTTTCTTGTGTGTCTACTGTAGACAACAGAAGTGTAAGTGTTTTTGTTAAGACACAAGCTAATGTACGGTGGGTTTATTAGTAGCTATAAGACATGAAGAATGCTGGGTTTTATAGGTCAGAATGGTATGGCAGATAACTTTTCCCACCCAAATAACCTGCTAGTAGTTACTGTGGAGGATCAGACACTGGGCTGGGAAGACCTGGGGTGTGAACCCTGACTCCTTCTAGATCATTCCAAATTCTGCTTGCAGTAGACAGAGGTTGCGGTTCATCAATCGGACATGAACTATCAAACTGTCTGGCCTGTTGTGCTGAAGCAAGCTGTCAAAATGTGCATGGGCACATGGATTTGGTACAAGGCAGCTCATCAGCTCACATTCTTTTCCAAAAATACAGGCAGTTAGCTCTGCTGCAGCTTACTGCGTCGTGCTCCTATTAGGCTGAAGAAAATAAACACCAAAAAATCCTTAAAGCAAATCTAGTTCGAACCTGGTGAGACTGAGACTTCTAAAAGCCTGCTGTGGGTTGCATAATTGCTTAATATAGTATGAACTGAGTAAGCTCCAGGTCCATGGATGAAACACTCCCTCTGGACTAAGGAAAGGCTCCTGTTAAAAAGACGGAGCGCTTCGGAGTTATTTGTAACCTTCAGGAGAGATACCGAGAGTTACCTCCCCGGGGACAGGCCAGGAGCACCGGCAGCTTGCCAGCGCAATCTCCAGTTGGCCATTCTCAGTATGGATAGTCCGAGACTGCCATTTTACATTGGGTTTGGAAAGCTGGAATGGTGCTGCTTGTCTTATGGTACAGCTTATAAACAACTCCGTTTTTGCCAAGTGTCATGCACAGCTTGTTCTCTTGAAAGACTTGTGTAAACAAAACTATAGTTTGGAGCCAAGAATCTTTTGCTCATCATGTTTATAGCATGCAATTTTCTGAAGTTTATCTATTTAGCTATTGGAAATTTTCTTTCTTCACTGCTAGTCTAGTCTCCCCATCTTCCTGCAAAGCATTTTTCCCCCCATACAAGAAAAAAAGTTGATCTTTGCGCCAATGTGCAATTAATTACTAAGCTCAATTTAGTCAGTGTTAAACAAGCATGTGTATCACATGAGAGATCTATTCCTAAGTTCCAGGAGAGATTCCAAGTAGTCAATGCAGAACAGGTTATGTCCTTGTTCTCATCAACGACCTTTTCAGGTCGAGGTTTAGGCACCATGGTGGGAGACCAGGAGGGAAGCCTGTGCCTTCACTGCTGGCTCAGTGTTTTCGAGTTCGGATTTAAAGCTCCCCGTGCCCGAGAGTTTAAGGGTGTGCCCTAGATGAGAGCTGCCTACGTTACCTTGAGAAAGCCACCTTGTGCACCTCACTTCTACCAGCATTTACTGGCAAAATTTGCATTTTACGTGAGAAAAATTCTTATGCGTGGTACCTCAGAACAAGGCAGGAAGGGTATATTAGTGAAAGGGAGGTTTTAGCCCTGGCACTAGGGATCTAGTGTTCTTCCCTGGCAAACCGTTAATAGTTCCCCAAACCTTACTTGTAATTATAAAGCAGGAAGCCTTCAATGACCAATATATGGATATCTTTGGAGGCTGGCTCTTTAGAGCCAGGCGTTACATTCACCCCGTGGGAACGGGCAAACTTCACTGGGTTCTCAATCCATGCACGCACAGTGCTCACCATTGCCTCCATATCCAAGGAGTCCAACACTAGTCAGAAGAAAGGGGGTGGGTGGGAAAAAGGTGTACAATCAAATACCACGAACCACATAAGCTTGAAAGTATAATATAGAATGAACTTGTAAAATTGAGATTACATTAATTATTAAAGATTTAACAGTAAATTTAAAAGAAATACTTAGGAAAAATATACATTACTGCATCCTATAGCGAACACTGCTCTTACCATCCCATTGCTTAAAGCCGTCTTCCCCGACTTCTATTTGATCTTGTGGCTGAAATATAGTGAGCAATAAAACATTGCTGCAAACTCAGCGTGATCAGTTACCTAAGATCCGATCACAACCTGGGCACTACTGCAATACACAACAAAGCAAGTGTTCACTTAACAAAACAATTACAGACCCTAAAATGTAAGTTCCCATCTTTCACCAACCCCAAGAACTTTGAAAAATTTTCTTGGCTCAGTCAAACCACTTTGGGCAAAGAGTTCTAGGTTAATAATTTGATACGGTGTTATTAGCCAAAATACTATAGGCCCCTGTTTGTAAGTCAACATGTAAGAACTTAAAATGCAAATACAGTGTTAAGTAACTGCTAAAATTTACATGTTCAATAATAGCTATTTTAACTCCTAACAGCTCTAATAAAAATGCAGGTCAGCATAGCACGACACTTGATCACTTAGTTATAACTTTATTTGCACTAGCATTTGCAAGCTAAACACTAGCGAGAAGTTCTATATGTTTATGGAAAATTCCTCCTGTACTTTAAGGGCTTGTATCTGACCAAATTTGTGCACAAGGCTTCTGGCGAAGAGGCGCTTCCAAATGAGCGTCTCACTCCGTTTCGTATGGCACGCGCTCTGCAAAGGCAGAACAAACCGACCACGCGGCTGCCGATGCTGGAGCTCCTTGCGTGTCGGGGGACAACATACAGCTACTTGAAGCTTATTGCCACATACATCTCTTGGACCTCCACATATGGTGGGGTCCAGCTATATTGTAATTCCTGTGAAATGGCTACAGCCTACAGGGTTTAACAACGCGGTTCTGATGTGACCGCTTCCCCTGCTGCTCTCCTGGGCCTGGTGCGGAAGGCAGCCAAGTCAGCGCAGGTCTTCTCTATTCCTCTTTAGCAATCTTTGAATTGGGTTTCTGGTCTGTCAAAGCTCCCCGATAAAACTGTCATTCTGTATGTAAAGCAGCGTAGGGGTGCTTAAATCCTAAGGTATCATTTATAAGCAACATTCTTGCTTAAATAAAATAAGGAGGAAAACCCAACGTGGAGAAAATTATTTGTGCAGAGCACAGTAAATAACCTTTAACTTAGATTAGTAATTTGACCTAAAGTTAGATCTGTTGTTAAAACCGAAGGAAGCTTTTGCTGCAACTGTTCTGTGCTTGGCTGTGCCAAGCTCCACTTCTGTGGAAACTGGCAGATACAGACATTTGTAAAGGTCAGCGTCTCCTCGCTTGTCCAAAGTAATTAAAAACATTAAATATATTGAAAATAAATGAATCAAAGTGCGTTACTCCTAAGCTGACAAAACTTACTTGGAAAGCATGCACAAGTGTCTAAAACTTACAGGGGGACCTGCTACAACTATCACTACATGTACGAGCAGCAGTTAACTCTCTGAACGAGGGGAGGAGCTCAGCTTACCTTGAAGAAGTCATCCTGATGGACCACGCAGCAGTTGGGGAGCGCCTTGATGATTCTGTTGGTCAAGGTGGTTTTGCCACCGTTGGTGACACTGCACGGAGAGGTGAGGCAGAACCGCGTTAGCGGACCCGCCAGGACCCCCCCCCCCGCCCTCAGCGGGACGCTCTGAGGGAAAACGAGCCCCGGCGGCGCCCCGCGCCCAACCCGTTTGAATTTCCCGCCTCGCCGGCGCCCCGGCGCGCGCTGGCCGCCGATTGGCTGTGACCGCCCTCCGCCCCGCCCCTTCCCCGCCGGCAACTGGCTGCGTCCGGGGGCGCGCGCGGGCCCGGCGGTGACTCGCGCCGCTCCTAACGGCCGCGCCGCTTCCCGCGCGCTCAACGGCCGCGCTGAGGGAGCGCGGGGCCGCGCCGCCATCTCTGCTCCCCTCAGCGCGGCTGCCCGGGCGGGAGGGCCGGCGGGGCTCCCCCAGCCTGGCTCTCGGCGGAATCTGCCCGAGCAGGGGGAAGCCCGGCGGGCGCCTCTTCAAGATGGAGGAGGCTGCGCGGCTCCAGCCGCTGAGCTGCCCTCCCTCCGGGCGCCCGGTCAGCCCCCGCAAAGGCTTCGGTGGCCGCTGGCGCCTTCGCCGCCGGGGCCCGGCAGAGCTGCCGCCGCGCAGGGAGCTGGCAGCTAACGAGGTAGAGATAAAACGCGCCCTCGCTGGCGTTCATTGCCCTGAACCACCCTTGCTCGTTAGAAGGCTTACGCTCATCAGCTTAAGAAGCCACCCCGTCAAAGTAAGGCTTGCGAAGAGTGCTTTTTAAAAATGCCTTAAATTAATTACGAATGAGGGAAGCTCGCTCTTTTCTCAGAGAACGATTCAGGCTTCTTTGTACCTGCAACGCCCGTTTTAATGTAAAAGGCCTGAATAATCTTCCTCTCCAAAGGAGAGAGCTGTCAAGCCTGAATGCGCTTAGTCCTAATTTTTTATTAAAAGGCTACAAAAACCTCACACTGTCTTTAACCCGCGTTAAAAATCAAGGTCTTGCCCGGTGCCAGTTTTGCAAGCCCTTCTGCAGCCGGCGGGGATGTGCCGAGCTCTGTCGCCCTGTCCTAGCACGCACACGGGCTGGCTTCTAAATCCGACTTTGTTGGAGCAAAGAAAAGCTTTTTGTACACCACCCCTCACCCCCATCTTATTTGAAGCAGGATTTTTTTCCTCGAGAAGCTTTTAAGAGCCTAACTTACTGTTGAAAACATCCTTTTTCATAGTTGAGGCACACCACTCCATCTGACCTATAAATTGACTTAAAATATTTTTTTCTATTTCAGCCTACCTCCTGTTAATGCTATAAAAGTTTGGTCTGTGCCACCCTGCAGAGCTCCCTGTATTTAAGCAGCATGAATGGCGAGTCAGCAAGTCGCAACTTTTCTAGAATCCTGTAATATTGTTTTATAGTCAGATATATAATCTCCAAGTCTTCAATCATCTTACATACAATAATTAAATGGGAAGAAAAAGCAGTATATATGCAGTATTAACAGGAACTTACCCTCCGATGCCTATGATGTATTTCATCTTTGTAGAGTTGCTTCCTTAGCGGGAATGTGGTGAGAAAAAAACAAATTTAGAAACGCTGCAATTACTTGCAGCGGAACAAAACTCCACCTTATCCTTTCCCCTCTATTTTCCCCCACTCAGCTCTGCCTCGCCTTACTATTTCATTGAAGGAAAAGGCGGGTTTGCCTCTAATTTATAGGCCCTCGCCGCAGTGCCCTTCCCTCCCTCCCCGCGTTTCCCCGCCCTGCCTGCTGATGGAGAAGCCCTGTGACTATCATGAGCCCACGATGTCATATTTTCGAGCCGGGATTAGCCACTCCTCACCTCGGCGGATGGGGTCATGCGCGCTGCCGCTGCACCTGTTTCTGCACCCCTCGCGGACCCCCACTCCGCTGCCCTTGCTGGCTTGGCTGTAAATAGCTTTTTGGCAAGCTCTCCCTTTGCCTAAATTAGTAATGGGGTAGGTGGAAATGTCACCCCTTTTTACAATTCCTTTGGGAGTTCCGAGGAAGGCACAGAGGTGTGCGAGGATATAATTAAGTGTCAGGCTTTTTTTTTCCTTGAAGTCAGATAAGCTATCTCTTTGCCTTCCCATTAATTTTTCCCAATTTCTATTTGATTATTTGAAACGCATCCAGGAATGTGATGAGAAGGAATTTTTTTGTTGCTCTAAACTTCTGGTAGGGAAGGCAAGGGAACTACTTTTTTTTTTTTTTTTTTTTTACTCCTTTTAGTGAAGCTGTTCAGAGAAAGGAACATGCAGAGGCTGATGAGTGAATCCATTTGGACCTTTATCTTTTGAACCTTTAGGAGGAACTTTTTGAACAGGTTATTCTTTATACACAGACACAAAGTCATAAAATTATATTAGCTTTCCGAGGGCTTCCTTCTCCACAGTTTACTCATGTAAGGTAGCGCTTTTTAAGGTAAGTTAACTCTAGCTGGACTGCTTCCTCGCCTAAATGCCTCTCACCACGAGCACACATTGTGGAACCTGTGTTTTAATTTCAATTGTTTCAGATGCTTCTAAAGTTGGGGCTACCTTGAGAGATGTTAGGTGAAGGTAGTTAGCAACAGTTGTGAATGTCTTTTCAGATGAACACGGTGTGAAGTATGTATTACGCATTTTTAAATAATATCTTGTCTAATAGAGCTGAAATCATCCAGATCATTGTGTCCCTTTGTTCTTCCTTTTTATAGAATCACTCCATGGAAATATTAAAAGGCATACTTAAAGGCTTCTTATCCAACAACGGTTTGTAAAGTAGCTGTAAAAAACCTTAGTGACACAGATATCTAGGTGTGTGGTGTCTTGCTCATTTTCCTTACAGCTTTGGAGTCTGCAGAGCTGATTCTTGCATCGTGATCTTGTATTGATAGATGTATGTGCAGCATGCAGTGAGTGTTGGTGCAGGGCTTGCGCCTGGCTGAAGGTAAATACAGAAGCTGATGTTACCGGGGGGTGATTTTCACCGTGCTCAAAGGAGTAGACAGAAGCTGTTTCTTTTCGAGTATTTTTGTAGTGCCTCCATCATTTGCTCGATGGCTACCAAGTATTGTATCGTTCTTTGAGCTTTTCAGCTGTTGCAGCGTAACAGCCACATACGCAGAATTTAACCATCCAGAATCTGACAAAAGGGTTTCCAAAGGAGTATTCCTAAAAATCACTCCTGAGGGAAGGGAGGGGTGCAGCTCCAGCATCACAGGCAGTCGCTAATCCAGGCTATTGGGACGCACCTCAGGGCTCACAGCTGCCTAGATGTGCAGGGGTACATTTTGTGGAGCTTTCCCATATACAGTGGTTTTGGAGCTATATAGGCAGGATGTTCCCTAAGTAATATACAATGTCTGTAGGAGCCTATAGACTGTTTTAGTTCTGGCAGTTAATGACATCTCTTTTGGCCCACGTGGTATCCTATGGCTTAATCCTCTCACACCTTATTAATATCCCCAGTATTTTGCGGATACCTTTTCCTCAAATTGGGTAATTGTTTGACATCATTAAGTTTTATTCAGAACAACTGCTCCCAAGCTGTATTTAACTTGAATTTTTCTGCCCCTGTTTCAGGCCCAAAGAAGGGTTTTGTGGCCTAAAACCTTGTTTTTTTTCACCCCAGCTGTGTCTGTTGATCTAATAAAAGATGTTACTTTTCCGTACAAAGCTATTTTACGCTCATCAGCCATAAGGTCAAGGCCCAGTGCTTTGATAAAATGAGCTGCTCATGAATAAACACTGTCTGCAAATTAGAAGATTATTAACCGTCAGAGGTGTAAGATTCTGGAAGTCTCGCAGTGAAGATATTGGAGGCAAGAATAGAAATTGGTTTTAACTCAGACCCTGGTAAATGTATGAATGGGATTATAGCGAATGGTCTTTTCCAGTCTATTACGTTGTCTTAACTCTGTGTGTTTTAACAAATAGATCTCAGCCAGTGTTTCCACTGTAATTATTATTTATGGTCAACATTAGTACATTGATTGTTCCTGGAGACATCACTTGCAAATTATACTTTCGTCATCATTTCCAAGGTAGCTATGTAAAATGACCGCTCCAGAGAAATTTGGAGCTTGAATTCTTGAATATGAACGAGCCGTGACTCTCAGGGAAGTTAGATCTCCAGCAGCTGCCCATCACTTTAAGCACAGCACAGCTTTTTCAGTACGTCAGCTTCTCAGCTGGTGTGAATTGTCACTGTGCACTGAAGTGGAGCAATGCTAATTTACACCAACTGAAAATTTGACCTAAGATTAGCTCTCTGCTCAAATGTTTCATGCCCTTCATTGTGTTTCTCTTCTGTCCGTGAGCTAGGAAGGTGTCTTGGTTAAGAAAGCAAACAGTGTGTTACCTCAGTGTTTATTTTGCCATATTTGACCTTACATGCTAGGGAAAAACTGGGGGGCTCGGAAACTGTGTAAGAGTTAGGAGGGGACGCTGGTCTCAGCTACCATTGATCCAATCTTCTTTACATTGAAGCCATGCTAATCCAAATATTTTTGGAATTGGGAATGTGCCATCCTCGAGGTGAGTGAAAATTGGATTCTGCCCTGTTGGATTTACTAATATGAATGTGCTTCAGAAACACATCTTGGGTTTTCGCATTGAAAAAAAGAGTATTCGGCCTAAGATGTGTCAAAAGAACAATACATTTCCAGCGTAGATAGCAAACAAAAAATAATTTTGGCAGTAGCAGCAGTTCCAGATACTAAAGTATTTGGCTGAGTTGTTTGGGATCAGTGAATTCCAGAACAGTGAAGTCCCACTATCTCTATAAAGAATGTTAAAACTCTGTTTCTTCCAAAAAACAGAGGAATGAAGGACAGAAGGCATGTTTTTCTGTTGTTTTGTTTTTTTTTCTTAGGCTCACAGTGGCAAATCTTGTTCATGTAGCCCTCAGTGTAAGAGCTCATTTTCAAGCCTTTTTCTCATGGTCCCTCTGTGCTCCTGTGGATGTTTCTGGCTCTTCCTGAGTTTGTTTTTAAGCTACTTGTCATGGTTTTTCTATCAGCCATATTCATACTCGTGCACCGAACAGCCAGTGAAACCGTATTCACCCACATAGCTCAAATTCTCAGATTCCTGAGTGGCCTCAGACTTGCTGTTCCTTTGGGTGATGGCATGTGCCTGCCTGTATTTGGAGATCTCCGGCATTTCAGCTGTCTGCTTCCCTAAGAACAAAAAAAAACCTCCTGCAAAAAACTGTCTGAAATGAATGGTGACAGTTACACTTACCAGCTACAACAAACTTTACCCAACCCGTAAAAATATGTCTATGCAAATGCCAAGTGTTCATAAATGCTTTTTTTAGCAAGTTATGTTAGCCACATTTCTCAGTGACTTATGTGTTGGTCATCTGAAACTTCCTTTTTTTGGGGCTTGTTTATCCTGCAGATACGTTATCTACTTGACACTTTACTAATACAAATACCATTCAACAGTGTGCTTCAATCAAAGATAGAAAATGTTCCCTCTCTTTGCATTATTTTTAGAATACTATTGTTTACTAAAAGCTTAATATTAATCTTCTTTGTTGAAACTAAGATAATTTTGGCAGAAGCCAGTTTAATATTCATGGAGCCGTCATGATATCATTTCCCTGGGATAGTTTAGTTTCTGCATGTCCGCTGACCTTTCTGTTGCAGAATATGACTCATTTATTCTAAAGCTTTAATTCAGGATTTAAACCCTTCACTAATCATAAGACATTGTTTATGGTATGATCAAGGTTATGCCAAGGTTCCTTCCGCTGGAGGCCTGGGGGAGGAGGCTGGATGAGACAGCATACCAGCTCGTGGAAGAACAGGCAAAGGAATGAGAGTAATTTTCACTTGTGAATTTTTAAATCATGGGTTTGTTTATTCTTTCCAGAGGGAGACCTTCTGCAAGGCTTTGCAGGCTGCTGATGCCTCGACAATACCCCTCTGGAGGAAGGTAGGCTTTTATTTTAAAAAAAAACGAGGGAGAGAACATGAACAGAACAGTCCTTCACTGTTAACTGCCAGTAACTAGAACAGCTAATAGTAAGAAAAATTAGGCTAGTAGAATAACAATCTTCAATAGTATAATGCTTAACTAGCTGGCATCTTGTCACAGTGATACGCAGAGTGGCTCGCAGCCAGGAGCTGCCACCGTCAGTGGTGATATTTTCTGCCACTGCTGCAGCTGATCCCACGGCTGCTGTCGGTGGCAGGAGGTCTGTAGTCCCGTGAAGGAGGCAGAGAGGGAGCAGCAGACAGGTCACGCTCCGAGAACTTGGACAAGATGGGATCGGGCAGAAGCAGCTGTGCATGCAAGCAAAATGCAGATGAAAACGTTTCAGTATATCATTGCTTTGGGGATATGGGATTAACCCGGAAAAATATTCTAGAGGGAAGGAAAAGTGATGGGGCATGAATGAAAGGACAAGAGGGTAAGTGTAAAAGGAACAGATTAAGGGGTAGTCTGAAGTGAAGACTGTGAGGGAGGGGAAAACTGGAGCCCAAAGGCAGCCAGCTTGTTACTGAAGAAGTCCAATCAGAGATGGAGAAATTCTTCTAAATTCTCAGTTCCCAAAGTATCGGGTTCTGCAGTTGTTTCAGTCCCCACGCTGCACTTCCCAAACTTTTCCTGATTGGAGCCCTTTGGAGCTGTTGACCACGATGCTGCGGGAAAGGATCCTCTTTGGATTTCAGTGGTCTACATGAGGAATTTATTTCATGGGATTAGTGGATATAGAGGCAAAAAGGAGTCGGATATGCAAGAAATGCTTCTATTTTGTACCTGTGTGGTGCCAGGTAACAATTACAGTAATTCCATGAATAAATTTTTAAACAGATGCCAGACATTTCTAGTGTCACGTGACAGCTGGCATACGTTTGTAGATGTATGACATTGTTAAATTAGTTAGTCCTGGTCTGTGTGTTGCTATAAATTGTATAGTCAGTAGCAAAGAATTAGAAGCATTTTTAAAAAGCAATAGAATCCCAGTTTTTACTCTCTGATTTATATTCTAGGAGAGATAACATCTAATCTTTCTCCCCACTCCGTTGAATCTTTTGTCCAATGTAGATCGTCCTGATGGATGAGAAGAGAGGAAGTAAGCAAAACTTGAAGGTAGTTTGGAAAATGAAGAAGGATGGAGAATGAATAAGGCATGAAATAAGCATTCAAGCTTATCACAGCAGACATGCAGTGAAGAAGCTGAGCTATAAGGCATGTTGTTAATGTGTGATGATTCATCCAGCACTCCAAAATATTCTGACAGTTTTTCAGGTAGGTTTGACAGACTCTTCAAAATCAGTCTGAATAGGTAATATACAGACAATAAAGGGAAGTTTTCCTTTTCTTGCTATTAAAAGCTCATCTTTGCCCATGCTGCTTCATTCTGAGTTTGGTAGGGCTAAGCCAGCTCTCAGGTTTTGAGGCAGGTTTTGAGGCTTCCCTCTGCTCTGTCCCTTCCTACCCTGGTGTCTGTGCAATTCCCAGGCTGCAATCCTCCCACTCCGCCATGCTCCACCTGCCTGTGGAGAAACTCTCTGTCCAACAGGATTTCACAAGGGGAAAGAGAGAAGCCCTTTGCGTTGGTATAGCTGATAAAAAGGTGCCTCGAGAGCAAAGAATTCAGCTGGGCTTGGGGAGAGGAGAAAGAAAAGCAACCACAGGGTTCCCATTTTTCTCGTTAGCTTTTGTGTGTTGTTTGGCCCTACCATGCCACCTCTGTGGGGTGCATTTCTGGGTAAATTGTCTCTTTTAAACAGTTCTACCAATTCTAAACATTACCAAATATTTTTCTGCTCTCTTCTGCATTCTTAATATTCTCTGCAGCTTTCTTCTGACCCTTCCTCCTGCCCCATCCCAGTTCCTGCATGACTGGTTCCTGTGAGATGCTTCAGTGCAGCCCCTGTTAGAACATCATGGTGCACTTTAATCCCCCGTGTCACTCAGACATATGGGCCTAAGCGTATTCTGGACTGCAGCCTTTCAGCCTCAGCCCTGAAAGCCACTTGCCATAGAGTTTAAAATAGGTAACTTGTCCTCTGAGTGATTTTGGCTTCAGTTTGGGTTATTTTGAGGTCTGTTTTAAAGAACCACAGAATATCAGTTCTGATCCTCGTATAGGATATATATGTATAGTGTATAATATACACTCTTTCTTCTCATAACACTTAAGAAAAATCAGGGTGCTTCAGTGTGTTGTAGCTGCTTATCCAGATATGATCCTGGGGTAAAAGACAATTAATTACACTCAGCAGGGTGTGCAGGGCTAACACTTTGAATGTATTTTAGAAAGGAAGTGCTGTAAAAAGAAGACAAATTCATGAATGCACATTTCTCTTCTTCCATTCCTTGTGGTTCTCTGCTGTTTGATCCCGTTAATACCTGTGTTGCTACTTTCACTTACAGCTGTTACTAAATATGTTCAGTGCTGTGCTGAGGACAGAGCCCACGCTGCCTTTTTGTGTTCCCCTTGGCTGCCTTGGCTAGAGGTAGCTGAAAAAAAGAACAAAATGCTCCCTTCACTAGGAGAGAACTGCTTGCCTTCCTGGTCACTCAGACATGTGGGTATGGGATCCAAATCGGATGGCAGAAAAATTACCGTCTGTTTTCTGGAATCGGTGTACTCTCAGTGTTGGTCCTTGTATATTTGATCTCATTTCAGGGGCATGGAGGTGCCTGGGACCGGGCTGCTTCTCCCACCGCTGTGAGATGCCAGGAGGAGCTTACAGACCAGCTCTGCCCCCAAAGGGAGCGTAGTTCCAGTGCTATAGGAAGACAATTTCTTAACCTCCACCCGAGTCAACCTGCGGATGGGGTTCATTCTGCTCAGCCATCTCACAGCTCAAGGACTGACGCCATCCAGAGCTTGCGTAGGATGGACGGGCTGAGTCATCCTCCGGAGGTGCCTCTTCTACCTGTTGACCATGGGCCGCTGCAGGGACCGCACAAACTTAGGCTGTCTGTGTAACCCAAAGATGGCTAAGATTTGGGGAGAGATCCTGCGCAGGGAGATGATCATCACTGAATAAATTAAGTTGCTGCGGAGGCATTTTATATAAAAATTTAGTTCTCTTGGTAGATTTACTGATGTAACTAACATTTTTGTTGTTGAAGACAGACAGAAGAAGGATACCGCTCTTCAATTTTAGTCAAAACTTGTGACAGCAACACCATACACAGACCAGTTATTTTCATTACCATTTTTTTTTGTTTTGTTTGTTTGTTTTTTTAATAGATTAAAACTTGGTCACACACACTGTGTTCATATTGAAATCTCCCATGCTGAGTGACTGCCTCAAGCTAATAGGTCTTGGTAAGCTTTTGCTAAAATAAGTTGGGTGCTTGATATAATAAGTTTAGCAAAAATTCACTGTTTTGATTATAGATCTATACAATTCATTTATTTTTAGTTTGCTTTGGGAAAAGAATTCCACAAAAATAGACATACACAACAAGCTACATGAAAAGAATTTTAATACTTCAAAATTAACATATCTATGAGCTCGGTGCCCTGTGTAAAAGAATATTTTCCATTTATCATGTAATTAGTGGCTGTGATGTAACACAAACAGAAAGGATTGATAGCCATTACAGTCTTAAAATGGATTTTAAGAAATGTTCCTTAAAATGGATTTTTGTGGATGTAATCTTTTCAAAGAAGCTATATTTGGAATTTGGAACATTGTTCACGGTGGTAGAATTATTAATCATTAACCTTGATTTATTTGACTGCAGTATGATGTACTAACAGCAATCAAACCACAAGAAATACGGGAGTAGAAATTTTTGGCATTTAAAGAACGAAAAAAATGTTACAATGGAGTAACACGATGCGATAATACTGACTGTCCTTTGCCTGATGTGAGGAGGGAGACTGTAGGTTGTTTGGAGCAGGATGGGGGACACTGGGAACAGAATCAGGTTTATTTTGATGCTGTGCTGCTTGCTTACAATAACGGGAGGAGTCAATGTCTTTACATTCAAGCCCAGTCAGTCTTTAGCTCAAGTGTTCTCACAATTAGTTTTTCTCAAAGCTATGTTCTGAGCGTGTATTAGCAATATTGTCCAATCCCACCCGTAATTTCTCTTTTCTTTCCATTCCAGGTATGAAATCTTACTCTTACAACTCTCATTTGGGCATTATTAACTTTTATCTAGAGGCTGAGTTTTCCATTGTGGCTGTTCTCTGAAGGACTAAAGAAAATGCAATCAATCTAAAATGAATTTTAACTGGAATGTATTGGCTTTCTCTCCTGCTTCAAATCTCTTCTCAAAACTCAGCTCTTCAGCTAGCATTCCCTTGTTAATCTCCAGTCTTATGTTACTCGGGGAAACTGCCTGCTTTTGATCATATTAGATTGTTAAACAAAAGCTCAAGTACACAAAAAGCCTCAAACATCCTGCGAAGTTAACCCAAGGTGACAAGCTGAATGATCAAAGTAGTAACCTCCCCTGTGCTAAAAAAGGAAGGAATGTTCTATCCCTTTCTCTCTTTTTCACTTGCATTATCGCTTCATTTGCCTCCCCTAGGTTGTGATTCATTTAACTGGCAGTCTAAAAGATATGTGCATAGTGTGAAGCTAGATGTTTAGCTACATCTCTTATCAGTGGAGAGAGAGAGGCCTCACCACAGAGTGACTCATCCCATCCTAAGACAGGTGAAATCATCTCTTTTCATCGACTATAGAGGGAACCTTAAAACTAATTTAGACTCCGTATCTAATTTTTAGATTGATAAAATCAGGTGAGATGAATCTCATTCCTAGTGTTGAGGTTAATTGTTTGGAGAAGATTCTAATTGTTTTAAGCTGGGAATCTTTGTTTCTATCTGTGGCGCATCATGATTAGGAATGATGGCAAACGCCTCCGGATAGTCTATGCCGTAATTAGCACGTTCTTGAATATGGCTTCATTCAGGAACCTCAGTCATTCTGAAGGAGGAACAGTCGCATAATGCACGTGTGGGAGAAAAGACGTTCCCTTGGGTGACAGTTTAGTTCACAACTCTTGTGACAGAAGAGGTTTCAGTACTGAGCAGGAGTGGGAAAATACTGACTTTTCATTCAAACTGCCAAAGTGAGGTCTAGGCGGAAAGTGATTTTGTTTTGGAGGAAAGACAAGTTTGGGGTTTTTTTTATTTTTAAACCATGCAATATGGTGATGTTGTAATGAGTTTTTTTCTGCCTTAAAATTAGAGCTGATTGTGGAGTAGATGTGAGAGGCAGCATGCAATTTAGGTGGGTTTCAGGCACCTAATACAAAGAAAAAGGGCCATGAAAACTGTGTAGCTGATGGAGAGTTTATAGAGACTAAACTTTCATTAGAAAAATTTCCAGAAAATTTACCTGATGTTCTGCTATTGATCTTAACCACAGTTGCCAGCATCTTGGTTCAAAGGAATATAAATATATGTGGATCACAGGTCCAATTGAGAAAAGTGAAGTAAGCGTCCCAGCTGTTACATCCACTGAAAGGTCTTCTCTGGTGTCTTCAGAGCAGACCTGATTCACAGGACTAGCTGTGCATCCAACGCGGAGTGCTGCAGCAGAGGTTTGCAGATACACACTTAAGAAAAACGTAGCACAGGTAAATTAAGTGGTGGCAAGAGCAGTAAACAGTTAACCTTTAACTTTTCTCTCCCGTTCTGCCAAAAAACCTCAAACCAACAGTGTGATCTTAATATACTCACAAGATTCTGTGTTTTTTTGAGTGCCTCTCTATCTTTTAAATGGCAGTCTGTTTGCTGCAGAGGTCTTTTAAAATGTCTTTTCTAAGGAATATTCTTAGCTTTTAAAGACTGCTAAATGAAAATAGTAATATAAAATTGCAGGCAGTCAAATAGAGGAATGTAATGGAGCTAATGGAAAACTACAGTGAAGGGTGATTAAAGGGTATGTTTTCTTATGAGGAAGGACATCTGATTGGGAAACTTTGTTGCTTTGGTAGGGGAGCAGCTAATCCTATTTCGTGTGGCTTGGTGTAGTCATAACACGACGAGCTTTTGAACTTTGTCTGCTCTATTGGTTGCATTCTTTGTGTTTAGAGCTGGGTTTTGGCATCCCTCAACCAAGACTCCCTGTCTCCTTTTTTGTCATCATTGACCAGATTCCTTCATGACACACCACTGATGCTAGTGACCTTTTGGTGCAAGGCCACTTGAAATATTTTAGAACTGTTTCATTCATAACCTGAAAACATGTGCCTACATCAGAGGCACTGCAAAAGCAAGTAAATACGGGATTTTATAGTATGCTGCCTGGGGTTAGCAGCATGCTGCTGTTACACCTCTGGAACAACAGGTTCCTACATTGTTATTGTCCACACAGATTTAATATTTGAGGCATAGCATTGCAATTCCTTCTACAAACTTTTGTATTTAAGTTTAACAAAAAATCAGGGAGCGTGAGCAGAAAAAATATTGTCGATACTAATATGATTGGGGTGGAGGTTTTTTGGTGAAAATAAAATGATGGGAAAAAATCCGCTTTCATACATACATATAGCAAAACTGTAGCCCTATGAATATATACTCATTTAAACTAATAGGCATTTTCTGAATGAATTATTTCACAGCATAAATACAGTAATGCTTGTTATAGGATTAGACTTGTATGTATTCATGCTTCCAATTCATTAATTGAAATATGTTAATAACCTATCTAAACCCCACTCAAATTAGACATCTCAGGCATTTTCCTGTAAATACTTGTTTATAAGGGTTTAGCGTTTTTTTCTGTTTAAGTGGCTTTGGGTTGGGGTTTTTTGTGTGTGTGTTTGTTTTTACAATTTAATTCCCAGTCATCAATTTGAGTATAAAAAAGATAGGTAAAAATAAAGTGAGATTAAAGAACCTGAGACAAGTATGGTTCTGTACAGGTTGCTAGAAACCCAAGGGAAGCAATTTTTCCGTGATTCTTTTCTAAAGCATAACACTGAGGGAAACTTGGAAAGATCGTATGCCATGTCAGTAGAATAGAAGTTATTTTAGTGAAAACATTCTGAGAGGTTCGTTTTGCAGTATCATAATTGCCAGGTAGGACTTTGACTTGCTTTATTCAAGGGAATACATCCCAACAAAAATTTTCATCGTATTTTCCGTATGGAGCCAAAGTCTAAATAAAAGATACTGACAAAAAGAGGGGTATGCATTTTTGCTTAAGGATTAGTCTCATTTTAATTGGATATCCACAGACTGTTATGGAATAATACAAAGCAAAAATAATAATACATACTTAACAGCAATCTATGTCTTCTAGCATAAACCACCTAATTACAAACACTTTAGAAAAATGACAGTTCACACATTTTTACATGTAGGTTTGGGTTAAAAGGGCCCACTACAAAGGAAAAAAAAACTGAGATAGATTATGTTATATTGTCATGGTGACTTTTTAAAATTCACTTTACCAGTAGCATGCTGTATTTTTGACTGCCAGTAAATATGGAAATACAAAAGAGGAGACATGTGCTTTTGTATTTGTAGCAATTTTGCCTGTACCGTTCACCTGCTGTCAGGCCAATCTGAGTTTATTGCCACCAGCATTTCATGAACTCTTGTTTTTTCATCCCTAGATATGTAAAATAGAAGATGTGTTGCTTTTAAAACCTTTACCACTAAGGTTTTCTCATACATGTGTATGCACATCTGTAAGCAAATAATCTTTGGAAAAAGTAGATGGAAAAATTGCAATGAGGTATGCTCTAAATATCCACTCACATTTACACAGTACTGTACAGAAGAAATTGTATTAATTATCCAACTTGAATATACAGCAGCATCTCAGTTTTATTTCCCGTGTCTTCCTTGTGAATCAAAATGAATATTACTGGACAGCCCCAAACTTGGATGATTCCTATATGTGCCAAAACAAAGTAGTTGTTTTAACGGTGTACATCTGATGGTGGCTGCATAATGCAGTGAACAAGTGCCTGCATTTCCGAAGGCCAGGTTGAGTCCTGCGACTACCTCAAAGAGATGGGAAGGTATTTCCTAGTCTGTCATCAACTGTACAGGAAGGGGTCTGATTTTTCAGTTTGTAGGCTGATGCTGGGTGAATGTTGAAATTCAGCCATTAATTAGCCTGTAAGAACAGCATGATTTTTGTGAATATGCTATCACGGGTGTAAAATAATTTTTTCTGCAGCTAAAATGTGGCTCTACATGGATTCACCATTAGAAAATCTCATGAAAGGTAGAATCCAAGACCAGAAAAATGTTCTTGATAACACCTGCTGTTTGATATAATACAGTGCATTCATAAGTCAAAATATTTATCCTTCGGAGATGTTTTTATGAGGCAGAAACGAGGCCTGGTGTACATTTGGAACATTGACCAGTATAGCAGTATTGCTAAAAGGATGTAGTTTATTTCATTTTATTTTTTAAACATATATATATATACTGGCAAAAGTCCTAATGTAAATGCACTTTTACTAGCAACATTTTGTTTTGCTGGTATAGCATATTTCTCTTATAAACTGCATCTCCAGCGGCAATGTAGAGCTCGGCTGGTAAACCCTTTCGCAAATGGGCTTTGAGAGCAGCTCTTTTTAAGAAACTGGCAAAGAAATTTGTAAAATGGCTTCAGTCACCTCAGGTTTCTGTTTGGTATCTTGTCACTGCTTGACTTCTGTGCAAGGCAAGTCCTTGGGTTTAAGACAGTGGTGGACAGCTCACCAGTGCAATTGTATCACCTGCCTGCCGCCCCCAAAACCTTCATCAGCTGTCCTTGAGAGTCGCCGTCAATCTCTCGCCTCCACTGCGAGGTGGATCCAAATTTGTAATGATTTTCTAAAGATGAATGCAGCCTATTTGGTGTTGTGTTTATTACAGCACGTAGATCTGATTTTGTTTGAAGCCTGTGCAGGTCTATCAACATCAAATGTAAATACGTTGCTCCGGATTTGGTAAAGGGACACTGCCAGCTTGATTGGTTCTGTGTTTCTGTCAAAGAATTTGTAGCTACTTTGGTTTCAAGTAGCATCTAAAATCACTTTCTGAAAGAAGTTGATACTTTTTTTTTCTTGTTGCTATAAAAATGCACTTTTTACATTTAGCGATAGTTTATCCATTACGGGCTGCAGGTTCTTTTCTATGTTGAAAAGACATATAGACATCCATCCATCCATCCATCCAGGAACATAACATTTATACAGTCATAAAATTTTGTTAAAAATTAAAATATAGTGCATACTACTTAGAGTGCTCTGTCAGAAAGTGCACTTTTTGAAAAACTGTTTCAAAGAAGTTACAAATTGACTTTCATATTCAAACGAATGACTTCCTTCGTATCTTGAAATGAAATTGGTAATCTGTCCTTTTCACAGCTGAACTCTTAACCTTGCCCTGAAGGAATTACTTGAAAAAATATGAAGTTTCATCTTCAGGTCTGCTCATTCCATAGTTTTTCTGAAAATCTGGACACAGTGTCTTTTCTTTGGAAAAAAACCAAAACAACAAAACAACCAAAACCCACATTCTTTTGGTACCGTTACTGCTGAGGATCAAGAAGCAGTCTATTTCTTCAAGTCCCAAGACTAAGTGTAATCGGGGTTTCTTATCTTCCGTGTCCGTGTGTTCTATAACAGCAGTATTTTCTGTGATGTTGCGAACGTTTTTCATGAAGTGTTTAGTAACTACAGATGCGTAAAAGGTTTCTAGAGTTGTACTTTTAAAACATTATTAAACGTTCTATCAATTTTGTTCATTATATAATTGTAAACTTCCCTTTCAGTGTCCAACTGCATTGCATCCTTTTGTGGAAAGCACAGCAGATGATTTTTTATCTAAGTGCATAAAAGCAGTCTCAAAAGAAAAAATGAAAATCTAGGTTTAAGTATTATCAGTGGGAGATAGTGAATTCACATACTCTTACACTACAAGGAAATTTGTGATTGTTTATAGAGCTAAAATTAATTTCATCAGAAGAGTCCTTTCTTACTTTCAGCGGGTTCATTTAGTCTATCTGACAGACCACGTGTGAAAAAGGATACCCAGCTTTGCAGATCGGGTTAACATATTAATGTTTGAAAATTTCTGACTGCTGCTTCTGTCTTGAAACACGTCTGCTGACTGTTGGGAAAGCTTCGGACAGAACACCTTTTGCAGGGAGGTGTTATTGGCATAAAACCTAAACCCCAAGAAAACTGAAGTGCCATTTTTTCCTTGTAGCGTGGAATTCCCTTTGTCAATAACCGGCTCATAATGAAATTTCTAGAAAGCCGTGGAGGTCAATGCTTGCTTGGTGCTTGTTACTAAGATGCCGGTGAGACACAATACGGAGTTTTTACTGTCTTCAGCTTCTAGGGTTAATGCTGTGGATGCAGTGCTCTGTTCTTCATGCGAAGGTCTGTTTGGTAAATACATCCGTGACTGAAGTGCATGAGAAAAACATATCTCAAATGAGAAGTAAAGTTAGAAAGCGTATTTGGTGCTCCTTTGTAGCATTCAGGAAAATAAAGATCTCATCTGTAGCAGTTTTATTTACTGAAAGGAAAAAAGAGAAGCTTTGCGTATACAGAGGAGACATCCCTATCTTGAGGAAATCTTGCTGTGCCAGAATTGTCCTCCAGGGGATTTCAGAGCCGAGTGAAGCGGTGGTGATTTCAAATAGCCATGGGATGGGGTTGCCAGGCTTGAGATACTCCTTAAGTGGTGAAATATGCAGGTAGTTCTTCGTCAGCAGTTGTCTGTAAGAGGTTTTACCTGATACATTTGAGACAGTTTACGTAAGCTGGCTCCGGTCAAATCAGGAGTTTCCAAATGATTTTGACCAGATAGTTGTTTCTTAAATTTTCTTCCCTCTGCTCACAGAATCCTCACGAGTCCAAAATACAAGTTTCATAGTCTCAATATCACATCTGCATCTCTTGGCTAACTGAGAAGCTGAACCCAGATACAGTGTCCTGCCTCCACATCTGCAGCATTCTCCACCTGGGTTTTTCCCAGGCAGGTATGTTTATAGATAAGACCCAGGGACGGCAAGTAGGAAATTTCAAACATTTAGCAGCTTGTCTCCGCAATAGGAGGTATTAATAGTGAATGATTGTCCAGTGTCATGAAATCAATACAAAGACAAGGCGTGGAAAACTTTCCTGTCCGTAAGGCTCCTTCTCAAAACCAGACCTTTTTGGTGTGTGCGTTGATATGAGAAGATGCTCATAAGAAGGTTCTGTGGAGGCTGCCATGCCATATGGGACCCTCTTTCAAAGTTATGAGTGCCTTACAAACTGAGACAGAACAAATCAGGAAAAAAACATGGCATTTACTCATAGGAGTGGTTCGGTGTGAGTTAATAGGAGGGACTAGCAATGAATTAACTGAGGCGGTCAAGGCTGGAAGAGGTGCCTAGACCGGTGGGCACTTGGTATTTTCAGGAAGAAACACACACTGGCTATAGAAAGGACGAAAATGCACTCTTTTCATTGCCTGTATTAGTTATTCCCCGGGGCAATGGCTGTTGTACTGTCTGTATGGAGGAAACGGGGTGTGCAGTTTAAAGCAAAATGTCTCAGTGCTGGCCAGCAGCAAGTTAGGGGAAGGGTTTATAATTTGAACAAAAAATATATCTCTTTCTGGGCTGGTGACTAATGGACTACAGGATGCTCTTAACTTACTGAGAGGAAACATGGTATCTATTTGCACTACTTAATAGCTCTCCACAGACCATTGTCGAAACACACTGGAACCTGTCCTGAAAAGTGCTATTCTTGGCTTGTTTTGTTTTGTGGATTTTTTTTTTTTAAAAGTAAAATGTTTCCAAAAAGTTTAAAGGACTTTGCATCTTGGAGACAGGGGAGGCAGGCTCCGTGATCTTACAGAACTCGGAATAAGATGGCGGCAAGGTCTTATACCAAAAGGTCATTTACGTGGGTGACTGCCAGGCTGCGTCATTCTTCTACTCTATTCATTCCACTCTACTTCGATTCATGACATACTGGGAAGGAACAGAAAGACAGAGTTATTTTTAGAAAGCAAATTGTAGTATAAATTTTGTTATTCCCACTGTGTCAAAAAATATGAGTATGTTTGGGTGTAATCCTCTACAAAAGTGTACCAGGGCCAAAGATAATGTCATTCATAGCTTTAATGGGCTTTCTTCTTCTCTAAGGACTTTTCCCGAGTGTATAGGACCATAAAAAAGTTACCGTAGGATAAAGGCAGCTCTGCAGTAACTTCCCGTGTGCACACCTTCACCGCGTGGCAAATGCCAGGTAACTTATTGAGGGGCAGCTTTTCTCAAGTGCCCCCATAGCAGCTGCAGTTGTCACCGGTCCGTGCTTGGGGACAAGCTGCAGCGGTTGGGACTGCAGCCGCACCGCGGCGGGGTGAAGGTGTCGGTGGATTACAAACGCAATGAAATCTATCACATAGAGAGAGACAAACGAAAGAGTGAGGTACGAATCAAACCTGGTTTCTTGATCCTCTGCTGGGGGCACAGGCCTGCTTGGAAGAGAACCAGCAAAACAATAAGTGAATCTCCACCACAAACTAACCACCCTCTCTTTTGGCCCTGAGGTTCCGTTTGTTTCTCGGAACAATTCAGACTCGTCCAATGGACCTTGGCAATTTTGATCAAAGCTCCTTTTTCTCTGGGAAGAGAATAGCAGAAATATGCACTGTTCCCCCTCAGGAGCTAGTTAGATAGAATAAAAAAAGAGAGGCTATATCACTCTGAAGCAGAGCCAAAACCAGGCCAAATTAACCTGGCATAGGATTTTGACACTGTCTTCCAAACCTCCCTAGAATTTTCCTTCCCATCTAGTGTTACAGCCTCATATCTTGCCTTTAAGCACACCCAGGATGTGCCTGACAGCAGTATTTGGCCCTCTGCATTGCACCATCGTGCAAATGCTACAACTGAATGTCAGGAGAACGTTCCCTGGTGCCTCTGGCTCTGGTCCATGACCAAACGGGTTCGTGAGCTTTACAGAGGTAAAAAACAGCGTCAGGAATCCATTCGCATAGGTGAAGGTCAATAACATCACAAAAGTGATGGCACAGGGAGCTGTTAGGGAGAGGAGAGGCTTTATCAGTTCCCGGACACTTTAGAAATGCCTTGTTGGGTCCAAACGTCTCCTGGGAGCGCAGAGCCTGGCTCCCTGGGGTTCCACTAAGCAATAGGGCCATTCTCCTCACCAAAGACTGTTTAAGCCATTTTGTAAGTGAAGGATAAATAAAAAAGAGTCGTTACCTTTCCTTCTCAGCCATGTCTTGTTTCTCTTCTGCCCTGTAAACACAAATCATATTTGAAATCTATCGTCTAGAGGCGAGCAGTGTGAAAGAGTAGAGTGTCTAAGGCCTTTCTAGGGAGATAGCTGGAGCTCAGACAGAGGTTACAGCTGGGGTCAGAAATGAGCATTAGCTTCTTGTCCCTGTGATATACAGCCTTGATAATCCTCATGCTCTCAGGATGCCTCTGTTGGCCCTAGAGGGAGGTAGCTGACTAATTTGGGCTGGACGCCTCGCTTTTCAGCAGCTAATGAACTGAATCCTCCCAAACTGGCGTTCAGTTCAACAGCGCGAGGAGGTGTTATTATAGCACATCACTCTTGGGCTGACCCAGCTGGTCTTTCCTCTGTCCGCGATTGCCTTTTGCTTCTAGCGGAGCCGACTGTTATCAGTTTATGGCCAGCACTTCTAACCTAAATCACCGGTGATGGAACGGGTCTAGAAAATGAAACAAAACAAACTGTAAACTAATGGCCCTCTTTATGCCACTCTAGCAGAATGAAGTGGCTTTTAAAATCAGCACTAGCTCTCACTTTAAGGTCAGTTTGCACAGTCATATAGGGAAATTGTGCCATTTTTATACATAGAGTGATTTCTGATGACCTTTGCTAGCACATAGGGTGCATGTTCAGGATGTGTGCACTCGTGGGGTTAAGAGGAATGTTCTATGGATAAATAACCTTTTAATCAAGCTTCTCCTCCCTCCTGCAGCTTTTGCTTATTTTGAGAAAATCAGTAGAAAGTAAGTGTGGGCTGTGTGGGATATCAGAGTAGGAGGAACACAGAACCGACTGGTTATAACAGAAATAATGATGAGAGGAAGCAACAACATCCCAAGAAAATGAACCCACCCCACATCCCCCCACCCCCAAATTAATTTTACCTTTCTTTTCTGGCCTTGATCCTCTCTTCTTCATATCTGCAACAAACAGGAAACATTCTTTAAACGTTACCCAGTCAGGACTGTTCACTTTTAGTAAAATGCAATGTTTGCTCTGAAGGTGACAGAAACCGCGAACGAGCGCACTGTGCAGGCTCTTGCTTGGCGCCAGTACACAAGTAAGATAAGGTTTGCCCCAGGCTCTGCATTTCCAGTACACGGGTTTTTGACTCAACACAATATCCTGCTACAGAGGATTTTTGTCCTGCACCTCCTCAGAGCTAAGTGTGCCCCAGGGTCCCTCTGATACTCACTGTAAGACGCAGTCTGGAATCTGCACGTGCTCCATTGGGATAAGTTGCTCCAGTTCCTCCAGGCTGTGAACATACTGGATCTTGTTGATAAACTTCACACTGGCAAGAGAGAGAGAAAGAGCGTGTGCCTGAGGCCTTGTTTGGATGTTCTCTCCATAGGAAGTCAGAATTTTCCTGGTGGAAACAGGGAGTTCTGCATCTCCGTATCCTCTGTAGTCTGAGTGTACCCATCTCCTCCCGGTGCTAATATGCTGATGATTAAAAATTGTGGTGAGATGCCACATTACTGTACCTCACTTTGCTTTGACCCCCACCTCTCAGTATCTGTCAGAGGGGAAAAGGACCACCATTCCGGCACTTCCCAGTGAATCTTTATGTGCTGCCCACTGGGATAAGCTTTGATCTGAATCCAGACCACCACAGTGTCTCCTAAAACCACCTCTAGAGTTGTCCTTAGAAGTATCAGAGAGATGTAGGACAAATAACAAACAGTCTCACCTTGGTTGCTACTAGTTAAAGATGAGCTTAAGATCTGATCCATGAGATTAGACTTCCACTCCAAGACCAGCGAGTTTGGGAACATGTTGTACTTACCTGATGAAGGGTCTGGATATAGCAAGCACTGTCCGGATGAACCATGAAGGATGCACGATTATCAATGCTTTGAGGTTTTTACGCAGCCTGTGGAAAAGCCATGGGGCAGAAAGTCAGATTCAAAGCACATTTTCTTAAATTCACCTGTAATGTGTCAGGGCACTAATAAGCATTATGATGCTCACCAGCCTCAGCTGGGTGTCTCCAGACAAAAGCCCTGGCCATGGCCTCAGGAGCCCTATTTAAGCTCAGGCATGGCAGGCTGTAGGAGCACTGCTTTGCTTGGGTGCTGTATTAGCCTGATCTCAGTGAAGGCCCTTATGAGGGAGAAGAGGCAATGAAGAAAGCCTGGAGTAAGTCAGAAAGCTGTGATAGAGGAAAGAATTACAGCATGTGGGGAGTGAGGAAGGAGGGATGGTTGGGAAGGCTGTGAGGAAGCACTGGAAGAGACGTGGGAAGAGGACTGGGAAGAATGAAGGGGCAACACCAATAGGATTCTCACCTTCTGTCTATCATCTGATAGCATTTCTTCAGCCAGCCAAGGCCTGGCATCCTCCTTCGGGGTGTTGCTCCGTTTAGGTACACGATCATATAGTCCTCAGCCACCAGCAGCTCCAGACTGCTGATCACGTACCTGTTGGGTGGTGATCAAAAGCAATGGGGACATGAGACTCAAAAAAGGTCCTTGAAGTTTCTTCAAGTGCCTGTGTGTCATCCCAAAAGGCTTCCAGACCCTTTCTTTGTAGATCTTGGAATAGGTTTCAGATTCTCCTGGCACCTTTGCAGGATGCTTAGGGGTATTTCTCAGGGATTGCTGGCACATGTTAGCATAGTGCATGAACTGATGGTCATCCCTGCACCATTCTTCTGCTTAGCAGTAGCATCTACCAGCTGTTCAGCATTGTATACATATGCTCTAGCCTGGTTGTGAGTCCATCACTGGCATAATTAACACTGAATATTTGAATGCTTTGACTTATTGGACTGGGATGCAAATGCTGTGGACAAGTGCCTTATCCAGTGATGCTCACTCCAGTCTGCAGCTGCACACTGGGTACATTTGGCCTGGATTCAAACTATTCCCAGCTGAGATTCCTGATGCAATGAATACACGGAAACTGTTTCCCCAGAGCCTGAGTTACCTTCCTTGCCCTCTTCTCTCTCATAGACCTTGACCGGCCACTTACAGGAAGAGATTCTCCATGATGTAGTGGTAATCAGCCAGGTTACTGTCCGGGAGATAGCAGGCAGCAAAGACAATGATGGCATTGAGACCTTCTCCATAATATCCTGGGAAAGAAGGACAGAGGCAGCGTCAGTGACTCTTTCCAGGGGGAGACGCAGGAGTTGAAGGAAAAATAGCAGTGAAGATATATGGCCAAATTTGGACCTGGGCTGGTTTTTGTGCCTCTGTTCAGCTCTAGATAAGCGTTTATTCCTCTTACGGACCTCTTTCACAGTTAGATTTGCCTCTGATCTTGGATTTGGCTATAACATGCATGTGGGGTTCAGGGAAGGAATTTGTGTGTGTGAAAGCACAGAGCTGAGAGCTTTGCCCTGGGCTGTTGCTTGGCCTTGCTCAGATTTCAGAAATGGTCACTAACTGTGGACGTATATTGGCCTTTAGCTGTGCCTCCAGAGACAGCTCAGGCACTGAGCTACAGAGGGATTAAGCACCTGCAGTCCCTTCATCACTGGCAATTCTGCCCGCACCCAGGGCACTCAGAGCCATTATCCCTACTTTTGTTTATTGAAACATTGCTATGGTGGCTATGTGTTTTTTTAGCATGAGCTGGGTGCTTTTGTGCTCATCTGCCACATAGTGGTACAAAACAAATAGCAATTTCTCCCTAAAGGCAGTTGAAACAATCAGTCACGGCATCCCCTCCAGCTTGACAAAGATGGACTGAAAGAACTCCCCCGAGCCAGGATTAGGCCGCCCTTTCCCTCACCTCCGTGTGTCACCACTCTCATGTAGGGTTTGATCATCTGGAGGTCGATGCGGTGCTCCTGCTCTCCAATGATGACAGTCCTCCAGAGCCGTCCATTAGTAGCACTCCCATCTTCTGTCCCTCCATCCCCAAACAGGTCTGCACTGTCCCCAGGCATGTTCTTGGCTGTGGCTACGGGAGTGTCATCTGGAAAGGGGACAAACATTTCTGCCTTTAATATAATGTATGAAGAGGCTCTGCAAGAGCTTTGATGTGCAGTAAGAGACAACGGCAACCACAGACTGAGGATCATCTGCTTCATCTGCGGCTTTGATCTGTGTAAGTTTGTGGTTCTTAATAATCTTGCTCCATTGCCAAATTGTAATAGAAATAAGCTTAACATCTCATGCTGCTTATAGTACCTGCAGTCACGGGTTGGGCACTGCACTTTTTGCTGGATCTTCCTTCAGATCCATCTATACTGGCCGAAGAGGGCACCGCCTGTGCCGGTTGTCTTCTGATCTGCTAGCAGAGCTGCTTGCATGAGTCCTTCTCAGCCCAATTCAGTCAAAATCAGCCAGGTTAGCAAAGACCATGTTATTCAAGGCGTTTGGACATTCACGTGACAGCTCTACTGGCAGAGCCTGGCAGGCAGCACCTTCCAGCCTGGGGTGGTGGCCCAGCTGCAGCTGGAAGGGCATGTGTGTCCACAGCCTTATCCTGAATTATGGCTAGACTGGTGTTTGGAAGTCCCTGAACTACTTCTGCCCACACTATCCCCAGATGGAAGCACTGAGCCTCCTGGGCTGTGGCTGGGGTCCTGCTGGGGCAGATGTTGTGTGGAAGATGGGGTTTGGTTGTGTGTGCTGTGCTTCGCTCCTGAGGAAGCTGGTCCTCAGCTGCTGATGGTGAGTGGTGTCAAAAATGGTAAAATGAGGCTAAAAAAGCCCCAGCCCCTGCAGACATTCACCCCAAACAGGCCTTTTACCTTCCCATTCCAGTTCGTTCCCGTTCCCCAGGAATTCGAGGGAATCTGTCTCATCAGGAGTTTCGATATCATCCACATTAATGTCCAGGTCATCTGGTGTGTCCAGGAAGTCATCGGAGAGAATGGAGCCTTCACTCTGGTCCAGGGAAATGTTGATTTCAGGTGCAACAAGTGTCTTCCGCTTACGATGCGCCCCATTAAAGTTTAAAGTATTTGGGGGAGCTGGAGTTGAAAGGAAAATAACTGACAGGTTGTCCTCATCCTGTATCCTTAGTGCAAGACATGTTTCAGGCTATGGTCTTGGAAGCTAAGGGTGGTGGATCATGGCTGGGAGGTACTGGATGCCTGCAGGTATGGCTGGATAAAAGTGCCCACACTTCTGAGACACCTATTGCCTCCCCCAGCTTCTTGTGAAAGATTAGCAAATTCAAATCTCTGCTGCTTTCCTCTCCCACGTGGGAATTTTTGCAGATTTCCAAGGGAACTGGCTTTCGCCCTAACTGCAAGCAGCCGTTCCCATAGGCTTGTTTTCCTTTGAACTCCTGATAAGGCAGGCTGGTACTTACAGGATGTATTCTCGTCTTCTGTAGGGCTGCCCAGCGACTCCATCCCCGTCTCTTCTGGGAGAGGTCTGCAGGCAAGCCAAGATGTGGAGGTAAAAAGACGGGAGATAACAGGTGATGTTTAGGAGAAAGTCACACCATGGCAGACAGTGGAGAGAACTGGGGACATCAGGGGAAAACATGAAACCGCACGTGTGCTCTGCCCTTTCCCTTTTGCCTGTGAGCTCAGCCTGAGGGATACCTTCCGGTGATTTGCCCGAGAGCAACCCAGCAATTGTGCTTTCTTACTGGAGCACTGTGCGATCCCTAGTAACCTCCAAACTACCCCTGCATTTACCCTCCCCGTACATGTGTCATGCTACCATTCAGCCAAGAGGCTGAAAAATCCAGCCAGGGACAAATCCTGTCCCCAGAAGAGCCTGGTAACATCCTCACTCTCTCCGTATTATCCCCATTTTTATCTCCATCAGAAGTTTGAGAGGCCAAGCTCTAGGGTTCCTCATCAAGGGTACCAGGGAACATCGTCCGCAGTTGCCTTCTGCCACAGGCCCCGGCTGCAGCAGAGCAGAACTTCATCCAAAGCGCCTGCCGCAACCACCTCTCCCAGGAGGCAGCTGCCTCCTTGGTCTGTAGCGACTTTGCTCTAAGGCAGTCGGTGTTCAAAGGATCAAACCTTAGGTGCGATCCCAGAATTGTCACCCCATCCTCACCACTTGGCAAAAGCCGACAGTGATACCCAAACCCTGCTGAGCTTTGGAAGCGGGTTCATTCTGAGCTAAGAGCCAGGCACCAGCACTCAAACCTGTATTTCGGAGCCAAAGGCTGACCCACGCTCCCTTCCTGCAGCTCCATGGCAGAGGTCAGGATTTGCAGCTTCTCATGCTTGGCTCCTGCACCCTCTCGGTATAAATCACCATGCCTCCAGCCGGAGGCTAGAAGCATCTATTTATTTAAAAGTTGGCTTTCCCCTACAGATGCTGATGCCAAATCTCATTACGTGATTGTCGCCCTTTGGAAGTTGCTGGAGTTGCTCCTGACCCCTGCAGGGGTAAGTGAAGTCAGAATCTGCCCCCCAGTACCGTGGTGAGGAACGCTAGCTGGTGGCTGAGCAGCATGCTGCGCACCCTGAGCTGGACAATTTCTGAACACTTTTCCCCTTCGTTTGAGCTGGGACTTGTGCCTGTCCCCTGGCATTAGCTGGGTTTGAAACGTCTCGCACAGCATGACCAAACCCCACCAACCCCATGGTAAGTTCATGATGCCGAAGGTCTGTCTAAAAGGGACCTCCTGAGCCACCCTCCTTTCACCTGCCCCTTGCCAGAGCTCCCCCTCACCAGGGGGAAGAGCTCATGCCTCCAGGTGTAAAATCCTGGGTGCTGGGACAGCCCTGGGCTGAAATGTGGGGGAAAGTCCCCCAGTTTTAAGGCAGTGCTGTAAGAATGGGGATGGGACTGTGCACGGGGCTGGTGTCCAGCAGCTGCCAGCCTTATGGTCTAGCGATGGCAGGGAGGGAGATGATGGGGACCGGTACCTCCAAGTCCGCAGGAGGATGCAGCCTAGCTCTGCCCTACAAAGGCTCCTCTTCATGCTGCCGTGACACCAGAGCCACCAGCCAAATTAAACCCTATAAATATTTAGATTAAGGGATAATCCTCTCCTAGCTGGTTGTTGTGTATTTATGAGAGTTGGAGACCTGATCAAAGGCGCTTGCTCCTTGCTTGCTTGTGCAGCGCCTGGACCCCGTGGGCTGCCACAATATTCGGAAAGATCCCTCTGCTCCCCTCCAGCTTCTCCTCTTCCCTTTTGCTTTTCGCTTCAACGGGGCCTGGCTGGTTGTTTATCTGACTATGAGCTGGCGCCTGGCACAACTTGGTGATACAGCATCAAAAGGAGGGGGGGAAAGGCCCAGCTGTACCCGAGTACGTGCTGCAGTCAGGCACTCTGCTCTCTGATGCTAGGATTCATTTAAGAAAAGCAATTCAAAAGCCAGAGGTGAAGAAAAGGACTTTCTTACCTTCCCAAAGGATGCTCGAATCACTACCTCCCAGTCTCCCGTGTAAATCTTCCTTCCTAAACACAGCTAGCCCCAAATGCCAAATTTTCTGAATGAAGCAGGTTTTCTAAGGGTCGGGTGCCACCATTTTGCTTTCTGCTGGTAGCGTGCTGCCCGCTTTCCCTCTACAAGCACCTTCCCTCGGCCCCCAGCCAGCCCAAACCTTCACCGACCGTGATCGATGGATGCGTGATGGAGTGAGCATGCTCCTGCATCCGCCCCGCGGCACCGTTACAGCATCATTGCAGGACGGCACTTGCACAAACAGCTGAGACAGACTGTCGGCAGCAGGCTAAACCTTCAGGGAGCATCAGGAGGGGGGGACCCTTTCCTCTCCGCTTGCTCAGTGCCTCGGCATTGCACCTTTGCAGCCCACAAGGCTGGAGCTTGCTCTGCAGATCAGCTTCTCGGGGAGGGATAGGAATGTCGCCTTGCGTCCTTAATGAGGAGCTGAATTCAGTTCCCCCAGCCCAGATCTTTGTCTAGGATATGGGTGGGGGGGGAGCTGTGGCAAGATTGGTTAATCACAGCTAAGCAAAAATAGCTATGCAGCAAATCATCTGCTAGAGAGCTACTGTCCCATATGCAGCAGCTTCTGCCCTATTATTTTAATGCTTCTAAGGGGAAGTGTCTTGAAGATTATTATTTATTTATTTTTAATGCTAGTTAAACACAGCTGGCATTCACTCATTTGCCTCCTGGCTGTTCGGGCTCTATTTCACTTGCATCATTCCTGATTTCATCCCTCTGCAGCAGTCTCTCAGCAGGCTGAGGAGCTTGTCCGTAGGGCTCTGGCCTTGTCCCTTCCACTAGCTTGCCACCCAGCCACCGTCACATCCCTTTGCCTCTCCCTGGGCTTTGTTCGCTAGGCAGGAGCGCTGATGCCTGTGTTAGGTGGTGCTGAGGGCTCTGCAGAAGAAATGCTGCTTGAAGGCTTTGCTGTGGCTGGGGTACGTTTGCTGCTTGCCCGGCAAGTGTGAAACAGAGCCTGGCAGCTCCTGCTCCAACATGATGCTGTGGGTTGGTGCATAGGTGTCCAGGTGCTAGAGCGGCTCTGTCCCCAGATTTTCTAGGGAGCCTTGGGTCAATGTTTTCCTTTCTGTACCTCCCTTTCCTTTCTACTCAATTAAAAGCCTGTCAGCACAGCGCTCTGGGGGGGCCTTAGCTTGGCAGAGGTCCATCAGCCCAAAGCTCTTCCCGGCTCTGCTCTCAGAGGAAAGAAAAATCCATCCTAGAAACCCAAGGGCTCGGCTGAGCCCACCTCTGGGGCCAGCGGAAGGACAAGCCGTGTCCCGTGAGCCGGGTGCTGGGCTGGCAGACAGAGGTGCTCAGATTAGCGATGCAGCTGGACCCGGGGTAAACAGAGCGAAGCTCATCTGCCGGTGCCGAGGGAAACAGGAGACCCTTTCTAGCGCGGCAGGGCTGTGCATGCCCACCCGCACAGCACACTGCGCCACTGTCCGCGAATACAGGGGCCCTGTGGGCTGCCCGCGGGAATTCAGCTGCAGCTGGGACAGGGCGAGACAGCCCCGAAAAGCCCCTCAGCAGCCCCGACCCCAGCTGCAGCGAGGCTTGGTGTTGGCCATGCTGTGTGTGCCCCGGCGAGCTGCTGCTGGGCCGTGGGCTTTAGCGTGGGACAGCGCTGGGGCGGGGGTGAGGATGGGTGCACCCTTTGGGTGGCTGCAGGGAGTTCAATGCACACTGAGCTTACAGGGTTTTTCTTCGGCACTCTGTACAGCTAATAGAGCGTCTGTGCAGGTGAAAGCTGCCGCTTTGGCACCCTCTGTCACCCACACATCACTTCGTACAAGGTTTGCAACCATTCAGATGCTGCATGTCAGTGCCAGCGGTCGTTGCACCCCAATGAATCCGATTCCTGTGGCAAATTCCTGGCAAAGCAGCGTTGCTCTGTTTGGGGAGACACTGCTTGATTCAGAGACTGGGAAGAAGTCCATCCACCCATCCCTATACACAGCCACCCATCCATGTTAATGTCCCTGTCCTCCGCACTCGGCTCCTTGGCATGCTCACAGAGGGTTGCCAGAAGCCTCCCAAATTTTTTTAAGCATTCAGAGCTGCCTTGCTACAAAAGCTCTGTTCTCTGGCCAGAATTGCCCTGTTGGAGTTAAGACTCCTGTTGCCTCTGCGGCTGGTGGGAGGGACCTGCATGCTCCGTGCCCTGCTCTTTTCTTACAGGAAGAAATAAAATTCTCCCTGGCTTTTTTGCAGGGAACAAACCTGGGGAAGTCCTCGTCTTGCCACTCCTCCTTCACATCCACGTTCTCCATCCGCAAAGTGGCTTCTGTGGTTCCCATCGTGCTCAGAGAAGGGCTGGCTGCACAGCGGTGCCTTCACGGAAGGGCTCAGGCTGGAAGGTGGAAGGCAGAGAGCATCACAACCGGGGAGCTTTTAATGGGAACCGTTCAGAGCAGGTATGCCGATACCATGCTCCACAGAGAAGCAGCGTGGTAGCTGCTTGTTTTGCAAAAGCAACAAGGCAAGGATGTGGGGTTTTGTGGCTACTTGACACACTTTGGACAAGAAAGAGGAGGTGAGGTTGGCCCTGGACCAAAGCAATGGGTATATCTCTGCTCTGTCGTGACCTTAGCTCTTCTCCCTGAGGATCAACAGTGTCTGGGCTGATGTCCACCCGTTTTTCCCTTGCTACTTCTCTTCCAATACTAATCTCAACATAAACAGGCACCTCTGCTGAGGGAAATGAAATGTGGCTGAAAGGGGAGAGAAGCAAGAGCTCCTCCCAGGCTGGTTTCAGGTTGGTTTGGCGGTAGCACCAGTTTCCATTTTGTTGGCCTGGGCAGAAGTTAATGGGCTTTGGTTTTGCAGAGAAATTCCTGACTACTGCTGCCTGGTCTGTGCTCCATCCCCATGCTTGTCCCCGCACCCAGAGAGAAACGGAGGAGGGCGAGGAGGCCTTCGCAGGGATGTTGACTGTCCTTCCACACCCCTGAAGAATTCACATCTCTGCCTTGCTCCCAGATAAACCAAAGGAGATGCCAAAAACCTGGAGCGCCTCAAATGGAGGCAAGGTGGGTGTGCTGTTCCCGGTCAGGGCTTTCTCCTGCGCTGGTATGAGCAGGAGAAGTTCAAATCCATACGAACACCCCAGCAGCGCGAGGGGCCCTTAGGACCGTATATATTATTTGCCTTCACTAGAAGGTTCCTACGCTGCCAGCCAGCAAAAATCGGACCTTTGTACGTATTTCCCAGGGACTGCACCTGCAACTCCTAACAAAGTCCGGCCGAGGGCTCAGGACTAGTCCTTGCAGGACCAGCTCTGGTCAGAGAGAGCAGATATGCTGCTCTCAGCTGGATGCTGCTGCAGCTGAGCTTAGTAGCACCTGAGCATGGAGGGGACAAGGTCAGGCCTTATCTCCTATAGAACATGTTCCAGTGAAATCAGCTCGTCTGTTGGGCACATGCATTAACCCATCCACTGCAGGACAGTTTTCAATGTTTTCCCTCAGCTCAACCTTTGCCCTGTGAATGTACCCAGGCACTGGCTGGATAGTAACATATTTTTTTTAGGATAGAGGGACCTAGGGTGATTTCCCAAGTGGATGGGGCTACTCTGTCTGTCCCCTGGTGTCAGGGAAATCGGCATCTAGCAGAGTTTGACCCATTGCTATAAGGCTCTTCTAGAGAGCCAGTGCTTTTTCTGCTTCCTTTGGAGGCTTGTATTTACAGAGGGTGTCGCTGGTGATGATCTGGAGGGAGATCAATCTGTCTGTGTGTATCTGCTTTAAAGGAATGAAGCTACGTAGAGGCCTGAGTAAATCCAGCATCTGTCTTTATTACAGGCGCAGGCAGAGCTGGGAATCGGAGCAAAGAGCTGGCTGTGAGCATTGCAGGGCTCTCTCCCTGCCCGGTGTCCCTCAGCCTTTCCTCCCAGCACGCACATTATGTATTCTGTCCTCACCCCCACGCCTGGCTGCATGCGATGCCCACGACACGGTCACACATGTCTCCATTTTTGATCTCCCTATGTGCAGGCAAAGGAGATACCTTGGGGCTCGGTGAGACCCCACCTTCCCTCCCTCCTCCCCACCGCTGTCATCTGCTTTCTGCTAACCCTGAAGGCATCATGGAGGGAGGAAGAGAAAGGAAAGAAACCGAAGCAAATCCCAGGCTGGAGGCTGATGTTTCTTAATATCAAACATTGCCCAGCGGTATGGAAGCCCAGATGATGCTGTACTCACCGATGCTTGTGGCTAACGAGGAACAAAGAAGATCCTGCCTGTATCCCAGCTAGGCATTCCTTCCGATGGAGATGGGCTGCTCAGGAGGTCCAGCGCCTGGATCCAGATGCAAACGTGCGCGGTTTTCTCAGTGGAGGAGTGCGGGGATGCATCTAGGTCGGCCTTTCTCACAGCAGTCCTTGCTTTGTGATTTGGATTTTGTTGGGGGGGGGTGGGCAGGGGAGGGAATTGAGGGCAGTTATTTGTATTCTTCCATGGCTGCTGCTTCCTCTGCTGCCTCCCTCCCCTCCAAGGTATTTTATTATTATTTTCCGCTTGCCGCTGGCTAAGCCTCAGCTCTCTTAAGTCAGCTAATTGCACTGCTTTTGTGTGTGAGGAGGATGGCGGTGGTGGTGGTGACAGGGAGGGGGGTGTTATGGAGGATGGGTGGAGAGAGGAGCTGCAGGCACCCCCCTTTCGGTGTCACCTCTCCTCCAATTGGCTGGAGGTACCAAATATCTCCCTACACTCTTCCTCCGGATGAATGATGCTGCCAGGGGCTGAGCACACCGTCTCCTTGCTGCTTTCAGTGGGAGCGAGGGATGCCCATCATCCAGGGATCTGGTCCTAGAGGAGGCGTGGGAGCTGGGGAGGGGTGTGGGTGGGAAGGGGAGGGCTTTTTAATACAGTGCATCATTCCCTGAGAAAGTAAAAAGCGGCCTCAGCGTGTGGTAGGATGAGGGATGTAATGGTCCATCTTGCCTTGCACATGCAAAGCTGGTTTGTACGTAAACCTCAGGCGCTGGTCTCGCTTCTGGTGCCAGCGGCTGTACAGACAGACCCGACAGACAGTCCTCCTTCTGCTGGGGGATCAACTCCCGGTCCTCGCTTCCAGGATGTCTGCAACTGCATTAGAGCCCGAGACCTTTGCTGGTTCCTTTGCAAATCTCAAAGTGAATGAGGAAGCAGTGATTTTCACCTGCTCCAGACTTGGGCTCACATCTCTGCCTTCTGGTTCCTGGGCTTCAGCAAACAGCCTTCTCTCCAGCTCGGGCCAAAGCTCAACCCAGCTGCTGGTAGAGGCAGGGTTAGTTTGATGCTGTCTGCTGTCAAAAATCCCCCCACATTTGCATCATGCAGCCAAGGTGCTTGGTGCTGTACAGAGATGAAAGTAGCTCTGGCTTTAGTAGTGACCCCCCCAGTGAAGGAAGTGTAAGGGTTTGTCTTCTGAGTCTTAGCAGAAATGGTCTGAGAGAGGACATCTCTCCTATTGTATCAACTGATAGAGCATGACTGTGAAGTCTGCGTGTGCCTGCTGCCCTGGGATTTTCCTGTTACCTTCTGCTAACGATGCATGTGATTTTTTATTTTTTTTTTAGGGCTGTTCGGTGGGCAGAGGGGCTGCAGTCATCTGCAGATCAGGGCACGGTGGGGAGATGGAGGAGTGTGGCGTGGTGGAAGCAGGAGCCTACCTATTGCATCTCTTTTTCTGTTAGGGTAAGAAGAGCAGTCCTGCCTTGGCCCTGGCTCTCCCGCAGCGTGCTCGTGCAGTCTCAGCATGGTGCTGGGGCGCTTCAGCGGTGCCAGCCGAGGTCTGCAGGCTCAGGAGAAGGGCTGATGTGCTGCGCTGCAGGTAAGGTCACAGTCTCACGAGGCTCTGCTCTGGCACGCTCCCTGGCCGCCCACCTAGGACACACCATGCCTCTCCCATCACTTCACCCATTCCATCCTTCTCCTGTAACCGCGTGTCCCTGCTGGGTGCTCACATGTCCCACGTGTTGGAGCGGGGACCTTTGGTACCTCAGCAGGGAGGCGGCTGGTTTCCAGCCCTTACAAACGCAAGTGGCGTAGCTCTGTGGAGACATTGTTGTTCTCTTAGGATGAGTGGCTCCCGCAGGATGAGGTGCTGAGGGCAGTTTTTTCTCAATCCAGTGATGTCACTGTAAAGAAAGCGACACGCATCGGTGCTAGCCAACGCCGGCAGGTCCTAGCCACGTGCGTGGTCAGCCTGGTAGATCCTGGGTCAGACCTCAGGAATGGTGGGGTATCCCGTGCTCACATGGCATGGTTTGAGCATCCCTGTGGTCCAGGATACACAAGAAACTCGTGGATGCTTTAGGGATGCATTATATTTCTTTAAGGCTTAAGAAGCAGACAGAAGATCCATGGGGACAGAAAGAGACGCTAAGAAGTCTGTAACACTTGATGGCTCCAAAGTTAATTATCAAAGTCCGCAGGGTCATCTCTGGCTAAGGTGAATATTTGCCTTTTACCTTCATTTTTATCTGAAAAATGCTCTTCTCATGTTTTCCAAGGCAGTTTAAGCCTGATAGCACATGATAGCGTACGCATGCATACAACAGCATATGAATGCCATCTACTGGCTGCAGTCCCGGGACTTGGAGCAAGTGTGCTTTTTGCAAACCCCATCCCTCTGGTCACGGGGGTATTTCACCGACCACATACTGATGGGCTGAGTTAGCCCATCTCTGCTTGCCAGACCAACTGGTTTTGTTGGGACTCCATTTTCTTTTGGTACGCTGGTGTGTATAAAATGAACACTGCACCAAGCCGATTTTCTGGCACTGCAATTCCTCTGGGAATTCTCTTGTGCTGAGCCCAAGTCCTGCTGATTTGGAGGAGGCAATAGCAAGGCAAGGGAATGCGTTGTGCAGGACCAGGGCCTTCCTGGTGCTGCGTGTTTTCCCAAGCAGCTTTTTCTTACTTTGTTCCAGTCTCTCTTATATCTCCGTATGCTCCTCTCACCTGGAATAGCATGTTTTGACGTTACTTGATAGCGTGTTTTTTCAATCTGTGAGCCAAATACTCACATGAGGGGGAGGAGGGGATGGTATGTCACTTTTGGGAAGACACTGACTGTCATGTGAGCATCTTCCTTGTATTTCCCTGAACGCAATGCTCATTTTTAGGCAGTGAGAGCTTGTGCTGATGGGGACTTTCCGCAGTCCCGCAGGTCACCAGCAGCCCAGAGGCTCTCGATTACTTTCCTACCTCTATGAACCTATGATAGAAACTATTGGCTTGTTCAAAAATGCTGCCGTTATCATTATTACAGCAAATCCAGCTGTTTCTCGTCGGCGGGTGGAAGCCAAAGGGAGACACAGGTTTTGGAGTCTGCCACGGGAGGGCGGTGGATCCCCCCCAGCCTGCCCGGGACCTCGGGAGGTGCCCGAAGTGGGCTGCAGAGTCACCTCGCACCCGGGGATGGCTGGGGCCAAGGCCTGGCCGTGTGCCGGTGGCTTTCTCCCAGGGGACAGCAGAACGGTAAGTTCAGCCCCAGCCTGTCTGATGGCTCTTTAAAGACAGGCTGAGATGCTTTTTCCAAAAGCCAGGATTGAAAAGGTCCTGCCGCTGGCCCAGGGACCTCTGCGAAGGGCAGGGATGAGGGATGCTCACTGGGCAAACCGGGGATGTGGGACTTTACTGGCAGCTAAACTCAAACCCTCCCCAAACGCTGTGCGGGACAGGCTGCTGGAGCCAAGAGCTCGCCGCGGTGTGCCGGCGCACCGCGGGGCTGCGGCTTGTTCATGTGCGTGCCCATTTGCAAGGTTTGCATGCATGCCTGTGTGGTTTCTAGGAGTCGTCTTGAAACTTAAGGCATTTTAAATGTCTGTCTTAATGGCCAGGGCATTAAAATGTTTGCATCTAGCAGAGCATCGCAGAGAGGGAGGTCCGGGGTATGAACGGTCAGAGATTTCCATACTCAAAGATCTCCTCTGTCTCCATTCACACTCCTGTTTCCTGACTCCATCGGAGGTCTGTAGGTGGAGGTGACAACAGACCCCGACACTCTCCAAAAGCCCAAATGCGAAATATCCATAGCCTGTTTACTCTTCTTTCCACCCCTTTTTGACAAGCTTGGGCATTTCCCAAATTCTCCCAAAGTCACTGGCATTTTTATTAAGCCTGTTGCACGGCGGTGACGCAGCTGACGGTGCCCAGCAGATGCTGGGTGCTGATGGGGGCCAGTTTCAGTGCGAGCTGACAGTGGGCTCAAGCTTGTGGGGCTATTGAGGTCTTATAAGGTGACCAGGAAAGGAATGGGTGCCCTAAGGAATGCAATGCTCCAGCACGAGCTAAACATCTTACTGAACTCCAGAGAATCCACATAGGCACAGGACATTTTGAATACCCAACTCTGGGAGAAGCTTTTCAGAGTTTACACCTTACTGGGCACCGGAGGATCCAAGCAGGAGGTGTACGGTCTGCAGAAATCCGGCTTGTTCAGACTGGCTGCTCACAGGTCGGCTCCTTTCAAATGCCTGCAGGTTTCTCTGTCAAAAATCTGCCGTCTGTTTTCCCCCTTACAGGTCAGGCAGAGGTTACAGGTTTTCATTTATGAGGGTAAGAAATGTGCATTTTATTTTAAATGCTCAATTGCAAAATCCCAGGAACTGGAGCCTGAAAATACCACGAAGCTCGGTGAGACTCAGACTCGGCAGGGCTGGTGATGCCGCAGCTCGCGGTGGTTTAACGGGGCTGGCGTATCCTCGGGAATCCCCAGGGAGGAGACCGCAGGGCCTGGACGCTTCCTTTTCGAGTTCGTGACAAAATCGCACATAATGAGGATGGTTGAGGCTGGAAGGCGCCTCTGGGGATCGTCTAATCCAACCCCCTGCTCAGAGCAGGAGCAGCCGGAGGGGGTTGCTCAGGGTTGTGTCCAGGCGGGTTTTGATTATCTCCAAGGATGGAGACTACACAACCACTCTGCACAACCTGCTCCAGCGTTTGACCACTCTTACAGTAAAAAAAAATAAAACGTCTCTTCTGTTTAAAGGGAATTTCCTGTATTTCAACTCACAGCCCTTGCGTCCTGTCCGTTTACCGGGCACCACTGAGAAGGGTCTGGCTCCAATCACTTTAAGCTAGCCTGGCCAAAATTAAGATGAAACATTTGTTTGTAGGGAAAATAAAAGTTATTTTGGTTCCTTTGAAATTATTTACAACTTGAACCAAAGTTTGGAGTGAAAAAAAAAAAAAAGAGTATTTTTGAGGATGAAAAACTGCAGGCTTTGTTCAAGATATGCTTGAAATTAAATGCTTCAACTTTTTATTACACTGTGACATTCTCCATTTGAAATTTGCCTGCCTTTAATTAAAAAAATGGGGGACTGCAAGTGCCTTCAAACATGCATTTGAAAACAGAGAAGCATTTTATTTTGGGGAGAACAAAATGTTTTCATTGTCTCCACTTAAGGAAAAAAAAATGTTTTGCTATGACAAATAGGAAGGTTTCATTCTGGGTTGACCTAAAGAGAAAATATTTTCCTATTCCTAATTTTTTAATTTGATCTTTAAAGGATAGACCAGCTGTTTGCACAGGTCTAGGCTTTGCCTCTAGGAATCCAAGAAGAGGAGCCTGGGGAAGGAGGGACGACATTGGGATCTGGTAGGTCTTTTGAAGTGTGGGATTGGATCGGACTCATTCCTGTTGAATGACAGTTGTTGCTGTAGATCTGAACTCTCCTTTGCTTGGGCATGGGGAGGGCTTGGAAGTGTGTAGGGCAGCTCAACCTTGGCGTGGGCATGGCCGTACTCTGCGCTTGACGGAGAGTACAACTCAGCTTGGTCTTGGCAGAGCTGGAGACCGTGAAATAAACACATGGAAGCCCCTACACCTTCTCCTTGCAGCATCTTCCAGTTCTAGGCAGGTGTGTCTTCTCCGGTTGAGGTTTTTATAGGACAACTGCAGTTCCTGGTCTGGGGACAGCAGCGCTGAAAGTTGTTACCAGCAAAAGTCTGTTTAAGCACCAGTGTGAAATAAGTCGAGGTGCTGTGATGCACCTCCCGCTGCCCTGAAGATCTCTGCCCATCCCCGTAGCATCAGGCCCTTTGCCTCAGGGCTTTCCAGGTGTGTGGGGACCAGGTACTGCTAAGGATTTGGTTCAAAGGGACAGGACCTGTGGTGGACCCGACTGTGTTGGGCGCAGGCTCTGCAGCAGCGGGAGCCTCTGCCTCTCCTCTTAACTGCTGCCTTCTGCGCTCTGGGTGTTGCAGGACACTGGTGCTGCTGTGTGCTCTTGCAAAACCCAGATCTGCGTGAAATCCAGAGGCATGAGTGAGTGTGAATCCCAGGAGCTGCTGAGGGCATAAGGAGAGATGTATGGAGAAGGAAGAATCCATTTGGGTGGGCACCAACTGCATTGATAAAGTTATGCATCTCCCAAGAGATAAGGGAGGTAAAGTGCCCAAATGTTTCTGGAAAACAAAGGCATCACGATACCCAGCTGAGACCACGCTGGCAGCACCTTTCCTCTTCTCCCATGAAGCTGATGTCTTGACCGACATTGCTGGCGCCAAGCTGGGGATATGGGGGGGAATTGGCACCCCTGGGTCCCACCAGCCTCTGGCCACGGCAGCGGGGACGTGCAGGGGGAGAGCAGGGAGGCCGGTTCCTCCCTGGCCACAGGTTCCCCATCCGAAGGCAGCGCCCTGTGGCGGAGCATGGCCTGGGCTGCGTGGGATGGGGGTAACGCACGTCTGCTCCGAGGAGGCTGCCAGGTTATGGGGCCCCAAGGATTCGGCTGGAAGGAGCCCCTGCGTGGGCAGAGCCGGCTGTCAGGAATGCATGGCCCAAACCCAGCATCACAGCCGTTTGCTGACGGGCCCCATCACTTCGTGTGGCTATTGAACCTCTCCAGAGAGGCAAATCCAGCAGAGCCAGGGCTCCTCGGAGAGGTGGAGAGAGTTGCACCAGATATTTGTGGTGTAGCCTAAAGAGAGGCCTGAGGGAGAGGCTGGCATTTTCCTGCTCAAATCCTGGTATATTTAAGGGACTTAAATGAGAAAATGGTGCTTTTCTTTCTCAGGAGATGGTTTGCATGGCTAAACCACGAAGGCAAGCATCCTGTGGCTGCTCGCTGATCTGGTGGGCAGTCCTGCAGAGAGCCGGGCTGGGAGGATGGCACGCGGTCCTTGCGCAGGAGCTGAGACCCTCGCTGCCGGACCAGCCACCCCCTCCGGAGAGGCACCTGCGGTTCCTGCCACATGCTGGTTCCCTGTGTGAAGAAGCATAGCCCAAAGCACGCCAGGCTGCTCCCTGCAGTGGGGCAGAATTAGGGCTGCAGCAATTTGCAAGCCTGCACGCGGCATGGGAAACGGCATGCGTGCCTGGACGTCGGTGCCTGAGCGATCCACGGCGTCCTTGGGTCGGAGACGCTCATTACTCCTGTATAAACACTTGTCACATTGGACTGGGCTTTGTGAGACAAGTTCGTTTGTGATGGGGATGGAGCCTGGGAAATGGAGACCTTGACTGACAGGTCAGGTTAAACTCCCCGACAGGCTGAGGGCTTGTGGCTACCTCCCAATAAGTTCTTCGGGGCAGCAGCCCCTGGCCCAGCCTTCCCTTCCCAGGCTCTGCATCAGGGTAAAGCCTCACTGCCTGCAGTGCCGTACGGCAGCTCTGCACTTGCTGCGATGGCCCCGACGGTGTGTGGAGGAGAGCCATGGCCACCTCCTGTAGGAACCATTCTCCAACCTCCTGCCCCAGGGAAATACGTTTTGGGGTAGAAAAGAGATGCTAGGGAAAGAAGGCAGCGGGGGGGGGGGGGCATTATTTCATCCCCCACTTTAGGTCTGAAGCCTTAGATCAGGCCCGTGGACGAACGCATCTGGGAGAGATTATGGCCCTGACCTGGGGGCTGGTGTTTATGCCAAACGAAACGGCTCGTGGTAAGAGGGCATCGCGTGGCCTGACCTGCTCTGCAGGGCTTGTTTACATCTCATAAACAGGAAAACTTCACCCACACCCTCTTCCCTGGTGATCAGCAGCAAATCCTCCCTCCCCTGATTGCCCGTTTGACTTCCCTGGGTACAAAAACATGCAGAAAGGCGTAAACAGTGCTGTCCAGTGACCTGCTTTTTTTTTTTTGTTGGTTTTTTTTTCTCTGAACTGGGGCTGGCCCTGGCTCGGGGAGTGGATTGTTTAGTGTCGAGGTAGCCGCAGTGAAAAGCATCCTGGTCCTTGGCTGCGTTCACACCTGCTTGGCCGGGTGGGACTTTCTTTGTTCAACTGCAGCAGGATGGAGATTTTGGAAGTTCCTTGTTGTTTTTTTTAGCTTCTCCAGGATGAGTCCGGCTCTTGTGGTCTTTGTTTGTTTCCCAGTGCCTGGCTGGAGAGGGAGGCAGTGTCTGATGGCCTGGGCAGCTGCTCAAAGGTTGCGTGGACTGAAGAACGGAGGATGTGATGCTGTCCGAGCTCACCGACAGGCAGGGGAGTCCTCCAGAGCTGGAGGGAGCAATGTCAACAGACAGCGCTGGGTCTTGCCCCGTGACCTTGTTGTCAAAGGAGCCTGTGGATGCTAAAAGTTTATACGGGTTTAAGAGGAGACTGGGCAATTGCATGTAGGATGTAGTACATCTGGCTCAAGAGTTCCTCTGAGTTGGAAACAGCTGGAGACTGGGAGAGGACTTGGAGTAATATATACGCTTGTCTTGTTCTTATGTTTCTCTGGGTGTCCTCTTACGGTCACTGTTAAAGAGAAGCTATGAGGGAAACTGAGCCCTTGGCCTGACCTGGTGGGGTGGTCTGCGTCAGTCCCTTTGACTCTTGTTTATGGGGTCACTTTCTGCTGCTTTGGCATCAGCTGCCTCTCCAGGGACCTGATGCTGGCCTCTGCTGCTGGCTGAGCTGTGAACCAGAGAGGCTGTTTTTTAGACCCGCTCTCTAGATAACTGGAAGCCCAGGCTGTTTCCATCTCAGCACTGAATGAGAAGAGAAGAAAGGCCTGATCCTGCTCAGGTGCAGGGAGGAAAAAGGGAGATGGATGGCTGAGACTGACCCTTCCTCCATCCCACCCACTTCCTCTTCTCAACTCAGCCTCTTGTTCTCATTAATTTCTCTCCAAATCTTCCCTTGCGCTCAAACTGTGACCTTCCCTCTCCCTACAGTGCCCTTGCTCTTCTGCTTCTCCCCTTCCTTTGGTCCCCTGCATCCTCCTCCCAGCCTCTCCTGCCTCAGTCTCATCCTCTGTACGAAAGAGCTCCCAGCCTGCCAACAAGCTTACAAAAAACAGCCTCTACAGTTTGCCAATTCCTAGATTTGTCGAGGAGGGGAAATTGAAGCAAACAAGCAAATGGGCCATGAAAACCAACATCAGGCATCAGGCAAGAATGCAGCTTTCTGTAGCTGGCGAGGGGCTAATATCTACTGTGACAGATCCAGGAAGGTTTTTCTCCTCTGCTTTAAAATGTAAGGTTGGTTTTCTTTTTGTTCTGCATTAAGTCCCACAATCAGAATTGCTCAGCGGCAGAGGAATGTCATGGGTCAGCAGCAGAGAAAACAGATCTTCTCCCTCATGCCTTTTGGGGAGGACGGAAGATGATTCAAATGGATTGACTGGTGGGATTCATGCAGAGGTTCATAATCTGCTTAGAAATATCCCCCTTCTTCACATCCATCCCAAAAAAGCTGCAAATGATGGATTTTCAGGGTGAGCTCCATGGCACGTTGTCTGCCAAAGAAGGCTTTGCACCTGCCTGGCTCTTGGCTCCGTCTCCACTTCAAAGCAGGTGAGCTCTCCATCACCAGATGCCTCACAATGAAAAGGGCTGGCAGAACAGGGCAGAGGTTGTCTTTCTTTTCATCTTGATGTAGCTCATCAACACCAACCACGTCCCCACCTGGGGTTTGTATGGGTTAGCATTAAGATAAACTCCACAGCGCCTCGTCTTGGGTGTCTCGCTGGGAGGTTTAGCTGGATGTAAAAGCACAGACTGTTCTACTGTGAAGGAGGTGTCTTCTGTTCAGTTACGGTTTGTGGGTCCTACCTTGGGACCTCACCCTGCTCTGCCTTTGTATTAAGTCAGGGGCTTGTTCTGGTACCCAATGCCACAGCCATTGAGGAGCTGCCTTCTAATTTCAGGTTGCATTTTGTTGTGGGCCAATTCCTTCCCTCCTGAAGGGGAGAAGGAACATTGTGACAATGTTTGTCCTTACCTTTGTTGACTTTAGTCCCTTCCTGGAAAGGAACTGATGAGAGTGAAGACATTCGTATAGGGGGTCGCAGGGAATTCATCCTGGCTGGAATCACAGGGGCGTGCCCTTGTCCTGACCCTCCCACGACAGTGGCTTTGGAGAAGTCACTGATGCTCTGTACTTTTTGGAGGCTTGAGCTTGGAACAATGTGGCTTGGTTGCCTACTGTGGGAGAGGGATCAGCCAGTGCATTGGAGAGGAGCTGGAATGGGAGAGGCTGTGGGTCTTTCCCAGGTCTGTGCTTGATCACTTCTGAAGGGCTTGGATTTTTGATCTTGATGGGGAGCTGTTCATGATGTGAACTACTTGAAACCACCTTGTGCAAAGTGAATGCTTTCCCTTAAAGAGATGCTTAAACTCCTGTTGATTTTAGGCAGAGCCCGAACAGAAGGTGGTTTGCTCTTGTGTTTTACTGTCTAGTAATAAACATTTATTATTGCTGCTATTCACAATTGAGCACCTCAGCGCAGCAAGCCTTCAAGTGGTGACAGGAGCATGATAAATCTTGCTTCCAGTTCATGCCCTGATCAGTGGAGGACATTTCTTGCTTTGGGATTCCCAGGCTGTTGACAGCTGACATCTAGGTACAGGCTGCCCCAGTGAAACACCCCATGACCTTGACATTGATGTGTGAAGGGTTAATAAGGGCTTTGCTCTGCCTCCGTGTTCACATGTGCTGATTAATTCCAGCCAGGTGTCTATGGTTCAGGTCTTAAAACAACAATTGCTGAAGTGTCTGGGAACACTTAGTTAGGCTTCACTCTGCAATTCCAAGTATGGATAAATATTTGCACCTCTGTGGCTGTAAGACACCTTTGAGATATGAAGGCAATTACTGTAGGAGTTCTTTACAAGACAAAAAGACTGATTTCCTGGAGAGCAGTGGTGGTTCAGAGGCAGGCAGGACTTGTGGGCTCTTTTTGCAGCTCTTTCTGGGTGGTCTTGGGGAGGGAAGGTCATGGGGCAGCTGGTTTTGGGTGCTGGGGGGGTTGTCGTCCTACAGCACCTCGCAGGGAATTCAAGCATGCTCCCACTGATTTTTTGGCTTTACAGTTTCTGGGCCATGGTTGCCCCCAGTGATCCATTTTACATGGGAGAATGAGGAGGAGAAATGCAGAATCCAGAAGCATGTGCAAAGCCCCTTCCTTGAGATACCCTGAGGAAAGGCCCTGTATGGCTCAGCAATCCCAGAAAAGATGTTTTATTTTGGTGAGTTCCTATTTCCATCTAGGTGTAGTTCAATAGCTGTAGTGTTCTGCCTCTTTCCTTTAAAGAAACCAGTGGTTTTCAGTTATATCTTTAGGGGGATACAGCCCTGCGACTCTTAATTTCTGGGTTTCAGCAGTGTGCCATCCTGTGATGTGTGCAAGTATAACAGAAAAAACAGCGTCTGCTTTCTGGCGAGGGCAATTCGGCTTATCTGTGCCTCCCTGCATGCCTGGGGACTCCAAGTAAGTTAGTTACCTGCTCTTCTAAATGTGTTTATGATGGCCCTGCTGATGCACCTCTGACCATTCTTTATTTTTATTTTTATTCCTTTTTTCTGGGTTTGGGTCTGCAAATTGTATGGAGGCTTGTGGACCTAAGCCATGTCTCACTCTGGCCGGAGATACACGTAACCCTCCTGAGCTGGAGTGCGGCAAATTACAACTCGCCCCAGACATTGTCATTGACTTGATTCAGAGACAGGGCTACAGGATCCTTATTATTTGCCCAAATAAATGGCCTCTTGAGAGAGCTCTTTCCTCCAGTGTGTGATGAAGTTGCTTTATACCTCGCTATCCGTACCGCTGGGGAGTCTGTGGTGTATTAAAACTATTGTAATAACTTCACCGGCATTTCCACATTCAAGTGATCATAATAATGCTCATAAAGTACACTCTGGCGTGAAGTATTTATGAATTATTCCACTTGGGGGGGTGGGGGGTGGGAAAAAGACAAAAAGACCTGGGCTGCATTAATAGCTCTGGAAGAACCATAAATTTAGAGGAATCATATTGCGGAGGGTTATTTTGTGTGTGCAATAAAAGGGACATTTATGGCTTTGGTGCGTAAATTTGGTTTTGAAGCAAAGACCTTTGAAATAACTTATAACTTTTCTCCTTTCATTTTAATGTTGCCTTAAAGAGAAACACCAGACACTTCGGTGCTACGCACGAAGGCAAGCGAGGAACAAGGTGGAAGCACAGTGTTAACTTGGCATCTTGTCCTTGGCCGTGGCCTGAAGCAGGAGAGGAAGGTGAGCAGAAAGATGCTCCCGGAGCCCTAAGGGAGATGCTCAGCCTCGGGCTGGCTTCCTCTGAGCCCACACAGGGGTTTGGTGGCCACATGTCTCCCATTCACTGCTGTGGCAATAAATATACGTGATCCCAAATCCCTTGTTAGTAATCATCTTGTCTGGAGGCGTTTCTGGATGCTGCTCACATGCTGCAATAAGGCAGACGGCTGTGAGATTTGTCTTCCCTCATTTCCCAACCTGAGGGAGATGAAGGGGAGGGAGCTGGGGGGCACCCAAGGAGCAGGCATCCCAGCCGCACAGCAGGGTTAATGCCAGGCCTGTGTTTACCCTGGATCGGAAAGAAGGCAGATTCTGCCCTTTAGCAAACTGGGAAGAAAGAATTCACCACATCCCTAGGAGGTGTTCACAAGTGATGGGGAAACGTTTACACCTCTGATCACCTTCTGCCTGAGGAAGAGGAGTGGGAGAGTGGAGCTGGTTTAGGATGTGGCTCTCCGGGATGCCACGGGCAGTCCTTGGTGCAGGATGGCAGAGACGACCTGCTCCAGCGCATCCTGCCCACTGCTGCACCTTCCCTGAGTCCCTGCAGCCAGGGGGGACTGGAGCTGCCAGGAAAGATGTCTGATTCAAGCAGCAGGAATGCAGACACCATCGCTCCTTTTTTGCTCCTTTGCTACATATCATGATCAGGCAGAGAGACCTGAAGCAAAGCCCGAGCTCGTAAATCCTCACTGCTGCCAGGACCGGAGGGTTTTCTTCCCTCTGTCAAACTGAGTAATCAAATCCCCTCAAACACATTTTTAATTGGATAACTGAAGGCTGTAATGTTCCCTCTGGGACATCTGCGGTGTGCTTGCACAGGCAGCAGGGAGACGCTGGCTCCCATTCCCTGGTGTGAGTGACGCCAAGCAGCAGCCGGGGCTTCTCCAGCCTGGAAGCACTTAGGGCTCCGGGTTGCTGCTGGAGCCGTGGCACCCACATGGGAGCAATTTGGGGAGATGCCTGCGAAGCGCTGCGGTTCTGGCTCTGCTCCCTCAGGGCCGGAGTCGTTGGCGAGGTTGGTGACTGCATGGCAGCTGTGGGGAGGTGGGAATGCTGCCCCCCTTTCCCTGCTAAAGCATCACAAGTAGGGAGTGAGCAATGACTGAATAGTTGGGGGATTGTGCTAGAAATCACGGGATTTCCAACGAGGCCACTAGAATAAATTACCCAGGCGTTGAGGCACATTGACCTCTTTGCTTTGAACATTTGAGTTGCCCAGGCTACAAATTCAACGGGAAAGGCACACAATGTGGATATTCCCCTGCCCTTGCCCCATCCCGGCTCTGCCTGCCCAGCCAGCCCCTTCCCTGCTCCGCTCTCTGCTTCCCACAGCAGCTTCTCGGCCGGGGCAGAGCCAGAGTCCCACCGGGACCTTCCCTCAAGGGGCGGTGGAAGAGAGACATAATGTGCGGAGGGAGGGAGGAGATGTTCTTGTCTTGGTCTCCAGCAGACGGATATTGCTGGGAGTCCTGCAGCACTTGGTTTCTATCTCAGCCAAGATGGTTATCATTAATTGTACTAACTCCAGCCGTTCCTGACATCCACAGAAACATCTAATCCTGTTTTGGAGCTACCTACATTCTCAGCCTCTCTACAGCCTCCTTTCCTCGGGAATTTTCCCCTTCAGACAACTGGGCTCTGCTAGAAATGCACGTTACTGTCAAAAACCTAGAGAGGTTCTGCGGGGTAGAAGATGTTGCAATGGGAGCCCGTGCTGGTGCAGGGCGGATGCTGGGGCTTTTTGGGTCTCGGTGCTGGATGCGAATCTGCCTTCTCCAGGGTGCTGCCCCTGTTCCTCAGCCACCGGCTGAGCCCAGCGATGGTGCGTGCCTGTCTGCGATGGTGCGTGCCTGTCTTTCTGTAGACAGTGGCCCTCCTGGTAGGGGTGAAATGATGCTGGATTTGTGGGTAGAGGTTTCATCTCTGACTTAAGTCATTGGGGAAATCGAGAGAAATGGAGAAACTGCTTAAAGAGATGGATGTGTTTTGGATGGAAAGCCTGTTCCCCCTTCATGGGCTGGTTTGCTATGATGTTGGAAAAATGGCATCAAGACCTGAGGATGTCTCTGTCCCTGGGTCTCCCTGGCTCCCTGCCGAGAGCCGGAGGGTGCCACCAGCACCTCTTCTCCGCAAGCCTGACATCTCCAGCAGTCAGTGTCTGTAAGGGAAAAGGAAGCAACCCTAACCTTAACAAAATTAATAAATGGGGAGAAAAGATCCTTGTTCATTCCCGTTTCACTAATAGTAAATATTTAAGTGCTGAAAAACCCCCATGCTATTGCTGCTTTGTGTGCAGGACCTGCGGGTTCTCACGTGAGCCTGTGAGGTTTTCTCGCTGTAACACTGACTGCTGATGGATTTCCCTGCTGGGAGGCAGAAAAATCTTAAATGAATCACTGGTAGAGCTAATTGCGAAGGGTGCCCCACCTCCGTTCCTGGGAGGCTGGTATGTGGATGTTGGTTTGGGATTGTTTACCACAGCAAGGCGTTTTTCCACAGGCAATGTGCGTTTCCAAAGTGTTTCTGTGCATCCAGGATGTAAAGGAGAGTAAACCGAAGGGCAGTTGATAACTAGAGGGTCATTTTCTGATTGACGCTGGCTGGAATCAGGTCTGTAATGGGCCCTTGGCTGTTTTTGGAGAGGTGTTGAGCCCAATGCTCTCTGCTCAGCCCCTAATCTAGGTGAGCCCCTGCCCGGGTGGAAAGTTCACTTCTCAGACCCGTAAATTTAAACAGCTCAGGAGGCAGCTGGGGTCTAATCCAAAACAGTAGGACGGACTGAAATATCCTCCCGGAGGGCTTTCCTGCTGTGCTGGATGCAGATCTGAGGCATTTTACGCAGGGCAGGCTGCTGGCAGTGGACGGGGCGCCAGGATCCCACGTCTCGGGGGATCGGGGGGTTGTCTGTAGGGCCCCGCTCAGATGACGGGTGGTTCCCTTCTGCCACCCAGGACAACGGGCACCGGAGGGGCTAACGGCTCCCCGCATCCTTGGGAGCCTCCTTTGCTGCACACTGGCACCACGAGCCTGGAAAAGGATGTGCCGCCTGCATGAGATTTTGGGAGTGGATGTTACGAGACGATTGGGAAAATGTTGCGTGCTCCCTGTGGTTGTCAGTATGTCCCTTTGGTACGCTTGCCTCCAGGTCTCTGAGCAGGCACCGATCCCACGCTGTGATGGGGCCAGCCTGAGAGAGGGGGGACGTTAATGCAAACCCCGTCAGCTGCACCGACAGCACAGGAATACCTCTCTCTATCCCCTACAGGCTGGATTATCGGGTCTTTCCTTTTTATCCCTGTAGGAAGGAGTTATTCCCCTTGCATTTGTTTCAGAGCAGCGTCCTGGTTCAGACTCTCTCCCTGTGACAGCCCTGCGCAGGAGCACTGGAGTTCCCTGGAAATACTGTGATGGGAAGTAGCCGTGAAATGGCAGACGTCGTCGTGCGTCGATGGCACACGAGGACATTGCTCCCTGGGGGCTGCCAAAAGTCATTTGAGCAGAGAAGTGCAGGTTAAACAAGCCAAAGCCTACGTCAGCCCCCGGAGCACTCCGTGTGCGCCAGCACGTGGGGCTGGTTCCTGCTCCCCTTCGGACTCGTTGCTGCCAGGGGGTCTTGAGGGGCTCCCTGTGGGAGTCCCAGCCAAGATTTCCAGCCCTGACTGTGGATTTTGAGTGCTTTGAGGGGTGAAGCAGGGTTGGTGTTTCAGGGGAGCCGGACCTGCGTGGGGATGGGGCTCCTGGGCACATCTCCGGGGTCGGTGGGTATGGACAGGAACTGTCTCTCAGTAGCATAGCTATGTATTCTCTTAACTAATGTGTTTATCCATTGATCTGGCCTCCCAGAGACCTTTTCACTTAAGGTTTTAAGGGACCTTGTGGTGATGTATGGCCAGTGGTAGAGACAGATGGGTTTTGGTGGAATTAACTTGTTGTCCAAGCCCTTGGCTGGACCGTGACCTTGAGAACAACTTACGAGGGCCTCCTGGCACACAAGACTCAAGCCAGAGGGTCTCCACGAGGGCAAGGGCAGGTGATGGCCATGGGAATCAAGTTAGGTTAGCAACCAGATCATTTTAAATCCTTGTTGGCATCCGGTACCATGAAACAGATTAAACCTTGCACTGAATATGTGAAGTTGGGATAAAGCAGAGCTGGACCCCCCCGGCTGTGCTCCTGCATGGCTTCATTAATGAGAGGAACCAAAATTAACAGTGAGCAAGTTGATTTTTCATTGCTTCTGTTGGATAAAGTTTAGCTTGGAGGACTTTTTAACCTTAAAACAGACGTCTTCAGGTCTGGGCTAAATTATACCTCCACAGGCTGTCATTATATCATAAAAGGAGCAGGTAATTTTAACATTTTTGAACAATTGCCCAGATTAAGTTTGCTAAAGAAGAAACCTCTGTGAGTGTTCATGGACGCGTAGAGGAAACCAGAACTGGAATGCTTTGATTTATGAGTGGGGCTGGGGATGCCCGGGAATGAGCAGGTCCTTGGACAGCCTACACACGAGAGCAGGAGGCTTAAAAGACCTGCTGAAATCCTTTGTGGTCTGAGGATTTCGCTGCTGTACTGATTCATCTCCGATTATCAAACAAAGCACAAATTCCTTCCTGATGACATGTGAGTGAGTGTGTTACCAGAGAAGCCAGCTGATGAATTCAGGGGGAGAGGGATATGGCAGAGGGTCCTTTGGTTTTTGGGGGAGGACTTGAGTGCCTTTGGTTGCTGATGTGATTCATGGAGGTTTCTGCTGCCTGTGGAGTTCATGATGCTCTTTTGTGCTCACTGGAGACGTGGCCATGGAACCAGAAGGCATTTTTAAGAGGTAAAACAGCATCCTTGTCCATGTGCTGGTGACGCATCTTGCAAAATAGCCATATCCCCAAAGAGGAAGAGAAAAACGCCAAACCAGCCCCAAACGACAGCCCTGTGAGCAGCGCGTTGTGAAGACAGGGCTGTGTGTCACTATTCACTCTTTGACATTTTCAAGGGGGGAGAAAAAAGGAGAAAAAGAGAGACATTGTGTGCCGTCTTCTGCTCCAAGTTACCCACATTTTTATACCCCAGTAAAACTTGACTCCTTGAGATCCTGGATCTGCATAGCCCATACCCAGCAGTGGTGGATGCCAGCAGGAGAAGCATCTTGGCCCCATTTTGGGAGTGCAAATGGCAGCAGAGGCTGTGCAGAATCAGGCCTGGGATGGTGTTGGGACCTCACTCTGCTGCCACTGACGTCAGGCGGGAGCGCCCGGGGAGCTGGCTGGAGCAGAGTTAGAAACACCCTTTGCTGGTGTGAATTAGGTTAGAGCGTGGTCCCGGGAGGAAGGGGGAATTCATTAAAACGCCACCACATGTGGAGTGAGGTTATAACTGATTTTGAGCGAGTGCAGCTGACAATCTGAAAATATATTTTCCCCTCCAAAGAGTTTTTATTCTTTCAGCTCTGCCTTGCTTCAGCCTTCCAATACCACAGATGTACGTACAGGCCATGGTCTGGCATTGGCATGAGCTATTCCCAGTAGCGATACAGAGCAGACCAAGGCACTATCAATTATAGGAAGCTATTTAAAGAAAGATGCTGCTTTTCCACGGCTCAGGTCTTTGTGCCTGTTCACGCTCAGTGGGAAGTAAGTGGTATTTTTCAGCTTTTGCAGCAAGAGTTTCTTTTCTTTGTAGTTTCATGCTGCTCCACTGTTGGTTTATTCAGGAATAGCCCAAGCAAAAAGCACCCCAGCTCTCAGCAGGCAACATAAATTCATCTCCTGGAGCTGCAGGAACCCTTTTTGAAGATGCTCCTCAGATGCAGACGCACAGGCAAGCCCTCACGGTTTAACATCACATTGCTAAATTTAACACCATGCACGTCCTTGGCCTGTTTGGGTGATGGGGTTTAGCGTAACTCTGCTCTGAGCTCAGGGAAGTCGCAGCCATTACCCTTGCTCAGCTGACACGAAGGAGCTTGTCTTGCCCTGATGATGTTCTTGGGTGACTGAGCACCCACCCGGCATTGAGTTGCTCTTTGCTTTAATCCCTGCAAAGCCAGGTGCCACAACTGCATCGAAACTGCTTTAAATCTGTGTGCCACTGTCACCCCCTCCTCACCCAGGGATTTCTTTGAGCTTGGGTACCACTGCCCAGCCCTTTCCGAAGGGAGAGCCCAGCTTGGAGTGGGTGGCCCGTTCCATAGCATCCTGGAGAGCCATGTCCTAAATTGGCTCTGCTTTCCCACCCCTTCTGCCCTCCCTGCCAGGTAGAGGGGATCCTCTTCCCCAAGACAAAAAATAGGCTTTGGTGGTGGCTCTTGGGTTTCATTTTTTTAAAGGGTTGTAAAATACTTCTACTAAAATCCACTTGGAGCAGGGGGAACCAAACCAACCCAAACAAACCCATTACAATGCCCCCCTCCCACAGCTGCCTCATCCTTCCCAGTGCTGGGGAAGGGCTTCCCGGCGGGATGGGCTCCTCTCCCTGTGATTTAGGACCCGTCTCCCCGGGAAGCTCTCGCTGAGCCAAGCAAGAGCACAGATCCTGCGCTCTCATTGTTATTCTGCAAAACAGCTGCTTATTTCTGCTTAATCCCTTTCCAAACAGATAGGCTTAAATCAGAAAAGTTTGGTTTTATGCCAGCCTGTACAAGAAGCTGTCCTGAATCATATCTCCGGGCAGACGGACTCTTGTGGGGCTTGTAAAATACTGAGCACCTTCTTGGCAGAGACACAGTGAGTAAGAGTGAGTAAAAAAATTGGCCCGGCCTCCTGGGGAAGGGGGGGCTCCTGGCCCAGCTCATTCCCAGCAGTGCTGCGGCAGCGTCGTGGAAAAGGACTTGCAGCTGAATTGGAGGGGAAAAAAAAAAAAAATCCTCACTATTTAGATTGATGAAGTAAGGGAAAAATGCCTCTGTGAAGAGGACAGCCCCAAAGGGTGTTTCTGTGCACTGGGAAATCACATGCCTGAGTTTCCACTGCCGGTCGAGATGTCCAGTGCCTGGATCCAGCCTGGGCTCTCCTCTTGCAGGGCCAGTGTCCCTGGCTGCCAGGATAGCTCATTTCTCCAGAAATCATGGGGAAGCCGCGAAAGATAAACATCTGTGTGGCCAATGCTGCCTGCGTAAGTGGGGACCTGTTGTGCTGGGATGTCCAGAGGTTGACCTGGGGTGAGTCCTCAGCTGCAGGGACCATGGCAGAGCATCGTGGGGGACACTGGAGACCTCCCTGGCTTGGAGTTAAACCTTTGCTGCTGCCTTGGCCATGTGAATGCAGGGGCAAACCTGGCCTCACCCAGCTTGTGGATGGGTGGTGGTTCGAAACAAATGCCTGGGTATCGCCTCATCCTTGGAGAGAGCACCCGTTTGTGGTAATTCGGACACATGTGTGCAGGTAGAGTTGAAACTCTAACCAAGGAGCCTGGCAGCAAGGGGACACTTTAATTAAATCTCTCTCTTGTTTTGTTTTTTTTAACAAGTCAAGAACTTCGTGAATTTCCCCCTGGAAAAAAATGCACGGCAAAATCAAAGCCATGGGTCATCCCATTGAAGCCGGGTCATCAGAAGCTGAACACTAGCTGCGGGAGAGCAGCTGAGATGAGACGGGGAAGCTTCTCTGCGGAGATGGACTGCCACAGGGCAGCATGGCCTGTTGGAGCTGACAGAGGAGGAAAACATCCTAAACATGTCAGTGCTGGTTTGGGTGGCTGCCAGGGCAGGGCTGGGAGAAGGAGGGCTGGTGAGCTGCAGGTATCGCAGGTAGGATTTCAGATGTCAGGTCTGGGGAAGCGCATACGTACAGGTGCAACCAGCACATGTGCACGCACCAGTGTGGGCAGCCTGTCCCCAACCATGTATGCACACACGTGTGCCTGGAACACAGCCGCCAACGCACGCCCGCAAAGCAGCTCCTGTGGGCGCAAACCGCCCTGCTCATCCCTGCCTGGTCCCAGTTGCATTTTCTTCCCCTTCCCTTTGCATGGCCGCACCTCGTGGATGTGACCATGTCTTTCAACTGGGCTGGGAGCAGCCCGAGTCCAGCCCCGGTCCTGCTGAGCCCCTGCCTTTGGTCCAGCCACTGGAGAGTCCTGGAGGGTAAAATTTGGAGGAAATGGGACTGGAAAGCCTTTCTGGCAGTGAAAGCTGAGTGTTGGCTGGAGCAGGGGGACCATGGTTAGGTCTTTTCTTACATCCAGCTCCAGCAGCATCCAGGCATCACCGGTGCTTCGCTGCCATGGGAGGGCAGAGCGCTGGGATTTGCCCACCGAGGCTCTGGCACGAGAATCATCCAGCCCAGGTATTGGCATTGCCCCTCACCAATCCCTCTCCTAAACCACAGTCCTGAGCCCCCCCTCCCAGCCCCATGCCATGGTCCCATGGGCATGTGGGAAGTGCTGGGGCATCTGCAGGAATCCTCACAGTCTTCCTCCAACGAGTGCTGGGTTTTCAAGCCTGTGGAAATGAAATGCCAGCAGGAGCTGGGGCCAAATTCTGTGGCATGCACAGCCCTCTGCCTTGGCTGGAAGCTCCTGCCGTTCACCCTCAACCCATTTCTTTTTGTTCTATACAAAAGCAGCTCCCAAACGAGCCTGTAAAGGAGTGGCAGCTGCTTTGGAGAATGCCAAAAGCATCTGAAACATCAGTAGGATGGGTGCGTGGAGCTAGAGGAATTCCTCCCGCAAACCCTTGGCGGCATAGGAAGGGAGGCGCGGTGGGTGGCTAGCAGGGCTGCAGAGCATCCCCCGTGGGGCACCTCACCCCGTGCCACCTTCCCGGAGAGGGCAGTGAACTGTGATGCTGGCAAACAGCTCGGTGGTCCAGCTCGGGGAGAGTGGGAGGATGCTCGCATCAGCTGTAGAGCAGGGAGGCTCCTGCCAAAGTCTCCCCAGGGTTAACACGGGGCTGTCTATGCCTGGCAAACGTTGGACACCATGCAGAGGGGATGCTGGTGCATCCAGGATGTTTCCATAACTCAGATCCAACACAGGCACCAAAAATAAGATAAGACAAAAATAATTCCAAACGAAGCTCGCCTCTTAAAAGCAATAAATAACCTTGAGCAGATTCTGGCTTGTTCTTAATCCAATTATCTATCAGCAGGCCTACGCAGTGCTGGGAGGGAAAACACACCGACCCCATCTTGCTGGAAAATGGGGCTTCAGCTTCTTCCAGTTTTTGGACTCCCATCCTGCCCCAAATCCAGCAGAGCTCTCCAGAAACATGACATCCATGGGCAGCACAGCAGCACAGGTGAGCTCCCTGTCCAAGGGCACGCTCTGCAGCCTGAGGGCACTGCTTGTCGCCTGCCTTCTGCATCGTTCAAAGCACTTGGAAAGTGAAGTTTTGCTCTTAAAATACTAAAATCCCTCTTCCCCAAGGCTGCCACAGCGGTGCCTTCTTGAGTTCTATGATGCGGGTTCTTGGGGAAAAGCCTTCTGCAGCCCAGCATGCTCATTTTATAGCCACCTTCCCTGCCCAGAGCATTGCAGGGCTTTGCATCCCAGTCAGGATGTGACTCATGGGATGCCACAGCCTTTGGGGTACCCCAAAGGCAAAGCCAGCTGGACCCTCTGTGCTCGAGGAGGAGAAACCTCCGGGAAGGTGGTTGAGCAGAGCGGGCTTCGCTCTCCTTGCAACTGCTCCTGGCTGCTTGGCCACCCACCCATGCAGACCCACTGTGAGAGGCTGGGACGGGCTCCAGCAGCGAGTGGCCGCTCTTGGGTCTCAGGTATCAGCAGCCCCGGCTGGCGGTGAGAAAGCTGATGGAAGATGAGCCACGTCCGCTCGCTGTGACGGCAGTAAAAGTATTTCTGGAGGAGCGCCCTCGCCAGAGTAAATTGTTGGCAACCACGCGCTAATTCTCTTTTCATAAACAAAGTGAAGGAGATAAAAGCAGCAGCCTCCGCTGCCTCCGCCTTCTCCCTCTAGCGCAGCGCCTCGCGCCCTTGCACACCCAGTCCCGCATCTGGAGCTCATTGGGGGCAGCTGCTGGGAGGACACGGATGGGAACCAGCTGAGCCTCCTTCCACACTGCCGCCAGGTCCAAGCATGGTCCTCGGGAGGGAGTGTGCAAACGGGGCCCTGCTTGAGCTGGGAAGCTCGGTTCAGATCAACGGTGGGAGATGAAGCATCAAAAAGCAGGGTGGTTTGGTCAACCTGTAAGCAGATAAGTGAGGTGGCCTCCCTGTGTTTTTAGTGGCCAAAATAGCTTCAGATTTCCTCTTGGCCATTCATTCCTCTCAAACAACACTGGCCAAATGCTGGGAAAATGCGCCGCTTGTTAGATCTTGCGTATGTCCTGAATTTTGTCCTGTCCCTGGCACAAACCTGAGATGGGCACCACGAGCAGGGTGTTTGCCTCAGGCTCTGCAAAGAGGTGGTCATCTTGGGAGCAGGCACCTTGAGCTTCGGCTTTGGGAAGTTGTTACTAGAAAGGCTGATTTGAACCCTTTTGTGCAGCCAAGGTCATTGCAGATGGATTTCTCAACTCAGAAAGATTTTAGCAGGGTGGAGAGAAAAAAACCTGTGTGGCCACAGTGGAAATGTTTGCATTTTCCATTTGCAAGAGGAACACTTTCCATTTTGGGGTTGGAAGTGACTTCTGTTTAAAAACTTGAGGACAGCATAGTACAATGCAAAAATAACCGGCAAAACAGCCCAATTTGCTGCAGCCCAAAATGAAGCATTTTGAAATAAATGAAAGAGAGTCCCCTGGCTGGCCCCAAATGAGATGTCAGGAAGTGGGATAGGCTGATCCTTGGCTCTACCAAAGCCTTCCCAGGGCATCTCCCAGTGGATCCTGCCGCTGGTTTTGGGCAAGATGTTAGGGACTGAGCCCATGGTGCTTACCTGGAGTTACCATGGACTTGTCAAGCCTGTAGAGAAATGGTGTTTTAATCAAGGCTGCATATAGCAGATGGCAGATGGGAGCTGTCCCGGCGTGGGAGTGTGCCTGCCCAGCCCCAGCTCCCCAAATCGCTCCTGTTCCATTGGGGTTTGCTTTGTGCTTTCCTGACAAACCCTTGCCAGGGTGCTGGTTTTCATTAGCTGGGGGAGGGCGGTTTGCTGCCTTGTTGGCTCTTCCATGTCCGCCCCATCCTTAGGGAAGGCTTGAGGAAACAACTTGAGTCAAGCATGCTTGGGGAACTCCAAAATGGTCCCCTCTGCAAGAGTCAAATTATAGAGCGGTGTGTCCTGCGTTAGGACCTGTGGTCCTTCAACTGCACCTTTATTTGTTTACCTAGACTTCCTCTGAAACCAGAGATGTTATGCTAGCATGGTCTTAATTATAATTTTATTAGTTACATTTCCAGCTACTTGCCTATTACATTTTCCCCTTCTAGACCCTCCCTTTGCCTTTTCTTGGAAAAAAACAGATGCTGTGCATACGGGGGGTCACTGCCCATATCTACTTTCTTCTGGCAACCAAAGTGTGCAGCTGGAGACCTGGAATCATCTGCAAGTGGGCCGTCTCCGGGGTACAGCTCAGCCTTTCCAAAGGATGCTTTGCGAGGGTGTGGCCAGTGTCTGGTAAGGCCCAATCTTCCTCTTCGCTGTTTTGGGTCATTATCTCACGCGTGGGGAGCTGCAACTTGTCTTTGCAACCCCCGAGACACCAAGGTCCTGCCCACACAGTGGCTATAACTGAGCCACTGGCCGTGAAGGGGCTCAGGGAGCCGACGGGAGCTGCACGTGGTGTAGTGGAGGAGATGGCAAGTTGCTGCTGGAGGTAACCTCTGTCTCACCCACCCCTCAGACCAACTGTGCATCCACCCATCAGCCCGTATTAGGTACCTGGACCCACATTCAAACTTCAGCTTCATCAAACTCAAAGGGAAGTTTTGTCTCCTGCTCTCATGTTAAATGATTTTCAGCCCTTGGCCATTTTTTTATTTTTTAATTTTTTTTTGTGGAGACCCATGGCAGACAACTGACAAATCACCCTTAATCCACCTGAACTGCTAAATCTCTTGGTAATCCCTCCCAGCACTGCTCCGATGCTGCTCCCCTACAACAGACCTTCTTGGTACCATTAATCAGTGTCTTGGGCTCCTGGGTGCCTCATGGTACATGTCTATGCAGGGAAACCCTCTCATTTATAAAACTTGGGGACCTCCCACAGTTTCCCATTCCCTGTGACCCCGGTGAGGGGGTCAGTGCACAGAGTAAACCGGTTGAGAGGGAAGGTCCTAATATTTATATGGAAAGCCATTAGCAGGCAATATCTTATCTACCTTCTGTTTTGAAGCGGAGGCTTGGGGCGATGGCAGGGCTACGGGTATTATTGGAGCTGCCTCTGAAATGCCCCAACATGCTCTGTTTTGCCATCCACACTCGTGGCTGGGTTATAGCACGTTCTTAATGTTGTGGGAGGAAAGCAGTGGGTGCGGAAGGATTTCGGAAAAAGAGCTTAGATCCTCACCTGCTGAATTTTAAAGCCAGGCAAAAGCTTCCAAATCTACCTTGATACCTCCTGGGGTGGTGTGTTGTAGCCAGCTGGTCCCTGTGTGGCTGATGTCCTTCCAGGCCCAGCTGGAGGATGGAGTGGTCTTTCCTGGTCTTAAAAAGTATAAACCTATGAAATAGCCGTTGTCTTGTGAACTCCCCTGAGCCTTGCTCAGATGTTGAGCATAGCTTTGAACACAGAGGTGGTCAAATCTTGTTTTCTTCAGTGGAAACTGTCTTGGAGAGCGTCTGTGCTGGATGTAAAAAAAGGCAGGGAAGAGGTGAAGATGAAAGCGAAGATATAGCAGTGGTGAGATTCCTGCAGGACTTTTCACACGAGAGGAGGGGTGGCGACTCCCTGGGAAGGCAGGCACATAGGACACAGGGGACCAGCAGGTCTGGGGATGCTGGGTAGGCAAAATATCGAACTGCAGCACTGTCACAGACTGCATTTCTTTAGGAAATGTGGCAAAAAGCAAACCAGAACCAGACTAAACAACAAGGCAGTGGGATTCCAAATTTGCTGATGGTTTATTCATAACAACTTCAGCAAAAAGAGCCCGATGCTCCCGGGCTGCTGTGCAGCTGTGGATATAACGTTGTGGAGCTCGTTTTTCAAGTCCATATCCTCGTAAGATATGGGAACAGAAGCATAGGTGTAATGAAACTCATTGGAAGCAGTGAAGCTGTTGGCAGTGGGCAGTCGGCTGACCTCCAGGCAGCAGATTCGTGGTAGCATTCAGCATATAGATTCTGGGCACTTTCTAGATGCTTGGCATAGACTGAGGAGAACAGTGGGGCCAAAGCAGCTGTTGGGACTCCATGAGCCCTAACAAATCTCACAGTAACTGTCCCTTAGTTCAAAGCCATCAGGGATATCCGGGCATAGGCTGGAAAAGTCTTCAAGGCAGGGGGAAACTGACCTCACCACCTACTTCTGTGAAGCCGAGAAAGGCAAATTCCCAGAGCCAAGAATATGGTTGCTCCCTCTTTCCTCTCCTCTCTCCAAGCCTGACATGGGATGGGTTCATGTGAGATGGAAGAAATGTTTCTAAACCAGAAAACTGCCTGTTGGCAGCATTCAGATTGCATGTGCGCTAGGAATGATCACGTTTAAAAACCAGGCTCTCCCTCACCACCGGGGATGTTTCTGTGTTCCCACGTAGCTTTTGTTCTACTTAAGTATCTGTGTCTGTCTATTTGGTTTGTTTGTACCAAGATGGATTTCGGAGGTGTTACTATTTGCAGTTGCTGAAATCCTACCCTGACGCCATCGCGTGCTGATTACTAAATGCTGAGAAATGTAGGATCTTGGCTCTTGACCTGGGAAAGACACTTGATGATTTCAAGGAACTGGCAGGGTGGGGACAGCTTGGGGGGAGCAGCACACCATGCGTTGGGCTGCTACTGAATCAGGGAAGGGAGCATAAATTGTCGTAGGGAACAGAGGTTTTTGCTGAATTTACAGATGCACTTGGGCATGCTGGAGACATATAGCATCTCTGATTCCCAAAGCTGATGGGGAAAAAAATAACTTGTTTCCTCCCTAGAAGAATGCTAGAGCCTTTCAGTGCTGTGTGTGAATGTGGCCTGGGCAAGCAGGGCCATTAGTGCTGGCATCCCTCTGGCATGGTTCAGCTCTGGGTGCAGCACAAGCAATTGTTGTGGTTTTTTTTCTCTAGAAGGAAATAGCATGTTCTTGGGAATACAAACAGTTCACAACTTTCCTGCACCACTCCCTGACACTCTGCTGGAGGCTGGAGCCTGTGGGGAGCAGCAGTGGGGCTGCCTGACCTGGGGTCCCCCAAGGAGTCGGACCCATGCCAAAGGGTGGTGTTGCTCTCCGGGAGGAGCTGTGGTCCTGGTGAATGCACAGGACTGGTGATATAATATAGATAGAGCAAAACCATGGGGCAGTCTGGGGAGACACAGCGGTAATGAGGTTTGGCCCACCCAGGGAGGCAGATGGTTAAGGGGATGCAGGGTTTGGGGGATTGCTGGTGTTCGGGGCTGGCTGCCAACCCCACACTCCCGTCCCAGTCTCCCTGCTGACATTAAAGGGCTCTGGATCAGGCATTGCTAAATTTGTTCTTGGTGGCTGCATCTTTCTGCTCTGCTGTTACTGGGCTGGGCCATGAGGTGGGTCTAGCCTAGAAGATCAGAAACCCATTGCTGGATGCCACCCAGAGCACGTGGTTATACAGTGAGGCACAAACAACATGCTCAGCATCTTCGGACCTGTTGTACATTTGGGGTTGGGCCCCTCCCATCTCCCTGATCCTCCTCCCTTACACTGGAAACCCACATAAGAAATTCAGCACGGTGAGAGTTCCTATTGACACTTATGTCTGTGCAGGCAAAAAGGCTGAGGGTGGTGAAGGAGAGCATCAACAGTCATCGTGTTTGGACAAGACCTACCCATCCTACCCACTGAAGCTCAGCTGCATGTTTAGGACTACCACTGGATCCATGCTGGTATTTGCCTGTTGATGATCATCTCCCAAAACATCTTTGTTCCTGGAAAGCCTCAACAAAATGTTCTGCAAGAGATGAGCAGGGAGCAGATGGAGACGGCAGCTGTGAGTGCCCCGGGCAGAGCTCCCCGGTGAGTCTTCACAAAGGAATTCTGCATTCCTCCCACTGCTTTGCCCTGCTCTTACTCTTTGTGGTCTGCCCAAAGCGACTGGAGCAGGCAAATGTAGTGTTGCTCCCTTGTAGGCTCTGCATAAGCTTTTCAAAGGAATTGGAGGTACATCATAGGGACCTTTTTCCACTTAATTTTAATGCAAACATTAAACGCCTTGATATTAGCAGAGATATATTGCTGATGGGGCTGTGAGACATGTGCCCTGTCCTCTTGGAGTCTCTGTCTTTTCTTGGGACAAGATGCCTGATTAGATAAATGCTTCCAAGAACTCGCGCCTCAGCTGTACCCTGGGCTATGGCTTTTCCTCACATGCTACATATGCAATGGGAAACTAAATGGAGCCAGGTCACAGGTCTAAACACCGACCCATTACCACCTGTACTGCACACACCTTGGCACAATTTTAGCCCATGCCAAACAGCGCCCTTCAAAGAGCATTTGGACATGGTCCAAGGATAGCCCAGGGCAGAGAACATTCCCAGCAAAAAGCCTGGATGCGGCTGCAGTTGACTGAGAAGCAACAGGGATGGGAGTCAAGCTGGGCCACTTGGTCTCAGGGACAAAAACTAGTCTCTGGCCCATTTATTTAATAATGTAGATGAATCCAGTGTGTTTGCAAATCCATTGTTGTGGATTATCCATTGTGGACTAACTACGTTTGGTGACCTCTCTGAAGGTCTCAGCTGTTCATCTGCTAGCATCCCTGGGTGAGCAACGATTGCCCCATTGGCACAGGGAGTTCAGCCCTTATATTTTCCCATGCTCACCTGGGAGAGAGCTCAGCATCCGAAGCTCTGCCGTCACTTGCTGGGTCAGCCAGGGCAGTAACCAGGAAGCTTCTCCAAAACACAGCATTATTTGTCTTCAGATGTAGGGATAACTGATACTATTAATCATATAACAATAAGTCTTCATGTCAACTGTGTTTGGTCCTGCCAAGTCTATTACCTGAACGGCCTCTTTGTTCTCCGTGCTACAATCTCACATCACCTTCTGGACTAAGTGATCTGTCACCTCACGTCATGTGTGCCACTTACAACAATTCTCAAGCCACAGCTTTGTGACTGTTTTCCGTGGCTTCCCCACACTTGCTCATTTGTTTCATTTACGTTAATTACCCCTGCTGAGCTTAAGTTCCTCATGATCCTAGTTTTCAGGGGTACAGAAGTCTTGAATTTTCCACCTGCCTGAAGCCTCTTACCTGGTGCTACAGGATCCTTCAACTCAGGGCTTCCTGTGGTGCTGGGAAACTGAAATATTCTTTCTCCTCTACATCCTCGAGTAAAATTGCATCTGGGAACACCTGGGCATGCAGGGTCTTCATTTGTGATGCTGGCTGCAGAGCTCACGGACCCTCAGCAAGAAAGCCAGCTAACATCTGAACCTCCCGACTGCATCTACCCTTGTAGGACAAGTCTGTTTTCCTGAGGCTAACCAGTGCGGCTGGGCCATGTTCATGTTAGAGAAATCCTTTTGCCACCAAGGAGTGGCCACATGCAGATCGCCTGTAGGGAATGGTTGCTTGCCCTGGTAACTCCCAGATTGCACCTGCATCACACTTGGCATAGCGCTAACCGGATCATGCCAAAGCTGGGCCATGGACCATTCCAAATTCCAGCCTCTAGATGAATTAAATCCAGAGCCCGTGCCCTCGTATTGTTTAAGTAACCAGTATAGGCATAGCCTGTGCCATGGGGAAAGGGCAAGAAGTCACAGTTTCTCAAGTGTGGAATTCCTAGGCAGAGCAGTTGAATGGCTGATGCCTTCTCAGGCCCAGGTGAGGAGCCGTGAGACCTCAGGCTGCCTGGCTCACCCTGGGGTGAGCAAATCATGAGTTATGGCTGCAATCCCTCATGCCATGGTATATTTTTTTTGCTCTCACCTGTGCTGGAGTGCTCCCAAGTCTGTAGGAGGCACCTGGATACACTTCAGGTGACCTCCAACTCTGTCCCAGGAAACACACACCTGCTGGTAGGAGGCCTGGAAATGTAAAATATTCCACCCCGTATTGCCCATGTACAATCCTCTTGCCCATCCCAAACCTGCATTAAAACTATTTCCGTGAATTTAATTCCAGACCAGCAATCCCTATTTACAGTTGAATATATTTAAGCCTGATAATAACACATAATGGCTTTTTTATATCCCAGCCAAGTGCAGCCAAGCTCGATGCAAGATCAGTTCACTCTGGCCATAGCAAACAAACAACCTCTCCATGTCCACAGACCGTGATGTACAATGCCTATTCACCTGGGCTGGAGACGCTCCAAAGCACGGTCTGTGGTGCTGGACACAGGAGGGATCCCCCAGACAGTCTTGCTCAAGCACTCATCTACTCTGAAGCTGATGGTGATTGCTGAAGTCACCAGTCCGAAGATGTGCTTTAGCTCAAGATCCTGGAAAGGTGACAAGGAGATGTGGCCTGGCATGGGGATGGAGGCAGCTGTGCCATGAAGTCCATTAGCTGTCAGGGGGACTTGCAGACCTGATGCCTACACCCGCAATCCATGCCAGCTTTGCCTGTCCTTCCCAAGCAGAGCTGTCCTCCTGCGACACAAGATGGAGAAGGAAGCACATCACAAGCAAATCCTGTGGGTCGAGACTGGCAAAGGAAGCAGACTAGTGCATGTGCAGAGGTGCTTTCAGTGGTAAGGCATGCTTTAACCACAAGCAACGTCTGGGCTGCTTTATTTGACCGTTCCTTAATTTGTCGAAGAGGAATCTGTCCTGGCTTTATTACAGCTTTTATTATTGGGTGACATGTTTCTGGTGGTAGCAACTGGCACGCACAGCTCAAGACGCAGAGGAACACCTGGAACACACCGCCAATCCCTCCCTGCGTCTGCGCTCTCCTTTCTTCTCCTCTTTTCCTGGTTGTGTCATCCACTTCAGCGCTCACCTTCACGGTGCACTTTCTCACTAGGACCAAGGCTGGAGGTGAGTTGCAACAGTCCTTTCTTTTTTCGATAGCTGTTGGAGGAGGAACCCGACTTGGGCTGCAAGAGAGAGGCACTGGGTATGGGAGGGAGGGGGTCTACGGACATCTGTTTTCACCTCTGATTGCAGGGAGGCATTGCATCCCTCTCTATTGTCATATCGTGTCTGTCAGTAGTATAGGTATAGGTACCGCTGATATACAATGTAAGAGGTGACGGGTGCAGCAGCCACCAGCTTCTGCTGGAAATCCTGTTGTTGTGAGGGATCTTACAGCTACCTGTAAGACCATGGCAGAGTGCAGGCTGGTGCTATATGGGTTTCCTTGTCCTGAGGTCAATGTTGCAAACAAGAGGCAGAAACCGAGCATGCAACCAAGACTGTCCTGGTGGACAGTCCTGATGACTGCAAAAGCAGCGAGACCCAAGCTTTGGGGCAGGCCCGTGCTCTTAGAGACCACAGCAAGTGGATCAGTAAAAGCAATGGGGTGTTGCAGACCTGAAAGACCGTGACTGTTATCTGGTACAGAGGAGAAGCCAGCAGGATGCTGGTGATAAAAGCGCTGGTGGTGGTGCTCTGACAGAGACTGTCGGAAGTCAGGGGGTGGTGGTCGTACAGGTGCTAGCTGTGCTGAGAAGGCTGTGGCTACTGTTCACAGGACACTGAAGCAAAACACACAGTTAAACAAAGCCGTTAATTAGTGAAGATAAGCTGTTTTGAAATGTTCGGTAAGGTCCTCAACCGGAAGACAAGGGAAACACATATAGCACCAGCCTGCACACCAGAATGGTTTACAGGTAGTTGTCAGATGCCCCACAACCACGGGGAAAGGAAGCTCCCGCACCCGCCATCTCTGTGTGACGCTGATCTCAAAATCCACTTTGTGGTTGATGGGCCCATTGGCCCATTCTTCTGGTTCATGTCATCTTTTGGGGGATCTCCTTCAGGCTTTTTTCTTTATTGTGCCCACACACATGTTCTTGTAAAGGTGGCATTTTGTTCTGGTTTCCCATGTTCGCAGGCAGCGTTGCCTGTGTCTTGCAGCCCCGTGCAAAGGCCAAAGTCTGCCCCAGTGCTTCTGTCGTGCTGCTGGGCTGGGCTCAGATGCTGGGGCTCATCTTTGCACGTGACAGGATTTGTGCCGGGGGCCTTTGGTGGCTTCCTTGGAGGGGTCTGTAGCTCTTGGGCATGTTCCAACTTCTCCATGCCCCCCATCCTTTTGGCACCCCTCTGCCCTCATGAAGTTTCTGCCCACCCCAGATATGGTAAAGTGGGGGACCCCAGCCTGGCCATTTTATATCTATGTTTTTATGGCTGTATGTTTTTAATCTCTATAGCTTTATAAATATATATATATATCTAAAAATATATACACAGTTATACATATATAGAATAGATAAAACAGTGTATCTATATGTAAATAAATTAAAAAATATACATATTTGTACACTCCTTTATGTATACTTCTATATATTGTATAGAAGTACAATATAAACATTCATAGACTATAGTCTATGAATGTATATATATTTATATGAGCACTTCCCAGTCAAAAGGATGCAGGCAGCCAATCACAGGGCTGCTTCCTGGTCCGAAGAAAGTGGGCAGCCAATCACAGGGCTGCCTGAGAACATGTCAGGGAATGACACTGTCAAAAGTGGCGGTCCCCCACGGGGGAGGACATGGCTGTCCTTTCCTGACGCGCTTCAGGCTACACCGGTGGCTAGTCCTGCCCGCCGACCACAGGGCTGCCTGAGAACACGTGGGGATGACGGTGTCATAAATGGCTGTCAGCCAGTGACAGAGCAGTATGATGTTCAAAAAAGCAGGCAGCTCCCTGCCACACAAGGGTGGCTCCCTGTCCTAAAATGGCAGCCAAAGCAAAATGGCGGCCCCACGGGGGCAGAGGAAAGGCCTTCCGGGTCTGAGGTACTTCTGGGTAAACCGGAAGGGGTGGGCAGTCCTGCCAGCCAATCACAACACAGCACATGACTGGAAGAGGAGGCGTGACTTCTGGGCCCTAAGGCTGCTGGGAGGGGGCGGGGTTTCTGGCAGAAGCTGGTGGGCGGGGCACCTGTCACTCCTCCGCGTGCCTGTCAGTGGTGCCTGCGGCTTTTGCCTCTCCTCAGGTCCCCGAGGCGACAGGCCTCCCCGTGACAGAGCAGGCCTCCCCGTGACAGAGCAGGCCTCCCCGTGACAGAGCGGGCCTCCCCGTGATGGAGCAGGCCTCCCCGTGACAGAGCGGGCCTCCCCGTGATGGAGCAGGCCTCCCCGTGACGGAGCAGGCCTCCCCGTGACAGAGCGGGCCTCCCCGTGATGGAGCAGGCCTCCCAGTGACGGAGCAGGCCACCGCGTGGCCTGAGGAACCAGCGAGGGGCAGCTCGCGGCTCTTCTGGGAAATGGTGGGGGGGAAGAAGGGGCTGACGAGGAAAGGCAGTGGGTGGTGATGGAGGGAAGCCTGGGCTCTGTGGCAGGGCGGCTGCGCCCTGTGGGTGAGTGTATGCCTAGGCGCCTTCTGTATGGCACTGTAGAGACCTTTCTTTTGGCAAAGAGGTGGCTGGAGGTAAATGCACTTCAGGTCTTCATGCTGTCCCCTGAGCCCCTGTGCATACCTCCCTGCCAGCCTGCGTACCCAGAGCCACCTCCCTGCTGGGGTCACTATGCACCCATCACTCCTTGTCCTGTTTGTGGTGTTTGCAGATCCATTCATGGAGCTCGTGGAAGGGAAGATCTCCTGCAGGAAACTCCTCACTTTCCTGCTCTTCAGCTTCATCTTCAGCTCCTGTCTCTTTGTTTCTCTTCATCAGTTCTGGACTTCTGAGCTGGAGCATTACAATTCCGATCCCTCTGCACAAATAGCCCGTGCTGGAAATACCAGTGCCCCACCAAAGGGTGAACACAGGCTGACCATCCTGCTGTGGAAGTGGCCCTTTGGGCACCACTTCAACTTCATAAACTGCTCGGAGCTCTACAGCACCCCGGACTGCCATTTCACCGTCAACCGCAGCTGGTCCCAAAAGGCTGATGCTGTGATTATGCATCACAGGGATGTGTGCAGGGACACGGAGGGGCTGGCCCAGCTCCCCAGACTCCCGTCCCAGCGCTGGATCTGGTTCAACCTGGAGTCCCCAAGTCACTCTCCAAACTTAGGTGCTATGGACAACCTCTTCAACCTGACCATGTCTTACAGGAGAGACTCAGACATCTTCACTCCTTATGGGGAGCTGCAGCTCCTTGGCCAGCCCCAGCCCCTCAGCATCCCACCCAAGACCAAGCTGGTGGCCTGGGTAGTCAGCAACTGGAGAGCAGGCTCCCACCGCGTAAAGTACTATCAGGAGCTGAAGAAACACATCGCTGTGGATGTCTATGGACAGCATCACTTGCCCCTGCCCTGGGACAAGCTCCTTCCCACTGTGTCCCAGTACAACTTCTACCTGGCTTTTGAGAACTCGCGGCATGAAGACTACATCACTGAGAAGCTCTGGAGGAACGCCTTGTCAGCTGGCACCGTCCCTGTCGTGCTGGGGCCTTCTCGAGAAAACTATGAGCGCTTCTTGCCCCCTGACTCCTTTATCCATGTCGATGACTTCGCCAGCGCTGGGGACCTGGCGCGGTACCTGTGGGAGCTGAGCAAGGACACCAAGAGATACCAGCGCTACTTCCAATGGCGCAAGTGGTTGAAACCTGTGGTGGGGGCCGGCTGGGCCCTGCATGTCTGCAGAGCTTGTCACTTCTTGCAGACAACGGAGGCCAGGTACCGGGTTGTGCCTGATCTGTCTGAGTGGTTCGTGTAACTGCTGTTTGCTCAGCTCTCTGCTGCGCTGCAATCTTTTTGTCCTTGCTGGCGGGTTGCAATTTCATGGGATGATTGAACTTGATGGAAATGGAGGAACAAGAGGAGCTTTGAAGCGAACAAAGACAAGGAAGCAATTAGGTGTTTGTATGTCTTTGTCTTACTGGAGAATAGACTGTCAGACAGAGTAGTACACTGGGTTTTTTGCTGATCTATTAGTTACCTGAACAACTTGTTATGCTGGCTGCAGCTTGGTCTTTGGAGAAGTTGACCTTCAGTCTCTGCAAAAAATTCTGGGTCAGCTCCACAGGCTGGAAAGCCGAAGCAAGTGGCCAAGAGGGGAAGGTGAGATAGCAATACCTATCATAAACCTGTTACGAGGACTTTGTACTGTGCAAAGCTGCAGCTCGAAGGGGCGGCCACACCACGAGGCTGCCTGCTGCTGCAGGAGGGACTGGCCACGCTCCTTTCTCCCAGCCCTGCAGCCCCAGTCCTGCCCTTGCTCTGCCTCGGGCTCTCCCTGCCTTTGGGGTGCTGCATCAGGATGCTAAACGGGCAGAAAACAACTCACTTTATTTTACAAGGCTGTTTTTTGGACAGGTTAGCAAGAAATATGGGTTTGAGGAGCAGACTGACAGCAGCAGACTGGTGCAGGAAAGGTGTGGGGTGCCAAGGATGCCCCTGAAAGAACCGTAAGTTTTAGTGTCTGCAGCACCCTGTGGCACGGAGTCGCTCAGGACCAGCATGTGATGAGCTACCTCCTCCTCTGAGCCTCAATCATCGCAGCTTCTGGCATTGGCTGATGCCTCTAGGCCACGTGTTTAAAAAACAGTGAATAATTGGCCTTTATTGAGCTTCCTGCTGCCGTTCAGGTCGTATCACTGGAGGTTGTTTCCTTTTCAGGTTGGGGAGCCCCACTGCATGGAGTCGGCGGCCACAGCTATGCCCTTCCAGGCTCCCTGCCGATACCTCTGGACATTCAGTTTGTTTGCCCGACTGCTACTGATCCCTGAGCTGAGTTTTTCAAAGGTCTGTCCTGACCCCAGGGTGTTTCCATGAGGAAGATCAGCTCAGAGTCCAGCAATGCATACAGAGATGCAATTGTTTTCTCCATCAGCAACGTTTAGCAAACATTTCCAAAGAATTCCCTCTGCATTTCCTCCCGCAGTCATTCTGTAGAAGGCCCATCAGCAAGACCTTGTCTTTACCATTGCGAGTGCCTTATTTTCATTAGCAACCTTTGCCACCTTTGTTTTTTCTCTGCTTTGCAGATTGGTTGAATACATTGATCAGCACAAGCCTAAGAACAAATCCTTCACTCTGAAACCTGAACCTTTATCCCTCCCATCTTTTTCCTGTCCTCCTAACAGTACTTACCTAGATGAGACCTTCCTGAGGCTGCCCAGTTTCTTGAAGAGCCCTTGCTGGACCTTAGCGAACCCCTTTGGAAATTCAGGTAGAAAATGTGCCACGTCTTCCTTAGCCATGTGCTTGCTGGCTGCTTCAAAGAAGAGCAGTAAATTTGTGAGGCATCAATTTTTATTGCCAAATAATTGTCTATGCTTCTGCCTCTGCCTTGTCTGCCTGCAGACACACACCTCTCTCCTCCTTTAGCCTGTAGCTCCTGGGATCTCATCAACCGACCCTGGTGCTCTTCCGGTCTTTAGAGCCAGTTCAGTTCAGAGCAGCTGGAGAAATTTAAGACTTTAACACTACTGATTGAGCTGATATGTCTGTAGATAAGGAATAAATAATATTCTGCAGGTGAACTCTATGAACAGTGTCTTCTGTCGATGGGCGGCACTGGGGAGTTGGGATGGACAGTCACTCGTTTCACTGCTCCTGCTAGATTTGGAAGATGATGCCTGTCCCTGGGCTAAATCCTTCCACCTCGAGACTTCCATTGGGAAGTCTTCCGCTTTGAGCATTGGCCTCCAGAGCTGCCTTTTTCTGGAATGGCCAGCAAAACTGATTACAAACCAGAGTGGTTGATTAAACTGAGCGGCGATGGAGCACCACATATGGGGGCATGAAGTCCAGCTGCTTGGAAAGGGTGTTCTATTTGAAAAACCGATCGCAAATTTCCAGGAGCTGCTGGAGACACCCCATGCTGCATGCATGAACGCAGCCAAGAGGAGCTTGCTCTTGGCTTTAGCCAATGCCATAAAAAGCCTTCCCAGGAAGAAACCACAGTGTAAAGCCCCATGAACACGTTCAGTTCACCTGAAATATTTTTGTTTAGCCTGTTTTGAAGGGACGTACTGCAGGGGAGGGGAGTTCCTGGGGCGTAGCAACGCAGGGTGTGTCGGGGCAGGGCCACTGTCTCCAGGGGGCTTAGATGCCTCTTGCAGCAGTGGGCAACTGCAGATATGCAGCTCCCTTGGCCAACAGGGTTTCCAAGTAATCAAGGTGGCATTTGCCGGGTGCAGAGCGAGTGGCCGTGCATGGGCAGGGAGCCCAGTTTTGGTCCCGCTGGAGGTTTGGTGCTGATGTTTATTGAGATCACCCTGTGCATTAAATAGACATCTTAATAAACAGGCAATTCAGTTCCAGCTTGGATCTCATTCCTTTGAGCGACCTGCAGGCACACACTGGGGAAGCAAATGCTCGTGAACAGGAGCTTCAATCCATCCCCCTCAAGACCTGTTTTTGTATAGCCCCTGGCCCCGTCCTTTGAGTTGGGCTCAAAACTGCTCATGGTCCTGTGGAAGGAAACGCACCCTGGGAGCTCTGACATACTCCTTAATAAACGCACTAGCAACCTGAAACCTGCTGCTGCAGCCTCTCCAGCTGTGGCCAGGGAGCATTTTGGTAGCACCCGCCCTGCAAAACAGCTGCAAGAAATCCCCAATTTTCTCTTGCCACCCTCCCAAGCCCGATTCCCTTTGCTTCCAAGACCTGGAGTCATTTAACACCTGTGAAAAAGGGATGAGTCCTGTAGGTTTTTGGACTCTTTTAACTTGGGAATGGCAGCACCAAGGTTATCAGCTCTCTCCTTTTGCGCTTGAGCCTGGGGTTATTTTGGCAGGTCAAGGCCAGCCAGGCTCATCAGCCTCATCCCTCTCCTGGGTCCAAGGGCTATTTGGGGACCTGGGTGAGCCCTGGGGAGAGCAGCCGGGGTCTTGCTGACCCCGAGGCTGGCCAGCCTTCGAGGCTGCAGGAGCAAAGTCAAAATAAATATGCAGGGGGTAGATTTAGGACTGTTGACCTCACCCTAATTCCCCAAATTGCGCTGCAGCCTTCAAGAGGTTGACCAAAATATGAATTTTAGTTCTGCTGAAGCATTCAGGGCTGGGCAGACCATGGGGTGTTAGGAGCTTGCACCCAGCCAGGCTTAAGACATGGTCCTTGAGGAGAGGATGTGGGGTTGGCAGGACAAAAATACAGCATTAAACCTTCCCTTCCTCTAAGCGGGGGCTCGGTGCTGCCGTGGCCTGCGGAAGGGATGCCTGTGGACAATGTGGAGCCACACACAGGATGATTTCGTTAGAGGATGGGAAAGCTGACACCGCAATTGGGAAACTCTGTAAGGGGGGACTTCATTGAGGGAAACATCTAGATGGCTGCACCGTGGGGGCCTGGGGCTGGGAGACTGTGCTGAGAAGTCACAGTCCGGCTTTTCCCGAAACACTGGTGCTGGGGTTTGCAGCCTCTGTGCCAAAGTGGGTTCCACCCTCCACACCCAGTTGGAGATATCAGCATGAGGAGCTGCTTCAGTCCCTCGCAGAGAAGTTGTGAAAACATCCCATTTGTCCCCAAACCTCTCGTCTTTTTACCCAAAGGTGGTAGAATGCAAGCTGAAGTGTTCCCAGCTGATGCTTTTGGGCAGAGATGGTCCAAAAAGCAGAGATGGAGAGGGCTTTACAGGGGGTATTTCCCCAGGAGGTGAGAAAGAGGCTGCTCCTCATGGGAAACCAGGGAGATAATAATGTTGAAAATAGAGTTTTTGGAGCAGTGTCTGACTTCTGCTCTGCGGAGACACCAGGGCCAGAGGGGAGCCAAGAGGAGAGGCAGAGCTTGGGAGAAACACAAACCCGCACCAAGCCTGGCTCAGCAGAGCTTTGCATTTGGGGAAGGGAAGAGAAAAGGCTCAGATACACCAAAATCCTGAAAACACTGCAGCTGGAGCCTTACAAGTTCCAGAGTTCCATCGTCACTGGGTTTGTCCTTCTGGGTGCGTGAAGGTGCCTGAACCGACCCTGTAAACTCAATTATTTCCAGCTTTCCTGAGCCTACGGGCAGATACCCCCCGTGCTTTGGAAACCTGCTCCTCGTTTTGTCCAGTGAGGCAGGGAAGGGGGAACATGGAACTATTAAGACTCCGTTTTCTCCACAGCTGTCCAGCACCACCGAGCTCCCTCCTTCCCTTATGGCAAACCCCCAGCAGCAGCTGAAGCAATGAATATCGTTGTTCCTGGGCTTCACATTTTTGGTAGTACTACCAGAGATATGGAGAGAGAGAACACCATATATACGGGTTGTTTGTTTTTTTTTTTTTTTTTAACACTTGCAAACTCCACACTCTTGTCTTCACTTTTATTTCATGTTTCCCAGTTTGAAGTTGGGCTGGGTTTATTTTCCCATAGTTTTTCTTACTGGGAGGTAATTTTGAGAAGCTCAAACCGAGCAGCGGGGTTGAGCACTCTCAGCACCCCATTTTCCGCCTGTTAATTTTTCCATTTAAAAATGAACAAATGAATACAGAACATCATTTGAGAGCTGGGATTTTTAAGCTGGGGCTTTAAAGCAAGCACCAGCCAGTGAAAATCTCCCACTTACTTACACTATGAAAGTTGGCAACATGCACCTCATCTCCAAAAAATTGCACCCAAAAATCACCCTGGCCCCAGCCCGGCAGCACGTCCTGGCTTCACACTGTTGCCTGCAACCGTTGTTTTCTTTCTATTTTTTTTTTTGCGCTCTTGGAGGAGTCAGATTTTCCAAGCAGCCCTCTCCAATTTGGTCATTAAAACTTCAGTTTGTCCTTTTTTTTTTTTGACAGGCTGGCAGCAGGATTGCAGCTTTTCTTAGTTTCTGGAGCACACGCGCGCGCACACGTACACACATGCACGCATGCGTGTGCACACGCGAAGATTTATGAGTCTCAAAAGATGCTTCATAAAATATTTACAAAGTGGAGCTTCAAGCGTGAATGTTTGACTCGGCCACGGGCCGTCCACGGCTGTCAGGCCTCTGGGTGGCATGAGGGGGGAATATAAACAGACCTTTTTTTCCATTCCCAAAAAAACACTCTAAACCTTTGTGGTTCAAAAGCATTTTAGCTTCTTTTTTTTTTCCCCCCAGTTGTTCCCCACTGGCCGGTGCCAAGCCCGGCAGAGCAGAGGGCCGGCTCACTGGCTTCACTTGAGATGGGGAGTTTTGCAAACAAACACAGGAACTCATACCCACTCTCACCATGGGCACTAGATAGTTTCAGCCTATTTTTCAGTGGGGAAAAAAAAAAAATCATATTTTTCTGGACAGACTGGGGTGGGGGGGAATTGCTTTCAATGGATGTGGCTGCAGGCATTTCCCTGCATCAGGGACACTGATGCTCTGCACATTAAATGCCGTACTGTGTGTTAAATGGGGGTAATGTGTCTCAAGAGGGGGTAATACGCGTTAATTGGGGGGCAATGCGTGTTCAGTGGCATTAATGTGTGTTAAATGGGGGGGTAATGTGTGTTAACTGGAGCTAAGGTGTGTTAACTGGGAGGGGTAGCACATGTTAAATGGGGGCAATGCACATTTAAAGGGGTCAACGTCTGTTAAACAGGGTCAACGTGTGATAAAATGGGGCTTAAACAGCAGGTCGCTGGGCAACCAGATCAGTCCCCGCCAGGACGAGCCCTCCCTCGCCTCTGGATTTTATCCCCTGCGGAGCTACTGGAAACCAGTAGCAGGGAGATGGAGCTGGGCTGGGACTGGTGTGTATGCGGCGGCAGCATTGGTGCCAATGCTTCCGTTTTCCACAGCTTTGCAGTGTGTTTGTGTCCTGAACTTGGCCAGGCTTTCAAATTGCAACATTTCACCCAAAACAAAATATTAACCACTGTAATCATCCTAATAAGAAGAGCAACAAAAGCCCAGCCAATGCCTGCTGCTGGCTTTGAGATGTTTTCCCTATAAAATAAAACATGTTTCTAACCTCAGCACTGCTTCCAGATGAGCAACTGAAACTTTTTTTCTGGCTGACCTTATCAAAACCTCGCGTTTTCTTTTTCTTCTCTTTTTTAATGTGATTTTGCCAGAATTGGCATGTCTTTGAGTCAACCCAACTGGAAGAGCCTTTACAAGAAGGGGGCAAAGATGATTATTTCTGTGGCTAAACCAGCCCAGCCCCACGCAGGCAACGACCCAGGTCTTCATAACGTCTTAAATCCTTGGTTTGCATAAATATAGTTTTGCAGCAGACAAAAATGAAAGAAATGGGGCTGTTTGCAGGTGTGCAGGGAGATTTCTGCAGGAAACTGGAAAATAAAGCCCAGCTCTTGCCATCCTTTGGCTGTCTCTGCTCTCCCAAAAGAAAAGCCAAATTTCCCGTTTCCCTGGCCATCCCCATCCCCAGGTTGGGGACATAACATCACTCTGCCATCGCTTACCCATAGGCAGCAGTGAAAGACGATAACCAGCAAGAAATCAATATAATCCGCCTTTTATTTTCACTTTGTCGTGAGTATGTAACAGCATCACACCCGAGTTTATGTTTGTTTAAAAAAAATAGTATCATACTGCATTTTTTTTCCCCAACGTTCAGAATAAATGTTAAAAAATGTAATAAATGTAAACTGCACTTGGCACCATTTGGATCAATAAATAAAATTTAATAAAAAAAGAGAGAGAGAAAGAACGCATTACGTAGATGGCACACTATGGTATCTAAATAAATAACATAAGTTACTTTGAATAAATAGAGAGTATCTAAAATATAGATGCATTGCATCAACTTCGCAGATGGTCGGTCAGACCCGACAATACCGGAAGGGGAATGGGTTTATCTGGATGGTGCCGGACCGTGCGCTCCCATCCTGCTCCCGCTGACGGCAGTGAAACAAGTCTCCTATTTTTTCCTCTTTCTTCCTCTTTTTCCCTTTTTTTTCCTGCCCCTCCCCTTGGGCCTCAAGTTTGAGGCTACGCCTTGTTTAACCAAGCACGAAAACATGCGGTAGCCCTATTTTTGAAGGGAGGAAGGCTGAGCTTATGAATACTGCCGAAAAATAATTTTTCTTGATAAATTGGGAAAGTGATTTCTTCCCAGCAAGTTTCTGGACCTGTTTAAATCAGAAACGCTCCCTTTGCCAGTGCTTTCATCGAGTGGAAACAATGATGTTAGACCCATTTCCCCCTCACAGATACCAAATCGGGAGTGAGACCATGTCAGCAAATGGGATCCCAACCGATGCGGGTGACGGGTGGATCCAAGCCAGAGCCGGAGCCGCGGCGCTTCAGCCGCCTCCTGCACCGGCCAGCGTTACACAAACACAGGCGCGTACGTATATAGATGTGTATAGTAAAACACAATGAAACGTCCCATAACTCATTGTCGGAGAGCTGGGATAACATAACACTCATATTTTGCGCTGTCACAACCACCAGAAGAGGTTTAAACATCTCCTCGTGTTTCCAAACCTCCTGGTTTTTCAAACATTGTGAAACACCCTCATTTCTTGGGGAGTGATGCTGCTGCAAACAGCAAAGCTGTGGCAACAGACAGGCAAGCTGCAAAAAACCCCAACCTCAAAACAACCCCCCCAACAGAAGTTGCACGCTGTTTATTATTATTAGCAATAAATAACGCATGGGGTGATGAGGAAGGAGCCAGATGAGATTTTGCTGTAGCTTCGAGTAGGGAATTTTCCATCCTTTTTTGCCCTTTCTGCATTGTAGACATTCTTCCGGACAGCTCCAGCTCCTATTACAGCAGAGAGGGCTGTAGAAATGGAAAGCATTAGGGAAATACCAGCCTTTCTATTGGAACCACATTTCCATGCCCAGGCGGCAGTGAAGCGGCGCAGGACGGCACGGGTCGAGCAACGCTGCTGTAGCGGAGCCAAAGGAGCTTCATGCAGAAAGCGAGCCCCAAGTGAGACACACAAAAGAAGACCTGCAAGCAAAAGCCATCCTTCGGCACGGCCGCAATGCCCCGGCTAACCCCGAGACCTGGTCAGGGAGTTTCGCAGTTGCAAATCCCAGCTGCAACCCAGCTGCACCCAAAAAAAAATAAGCAGGCGCAGCGTGCTCGGCCGCCACGCCGGCAGCGGCAGATGTCAGGCGCTTCTCCTACACCTCTGCACAGGCTGGTGCTCAGCTGCCGGCAGGGTGAAAGGAAAAGAAAAAGAGGAAAAAAGAAGATTAATTGGAGCTATTCATGTTGGTTTGTAACGCACGCATTGCATTGGGTTTTTTTTTCCGAGTGTGCCTGGTTTTCTGGGCTTGCAAGCTGGATTTGCGCTGTGCATGGATGTGCCTGGGGTGTTTTGCAGATGGAAGGTATGAGAACGGGTCTGGGGGTGCCTGAGCACCCTCCACCTGCTCCCGAGCCCCCTTGCCTCCCTGCCGCTCCCAGCAAGACCCTGGCGAGAGGAGGGTCCCCTTGGGCCAGGAGGGCCGTCAGCCCGCTCACGCACTCCGCTGGCTGCCTGCAAATCAGGGCACCCTAAATCCCTAGATATTGCAAAAAAAATTCCCAAAGCAGGGTGCAAACAGCTACTTGGGGAAATGCAACAGCTCCAACGTCTCCCAGCCACCTCCTTGGGCTCAGGGTAACACAGTGGAGGCAGCTGCGGGAAGCTCTGCTGCAAATCCTCCTCCCACGGCGCCTGGTCCTGCACTGCTTCTGCAACACCTTACCTTGCTTTATTGCTCTAGTTCCTTTTTTATTTTTTTTTACTGGAGGCTTCTGCAACAAAACTAATTTTAGTTTTATAGTAGTGAGAACTGGAAAGCACCCAAGCCCTTGAGAGTGCAGTTATTATTATTAGATTTGGGTGCTTTCTTTTTTTTTAAAGTCAAGAGTGAGCCGCTTATCTGCCGTAAGCACGGCACGGATCGCACTGACGGCTGCCCATCTGCTGTCCCCATCCTGCTCCCACTGCGCTTCCCCCGGCCGCTTATTGTGGGCCATCTTCAATTTCCATCCAAACCCAGTGGCACAAACTCTCCCTCCCGGTGCTGCAACACCTTGCAAAGCTGTTTTGGGAGCTCTGTGCACTTGCAGCGTGGCTCAGGTTTGTCTGGTCTCAGCAGCATTTGCATCCCCGGGGTGCAGGTTCGCCAGCCCTTGCTGGTTTGCCGGTGTGTGCATGGATGTGTTTCGCACCCTGTGCCCATGGCTGCCTTCTCCCTTTCCAAACAGCAAGGGGAAAACTCTGTGTTACAGAGTGCAGGCTGCTTTCCCGGGGACGCCGGGTGCGCGGCCAGCCCTGCTGAAGGACGATGTTTATATTGCTTCACTACATCTTGGCTCTGCTCAGCCAAGAGCAGCGTTTGGATGAAAAGCAAGAAAAAAAACTCCACCAGCCCGGCCCTTCGCAGAGGTCGGGAGTGCTGCTGGTCGCCCATGGAAGATGCAGGGGGAAGAGGTGTCTTCCGTCCCAAACGGAGCTGTCCTGTCCCCGGGGATGCCAACCTGCTCCCCAAAATCCTGCAGCAGCATCCCTCGGCTGCTGTGGTCACCTACACAAGCACACCTCCTCATCACTACCATGCTGGGATGGAGGTGCATGGGATTTTTTTCCCCGTGTTTAGCTGGACTGAGGGGCTGGGATGCTGTTGTGATCAGGGGGCGGCAAGCAGAGCGTTTTCCCTCGTGTTGGTTAATGCCCAGGACATGACACCAATATTCTCCTTCTGTTTATGATTTGCTTTTTCTGGGAAAAGGGCCAAGGGGAGAAAACCCATCAATCCCAGGCAACAAATATAGCCTGCCCAGAGAATGCAAAAGTCTGCGGTCTCATTTATTTCTCCGCAGAGTAAACAAGAGTGACACTGCTGTAAATGCGAACCGAAGCCAAACCCCAGGCCTGAGTCCCCTCTCCCGCACGATTCAAGCCCGGCCGAGGCGATGGGCAATACTCACGTGCCGCGGCCGGGAGCGCTGGTCCGGCTTTCAGGGGGATGCCGAACTGCGGATGCTCCTGCCCACGTTGCAAACCTGGCGGAGGGCGGTGAGCGCCACGGCTTCGCTGGTGGCCTCGTGAGGCTCTGTCACCTCCCTGGTGGTGGCAGGTCTCCAGCCCAGCTGCCCGCAGGGGCGGACAGGAGGTTAATCCAGTTACTTCAGATTATCGCGAGTTTTAAGAAGAAAAGCCCGGGGCTGCGGGGAGCGAGGCAATGGCAAAGAGGGCACAAGCGGGCACGGGGAGCAGAGCTTTTCCCCCAAGCGCAAACCACTGTCGGTGCATCCGTGCTCCCAAACACGGGGATCTGGGGTGCCGAATTGCCCCTGGCAGTGCAGGGACCCCAGCACAGCGGTCAGGAAACCCTGGGAAACCCCCGCACAGGGGACAGCTACAGACCACAGGGCTCAGCCCCCGTCCTGGGGCAGCACGGGGCACCCGCAGCCATCTAAGGCACCCCGCACCTGTAACGCACCCCATAACACACACCGCGCGTGCAGCACACCCTGTCCAGTACCACACACCACCGGCTCCATGCCATATGCAGCAACACCTGCACAACAACACCTGCGCACAAACACACGGCCGGTGCAGCGCACCGGCGTGCGCAGCACACCCAACACATAACGCCTGGCGTGTGCAGCGCACCCCACACCCGTCACCTCTGCTGCGTGTGGCACACCCTGTGCAGGGGACACCTGCTTTGCAACAGCCCCTCTGCCGGTAACACAACCTGTACATGTGACATGCAACGCACCCTGCGCATGCCATGCACCCCGAGTGTAGGACATGCCCTGTGCATGTTGCACACCCACTGTCACCCGCCGGGGGGGCTGACAGGGACCCCTGGGCCACCCCTGGGGGGGACAACAGCCGCAAGCAGCCGTCACCGCTCCAACAACCGCGGACTCCACCAGCACCAACAGCCATGTCTTTAGTCCTGTGCAGCAAGCGGGACGGTAACGCCGAGGGACGCTCAGTCTCTCCTCCTCCAGCCAGAGGTCTGGGGCTTGTCCCTCTCCCCCCACTGCAGCCCCCGGTCCCTCTGCCTGGTGGCCAGTGGGGTTTTGGGGCTGGGGCATCGCCTCTCCTGCCCGCTCCTCCCCGGGGGGGGACCCCGGCCCTTCACACGCAGCCGCACTCCTTGGCCGAGAGCTCGTTGACGGTGTAGTAGCGGTTGTAGGCGTCCAGGAAGGAGACGTCATCGTCGTAGGCCAGCGGCCGGCAGCAGGGTCGAGCCCGGACCTTCTCCTTCTTGATCCTCCTCCTGCTCCTCATGCTCTTCAGCGAGAGGTCGTAGCTCCGGACAGCCGCCTCGCAGGTGCCGCTGCAGTAGCGGAAAAGCACCGTCTCGTCCGACTCGTAGCCCAGGCCCAGCTCGCTGACGCTCACCTCCAGCTCCTTCAGGGCGCAGGGTTTGTGGCGAGCACGGGCGCGCTTCCTGCGGCTGCCCGCCCGGGGGAAGAGCGGCAGCTCATGGCCGCCCGAGTTCATGGCCTGGCTGTAGCGCTCCACCAGCGCCGAGATCAGCTGACGGATCTCCCCCTCCGTGTAGCTCTCCAACAAGCTGCTGTCTGCAACAGAAGGGGCAGATGTTAGCGGGTGTCTCCCGGGGTGGTGAACATTCCCCAGAGCGGGGGGCTGTCCCCCAGGATGGAGGTCCCCTGGGGCAGGTGGATGTCCCCCAGGATGGAGGGCCCCTGGGGCAGGTGGATATCCCCCATGCCAGGTGGACATCCCCCAGGATGGAGGTCCCCCAGGGTGGATGGATGTCCCCCAGGGTGGGTGGATGTCCCCCAGGATGGAGGTCCCCCAGGGTGGTGGCCATCCCCCGGTGCTGGCTCCCGACTCCCTCCATGCCTGATAGCAATTGCAAAAATTGCAGAATTAAACCCCGCAGCCCGACAACGTGTGCTCAAACTGCAGCGTCTCCCAGAAGCTGTCTTTGAGATGTGCACAAGGTGCCCGAAGGCTTTAAAACCCAAACCCCAAGGCCAGAGATCCCCATGGCCTTGGGAGCCCCAGCGTGGGCATGGGGCAAGGGGGCCATAGCCAAGCGACCCCCAGCCCGCGAAGGTAGAATGGTGACAGGGCGAAAAAACCGCAATCCCCTCCCTCCCCTTTTCTTCGTCTGCTTTATTTTCCTTTTTTCCTCCCTACCAGCTCTCCCCCGCCTGGAGCTGTCCCAAGAAGCCCCTTCCACTGCACAACATCAAGTGCATGCTTAAAAGTCAACTATTTAGGGGGCAAAAAAACCAACCCACAATTAACTCCTGCCACTCTCATGGCTTCCAGATGGCTGCGGCCAGGGAACAGGGCAGCCGTGCTTCTCCGGCATGGTGGTTGGGATATCAAAAGGATGAAGCGCCTGCGAAGAGCATCCTGGCAGGAATTAAAGATGCCAGTGCTGCTCCTTGGTGGCATCACCCCGATGTGCAAAAAAAAAAGTGGAAAAAAACCACCTGACCCTGACCAAGAGACGATGCTGCAGAAAAGCCGCGATAGGACTGGGGAGAAACACCAATAAATTTAATATTTGCACTGCTTCCCTTTGGCCTGCGTGGAAGGGCTGCTCCAGAAGACCCCTGGGCCAGCAGCCAACATGCAAACTGTTCCCGACAGCCGCTGGCAATGTCCAAGTCCCTTTCTCCTAACCCTAAGCCAGGGTTAGTCCAGCTCAGCACCAGGGGAGGCACAGGGAAGACGGAGGAAAGCGTAATTTGACAGCTTGTCATCGATTTACAAATTTCAACCCAAAAAGAAGTTCTTCTGGTTTGGAATCAAAACAAACATGCCGGAGATTTTCAGCACGCTGCCAGCGCAAAGGGGTGAGCGGCACTGCGGGGGAAGCCACTGCCTCCCCGCAGAGCAGAGCCATTCCCCCTCATTTTCAGCTCCTGTTTGACATTTTGCATTTGTAAAAATAGTGCAAAAATAAAAAAAAAAAAATTAAAAAAGGCATTTGGAGCTAAAAAAGCAGCTTCTTTGCATTAAGATGAGCTGTTTGCATTTGGTTTCCCTACGTGGAGACCTGACGTGCTTGCCCCAAGGTTTGGTGCCCAGTGGCTGCATTTTTGCAGGACTCCCCGCTCGCCACCCCAAGCCCTCCCCGCTGCGCCCCGAGCTCGTCTTTGAACACTCCTAAAGGTGATGCACAGAAGCATGAGAGGGTGGCGGGGAAAGCAAATGGGGAATAAACCCGCCGGGCTGCGTCAGGCTTTGCTTGCGAGCCGGAAGCGTGCCCCGCTGGGGTTTTGGGGCTGGGTCCTGCAGGCACGGGAGGGACGGTGGCTCTGGGGCAGAGGCGCAGCAGCTTACACTGGGAGAGCAGCGAGCTGTGGCGTTGCAGGGCCCGTGGGGATCTCCGCGGAGCCGCCGGCAGTGAGGAGGAGGAGGAGGAGGATGCCCGTGAGGAAGACGGCGAGGAAGGCAAGGGGCTGTATTTCCGGCTTCCGTTGAACATGTCTCTACAAACTAAAATGGATAACATGGAACTGAGGAGCATCGATGCAATGGCTGCAAACTTCCATACCTTCATCTTAGAGCAAGTCAGAACATTGAAACTCTGCAAAACAGGCAAAACAAACATCCTTATTACGTGGCCTTCGCTCGTGGCCCTCTCTTCCCTCCCCCCATCGCCGCGGCACGGGCTGGCTGACCATCTCCCGCAGGACCACCAGCATCCCCTTGGCTCCATCTTGCCCCCTCTGCCCTCCCAAGACTGGTCCAGTGTTGCAATAGGGAAACTGAGGCACGGAGATACGGCACAGCCCAGGGCTGCGCTGCAAAGGGGAAATTGGCCACAGTGGGTGAGGGTGGTGTGGGGCTGGTGGTGGCAATGGGGACAAGGCGGTGTCCTCAGCCAATCCATCCCCGACAGCAGGCAGCCTGGCTGGGTAGGTGGAGATCCACCTCCCCTCGTTCCAGCCAGGTTTCCTTGCACTGTGGACTGATATTGCGGTGAGCAGCTGCAAGTAAAGGACGGGCAAACTCATGCCACGCCAGCCTGTGACACCTCTTTGCCTGGCACATCCCCTCCTTGGGATGTGGGGAGCAGTGGAAGGAGCCCCTGGCTCCATCATCCTCCCCTCTCCCTCGCAGAGCCCCGGTGTGGTTTGATGTCCCCGTCCTTCGGCAAGGGGCACGGAGCACTGCGAGTCCGCTCCTGCCATCCTCTCACACAGATGCTCGACCGGAGCCTGAATCCCTCCCCGCCGGCGCACCAAGACGGCAGCTCCATCAAAACCAGCCAAAATCACAAAAACCTCGGGAAAAAATGAACAGGGCAGGTGGACCATCCTGGCGCGGCTGCAAGGCTTGCGGTGGGACCGGGCACCTCGGCCGCGCAGATCATCTGGGGTTGCAGCCCAGCAGTTTCTCAAAGCATAAAAAACCCCGCTGGCACTGCCCTCGCAGGCGAGCCGGGCCCCTACCTTACGCCATTCAATTTTCTCCGTCCAGAGCAGATTGGATCTGGTGGGATTTTACTAATGACCCTGCAGCCAGGCAGGGCAGCGGGGAAATAAGGTCTGTGCTCCTGTCAATGGGCTGTCAGCCATTAAATCCCCATCAAAGACAGGCTCTGGAAATCGGCACAGACTTGCAGCCACTCCTGGCCCTTTTTTTCTCCTTTTTAAACAAATTTGCCATGGGGGAAAAAAAAAAAAAAAAACAAAACGAGAGAAGGAAAAAAAACCCCAACCAACCCCAGTTTAGCAATATTTGCCAAATAGAATTTACCAGGGGGAAAAAATGTTTATTTCAAAATGGAATTTGACAGGTTCACTTTTACTCTTATTGGAGAAAACAACAAGAAGGGCTGTGAACGCTGCCTCATCGCCAGCAACCCTTTATTTTACAGGATGCAGATAATTGCACGTTAACTAACAGTAATTATATGCCCTGTAGGTTACAAGATAATTGTAGAACCCAGCCAGAGTCTAAATATTTTCAACTGGGCTATAAACAATGCCAAGCTAGAAAAAGAATAGTTTCGCCATATAAGGAGGTAAGATCATGAAATCCCGCCGGGGTACAAAGCGGCGGAGCTGGCCGAGACACCGTGCCGATAAGCGCCGGCAGCAAAACGTGCGTCGGGTCGAGAGTTTGCAGCCGGCTGGTGGGGAGTGTCAGGAGCACCGGGAAGGGGACGGTGCCGTCCCCGTCTGCTGCCGCTTCTCGTCCCGCAGAGCCAAGGTCGAGCCGGTCTCCCTGTCCTGCAGGCACAGGGAGGGCGATGGAGGCCACTGGGTGTGTGTGCATCTACATTCATCATCATAATTAGGTGCCTTAAGTTCAGATTTCTCCTCTGAGGTAAGAGCAGGAGCGGGGAACAGGCACTAAAAATGGTCACCGGCATCAAACGGTTCCCAGCAAGGCAGCGGGGATAGCCGCTAAACAGTGAAGGACCAAGAAAATTGCAGTTCATTCTTGGACAGCTTGCAAAATTTGGGGAATGAAGGACTCGTGAAGAAATAGCAGCCCCAGGTGAAGCAGACGGCAGGGGTTTGGGAGGTGGGGAAGGGACCCCATTCGCGGTGAAGTGTTGGACGGCAGCGGTTGGCTGCCCAGGAGGACAAGCGGCTTTCGGCAGGTGACATTCGGGCATTTTGGGAGGTGAATACCAGTGGCCAACCAGCAATGGCATCACATACGACCTAGAGCTCAACCTTCATTGTCGCCTCCCGAGCTGCTCCCGGGGGGCTCAGCCCCCATCGCCCTGTGCCGGGGAAGAAAGGGCTGCGACGGAGCAAGGCTATGACACTCAATCCATCCACCTAAGGAAGGGCCTCTGGCTTATTGCAAGCCCATAAAATTTTAGGAGAGCGGTTTCAGCCTCGCTGCACATCCTGTAAAAAAGCCTCCTATTTCGGCAGCCGGTAATTTTGGCCCCCACCCGCTCACCGGTGACCTTTCAAAAGACGAAAGCCCCAGCTCCAACATGCAAAACAGTACAAAAAAAAATTATTCCACACTTTGCCTTCGGTTTCTCTTGCTCTAAAAAGCCACAGACCACATGTGCCAACCTGCGGGGAAAGCTGAAGTTCGGGGTGGGGGAAAAGGCAAAACACACATACGCACACAGGAATTGCAGCCGTGACTCACCTGTGATGATGTTTGAGCTGCGCCCTCCCATCTTTCTGGTTTCCACGTATTTTAAACCCACTCCCAACAATGGTAAATAATCACAAGGGGTTTGTCACGTGCTTGGCTGGACCCGCGGCTGCAGGCATCACTGCGGGGCTCTCCCGCTGCTCTGTTTAGATACATCGGGTACAGCCCCACCGGCTCAGCCCCATCCCACATCCCCAAAACCTCCCCAGGTGCAGACCTGCATCCAAAGGTGCCCATGCCCCGCGATGCACCATGCACCCTGAGCTGCCCGGAGCCAGCGGTTTGCACATGAGTGTCCAAAGCATTTGTAAGGAGCTGAAATGGGCGAAGCCGGCAGCCGGCGAGACCCGACGACAGCTCCGGCCATGCTGAGTGGTGCCGGGCTCCCACGGGGAAGGGGACCCAGGGCCAAATCTCCACACCTCGAGCGTTTGCCGGCAATGGCAGGCTGCTGTGAAAAAGCTGCCTATGGCTATTGCTCAACATCTGGTGGGGCAAGCATTCATGGAATCCGAGAGTAATCAACTGGTTTGGGTGGGAAGGGACCTTTAAAGGTCATCTCGTCCAACCCCCCTGCCATGAGCAGGGACACCTTCAACTGGAGCAGGTTGCTCAGAGCCCTGTCCAACCTGACCTCGAATGTTTCCAGGAATGGGGCATCTCCCACCTCTCTGGGCATCCTATGCCAGTGCCTCACCACCCTCAGCATAAAGAATTTCCTCCTCATATCTAGTCTGAGTCTGAGTGTTGACGTGTCCAAGTCTTGCTCCCGCTGGCACAGTGAGCCTCCAGCAAGGAAACACCAGGGTCTTCCTCGCCAGGACCATGCGGTGCTGGGCACGGCCGCTGCTGAGTCTTGCTGCCGCTGCTCTTTGCTCCGGTCTAATCGCAGCTACTCCGCAATGCAAAGGTGCGGCCGTCTCCCTGAATTGCCAGCTCCAGGCTCGGCATGGTGGGATGGATATCCCATGTCCCCAGGGCCGGGAGGCAGTCCTGCCATGCAGGGCAGCCCAACTGGCACCGAGGCCTGGAAAATCACCCATGAAACCCACGCTGGTGGCTCATCCCTCTTGCTCAAAGCAATGTCGTAAAACGAAGAGTGCGTTGCATGGGTGCGGATGGGGTTTGGCTGCAAGGCAGAGATGGTCGGCCAAAACGCCAGGCAGGGGGACAAGGTTGCTCCAGCTTTGCCCCCTCTTTCTGGAGGGGATGGAGGAACCTAGAAAATCCCGGGCTTTGGGGTGCCGCAGGAGCTGTAGGTGCAAAAACATGGGCGCGAGGGTGTGCCAAGGGACTGATGGAGAGTGTGCGGGGCAGGATGGCTCCTGGAGAGGTGCAGTCTCACCCAAGGATGCCCGCTCCTTGCACAGCCTCCTCTGCCAGCACAAAAATCCCTCTTTTCACAGGGCAAATAGGCAAGTGCCGGGCACCCTGCTCAGCTCTTACCACGCGTCTCTGGGAGCCAAAACGCATGGAGCCATCACAGCTTTACGAGTCACCCTCTGCCACAGGCACCCGTGCATTTACTCCAGCCCCAAAATACATCCACTGAAGCCACACCACAGCCATCCGTGGGGCCGTGCCCCATGATTGCTGCGGGGGAGGTTTTGGGCTGACTCCTGGCGAGGTCTGGGTGCTCGCAGCCGCGTTACGCCCCGGGTAGGGACCCGGGGATTCTCCCTACCTTGATGAAAGGCAAAGTTTGCACTCAGTTTTTCTTCCGGAGAACGGCCTGAAAGCTCCCTATTTTCCTGCATTCTCCTGATAATCCATTCATGCGATCACAACCGTCCAGCCGCGCGCTGCCTGCTGCCAAGCGGGAAGCTCAGTCCTGCAGGAGAAGACCCTTCCCTGCTGGACAGCCCCCAAACCAGCCCCATTTTGCAGGAGCACAGCACTAAAACCGCTCCAGCACGAAGCCTTTGCTCTGGCAGCCTCCTCTGCCGGTCACCTGCCCCGCTCTCATCCCCACTGCAACTGGCTCCTGCCGGGGCTCACTGCTTTCCAGGCAGAGCAAAAACCATTCCCTGACGGAAGAATTGGAAATCTTACGGAAAAACAACAAATAGCAGCACAGCCAACTCCCATCGCTTAGTCTGGAGGGAACAAGTTGATTGTCTTGGCTCCCCTCACCACTGCAGATCCTCCCCAAAAACCCTTCATGAGCTCCTCGCGCCTTTTATCTTTATTTTCGAAGAGGATCCAACAAATCCACTCCACGGCCCTAAGTAAACTTTTCCAAGGCTTGATTACCCTCACTGTTCAGCAAAAAAAAAAAAGTCAAATCAATCGAGCCACACTTCTATTTTTCTTCGCTTCAGCTCCCAAGTGTTGGCATTTCCGCTGCCTTTTCCTGCTAAATCAAAAAGCAGCAATCCCTTCCTGCAGATGCATTACCTTCGCTCACAAAAACAGAGCATTTTGGGCTTCTCGGACTTCCCTTGCTTTTCATGCTCTCAGTTTTTCTCATAGCAATTTTTTTCTAAGCCATTTCCAATTTTTCAAGCAGATTCTTAGGATTTGTTTCCAATATTCGCTGACTCCTTAGAGCCTCAGCTCCTGGAGTCACGAGATGAGGGGGGAGAAGCAGAGATGGATTCTTTCTTACCCTAAATCCTCCTTGCTGGAGGGGGAAGGAAGAGACACGAAAGCTTTCACTCCTGACACTTCAAAGCCCAGAAACCAGAGAACCCAAAAGACATTATAATACAAGTGTGTCATAAATTTTCAGTCGATTCATGCTTCCGGGCATTGATTCATTATTTTCAAGCGCTCGGCCTCAGCCACACGGCAAGAATGGATGAGGCCACAGAGTGGCCGAGGTTTTTCTGGCAACACAAAACACTTGGAAAGACGAAGGCCTTGACGGGACATCAGAGAGAGCTTCCACCTGCCACACACTGTTTATTTTAGTGCCTTACATGGGAGCCAAGCTGCTTTGAAATCCCGGCTCCTCATGACTCACCCTGCAGGAATTAAACAATTTCCATCCAGGCTCACACTGAAGCAGCTCCAGGGGCTGCCGAAAAGTGGCTCCTCCAGCAGCAGCCTCCGGCTCAATGCCTGGTCCCTCTTGGAGAATGGTCGGTCAGTCCCGGAGAGACCGCCTGGGCAGACTTTCCCCAAAACTTATCACAAGCTCCTGAGATACTTTTTGGGGAACTGAACCCCGCCCCGCAAAGGGCATCGGTGTGTCTGACACCCCTGACCCGGGAGGATGCTGCACTGAGAGTACCGGAGCCTGCAGCGGGATGGCCGGTGCCCCAGGGTCTACCCAGCCCCAAAACGGCCAAATTAGCCCCAAAATGGGGAGCGTTGAAAGGAGAAAAGCCCCAAACCCTCATCTGAGTTGAACTGTTGGATTTTCCCTGCTCTTTTGACAGTAAGTGGATGCATAAAGGAGGGGAAGACAGACAACGTCCCCGTCTCCAGCTCTGCTCTGGAGGTTGCTCCGGGGACACGGAGTGCCACCATCTCCATGCTGACATTCCCTTGGCTGAGGACATGGGGCAGCGACACCCACGTCCTCGCTGGCGGCTCTCCCACCCTGACACGGTGGCGCACCCCCGTCCTTTGAATGCCAAAAGCGGAGATGGCCACAGCGCATCCCATGGCCCCGCAGCGTTGGCTCGTCCCTGCACCGCCTTCTTCCCCTCCCCAGCTCTCCCCGCTCCCCTATAAGCAAAACCAGAGCTGAGCGCGGGACAGATGGTTCTGCTTTGCCTAAGTGAAAACCAGCCCAACGCGAGAAACTCCAAAGCTCTTCCCGCAGCCCCAGCTTCCCCCGGTCCCCTCCCAAAGGGCTGACGGCAGATGAGCCAGACCCTCATCCCTGGGGTCCCCACCACAGCCCGGCTCCTCTGGGAAAGGTTTTTGGGGCGACTGCCAAAGCCTGTCCCGGCTGCAGCCGCTCAGCACGGCCCCCACAAGGAAACGGCAGTGGCGGAGCCAGTCCTGGACCCACGGGATGGCAGAGGGGGAGAAGGGGCCGCAGCCAGTCAGGGGGAGCATCAGCGTTCCCGGCGGCGCGGGGAGTCCCTCGGCTGAACACGCCAACCAGCGGCAAGCTGCACCGTTCCCACGCTGACATGACATTTACATTCAGGCTGAATTACGGCGGGTTTGGTTTACATCTCTCCAAACAGCTGGGCAAAAAAACCCCAAAAACCAACAACCCCATCATCACGATAAAAATAATAAGAAAAATAAGTCCTCACCAAGCCCGTGCGACACAGCCGAAGGGTTTGCTAGGGGCTGTGCCAGGGTCTGTTCTGCCACAGGCGATGCCAGGGGGTGACGGCCATGCTGTGCTCCAGGTCGTGGCTGGAGAAGGAAGATTTCATGGTTTTGCCATGGCCAAGACACTGCATCTTAATGTGGGCAGCAAGGTTGGGGCACAGCTTTCCAGCCCTGCTGAGCTGAGCCCGGGCAGTTGCCACCACACCGAGCAGCCCCGCTCTTGGCCCTATCTGTATTCCCACCATTTCCCCTCATTTCGGACTTCGGGGAGCCAAACCAGCTCAAAGGCAGCCAGGCTGAGCACCAGAGATGGCACCAGGAGGTGGCAGGAATTTCGGGTGCATTAACTCACCTGCGCCGTACACGCATCCTGCATCCCCAGGCACCTCCGGTGACGTGCCTCACCAAAGGGCATCCCCTCCTCGTGGGCTGTAGAGCTGGGAATGAGCAGGCGCAGGACCCCCACAGCCCCCATGGCATGGCCAGAGCCCCACGCCAAGGAGGACACGTCCTGTCCTGTGTCCCTTAGCCGGGGGAGCCCACGGCGCTGATGGGAACTGAGCAGATGCTGCCAGCGAGGGGGTTTGGGAGCTCTTCCAGGAGGGGATGGAGCACAGGGGAGGAAAATCCCAATTTGTGCTATGGCCAAGGGGCACCTTGAAGGGCATGGCGGGGGACAGCACCCTGCCACCCCGAGCCATGCCAGCTTGCAGGGACAGAAGCCAAAATCGCCGGGATGGAAAACCCAGTGCCAGTGCCCTGTCCAGCACCTGGCACCACTCCATGCCAGTGCCCCCAAAACAGAAACCCCGCAGCCATCACCCGCTCACCTCCCTCTGCCCCCCCAGAGCAGAGCCGGCCCCACTCAGCCCCATTTTGGGGCTGGACTCCTCCAAGGAAGGAGTCCTCACGAGCCAGATGCCGGGACGGTGCTGGCTGATCTCACCGTCTCCCGTCCCTCCTGCGGAATTTCTGCTCTCACCATCCGGTGCGCGCCCCAGCCTGGCACGGGACTGCAGGGAGGCAGGCGGTGCCATGGGATGCATCCGCGCCCTGGGAGGCAGCATCAACACCTTTGATTCCTTCCCCGGAGATCCCACGCGGGCTTTCACGTCATTAATTAACAGGGGATACGCAGCGGGCACCCAGCAGGGAGGAATCCCGCTACAGACGTGGACCTGAGCGTGGCGGCACGGTGATTTCTGCCGCGGTGTCCTGCCAGGTCCCCCCCTTGGGGCTGGCTCAGCCCCGGCTGGGCTTGGCTGATCCCTGCGAGGGCAAATAAAGACGCTGCTTTCCCCCCAGCCTCAGCTGCCCTCGTCTCCCACCATGCTGATTCCGACCTTGCCGCTCCCTCCGTCGCTCGCCGGGGCACAACGGAGGCAGATACGCAGCTGCAATATAAATCAGCATTAAAAAACCCAGCGCTTTAAATGCAGCACGACTCACTGCAGCGTTCACCCTGCCCGGCCAGCTCAGGGACACCCGGGTGGTCCCTGCATGGAGGTCCAGGGGCACCCGGCCGAGACCTGCACCCCAGCACTCCTCACCCCCACAGTTCTGCAAAACATCATGAAAAACATCACGTTTTGGGGATCGCTATTCCTCTTCCTAGCTAAAAAATCAGCCAAAGCATTTAAAAATCCTAGCTGGTTGGATGTGGGCGGCACGGTCCCCAGCCCAGCGGCTGCATGTCCCCACTGAGCCTGACGAGGTGTGACTGCTTCGCCGAGGTCAGCAAGGCTACAGCGACCCAAAAACCTTTATAAGCTGATTCAGTCGGTTCTAAGCAGCAGCAAGAGCCACCCTTTATAATAAGAGATGAGTAAATAGAGATAAAATTATGAGAAAATGCTTCAGGAGTGTCTCACATGGTGCGTTAGCTGGAGCAGAGAGCGTGGCTCTTGGCACGATGTGAAATAATGCCAGAACAGGGAACGAGGTGAGAATAAAAACTGCAAAAAAACCCACTGAAGCAGCCAAATCCCCGTGGAAATGGCCGTTTGCTGATGGGCAGAGAAAATAAAATAGATCATCTGAAATCCCACCAAACCCAGGATGGTTTCTATAACCTTGCAGGAAATCAGGGATAACTCCAGCCAAAAAAAAAAAAAGCACAAGCAAGACCCCCCAGCGCTGGGCACCCATAGGTGCTGATGTGCCGGCAAACAGCAGCTTCATCCACCACTCAACACCGTTTCTCCAGCCCAAAATTTCCCACTCATGCCGAAACCTGAAGTCTGAACGTCAATTTTTTTTTTTTGCCAGAGTGACAAACCACTCCCCCACGCAAAAAATAACCGCTTGATGCCAAAAAGGGGCAGTTTGTCGGAGGAAACTAATTATTGTGGCTTGTTTGAACAATCCCAGTGCCTCGGGAAATAGGGTTAAAAGCTTAAATTTTGGCAGCGGGACAGATCCCAGGCCCCAGATGTGCTTTCCTCTGGGCCGGTTTCGACACCGCTGGTATCTGTGAGCTGCAACGGGTGCGCTGGGGGCAAAATCTCCTTTTTTCCCAAGAAAGGAGAAGCCCTCGGCGGGATCCAGGAGGAAAAGCACGACAGAGGCAGGAGGGCCGCCATAAAAGCATCACCTCCTCCCACGCAGCGGCTGTGGCCACTTTCGCCTTCCCTCATTTGTAGGGTTTTCCTTCTTTGCGGATTTGGCCGGCGTCATGGCACGCTCCAGCCCCCTCTAATCCCCAGGAGGTTCTCTGTGCCGCAGTGTGCCTCAGTTTCCCCTTTGCAAAAATGCCCTGGAAGCATGATGGCCCTTGAAGGAGTCCATGTATTAATTCCCCGTTTTTCCAGGGCACACGCATTTTTCCAGGGAGCAGAGTGGCCACCTCTGGCTTTTCCACGTGTCTCTGGTGGGTCCCTTCAGCTTAATAACTTCCCACCTTAATAACTCCCGTTCTAATCCCTAGAGAAACAGATCCTGCACTAACTCAGCATCCCTGCAAGAAAGACAGGTTGAGCCAGAAACGAGCCGTGCCCGGGGCAGGACACAGGAATTACAGCCCCTGGGCGCCCTGCGAGGGATGAGCACCCATCTGCATCCCCCATCAGCAGCCCAACCAAGAAGCGCAGGTGACGCCAATGCCACCTCCGGCCCGGCAATGGGAAATCCCCCGTATCTTCACTGCCCTTTTTCCTATATATATTTAATTTCTTTTTGCACAGAGGGAGCCGGCTTGTCAAGGCGCCCGCCGGGGATTACAGCGCTTTGCTAAGGGCAGAGAGACCCGAGAGGGGTTTGCAAATCCAATTTGTACTAAACCCTTCCAGTGGGTTTTGGACGGTGCACAGACTAATATCCCATTAGCATTTACTGTCCGACTCCAGCAGCAACTGCCGACATATTGAACCACTTAGCACTGCTCCAGAGCGAACAAATGAGAAATTCCTCCCGAGACAGCAACAGCGGTGGATTGGGAATGGAGATTTTGGGTGGAGGAAGTTCAAAACTGGGAGATGCTTGGGATAAAGAGGGCTGGAGATGACGGGAATAGCTGGAGGGTCTCCAAAAGGCAGCAGGTCAGAGTCACCTGGACCTTTGCATGCAGAGATGCTGATACAGCGGCGCAGCATCACGCCGATGCAGACAGTCAAGTCCCCTGAGCTTTCCTGTCGCTGCAGGGAAAACCTGCTTGGGATGCCCTCGGAGACCGGAGGCTTTCTGCATGGAAGAGCCACACAGCTTCCAAAAAAAGAAAAAAAGCAAAGTTTTGCCTTCTGAGTCCTCTGACCACATCGGGGACATCAGTGTGGGGGAGACCTGCGGCAACACTGCCCTTCCCCCCCCCGGCTGCTGTCTCCCGTGACTCCAGTTTGGATCCGATTGAGCTTGTGGATAATAGGTCGGGAGCATTTTTCCTGCCCCCAGCCGACGGTGTGGTGCCGAAGGCATGGTAAAACGTTATTTGCAACCGGAGTGCGTTTGCCCAAATCCTGCCTGTGCTCCTGTGAAGGAGCTGACACCGGCAGCGGGGTGAGGGCAGGACCGTGGGGCGATGTAGGCAGGGACAATCTGCCCCTTTCCTGCCAGTTTTCCACCTTTCCCAGCCCAGATGCTGCAGCGGGACCCACCAGCGCTGTTTGGAGCAACAGGAAATTAAAGAAAGCACTGCTGGAAGATAACGGCGCGGCTGGAGGAAGAGCTCCAGCAAGAAGATGGATTGCGGTGCACCTCCTCTCTCGCTGCCTGTGGGAGCGGAGCCAGCAGGCATGGCCAAGCCCTACACCCCGCTGTTGTCCCCGTCCCAGCGTGCCAATGCCACCTCTCCTCCATCGCCCGCAGCCTGTCCCACCGCAGCTCCTGTGCCGGCGCTTGGGGATGGAAAAGATCCATTGTCCTCAGACCTGCTCTTGGAGATGGGCGGGGGGCCAGACCCCCTCTCACAGAATCACAGAACTGTTAAGGTTGGAAAAGACCTTTAAGATCATCAAGTCCAACCACCAACCAACCCCACCACGCCCACTAAACCATGTCCCGCAGTGCCACGTCCACATGTTCCTTGAACACCTCCAGTGATGGTGACTCCACCACCTCCCTGGGCAGCCTCTGCCAGTGCTTCACCGCTCTCTCAGTAAAGAAATTTTTCCTAATATCCAGTCTAAACCTCCCCTGGCGCAACTTGAGGCTGTTTCCTCTCGTTCTATCGCTTGTTACATGGGAGAAGAGACCAACAGCCACCTCACCACAACCCACTTTCAGGTAGTTGTAGAGAGCGATGAGGTCTCCCCTCAGCCTCCTCTTCTCCTCCCCATCAGTCCTCTGTTGGGGACATCCTACTGCAAGCGATGCTTTGCCAGGGCACAGCCGGACATCACCGTCCCTTCATGCCTACTCGTCCTCCCTCCGCCCGTGCTCAGAGGGCTCATGCCACCCAAATCCTGGCTGGGTCCTTCCAGCCTCTGCTTTGCCCCCCTCTCCCAAAACTTGGGGCACTAAATAGGCATGTCCCCCTGGTTGGGGGCAGTGGGGCGATGTCACCAGCACCCAGCCCGGCTCGGCAAAGCATTGCTGCCAGCGGCCACCTCCCGCGTCCCCCTGCCACGTGCAGCAGCTCCGCTGCCGGCACCGTCCCTCCCAGACGGCTCTGTGGAGCTGCTAAGCCTCAAAAATGTGCTCTTAATAAGCCAGCACCACTTAACGAAGACAGCAGCTGCCCTATTAAAACAGAGGCGAGCCTTTCCTCGGGGACACCCTGGACGGATGGGACCGGTGTCCCCGGGTGGGATGCAGCACCTGCTTGAGGGGATGAAGATGCTTTGGTTTGTACCCAAGGTTTTGGCTGGCTTTGGTCCCCCTGTGTTGCACAAGGGCACGGCATCCCTGCCTGTTGCGGGGAAGGCAGCAGAGTGGGAAAACCCCAGGGGAAAACCCAAAAGGCCACTCCAGCACCTTGCTGGGACCATCCCCTGCCCATTCCTCTTGGCACAGCTCTGCTGGCTGCAGCCCAGAGCTGCTCAGGGACCATGACCACTGGGATGGACCCCACAGGGATTCGGGATTTTGGCTTGCAGCCCCGATGTCAGTGGCAGAGGGATGAGCTGACCCTGCTCCACTCAGGGAGTGCAGCACGAGGCTGCCTGGGGCAGCAGGACTGGGGGCTCTGCCCCGTTTTATGGTGCCAAGGGGTCCTCGGCCACCAGATGCCTTCACTAAATCCAACAGCCCCAGTGTTTTATAGGGGAGGGTCAGGGAGCAACAACAGCCAGCAATAAATACACCCCGTGCTCCCAGCCAGCTCCGTCAGAGCACAGCCAAAACCAACATTATTAAAGGCAAAAAAGTCACCACAACCATGCAGAAGCCCGTGGCCTGGTCAGCGATGTGAGCGCTCAGCGCTTTCGCAAACACCTCTGCCATCGCGAGCGAGACCCAGAGACGGCGAAGATGGGGCAAAAGCGGTTCTCACCCCTGGGACTCGACCAAAATGCATTTGTCAATGCCCGGCTGCCCCTGGAGCTGCCATGGCCTGGAGACAGCCAGGGTGGTGGGCTGCCAGCCCTCCCCAGCCCCTGAGAGCCCCTGATGATGGCTGTTTGCTCTCTCCATCCCCAAAATCCTGGCCTATTTGCTTGCTTAAAACAGGCTCTGAAAATTGGCATTCATTTGGTTCCTTCAGGGACACATTTTTCTCCCTGGGAAGGACTAGGGGTGGGCTTACAACCACCTTACCCCCCTGCCACGGCCTGGAAAAAGCAGGGCAAGATGAAATCGAGGGGCTCCCTAAAGCCTGGAGCCCCGTTACAGCAAACCCCACAAGCCTGGACCCTGCTCACGAATGATCTCCTTGCTCAGCGTCGGGCATCGCCCAGGATTGCTCACGGATGGGATGTATCGCCCTGTCCCCAGCACCACGCAGCCAGGTCCCTGTGCTGCAAAAAAGCTGCTGAAATAGAGGAAAATGCAACTCCTGCCTTAGATTATTGCAGCCTGGGAGTGATGCTAAAGGAGGAACTTCCCCTCCTGGGGCATCTCCTGCTGCGCCAGGGCTGTGCGGGGATGCCGGCCCCTCGGAGCGCTGCCTTCCCCCAGCGAGGGCCGGGCAGGGCTGCCCTGCCTCCCTCCCGGCAGCCGCCATCCATCCCCTTATACACTCGGTTTGGACAAAGTTCAAAGGAAACCTTTTCTGCTGGGGAAAAAAAAAAAAATGCGGTTCCATCAAAAATCAAAACACTTCACGAAAACCAGCGCTGATGCGTCTGACATTTCTTATTAGGGGCCTGACATGCTGGCGACGCGGCCTTTGAACAGCTGCGGAAGGAAATGCTTTTTTGTCATCGTTCGAGAACAACGCGGTGGCAAATAGATTGTTTCAATTTAGCTCTTTGGATGCCGAGTTACAAAGTGAGCCCGTTTCGGGTTTCGTGACGAAGGAGCAATGGGAACAAAACTGCTTGTGGCATTTCCCTTCCCAGGGCGATCGCAGAGGGGGTTGCTTCGTTCCTATGCTCTTGGGATGCTCCTTCACACGAGAGCATCTCTGCACCACACCCAGCACGACCAGGAGGGAGCAAGTTTGGGTTTCTCCTCCTCTTCTCCAAGTTTAATGGGGAAAGACTACTCCAAACTGGCCAAATCCCAGAAAAAGCTGGGTGGGGTGGGATTTCTCCAGTCCAACCAGCTAACGGTGGAGCTGGAGCAAATGGCTCACCCTGACTGAGGGACTGGTCCGCCCCATGGCTGCATCGCCGCGGCAGCAATCCTGGGATGCCAAGTGATCCCTGGCACGGTGGGAGTGGAGGGGCCACTGGTACCCGGGTCCTCACCCCCCCCTCCACGCACACTGAGCCCTGGGAGCCGCCGGAGCGGGACCACGTGCTGCTGCTCCGGCCGGGCTTAGCAAGGGTCCTGGAAGCAGGATTGTGCACATGTGCTTTAGCTTAGACCCGCAATGAAATTGCCTGCAGCACCAGGGGGAAAACCCACACCAGTAAAGCACACACCAGTCCTGAGCTGCGCTACTGCACCTCCTGCAGCGGGCACCCACGGGGGCCCCTGGACCCTCCCTCCTCTCAGCATCTCCCTCTCTGCCGAGGCTCAGCCCCGCTGGGTACCGTGAGATGCTTTATGGGAAGGGGCTGACACCAACAGGTCACTGATGGCTCTTTGTGACCCCCCCCAAGTCCACCCCTGCGTGGGCACGGCGTGGCTCAGCATGTCATGGCTCTCCTGGATGGGAAGCTGCCTGCCCTGTGTGCTGAATGTCACCGCACCCGGCACGTGCATGGCACCCTGCGTGGGGACAGCCAAGGGGACGCCTGCTCTGGCCACGCTACTGGCTGGGCTGTGTTTAGAGCCACAAGAGACATACCTTGACCTCAAAAAGTGGATATTATAAATCTTAGATCCTCCCTTGCAGTCCCCCAAAGGTGGAAATGAACCTTAAAAGCATGGCCTGGAGCCCCCGCGCCGGGCACGGCCATAGGAGAGCCGCCCAACAGCAGCCCTAGGAGGGGTGTTCCACCGGGAGAGCAGGGAGACGGCCGAGCCGAGAGCTGTGATTCACGTCTGCACCGTGGGAGGGCACCCAGTGCAGCCACAGCCAGGCCTGCTCCAGCACCCAGCACCACCCTGCCCACCCAGGGGTGCCCACCTCCCAGGGAGAAGGGACACCGGAGCAGTGCCAGGACCTGCACGTCCCCCCAGGGCTGTGTCACAGCAGACCGGACCAGCTCCTCTTATTTACAGCCTGGGGGCTGGGTGCCACGAGGCCTGGAAGGTGCCGGACTCTCCCCTTGCCCTTGCAAATCCTGTGGCCGTGCAGCCCCAGAGGAGCCCGGCCCTGGCACCGCATCCTGCTGCAAAGTAGCTGCAGCCGCGCACAGACTGATTGCAAAGCGGGAGGGACAGTCCGGCATCCCCCGGGGTGTCTGCAGCCGGCGTCGGGATGCGCTGCACCTCCTATGCTCCTTCCTCCAGGCAAGACACGAGCTGGACCAGGACTAAGCAAGCACTTCGAGATCCAGCGTTATTTAAAAACTTGAGATGTAGAAATGTCGGAAAGCCTCATTTCCCCCCTGCCAGCCGAGCCCTGGACCTGCTGAGGATGGAGGCACAGGACAAGCCCACGTCCTGCCGCCGGCGGAGCGGTGACACCGAGGATGCTTACACTGGGGCACTGCCACAGCCCAAGGCAAATCTCAGGCGCAGCATCACCAGCTCTGCTTTGCAACCCGGAGTCAGTGCCGCAGTGGGTAGATTTGGGTCTGAACCAGAGGCCCAGCTAAAACCAGCAGCCAAAAACCCCAAAACAAGTGCTCAAGCCTCCTAAAATCTTGCACAGAGACACCCCCCCCCCCCTTCCTCTTCTCTGCTTGATTTCTCTACCCTGTGCCATGCAGCATCCCGGTCGCCTCTGCTGTTACACCTAGGAGCACCCACGAACGTGGGAGCCTGAATTTGGGATCCACAGATGGTCCTGGCTTCAGACCTGGGACTTCAGCACACGTCCAGGACTCACACGCCCCTTCCCACAGCCGTCGGTCCCTTCTCCCGCTGCGATAAACCATGCCCTCGACCCAGCGCCTAATTGTGGATTGGCTCCCGAAGCAACGATAGGATTTAAATCAGTGCTGGCTACAAGCTACCATATATGTGCAATAAAGACATCCGAGGTCTAGGTTGTTTTTTTAAAGCCTTCGTACAGACCGCAGCAAGAGTGAGAAATTCCCTCCCTCGACGCCGGGGTGAAATTCCCCTCCCAGCCCCTGCAAAGCTCTGGATATGTTATTTCCACAGCTCGGTGGCGGCCGAAAGCTGGCGGCTGGAGCCGGGAGAAGGTGACGGGGTTGCAGATGCCGACGGAGCCTGTCCGTAGATCCTTCCGTTTCTTAAACTAATATTTAGACAGGACGCGTTTTCCCCCCCTTCTGCGAACAAACTGCACCCCGAGCCGTCCCGAGCCGTGTTTGTGTTCCTGCGTGGCGGGACGGTCTCCAAGTATGAAGCAAACTCCTCCGGCAGCCGCAAAGGCCGCCCCGACACCGAGCGGGAGGTCGGATCCCGGCGCTCCCCCCGCCTCGCATCCTCCGAGGGAGCCCGAGGGACGCGCTCCTGCCCCCTTTGCGGGGCGGCAGCGTCCGACCCCACCGGGCTCGGCCGGGACGCTCGGCCCCGGGCGGGGGAGAGGAACAGCGGCGAAGCCCGGGGCCGGCACCGGGCACCGCGCTCGGCCGCGCCCCCCCCCGGGGAAAGGGGCTCAGCCCGCACCCCCGCGGCCGCCCCCCGGCCCCGCACCGCCGGGCGCGGGGCAGGATCCGTCCCGGGCGCGGGCAGGTGCTCGGGGCCGCCGCTCCCGAGCCGGGGCCGGGGCCGGGGCCGCCCGCGGGGCTTACCTGGACGCCGGGCCGGTGCGCAGCGCTCAGCGGCGGCTCCGTGCCGGGGCCGGGACACGCGTGGGGCCGGGGGCCGCCATGGGCGAGCGGCGGAGCGGAGCGGCGCGGCGCGGCTGGAGCACGGCACGGCGCGGCTCGGCTCGGCTCGGCTCGGCTCGGCTCGGCGGGGGGGGTCGGCCACCGCCTCCTCCCCGCAGCGGGGGGCGGGTTTGGAGCCGGCCGGTTCCCCCGCCCAGCCCGGCCCCGCCTCCGCCCGGTCTGCGCTCCGGTGCCGCTGCCGGTGCCGGTCCCGCCCCGTCCCGTCCCAGGCCCTCCCGGTGCCGGTCCCGCTGCCGCCCTGCCCGGCAGCCAGGCGCGTCCGCGGCTCCCCCGGAGGAGGCACCGGCCGCCTCTCGCAGCGGAGCCGACGGGGCCTGCCCCGCCCCGCCCCGCCCCGCCCCGCCCCGCCCGGGCGCAGCCGGACCCCCCCGGTCCTGCCCCGGATCCCAGGTCCTGTCCCGCAGCCCCGGTCCTGCCCTCCGCATCGCCCCGCTCCCCCAGTTCCCTGCCCCGGGACCCCCGGTGCTGCCCCTGGACCCGGTGCCCGAGCCCTGGCCCACGGGGGGCTGTGCGGGCCGGGGGCTCCGACCCGCCGGGGCTCGCCACGGGCAGCGACCAGCCCGGTCCCATGTGTCGATGACCCAATCTACCCTCGCAGCGGTACCCAAAGCCCCCGGCTGCAGGGCGCATCCCTCCCTGTAGCGGTACCCAAAGCCCCTGGCCGCAGGGCGCATCCCTCCCCATAGCGGTACCCAAAGCCCCCGGCCGCAGGGCGCATCCGTCCCCATAGCGGTACCCAAAGCCCCCGGCCACAGGGCGCATCCCTCCCCATAGTGGTACCCAAAGCCCCCGGCCGCAGGGCGCATCCCTCCCTGTAGCGGTACCCAAAGCCCCTAGCCGCAGGGCGCATCCCTCCCTGTAGCGGTACCCAAAGCCCCCGGCTGCAGGGCACATCCCTCCCCGTAGTGGTACCCAAAGCCCCTAGCCGCAGGGCGCATCCCTCCCCGTAGCGGTACCCAAAGCCCCCGGCCACAGGGCGCATCCCTCCCCATAGTGGTACCCAAAGCCCCCGGCCGCAGGGCGCATCCCTCCCTGTAGCGGTACCCAAAGTCCCCGGCCGCAGGGCGCATCCCTCCCTGTAGCGGTACCCAAAGTCCCCGGCCACAGGGCGCATCCCTCCCTGTAGCGGTACCCAAAGCCCCCGGCCGCAGGGCGCATCCCTCCCTGTAGCGGTACCCAAAGTCCCCGGCCACAGGGCGCATCCCTCCCCATAGCGATACCCAAAGCCCCCGGCCGCAGGGCGCATCCATACCTGTAGCGGTACCCAAAGCCCCTGGCCGCAGGGCGCATCCTTGCCGTGTTAATTGAGGGCATCACCTAAGTCACCTCTCCAACTTGTCTCAGCAGGGCACGCTGTGGCTGTCAACGGCTTTGCGGCACGATAAACTCTAGCCCGGCACCAGGGCTTTTCCCATACCGGCTTTGCAGACCGCAGACACGCCGAGAGCACGGCAGGATCACCGCGCAGGCATGGAGATCAATGCCAGCCGGGACAGGCTGATGAACATCTGGAACGAGCTGTCTGGAGCCGAGGGGTGTTTTTGCACTTCCTCTGCGAGAACCGAATTGTCAGATTGGATTTGCCCGCATTGCACGCGTGGTCCCCTGTCCCCGTGCAGGGTAACAGGCAGGATACAGAAAGGAGCCTGGCTGCACAGCTCCACAGCTCCCAGCCGCTCGGGCGAGTCGCCTGCTTTGCTGGAGATCCCTGAAGTCCTGATCAAAAAGAGGGTGCATTCAGGCAAACCAAAACTTTGTGGTTTATGTTGGTCAAAGCTAAAAATCCCAGGAGCGCATCACATTCCCTAAAAGATTCTTATTAAATTACACTTATCAGTTAAAAACTAATGCTCTTCATGTGCAAAGTGTTTTATTTTTCAGTTACATCGCTTTATCTCTTCCCAAAGGTTTCTTTTCTCTGGCAACTTCTTGGTTTGCAGAAGAGAAAGAAACAGTTTGGAGCGGCTCAGAGATGACGGTCTTTCCCAGCCTTGGCACACAAACGTGTAACGGATCCCTACAATGCGTCCTGGCCACACAGGGCTCGGACAGGGTTGGGGACAATGGGGGACCGGGGTGACAAACATCCCAGCTCCAAGCTCCTGGCCCCAGCCCCAGCTGCAGTGATGCTCTAATATGGCAAACTTGGGAGAAGTTATTTCTAATAATAAATAAATCCAGGTCAGCTATACAGAGCGCTATGTCAAGGAATTTAAATCCCACAAGAAACAACTTTTAATTTAAGGCAAATCTGGGACTCGGCACGCCTGAAGTGCTGCTGTCCCTCAGCCTAGCCACGATCAGAGGGGTTGTTCTGGTTGTGGCCGCCCTGCGGTGGCCCTGTCTGGGGGGGGACCGAACCCCGTGGTGGGAAGGGCCGTGGCAGCACCCACAGCTGGTGCTTGTGCACCTCGGGGCCTTGGCGGGGATGTGCGAGAGGAGCCAGGGACATCCCCCTGCTTCAGCTCTCTCACTTGGCAGCTCTCTCCTAATGGGACAAACGCATCCCCAGCCTCAGTCTTCCCCGTGTCCTCACCCTGGGGCCGGTGGGACTGATTTAAGTATGCCTGGCTCCTTGCAGGTGGGTAATGGCAGTCACCTCGAGAACGACCGCAGAAAGGCACACTGGTTTACAAAAAGAAATGGAAAGTATCACCACTCCTTCTAGTGGGCTTGGTTAGAAACAAGACAGTTCTTGCTGCTGTTTGCCCTGGCATCATTAGGCTTCAGAGTTAACAGCCAGCTTGTGGGTACAGACAGCCCCTACCTCTCTGTGCTCTTGCTGTGGCCTCTTTGCAAGCACCGGCGCATGCTGTAGTCCCAGATTGAGAGTTGGGTGAAGCTTTCTGATGTGAGAAACTGGCGATAGGTGCAGACAGACATCGCTGCAAAGCTCGGCTTAATAATTTCTTTCCATTGTACAGGAATGTTTCACTTAAACCCTCCCTTTCTCCAGCTCCCCAAAAGTGGCATCGGCTTTGTTTTGTGGCAGGTTTTGGAAGAAACGTGATCCGTGTTTTCCGTTTGCTGTTGTGTAAGTCGGAGGGGTGCAGGTCGGGGCAGGCGGCGTGTGCCGGCCGGGGTGCCGGGGGAGGCAGGCACGTGTGTCCCAGCTGGGGCACCCCACGCACCTCGCTGCGGGCTGGAAAGGTTTCAGCTTTCCTGGAAACCGCTACAAATTTCACAGAACAAACAAACAAACAGAGAACCCAAAATAGAATAGTCCCGATTGGAAAACTGTGAAAGAGAAATCCTGTTTATACAGAAATTTGTGGAAAAGCAGCAGGAGGAAAACAAAGAGTAAAGCTCATTGACTGACAGGTGGGGAGGTAGCTTGGATGGGGGAGACTTGCTTGGGTTTGGGGACAGATTAAAGCCAAGCTAAACCGCCACCGTCTGCCGGGGACGGTGGGTCCCGTGCTGGGGGTGGCAGGTCTGACCCAGATCGGAGCAGAGCAGGAGGAACATCCACCCCCATCCCTTGGGACAGTTTTGGGGTTGGATCCGGCCCGTATTGGACCCACGGGCTCTGCCCACTGCTCGAGGAGGAGACTGGCATGCGGAGTAGTGCCGGGGCAACAAGCAGCAAGGGAGGGCTGCGAGCACATTAGCAGCCCGGAGCGGGGAGGAAGGAGCCCAGCCCCAGCCCCAGCCGGAGTCGAGCAGGGAATACAACCCAGATGTGTCTGCTTTCATCCAGCTGTGCGTCTCCGGGACCCCTCTTGCAGGACTGGGACTCGAAGGCGTTTTCAGGCCTCCCCCATACATTTCCAGTGCAGAGCTGGAGGGATACAGTTGCACAAAGGCCTTCATCTCCCCAGCTCAGGATGCTGTCTGATGGCACCAGCGCCCGGGATGTCGGAGCAGGACATGAGGCAGGCGCACGCCAGCGCGGTGGCTTGTAGCCCGCTGAGCAGAGGGCTGCTCACGAGCTGCCAGCAGCTGAGAACCCTCACAACTTGCTGCATGCAGCGACTCCTCCTCGGCAGCAAATGCAGAGTGGTGGCACCCAGGGGCACCCCGGGGTGGCAGACAGGGAGACTACGGGTGCCCTCCGGCTCCAGCCATGCCACTCACCTTGGGGCAGCTTCGGGGGCACTCTTCTGGTGGAGCATCTCGTATGCGGGCTGCCTTGCCTGTTCTAGTCCCAGGGAGAAGGGTGAGCTCTTAAACATACCGAAACACCATTAAACACCCTTTAAACACCCTTAAACACGCAGATGCAACCTGGGATGGAGGTAGCCTCCCCATCCCCAGCTGTCTCTTAGGGACCGGGCAGCCGCTGGAGCCAGGGCTAACTCACCCTTACTCAGCCTCTCTTCCATCAGCCCTTCCTGGCCAGTTCCCAGAGAGGCTGGGCAACCTCGGAGATGGTCAAAACTCCCCAGGATAAGGCCCTGAGCAACCTAAGCAAGGCTCTGCCCTTCAGGGGGTTTGGATCCATCACCTCTAGATGTCCCTTCTGACCTTCACCACCCCACCGTCCCCAAAATACTCACCCAGTTCAGCAGGAAACTCTGGTGAAGTGTTACCATAGGACGAAGCATGGGCTACGGTGCACGGCTTTTTGTGCTGCTCACCGGCTGCTTTCTCTACCGTGGGGTGTCGGGATTTCCTTCATTCCCTCCCCAGCAGCCACTGCTGTTAGTCTGGACCTGCCACGCCAGTCCCATGGCGAATTGCACACCCAGGGACACCCTCAGACATGTCTCCCTGCAGGACCCGGTACCATGAATGCTCCAAGGGTAAGTGGGCTGAATACACCTCGTTTGTGTCGCCTCCTCTTCCTAAGCGTGGAGGAACACAACACTAACGTGCATGCCAGGGCTAACCTCTTCCAGCTGCCACGGGCTGCAACGTTAGTCTGATTGTGCTTGTTGGGCTCAGGAACCACCTAAAATGGGTTGCTGGCCTCTCCTAAAATTAAAAAAAAATTTAAAAAATTGAGAAGTGCTGAGAAGGAGAGATGAGAACCCTTGCAAGGCCCCAGTAGGCATGTTGAGCTGCCGAACCTGCAGCATCTCCCGTGGCCATGCCATGTTTCCCTTGGTTGTGGCTCCTCTCCACGCTCTCCCATCCAAGCAGAGCTTCGCCCCCTTGGAAATCAGGATGCTGCGTTGCAATGTGAGTGCCGGAGATGCTGAAGAGACCACAAAAAAGAGGCAAAGCTGGCTTTGGGAGGGATGTAGGTGCCCCTTCAAAAGCAAGCCATGCTGGGACAGACCTGCTAGGGCACAGCTGAAGACATTTCCAGAGGTTGCTCTTGGCATGGCGTGTTTGGGAAGGCAATGGCCGTAGGAAATGGAGGGATCGGAGGTCTAGAGAAGAGAGGCTTAGTGCTCCCTTAATGGCTGGCTCATTCCTTCTCCTGTCTTCCTAGTGTTTGTTTTTGCAAGCATTAATATGCTGGGACTGTTTTCCTTAGCGCACGTCGGGTCCGGAGGATTTTGCTGGGGGTCTGGGATCTGGGTGACCTTGCCTCATCGGGAGATCTTCCCAGGAGTGGTCTACAGAGCCTGGCCCATGGTTGCCCCCGGTACCCATGGCCCCGGCAGGAGCCGCAGAGGTGCCCCTGCCACAAAGACCGCCCGGCCCGAGCCCACAGGGTGCTGTCAGACAGTGGGACTGGTGGGGCAAGCAGCAGTGATGGGTGCTATTGCTCTTCTCTCTGAAACGAGGAGGCTCCACCTTGACGCGCCTGGTTGCTCTGCGAAGCAGCATTGCATGACACCCTCCTGCTCTGCAACCCGCAGAAGGCAACAGCTGTCCTGCCAAAAACCCAGTAGCTGCTAAACAAACAATTTAATGCAAAACAGCCTCCATGGAGCAGGAGCAAACGTGCCCAAGAAAGCGTCGAAGCCATTACAGAACCACAGCAAAAGCACATGACGTGGCAAAGGCTTTGCAGAGCGCTCAGGAAGCACAGCCTGGTACAATTTGCATCTTTTGTTTTAACTAACGTTTTCCTAATGACGTGTGTAATCTGGTTAGTGGTATGTAGTTTCCATCTATCCCGCAGTGTTTGCTAAAAGCCCAAACGTCAGTCCGTCTGGTTGTCCCTGCAGCCAGCATCTGCCTGTCCCCACACCTCACCCTGCTGTATCTAGCAGGGTTGGTACCAGCACCTTCTGCCTAAAACCACGAGGCAGTGAAATCCGGACCGTAACGGGGAGCCCCTGGCTCGTGGAGGAGGTTTGGGAGTTGCTCGTATTTGGCTTGGCTGCCTCCTCTCGCCCGGTCAAGCTGCCCTTGATGCACCAGGGTTTAAGCCGGCCCCAAGCTGATGTCTCGCAGGCTGACAGCGAGCTGTGAGCAGAGCCCAGAGAGTTCCCTTCGCTCTTCCAGCGTTTCCTGCTTGCAGCTGCAAAAGGAGCCTGAGCAGGATGCACACCTGGGTACCTGAAAAGGATGCCCACCTGGGCACCTCACAGGCATGTCCCAGGACTAGGAGGGATGCTAAGAAAACTGTTGCCTGTAGCAGCATGGACTGGAAAGCTTTCAGTGCTGCCTTTGAGCTGTGTGAGTAGGGGGCAGATGATGGGCACAGGGAAACGGCTGTGCAAGCATCCAGCTCTGGCCTCGCAGCAGCAGCAGGCTGTCGGTAGGCAAGATGTTTCACAAGAGCCTTTTGGCTGCAAGGCGTGAGGGTGCACGGAGCAGTCCTGCCCTGGGGAGCAGGCGAGGCTGAGCTCTACCTTGCCTCCATGGGGAGACGAAGCCAGACTTCATTTTCAGCATGGACTTGGCCTCCCGTCCCACTGTGCATCCTCTGGAAGGTGAGAAGGGATCACCTGTGACCTTGAGCCTCTCCTGATCAAAGCCAGCCCCGGCGTGGTGGCCCTGTGGAGATGAAGGTCTGCTGTGGTGAAGCAACCTGCCTACAGTGACCAGAATCACAGAATCGCTACGGTTGGAAAAGACCTGTAAGATCATCAAGTCCAACCACCAACCCAACCCCACCATGCCCACTAAACCACGTCCCGCAGTGCCACGTCCACACATTCCTTGAACACCTCCAGGGATGGTGACTCCACCACCTCCCTGGGCAGCCTGTTCCGATGCTTCACCACTCTCTCCATAAAGAGATTTTTCCTAATATCCAGCCTGAACCTCCCCTGGCGCAACTTGAGGCCATTTCCTCTTGTCCTCTTTCCTTTGACCAGGCAAACCAGGGGCAGTTCAGAAAGGGCAATGCCTGCCGCTGTGCCACGCACCTTCCCAGGGCAGACCCGGGATGCCCTGAGCAGGGTTACCCAGAGCGCTCCTTCACGCAGGAGGTGCGGAGGCACAGGCGGGAGCAGCACCCAGCCGGTCTGACCCCTGCAAAGGGTGGAGGCTTGTGAAAGAGGCAGCAATTCCCCCAAAATGAGAGATTTGGCAGAGGAATGTTGCTGAGCAAGCCTGCTCCCAGGCTTGGGGCCGAAACTAGCTGCCACCAGATAGCACAGGCACCTCGCCCTGATCCCGCGTGGCATCTACAGCTCAGCTGGAGGACTGGTACCGGCTACTGTGCAATGACATCTCAGATCCCTTCCTTATGCAGACATCTCAAAAGAGCCATTAAAGACCCGGGATTCCCACATCATTTGATAAGGGAGGGATGTGCTGCAGGTTGATGTTACTCGAGGCTACCTCGCACAACCTCGCTCGCCCCATCGACCCACTGGGAGATGACGGAGTCCGCAGACATGATCTATGGCAAGAGGAGATGTTGTGAACCACTGGGATGGAGTGAAAAATTGGAACCAGCCAGAAAATACATAGTACATAATGTCACACTCAAAATCTACTATGAACAAGTGTCCGTAAACACTGAGGGGAAAATCTAAGCAATTAAGTAATTTTAAATGTCAAATAGCCCATGGACCCCACATTTGGACATGACAGATGAACAAAAACATAGACATTAAAAATTCCTGAAAACTAACAAAGGAACAATGATTAATTTCTCTCTGTTCCAGGGCAATCACATTATATACACACAAAGGAGTCATAAAAATTCCAGGATGATGGAACAAAATCCTTACAGAGCTCCACAGATAAAATACAACCGTACTGGAAGGAGCTGGAATGGTCCAGGGAAGGAGCATGCCTGGGGCTGGCTCCTATATATCATGCTGGATAAAACACCCTCCCCAGAGGATGCAACTGCAAGGTTACACCTGGTGAAAGTGCTGGCGATCATGAATGCCACGTGCCAGCTCAAGATGGGACGAGTCCTTCTTGCTCACAGCAGTGGTTCTCCCGTGCTTGCCGCAAACAGCCACACGTGAGACGAGCCGGGCATTGCCCTCTTGTAAAACCCGAGTGCCACGTGGCAAAGGAATTGAGGATGCGGATGCATCAGTGGTGGCACAAGCAAGGACAGTGCAGAAGATGGCAGAAAGGAAAGAGGTCAGCATCCTAGCCCTGCTACGGCTGATTTAAAACTCCTATTGAGCTCCAGGTGCCGGAGCTGAGCATTTAAGAATGCAAGAAAATGAAGGGATAAAGTCAAATCATTTCAGTCCAAGAGGGGGGCTTCTTTCTTCATTTAAGAGAGAGATATTCCAAACCCAAACCACAAAGAAAACATCATTAGAAGAGACCACAGTGTTGCTTGGTGACTGCTCGTTGGCTTTTTGTGGGATGTTTTTCATCAAAAACGGCTGTGTAGTCTGCAAAATTAATTAAGGAGGGTGCTGAGCAGTGCCAGGGGCAGAGGGGGGTTTAGGGGCTGCCCCCATGGGCCACAGACCCCGTACGAGGAGAACAGTCCCTCTGAGAGCAGCAAACACCCACCTCGGCTCCGCAGGGATGGTCCCACGGGACAGGCAGACACAGAGCGGAAGCAACGAGGGATCGGGGTCCCCGCACCCGCCCCAGCTCCAGGAGAGCTGCATCCCCTGTGCTTCCTTGCCGGCTGTATCCTGAGTAATCCCATCCTCGCTGGAGCCTGCAGCCCAGCTCTGAGCCGGCTCATAATTCACTCTCCGCTGCTTGGCAGCCCCAAGCGGTGAACCCGACCGATGGGGATGTTGTTCCCTTATCCTAATGGGCTGTGAAACTTCAGAGTCCTGTCTGGGAAAAGATACAGAAAAAATGTGGGGCTTGTGGCAAAATGGTGTGAAACAGCTCGGGAAATGGCAAAATGCATCACAGCAAGAGAGAGGTGAAACGGGAACGTGGGGGCACTGGTCTCGCCCACGGTGCTGGGGACCGGCGGAGATGCCCGCACCCCGGTAGGTCCCTGGGCGCAGCCGTGTCCCCGTGTCCCCGCCTGGCCCTGGCAGGCGATGGCTGCAGCTGTGCTTGTGCCTTCCCCGTCCCAGTCCCCCGACTTCCCGGCCAGGAGAGGTGTGCCGGGCGAGAGCCATGGCAACTCTTACACAGAGTGTCAACAAAAATCAGCAAAATAATGACTTTCTCATTGAAATCTCAGGGGAGGGAGAAAGGCTTGGGGCCAGTCCTGCCTGCCATAAAACAAGCTTAAAAATTTTTCAGCAGACATTGAAGCGGAGCTAAGGCGAGAGCCTGCTCCAGCTCAGCCACATCCCAGCCTACAGCGAGGGAGAGCTGGGGGAGCCACGGCACGGGCTGTCCAGCCCTCCCGCAGTGCCGGGAGAGATGGCCCCACTGGCACGCGTGCAAGGATGCAGCGGTTGTGCCAGTCCCGGCACTTGAGCTGTCTCACCCCGGCCACAGCAGCCTACGGACGGCTGGATCTTGGATACTGGCCTGGAGAGGTGGGAGAGGGACACCTTGGATTAATTCTATTTTTTTGTTTGGCATACATCTTGAAAACCTATTTTCTTTTAAACCCAAATCCAGCGGTTCCCAAAAAATCTTTTTTTTTTTTCAATGGAAAAATTCCGCTAGAAGGCAGTTTTCTACGCTGGGTGTGAAATGCTCTTCCTTCGCAGGCTGTGAGGGACAGTCCTCCACCTTCCCTGTGAGCAAAGGCAACCCTCCCGCCTTGCTGCTCAGCAGGGACTCAATTACACATACAAACCTGACCCAGCCAAAACGCAGTCCAGAAGAGTTTGACAGAAAGTTGGGAACCTGCCAAGAAATTCCTAATTGAAAGTGGTTACTGAAATGTCTATCAGTGGGGTCTCCGCCTGGTGAACCCTCCTCTGTCACCGTGAATTACGAGCATGCTCTGGTTTGAAATGAGGCAGAGTAAATCTAATCATATTTTTATGAGCCCCTTTTCCTCTTGCAAGGGCTGAGCTTTGGGCACATGCTGCGCAGCAGAAGAGCGGTCGCTTTGCCTTTTTCCATATCCATCTCCTTCTTCGAGTGACAGGTCAGATTATTAACAGATTAAAAGTTCAAGCTGTAATAAACTAAATCCCCAAAAGCGAGTTGCAGCCATGGGCTGGCCAGCGACGGGCAGGCAGAAGAACAGATGCGATTTCCAGCGGCACGCACTCTGTGATGTGTCCCCCACCTTCTCCCTGTAACATGGTCCAGATGGGATGCTTGGAAGGGGCCAGGGCATGGAGCTATTGGGGGACACAAGACATGCGGGTCGCTCCTCAGGGGCCGAGGAGGGTTGTTGAGAAGTGAAGCAAGAAGAGAAGCGCCGTTACATCGCTGGTGCTCCCCTGGGGTCTGTCTCGGCGCCTGGCAGCAGGGCTGCCCCACACGCCTGCATTTCTCCCACCTCCACCTGAACTCGGACCACCTCGACCACCGCCGAGCCGCGGCGGGCAGCCCCCAGCAATCCCCAAAGGTCTCCGGGACCTTGCCCAGGGCTCCACTCCGGAGCAATAATGAGCCACTGTAAAGCATCCTGCCTGCTGCAGAACTATCTCCAAAGAGTTGTTTCACACCTCCTCGGGCGTGAAGGTCACAGACCAGATGTTCCCCATCAGCAGTCAGATCCTAGTACATTTTATACCGGATTTAAGCCCTGCAGTGAAATTGCCTTCATTTTCTGAGAGGCAAGTGATACTTGTTCTTGGAGCAGTATTTGGCTGGGAAGGGAAGGGGATGAACGCTGATGCACAAGGAGCATGATCCTTGGGACACAGAGCAGAGCCTGCCTTCCTGAGGTCTCTTCCAAAATAACTGCTGGCAACCGGAGGTACCTGGCTCTGGAAGAGCGCGCTGTCATCCGGCCGGCACGACTCAGGGTACCGGGTACCACAAGCAAACTTGTTTCATCGCCCACCCTGGCAAAGCAGGGATGCTCAGAGGTTAAGCAGCCGACACACTGACGGGGAGCTGAGCTCTTCCGATGCCACAAGAAATGGCCCAGCTGCACGGGAGCTCCTTGATGGAGGTCTCCCACCGGGAATGGTCCTTGTTGTGCCGCCAGCCACCCACAGCCGCGGGGACCCTAGGGATCTGGTCTTCCAGCTTCATCCCTGGTGCTGGAACCACAGCAAACAAGAAGGAGAGAGGACGGGCCTGTGACCCGCAGGCATGTCCGGGGGAGAGGAATGGCTTTAGATAATATCCCTTCAGACACCCGCAGCCTCTGCTCCCAGCAGGACATCCCTTTGGGAGCTTCGAGCAGCAGACCTCGGTCTCATAGATCCATTTGCAGTCATGGGCTTGGGGGCTGCAGGTTGACCACTGTGAACCAGAATTTGGTCTGCAACAGGATCAGTGCCGGTGGCACAGGGAGCAGCGTAAGGACATTGTCCTGGCACTGCCCAGGGAAAGCAGAGGAGGGGCCGCTCTCGCAGGAGGATTTATCTAATGCCCTCAACGCTGTCGAACACAATAGCCTAATCTCCACGACACGCACCCTCCAAGGAGGACTGCGTTAGTATGGCTCTCGCCAGTCTAACAGGAAACATCTCAAAGAGCAGACCCGAGCCTGAGCCTCACCCAAGACAGCCGGACCAGCCCAGGAGGTGGTTTGGGTCCTGCTTCCTCCAGTCTGCACAGAAATAACCCAAGCCTGATCAGACAGCCCGGTCACTGACTACGAGACAAAGGCTAGAGAGGAGGGATCCATTACAGAAAGTGCGAGGAGTTGCTCCAGGATTGTTATCGCCTTGCAAAGAAATCTCATACCAAAGCTGTTGCTTTGTGCTTGCTTGTAAAGAAACCATGCTTTTGCTGAACGCTGAAGCAGGGAGCTGCTGCCAGCTCTTGACTGACCATTTACAGAATCACAGAATCACAGAATCACTAAGGTTGGAAAAGACCTGTAAGATCATCAAGTCCAACCATGAGACCATTTAGACAGACGTAGAAAGAAATAGCCGCGTTCCTTCAGGGAAAGTCATATTTTTTTGAGAATGAAAGACTGGGGAGGGGTCCCGCTCGCTGGAAACAGCGACCAGGAGCCAGGGCGTGTGGTCGGTAGCAAGAGGGAGGGAGCTCGGTCTGGAGCAGGCGCCGTGCAGGGCTATCTCATGCAGGTCAGGAAGGCCAGAGCATCACTGAAACATGCTCCAACGTTCAGGTCCTGCCGCGGTACAGACCGAAGAGTTGCCTTCCTCCACCCAATGCTGCTGCTGCAGAATTGCTTTTGCCAAGTACCTGGGCAACATCCCTTGGGCAGGCAGTCACCGCCGTGCCACCCTCAGCCCGGCTCGGGCTTCGAGCAAGGTGACACGATGAGTTCGGGGAGCTCAGACTGGGAGCTACAGGTCCAGGGAGATTCAACATCCATCTGTGTCCTTACTACAGATCCTCGTGGAGATCCTTGTGACTCAGCCCTGGAAGCTTGTCAGGCCACATCCACGCTCCAGCCACATCCCCTGCTCCAGCGCTGAGAGAGGGTCTTGGGGAATTGGTTTAATTCCTCCTGGAAAAGCAGCATGTGAAGGACTCACCTGGTGCTGGGTGCTGGTCGCTGTGCCTGGGAGGGCTCAACCCAGGAGCACCGCTCAATCGTCCCTCCCCTTTACATTCCAGCTGGGTATAATCCTTTAAAAGGCACGTAGCTGGTCTCAGCGTGCAGCCATCCTGAATTACGGCCCCACTGTGAGACTCTAGCTCCGGCTGAGGGTTTGCAGCTGGAGCTGCCCGCACAGTCAGGCTTCCGACTCTGCTGCCAGTGCTGGGAAAGCTGCTGGGGCAGAGGGGGTTCACTTCAAAGCTGTTCTGCCTCTTATAAAATCCCCTGCCACGGAAATGGGGATGCCTGGAATTTACAGATGCCTGGCAGGTCTGCAAATATAACATTCAGATCACTTGGCTGCCTTGGGCGGGTTTTTTTAAGTATTGCTATTATGGTGACATATGGAAGCACCAGCTTAGAGCAGAGCCTTGCACTGCCCGCAGAGAGGCAGGTTTTGCCCCAAAGAGACGCGAAGCAATCAGAGAGATGGACCTTGTGCATCGGGACAGAGGAATAACCCAGCCTTTGAGCTGAACTGAGCCATGTCCTGGCTGTGTCGCTCAGAGTAGTGGTGGGGGTCAGCCCTGAAACAAGGGCTGGAGGGGAGACACAGACAGTGACTCGAGGCAGGTCTCTAGCAGCTGAGTTGCAGGTACTTAAAAAACCCTCAAGCATAAGTGCAATGCTGGGAGATCCTGCCTGTCCTTAGCCCAGAGACAGGAGCAGGCTGCATGTGTGCTCCTAGGCAACAGCAATGCAAAATACAAGGGATTTGCTTAAATCCCCCCCCAGACCACAGCCAAAGCAAAGTGCCCCCAGGACAAACACAGCAGAAGCCTGTTATCTGCCTCCCTGAATGTGCCTCTGTTCCCAGCAGAATCTTCCCCCAGGGCCCACGAACCCCAAATGGCGGTCAGCCCTCCGCTTCCCGCTCCTGGCACACCGGCAAGTCCATCCTGGTCCTGCTCCTCGGCTTTTAGCCATCGCTGCTGGGAGATGGTCAGCAGCCTTCGGTAGCAGGGACAGACGAGCATCCCAAGGGTCACCTTCGGAGGGCAAACCTCTGTTGACTGTAGGAAGGTCTCTGGACATGATGTGTTTTAAAATACCATTAAGAAGGATGCACCCAGAAAGGCAACGGAACCAGCAGGGAAAGCGATTTGCTCCATATTTATACTCAAAAAAAGGGATTTCAGATCCAGCCTTTCCTAGCCTCCTGGGCTGGCATCTACCTCCCTCTCCGTGGAGCACGCTGCTCCTGCCAGAGAAGCCCTGCACACCAGCTCCACAGCCAATAAATCCTCTTCTGCATTAAACATTGTGGGTCTCAATTAATTAAATGAGCACAACAACCACAGTCCCCTCAGCAATTAGAGAAGTGGCTGAGTAATTAGATGGAATGTTAATTTAATTTCCAGGAGGGGGAAAGAAAAAGAAAGAAAGGAAAAGAAGAAGGAGCAAATGGGATTACATTTGATGAGAGGGAAATTAAAAGTCACTTAATCATAGAGCAATTAAAGTTCCCCAAACTATGTAGCTAAAAAAAAAACCCTAGAAGGACAGGACCACCAGCATGTATAGTGAACGATGCTCACCCAGGTAAAATACCAGCGTACATGGATTTGTATAACACCCACCCCAGCTTAGCCTTGCCTTTCCCCTTCGTTAGGGAACCAGGAGAAGGCCATTGCCTTGCAAACAACTGCTTCATCCTGGCCGTACCTCCAGATAATGCTCTTATCAGCCTTCCTCAGCTAAGTAAGATCAGTCGTCCTCTGCCAGGAGAAACAGAGATGCAAGGCGAGCAACTCCCCGCAGCCCAGAGGCCGTGCCGCAGGGAAACTGGGGCTGGGGGTCCAGGGCACGGACAGGCAGGGTCACCACCAGTGTGGGCAGCTCCAGGGCTGGGGGCCACCCCCAGCGGCGCCAGGCTCCATGCAGCTGCACCCTGCATGGCACGTGCCCTCCCAGCGGGTTGTCTCCTCTCTGCATTTTTTTATATCTGTTTCTGATTTACATATTGCTTTCCAGCCATTTGGAGCATCCGCAGGTACCAGGTTTCAGCCAGGACCCTTCCGACAGACCACGAGCGGTCCCACGACAAGCGATGCCCGGAGCCCATCGGAGGGTTTGCTCTAAGGGTTGGAGGCTGAAGTGGAAAATTCCCCCCTTGGGCATAAGACATGGGCAAGACATTCAGCACCAAATTTGCCAGAGGGCTGACAGCCCCCCGTGAGGTCTGGTGTCATCGGAGGGGCTGGAGCACCCCAGCACACACCTTTCCCTTTCCTGACCTGCCTTTCAGGGTGGTAGAGCCATCGTGGGATACACGTTCCCCAGCCCCTCCATGATCAGCGAGAAGCAGGGGTACGTGCCAGGCTCTTGGGTGTGATGAAGCTGCCTGAGTTCAGCTCCTGGTGGCCTCTTGCCTTATCCCAGCCTGCAGCAAGGTTTGGAGATAAAGGTAGGTTTTGTTCTGTTTAATTAGAGCTGGCGTGGCAGAGCTTCTTGCTGCCAAGGGCTGACAGGCAGATTAATTAATCCGCTCACCGTTGTCACTCAGAGACGGCTCCTCAGCAGCAAAGTGGGGGGAACCCTGGAGAGGAGCCTCAGCAGCGCAGAAAAGCCGGTGGGGAGAAGCGATGGAGGACGATGTTTTCTCCCTGTTGATGCTTTTCCCCTTTTCCCCTCCCAGGGCTCAAACTTCCTGCGAAAGCCGGAGCTCCTTTAGCTACAGAGCTGAAGGACTCAAACCCTCCACCACGAAACCGTCTGGGACAATGGCAGGGGTTTTGCAGAGGGTAAAACAGGGAGTTAATGCCCCTGCAGACCTTTGGGAAGCAGCAGACGGTTTGCTAGCGCTAGAAGTCTGATTTTATTACAGAAAGCCGTGTGAAACAAAGCAGAGCAGAAGCCTTGTGCGAACGCTGTGCCTCCAGCCGGCGAGCAGCCCGCCAGGCTGCAAACGCTCGTGCTAATTCCAGTACCCACAACTCACTGGCTTTTAATTACGATGTGGTGCGTTCACAGCAATCCAGGAGGAAAAAACTATTTTCCGCCAAACAGCTGTGTCTGAAATGTTATTCAAAGGCTGGAAGCAATCACAGCGAGAATGAATGGAGGTGTAACAGCAGCTCAGAGCACTGGACTGTCACTCAGGGCCAAGTTGGATGTTCCCAGCTCCGCCGACATGTCACGGGCAGGGTTTAGTGCTCACGCCCTGCTCTTCCACAGGGCCGGCTGCTTCCCATCTCCAGCTGCCGGCCCCATGTGCCGATGGAGGCAGGCGTGCAGGCAGGCAGGCAGGGAGGATTGTAGGCTGCAGCAGGTACGGACTTGCTTGAGAGAAAAGAGCAGTAGGAGAGCTGAGACTGAGTCCTGGGGAAGGCTCAGGGGGAACAGTTGTGGTCACTCGGGCTCAAGAAAAATAAGAGGAAACTGGGATGGGGGAAGAGGAACTGGGAATCAAAAGAAATAGTGTCCAGCTTGCAGGCAAGGACTGCGGGACCTGGGAAACCAAAGACCGAGGAGGTGGGATGGAGCGCTGTAAGAACCCTTGCAGGCAGCAGGGACCGCAGGGAGAGAGGGTGGCGATCTCGGCTGGAGATGAACATTTGCTCTGGTGTAAATGGGCACTAGCTGGCTGTGTATAAACCTGGAGGACAACTCCCAGTCCTTAGGGAGATAGAAACAGCTTTGCTATGCAAAAGCCTAGCTGCTTTTGGGGTAAGGCCACGTGATATAAGAACTCCGTACAAGGGCCCTTTCCCCTCCATGGGTTCCTCTGCGCGTCCCCCCCATAGACAGCCTGGCCCCAACGTGCTGCCCTGCGGCAGTACCTGCACCCAAGCTGTCCCACCGCAGCCAGCACGCTCCGGCTTCGCTCCAGCCTTTCTCTTGGCCTCGGGCGCAGCGTTGTCCCAGCCTGGCTGGAAAAAAACAGGTTTAGGAAGACAGAAGAGTGGCATCTCCCTCCTCGGGGTCACATCCCCCTCCAGCGGCTCAGGGGGCTCCCCGCCCTCCCCAGCTCAGCCCCAAACCCCGTCCCCCATCATCAGCCAGCCTCCTTGGGCTCCCCAGGTCTCTCCCTGCGGATCCCTTCCCCTCCGCAGCATCCTGGGGGCAGCTAGAGCCAGACCTCTGCCCCATCCAGGTCTCCTATCCCCCCCAGCCGGGTCCACAAGTCCTGCCTGGAGTTGGTGTTAGCCCCCACCATGCCACAGGGGCATCCAAAAAGCTCATGGGGGATGGTTGTGGAGGAGGGAATTGTTTTATGTGCACTGCAGTCACTCCTGAAATATGGCTTTTCTGGGCGCTGCGCACATTTAAAGAACACAAATAAAATTAGGGGTGAAGCACAAGTGCCAACGCAGTGCCGGGCGTGAGACAGCCAGGACTTTACCAAGAGTGAGTGAGTGCGTAAGCCCTGTCTCTCCAAGGTGTGAAGGTCTGGCCTTCATCGGCGAGGGCATGCCGCCGGAGGGGAGCCGGGCTGGGCTGCTCCCGCACAGGGCTGCTCCACCTGGCTACGTGCAGGCTGCAGGCGAGAGGCCAGGTCCTGTCCCGCATCCCTCGGCGATGCCCTGCCTTCCGAGAGCCGCCGTGGGCAGCACTGCTGGACCATCCCCAGGAACCTCGCAGGGGAAGGGCAGAGGTGGCTTGGTGCTTGGCTGGTTTTCATGGGATGAGAACTCGCAGGCTCAGAGATCCCCCAGCAGATCCGCTTGGATCCAAACAGCCCAGAAAGGGAGCAAGGAGGACTTTTCCCTAGTGGAAAGGTCTCCTCATTGTGCAAAATACACACAGAGGCGCTTCACTTTCCCAATTCCCTGTCTTCCCGGGCAGCTCCCGTGTCACCCCAGCTTGCCCGGACCAGGATGGCATAAAACAGTGTTTGCTCCGAGACCATCCCCACCTCCACGAGCCCTGGGGGGAACCACACGATCTGCTCCCGGGGTTTTGCAGAAGTTGCATAAGCCCCACATGCCTCCGGGATGCTGCTGCCCTTTACTGTTTATTTGCTTAGCAGCAATTATAGCAGCGTAATTATAATCAGTGCTCGTTTACATAAAGAATCACTTTGCTCGGCTTCTGGGCCCCCCTGCTCTGTGAGCCACGTGCCAATACAAACCTTGGGAGCGCAAAAATTAACATGACACTAGGTCCAGGGAAATGGAAAATAGGAGAGAAGGAGGGCGAGGGCCCCCCCCAGCCAACTTGGCCCACATTCCCCTCCGGATGAGACGCTGGGAGCACTGGGGTGTTTACATGTGCTGTCAAAGGGAAGGGTTCGGCTACTCTGCACCTTTTAGTTGTGAATTAACAGCCAGCCAGCTCCACCCCAGTAATTAATGGGTTTGTACAGACTGGCGGGGGGGGCATCGCTCCTGTGCTTGCTCCTTGCTACCTATAAAAACCAGACATGCTTATGCTGGATCAAGCATTTGGGCAGGGTCAAAACTCAGCTTTTCGAGTGTGTGCAGCACATTGAGCCATCAACGAAGGACAGGTTAAAAAAAAAAAAAAAAGTCCAGAGACTCAAGCTGATCCTGAGTTTTCTTCCCTGCAGCAAGCTGACTTGGCTCTACTCCTGAGAAATCAAAGAAAAGGCTGTAAGTATTAGGTTGATTTTCAAAAGAGTTCCCGTTTTAAATAAGCTTTTTAAATAAGACCCAGGTTTTCGAGTGAGCTCGGTTCAGGGCTGCCGAAGACAGCAGCAAGGGAAGAAAAACTTTTCATCCACAAAGACTGTGCATGAAAATATTTGCGTTTTCTTCCTCTGCGCTTTCAAGACTTGGATGAAAAAAAAGCAGCCTTTTCATTTGGGGGGAAAAAAAATCCCAAAGTCGATTGCTCTTTTCCAAAACTCAATAGGTGAGAATAAAGCTGGTAACTAAAAAATTTTGGTTTTATAATCAGGTGCTTTGATAAGCGTTTGGGGAGCTCCTGTTGAAAAGCAGCTGTATTTGGAGGTTCTATACTGCTGCCACCCACACCCTCATCCTAGTCAATTCTTGCCCTCACCTCTTCATATAAAAAACTAATCTGAGGTTTTTGGCAGATCTATGAAAGTTAGGAGCACGCGGACGCCAGGGATGGGTGGTGTGGCATCAAGACATCTGCACGCCGTCATGAGAGTCGGAGAGGAGCATCAGCTTCCCCGGCAGAGCCAGGCTCTCCAGCAGCCTCGGCCGTGTCTCTTGGCTGTTTTTGGACAAGTTTGCATGACCCCAGACGTTGCATGTGGTGGGGTTACCTTGGTCAAAATCAAAAAGGATTTATTCCCTTTGCCAGGCTGCAAGTGTGGTCCAAGCTGCTGGTCCTGGAGTGTTTTAGTGGGCGTGGTGGTGTTGGTTGATGGTTGGACTTGATCTTACAGGTCTTTTCCAGCCTTAGTGATTCTGTGATTCTGTGTCTGCTGCCCTGTTGTGCAGGACAGGAGAAAGACTGTCCCCAGAGTTTGTGTCTGGGCTAATAATTATTATTACTGGGAAGGGCAAAGCCCACCTCTTCAGTCCTCTCTCTTCTTCCCCTTCCCCAGGATTCCCAGATTTTTTAAGTGTTTCCCCACTGCTAATTGTAAATTACTTATGCACTTAGAAGACCCGCACCCTTTCCAGCATCATCCCCCGGTCCTGCAGCCCTGCTCAGGCACAGAGTGGGTGAGAGGCTGAAAAAGGCCACCGGCAGCAGCTCTGCTCGCTATCCTGTCCTGCTAAACTCTCCGTGCTTGCCTCTGCCGTTTCGGAAGCGAGCTCACCCACCACCCCTCTCCAGGGCACAGAGCCGAAACGGTGAGACAGGTCCCTGCTGCCTTCACACCCTTCCCCTGCCTCCCAGGAGCTCTTTGGCTTTCCTACTTCAGCAGCCAGTGACTGGGGGTATTATTTTTCCCAGGGCTTTTTTTGGGATTTAAATAGGATCAGCGAGGCAGGAAGAGCGGGTCACAAGGGAGAGGATGTCTGTGAGTGCCTGCCTCAGGAGAGCACTTGTCTGGGCTTCCCGGCTGCTCAGCCCGTGGTCTCCGGGATCTGTTCTCTGTCCAAAGCAGCGATGACAGGCTTTGCGTCGCTCCCGGCAGCCACCTCGGTAAGGGGTATTCACCCCGAGGCCGGTCATGGGAGATGAGGATGGTTTGCCTAGAAGTCACATCATCTGTGTTTTAAGGGAAGACATTCCAAATCCCACTTATCCTTTCTCTCCAGCAATATCTTCTTTGCTCCGGGAGACGCCCTTCCTGGCCAATAGCCCGTGCACTGCGGATCTGCTCAGCACACCTCTACAGACGGACCAGCACCCAGTCAGATGTCTTTGAGTCCAACAGGAGTTACTGAATAGCTGGCAGAGATCAATCATGGAATAATATGGTTTTTTATGAGCTGTTTGCATTGCAGAGATGTTATAAATCACCCAGAGACAACCGGTGTGCGGGTGAGGCAGGCTCGGATGGCGGATGAGGTACCTATAGATGAGATGCAGAAAGCAATCACGCATGATGAGCCAGTCCAAGGTTTTGGTTTCATCGATTATGTGTCAGTCTCAACAAAAGAATGTTCAGGAAATAAACCAGCAGAGCTCATCACTCCTGCAATTCCCAGCTACCAAAATCAGTCGAGAGGGCACCAGCAGCAGCAATAGAGCTGGTTTGTAAAAGGGTTTGAGTAAGGCAAGGCTAGAAAGTGAGGACTCCTGCCACAAAAGCCCTGGACTGCCCAGACACCTTGGGGATTTTGGTGTCCCAAGTGCCACCAGCAGCTGTAAATCCACAGGTAGTTCTTTCTCTTTTGTGAATTTTGATCCCTCCCGCAGCGCTTACTGGTTCCCTGGGGCTATAAGCCAAAAATGTGCAGGGTTAATGAGTTAAAATTATTTCATCCTGACACACAGGCAGCAGCCTCAGGGTGAGACCCAAGGTCTCTCTGTGCCCATCAGGACTGGGGTGTCCCAGGCAGGGGGATGCAGCAAGGATGCTCGGGCAGGGCAGCCCTCTCCCCCCGACACCATCCCTTCCTCGCTCTCTCGCTTTCATTAGCACTGATCGTTCCTTTGGGCATGGAGCCAAAGTGAAATCTCATCTCCGGAGGATACATTTTTAGACAGTTTACAGAATCTGGCTTCCTGCTTTTAAATATCTTGGGTTCTTTTGTTTCCCGTCACCTGCAAAGTAGGTGTGAGAAAAGTCAGTGTCCCCAAGTGACTCTGCGGGCGATCTTGCCATGAGTGGGCAACCTCCGTGGCCTTGGAAGGAGCCAGAAGCAAAGTACCCTGAAGGCATCCAGGCATGCTGAGCGAACCTGCAAGCATCCTGGGCACTGCTGTCACCTCCTGCTTCCCCACTTCTGCGATGGGGTACAACCTTCTCCCCTGCACGATGTGTGGACGGGACAGGAGAGGACCACCGTCAGAGTGGAGGTGCTGAGACACAAAGCTGTAATAAAACAAAACAGCGGAAGGACCCACCAGCATCAGTTCTGAGACTCCATGACAGCTCCTCATCAAGTCCTGGGATGGGCCGAAGGGCCAGCACCACCGTGGAGGTGGCGTGTCAGACCCCAGCATATTTCTGAGTGTTTCTTCTCGCCAGGCAAGCCCAGGCCAGGCGTGACACAAAGCGTGCTCTGTCTTGCACATCCTCTTGGCACCGGGTGCGTGCTGGCACAGCCGCCCACCACGGGAAGCTGCTGGCGGGGGGGACTTGGCTACCTCGAGGCAGGAGTCAAAGGGGTTTTGCTGTGCCTAGACTTCTCTTCACGGCTGCTGGCTTAGAGAAGCTTTTGAGATGACACCGTCCCTGGACCATCCCGTTCATTCCTTTCTTCAGAACTGCAGCAAGTGGTTTTCCCAACGACAATTTTACATCAAGTGGTGTCTGCTGGAGCAGAAAAAAAAATTGTATTTTTTTTTACACAGTAACCCTGTCAAATGCTCTGGAAAATTGTGTGTCTTCCCTTCTTAGTGTCAGCTAGCTGTCAGCAGCTTGGCACTCGTCTCCAACCCTGAGCTCAGAAACCCACTCCAGGCTGATGAAGAGCCCCTGCAGCCAGGCAGCAGCTCTCGGGGCGAGCGCAGCCCGACCAGGGGTGCTAAACCCCGGCTCTGCCCCGGGGAGCCCCAGGGCCCCTCCAGCCCCATGGACAGGGAGGATGCCCCTCTCCCTGCAGCAGGATCACGGGGTGAGGTGAGATTTCCAGGAATTGCTTGAGCAAGAGAAGCAAAGTTGGAAGGCGCTGGAGGCTGTGCTAGCTCAGCAACCAGGGGAGACACTGCTTTGTTTGTAAGACATCGCTCTTCAACCACAAGCTCAGCAGCAGCTCCCACGCCATAAAGGATTAAGCGAGGGCTAAACACAAGGACAGCACTCTCAAGCTTTGGGAGCAAAGGTGCTCAGGAGCTCTGCTCCCGGGGACTTTGCATGGAGGTGCTTGAGCATCTCTGCTTGTGGGATGCCCTCGGGCCACCAACGCAGAGCACGAGGTGGTGGGTCCCCTTGCCAGGACCCCTGGCACAAGCCACGCGAAGGGCCAGAGCCACCCCTTGCCCTGGGCCACGGAGGCCGCATCCCGGCCTTTTGTTCTCGAAAGAGAGCGTGCAGGCAATTGGGTGCCAGCCACAAGAGCTTGTGCTGGTGCTTGCTTCCTCCCTTGGCACGCAGCGGTGCCGGGCGCCTCTGGCCAATTCTTGCTTGCGTAAACAGCCCAAGTAACGAAGATAAATGAGGCTAAGTGGCAGGGGAGGGCAGCACATCGGCTGCCAGCCAGCCCTTCCCTGTGAATCGGGGCACGCTGCAGGGCTCCGGGGCCATGCTCTTGGTCAGGGACTACAGCATCCCACGAGGTGCTTTATGAGATGCCTTAGACTGGCTCCCCCAAATCACCGACTGCTTGTTTTAAGAGGATGAACAGGGGTTTTAAGGTGGTTTTTCAGACCAGCAAAAGAATTTACTCATGGAGAAACACATCTCCACATAAAATAGTCCAACTCAGTGAAAAAAAATGTTCCTCGAGTTGCAACCATTCCTTAGGCATTTCACAGAGCCAACCTCAGGCACATGTGCTCATAACCACGGCAAGATTTCCCGTGGCTTTGACGGGAGGGGGTTCAAAGCCTGTTCTCACCAGGCAGAAGGTTCTCCTACTCACCGGGTCTCAGCCCACAGGTGAGCACTGCCACTACCTCCATGTTGCTCATCCAAGGAGGCTGACGTCTCCTTGGTCCGTGATGGCAGTCAGAGGAAACCAACCCCTGCGGTGATGCTGATGCTTCCCACCGACGCAGAGCCTTGACCTGCTGCCCCAGTCCCGGGGTCTGGGTCTGAGCTGCATCTTCTAAGGGATACAAGAGGTTAATATTAAAAAAACCCTGTCTTGAGCCATGCTAATGCCTCGGCAGAACAGAGCACCCCTGCCAAGAAGCTTATCTGAGGCTCTTTGTGAACAAAGTGAACCCTGGAAGGTGGCGAGGCTCAGTGACAGGGAGCAGGGATGCAAGCCAAGACCGCTGCCTCTGGCCAGAGGAGAAATTTCCATCTTAGAGAGGAGCCACCCCATTCCGATAACCCTGCTGTTCCCATCATGGCGGGGGGCCTCGGGGGGGCCGGGGACCCTGCTCCCTGGGGGCTGCGGGCAAGGCCCAGCTCTGTTGCGGTAGCATCTCATGGCTCTGACTGCACAGACGGACACCTCAGCTAAAAAGCATCCATAAGGGATGCAGCCCCGGGCAGGCATCTCTCCACTGAGCTCCACGGCGGCTCTGCCTTTCTGCTGGCTTCTGCACCTTCTAAATTGGGACAGAAAAGAGCCCCCTCGCCCAGTCATCAACCACTGCAGCGACACGGTGTTTAGTGCCTCTCTGCTTCGCACACTGTAGGTTCAAGCTCCCGCAGAAACGGGTATCACACCAGATAGATACAATGAGCCTTTCAGCCCTTAAAACCTCTGGAAATAAACTTGAATGAGCCGTATGTCTAATGAACGTGTGGGAAAATCTCAGAGCAGCCAGAATTTCACAGAGGCCCCGACTCGAACTTTTTGCTTCCCAAATCCTCCCGAGGCAGCACGGATTGGGAATGGAAAGAGAGTGACTCCAACCGAGCGCTCTTTCCATCCCAACGCCCAGCCAGGGTCGACAAAAATCAGCTGTGACCGAGCACAGTCTGTCTATAACTCTGTGTTTATTTTTAATCGGGTGAATTGGTGGCTCAAAACTGAGTTGGGCCCCTCCAGTTCCTGGAAATTTAATCCATGGATCACTTCTCTGGAGCTACCGTGCAGCAGCTAAGTGACCCCGGACTTAGAGCCCTCTCCGTGCATCTGGGAGGCAGCATCGCTTGGCCCGTGATTTACTGTGCTTTGCAGCTGGAAAACCCGCTGCAGCCTCAGGCAAGCTCAGCGGGAAAAACATAAGGGAAACCCTCTGCCCTTGCGGCTAGGGAAAGGCAGAGAAAACTATGCAAGGTAGAAACACAGGGGAGGGACCACCGGGCTGGACTAGAGATGTGAGGGCAGCTGCATCCTGCTGCTTCAGGTGCAGACAACCAAGTCAAGCAGTGCAACAGCCCTTCTATGAGCTCCAGGTGGGCACCGACCTGCTCCCGATGGCTCCTCCTCTCCAGGAGACTGGAACTCACTGTCCCAGGTTTGCGTTGCTCTCCAAAATCAGTGTAGGAGACTCGTGAAATGTTTCTTGCTCCCTGGGGCACAAGAGGAAGAACAGGTCTGTCTGCTCCCGGAGAGACGCCAACAGATAGGAGCTGGTGTGGAAAGATCCCGATTAGACTTGGCAGGCAGCACGAGCAAAACTTCCTCTTATCCTCGCGCGCCCCGCAGTCGGCAGAGCTCTCCTGCTGATCCTCTGGAGTGGCAGCGGGGTTTAATCTCCATGGAGATGGGTCTAATATAAGTCCGTGATCCGCTGCAGGTGGTGGCTTGGCTACTTACAGTTCATGATGAGCCAGACTACCTTTTTAGCTCTGTTCTCCATCCCTTTTGGCAGCCACCCTGGACCGTGGCGATCTGGATGCCGGGACAGGGCTCGGGAACAGCAAGTGCTCGCAGAGCCTCCAGCCTGTGCGGACGAGGAGGGCAGAAGCAAAGCCCTGGGTGCAGCTGGGGGAAGCCCACAGCGTGGGCAGGACCTCGCTGCTCACGCATCCGCAGCGGTCAGTATTTGGCCAGCTCGGAGACGCCGTGTGCGGGCAAGATGTGGTAACCCTGGAGCTGAGGGTGCTCCTGAGCCTGCAGCTGGGAAACACACCCAGAATCTCACTGCAGCTCCTGGAGTGGCGTTTGGCTTTCTCAGAGGATTCACCATTAGTGATAGATTTATCTCGGGGTTTACTTTCCTTCCTTTGCAAAAACCCTGTTTGGACAATGCACAGCAACATCCTTGCTTAGTACAGACAGGGATTAAAGTGAGCAGATGCTTGTTTGCTCGCACTAGCCAGGGAGTTGGACCTAAAACATTCAACAGAGTGAGTTTGTCTTTTCCCAGCTGGAGACTTCCCTCTGTGTGTTTTGAAGCTGGACTCCGTGCTCTCCGTAGCCCAGAAGGCCTCTGGCACACACAGCCAAGCTCCCCGATGTGTGGTCCTCCGAGCGCCGGTAGCCTGCAAGGCTGCAAAAACGCACCCGCGCATTGGACCTTATAGAAAGAGACCCAACGAGGCCGCATCGCATACGGCTGTAGCTGGCACATCGTTCTACAAGCAAAAGGCATCCTTTGGCATGCGATAAAACTTATGTGAGGTAGCAATGCAGCACAGCAGACAGATTTTGGAGCTGCTGATGGACAGAGAGATGACAGTATGCTGAGGGACAGTAGGTTTGGAGCTGAACCGTTCGGATGCCTGCAGGGCGAGTTGCTCTTCCCATTAGCTGCAGCTGTTTCATTGCCGAAGCTGGCTGTTTTTTATGGAATCGGAGTCGAAGGGGCTAGTCCTGGCATCCTCAAAATCAGTTGCCATGGCAGAAGACTTCCAAGAACCCAATCTTACCGCGCTGGCTGTTGGCTGGCACTCACCTGCTCTTGCTTTCTGAAGCCAGCAAATGGGGAGCAAGGGAGCCAGCAGGCAGAAGGGTCTTCTGCATGCAGGTTTTCCCTCCCTGTCATTCTTGTAGTGTCAACAGGACAGACCAGGATGGCTGAAGACATTTGCTAAGAGAAGAAAAAGCATAAATAAGTAATGAAAAGGTGCTGTAATGGATGGACTCTAATTTAGATTCTCAGAGAAGCCTGTTGTTTCTGGGATTATTCCCTTTCCTCTGCCAAAAGGAGACAATCAAAGGAGCTGAACACCTCAGCACTGCTTCTCAAGGTGATGGCAGATTATCCGGCTTTCTTGCTCATCACAGGCTCTCGCTCCAAGGATTGACAGAGCTGTTGCTCTCTCAGACCCACGCTAAAAGACACAGCTTTATAGAATGCCTGGGCACAAGGACACAGAAACGAGCCTTTCCTGGGACCTTTAATGCAGGACTTGTGCGCAGAGTGGAGCCCCACAACACCAGACCTCCAGAACTGCCCAGGTCTTCTTTGGCCAAGGGCTAGGAATACTCTTAGCTGTAGCCTCTGCTCACACTCACTCTGGTACCTACATATGTAGTCGGGGCGGTGTAAATACACCTTGGCACACCTGAGAATGAAGCAGGAGGGAAGAATATTAATGCCACAATGGGAAAAACAACACCCATCACCAAGCAGAACCTAGCAGAGGGTTTAAACATCTGCTGGAGGCTGTGGGAAGTCTGGGCTCACCGCCTCCCCATCCCATCTCGCAGATACCAATGCACTGAACGAGCCTGATCCAGACCCCACACAGCCAAAGACGAATCACTGCAGGTGAAGGGGACCCAGTTGCAGCCCTGCGTGGGACAGACCTCTCCCATCCCGCTCACTGGTTTCCAGTGGCCGAGGCTGCTCTCCCGCATGGGCAAGTGGGAAGCTGGAAAGAGGGACAGGTACAGCCTCTGTCCTCCGTGACACACCGGGCCACTGCGAATCACCCATGTCCCTGGGAGCAAAGACAAGGCAGGGATTTTGCATTCCCATCCCCACCACAGCTGGCTCCAGGACAGAGCACAGGGATGCATGGCCATCCCTGTGCCAGCCCTTACATCGCAGTACGGCGGCTTCGCAGAGCCGCGCTGGTTGTGCCTAACCCGCTGCGGTCCAGCGTTCTCTGGCTGAGCCTCCCTCGCAGGAAGCACTGACGGGCTAATGGTTGTGTCTGAACGTATTAACCAAATTACTCGCTGCGCTCTCTGTTTTCCTAGAGCCCCCGCCAGACCCCAAGACTATTTATCTTGGCTTTGAACCCTCCGCCCCTCACTGCGCAGCATGAGCACATAACCGCAGAGATTTGTTAATAGAAACCAAAGCAGAAATCACCACCGAGACTTGCAGGCAAGGGGCCTGTCCTATTACGACAGCTCAGAGCCTTGCTAATTGGTGTCACAAACAGGATCTGCCGGGTTTTCCAGACATGCTGCTGCCTGAGGCTGCTGCTCAGAGGGATCAGGCAGGGGCAGCAGGGTCTCAGCGCTGTCACCTCCAGCCCCGTGGCCACTTCCCCGCTCCTGCCTTGCAGCCCTGCGGCAATGGGATTGCAGCCAGCCCAGCACCCGGAGACCTCCTCGCCTGTGCCCAGTCCTGCCCAGGGACTCTCCCATACTCTGCTTTCATTTCATGGCATGAGAGTCCCAACTGAGCTCAAAGGCACAGCGTGCAAGGTGCTGCACACAGCCCCGGTGATAGATGGGTCCACCTTCTCTTGTCAGAAGAGATAAGGATCGACAGGGCACAGACCTACTGGTGTGTTTGCCAAAGTTGGGAGCAAACATCAGCTCTCCTGGACCTTATGCTGGAGTGACTGCAGAGCAACTAACTGGGGGAAGGCCTCCCCCCATCGCTGTCAAAGAGCGAACCCCAGGGCCATGGCAGCGGGGTTCCGCTCCACGAGTTCCCCAAAAGTTTGTCTAGTCTGATTTTAAGCAGCTCAAGCACTGAGGTCCCCTTGCTCCCTTTGGGAGACTCTAAGGCCACGTCTACATGACAGATTTTATACTGCTTTTCCTCATCCGCTTGGACTTCAACCCAGCTGAGACCATCTGGTGTCAATGGCTGTGCAGAGGTTCCTGTTTCAGTTGAAACAAGATCTGAGGTTTGCTCAGCCTCAACCATACATTGAGGCTGCAGCAGTTTAAACAATAAACCTAGGTCAGAATTAGATGGCATGGTGGGCCCTGAGTCCAGGCATTTCTCCACAACAGCCTCACATTGGTCATGTAGACCCTGGGGACAGGGAGCAGACTTTGTGGTGGTTCCTTCTGTTGAGGGGTAGACCTTTGTCACCCTGCCAAAATCAGAGGTCACTTGCACGAGGGACAAACCTCTCCTTAGCTCTGCATTCCCTCACCAGGCTTCTGTCCTTCTCCCACATCCAGAAGCTACTATGAATGCAAGATGTCAACATCTCAGCAGGTTTCTGGAGCACACGGCCGTCCGGCCGAGGGGCAGAGCTGTTATCTGAGCAGTGTAAGAGTAGCCAGGTGACCTGGGGCCATGGCCTCTGTGCAGATCTGTTCGGCCAGGGCTAATTTCCTAGCAGGGAGGCAAGGATCTAGCATTCATTCCCCCTGAGTGAATGAAATCTGCCTTGAATTTAAATGCAATAATCTCAGCCCAACCCTACAAACCACAATTGAAACTTCACAGTGAAAGCCAGTGTGTTTTGAATAACGCATCGCTAAAGGTTTCCCAGTTCATAACACTCCCAAGCCAGTGCAAAATGCACAGAGATCCGTGAGAGAGAAGCACTGGGTAAGTGGAAACGCTGCTGGGACTGTTTCTTATTTACAGCCAAGCTGCAATCACTGCAGAGAAGGGCTGGAAGGGTCTGCATCATTTTTATCATCTCCCAGGACAACAGTGGAGATCCTCTGCAGGTGTAAATTGCCAGAGCTTAGTTCCAGGGGAGATTCTCTGATTTACCCTACACTGAGGACCCAGTTTCATTGCTAGGACAGAAACATCTGTCCCAGCTATCTGTCCAGCTACAACTGCCCATCCTTAACAGCAAACACAGTGCAGTGATGACCTTGGTGTTACTGGATGACTAACATCATCTCCAGGGAAATCCGTCTTGGTTCCAGTCATTCCTACCTGTTCTCAGATCAGGGTCATGGGGCTGTCACCAGAGGTCAATGTTTTTTGCACAGCACGAGAGGTTATCTTCAGCAGCACTGTGACGGTGATGTACCTCTCAGCCAGGCTTTGACGACGGTGGGGAAATCTAGGATTGGAAAACTTTCTCCCACTTCCAATCAGTGGGGATAAATCTTGCCTCAAATATTCTTGCATCCTGAAACCTTGTGCCTAGACAGAAACAAATGAAGCGTCTTATGTTTTAAGCAACAGGCAATGAGAACGCATGAAGCGGACAGGTCTGCAAACAGGCAGAGGGTTGGCAAGCATTGCACAACTCACAAGACTCTGCAATGGCCGGACTCAGTCCAGCGCCCGGGCAAACACCTCTGAGCTGGCTGAAAACACAACAGCTCTCTTCCTCTATTGGCTTCGTTATGGTTTGGATTACATTAGCCATGAAAAAGGTCCTACCGCTGCATGGGGCTGCGTACGAGATGTTTTCCTCCCATAAACTGAACCACCAGACCAAGGTCAAAGTCACTCGATGCACTGGAGGTGTCTGCTAAGTCTTGTGCTGGTCGGTACTTGGTCCGGAGCATCCCTCTGATCCCCACTGAAAAGTGGCATCCAGGAGCTTTGGAGCTACCTCTTCTTGATTAAACCAGCCAAACCTCTGTCTCCATCGGGAATGCTGCCTTCTCCCACATATTCCTCACTACCCAACAGGGATGGAAGCTGGTTTCCTTCACCCTGCAACTCTGACAAATGAGGTCATTTTATTTCCTGAGCAAGATAGTGGCCAAAGCCCCCCAGCAGCTCACAAACACCATTTTAATTAAAATCTTTATTCAAAATATAAGTCACAGCTAATATTTGGCATGAAATACTCAAAAGAGAATGTGCAGATCCCAGCCCTGAGCAACCGAATAGCAGCTGATTTCCTTTTAGTCTATATACACACATATGCACATACATATAAATATATATATCTCCATACATTCATATATACAGAGAGCAAGAGAACTTTTAACAAACCTGTTCGGACTCCCTAGATGTACAGAAGTCACAAACCAGCAGGCAATCGTTGTAAAATTTCACTTCAGTAATTTTCAGAACCGTGAAGTGCTTCAAGAAGAAAAAAAGGGAAGACCCCAGCGTCTGCTGGCACCACCAGAGAGGACAGGCGAGGACATCCATCTTCATCCTCATTAGCGCTGGAAAGAATGTCTAACTGCGTTTACGATGGAGAGCAGCATCTCAGAAGTTACGGGTTGTTTCCTTGATAATAAATCTAACATCACGATCGAACGTATCTTGGGTATTTCGCTTTGCTGAGCCGTGCTTAACAGCTGTTTTCGTAAGGCCAGACTTGGTTAATCCAAACAGAGGTGCCTCTGTCGATTTTCACTTGCTGCAGACAGGGCTGAAAGCAGATTTCAACATCCTGAACTGGTGTAAGAAAGGAGTAAATCAACACAGGGTGGCAAACAGGGTGTAAAGGAGAGGAGGATCAGCTCTGTACATGGGGAGGGACACACACTGAGGAAGTGCAATCAGCCACTAACAGGGTGCTGAGCCCCTTTTTCTTCAGTGAAATGACTTCTGATGGGCAACAGAGCGAGGGATGCTGGAGCCAAGTCCTGGCAACAGCTCGTGGGGACACGGCAGTGCCGGTGCCACATTGCACTCCCGGCTCCTTGCTCCACAAATCCTCTCCCATGCCAGAACGGGGCTGTTTCACACGTTGCAGTGAGCTGTGCTGGGGCAGCTTTGCTTCCAACCCTGGGGATAGCTGCTAGCACGCTCTGCCCCTCAGCTCATTAAACATATGAAATTTCTGGCTGCAAAAAAAATTAATAATAGTCAGGCCTGTTTCTAACCTTGGGTGGCTTTGCTTTCTGCTTTTGCCATTCTCCTCTTAATGACTCCCAGTGCTGAGATGCCAAGAGAAGGATTGATATTCAGGCTTGCTCGTTCAGGGATATTGGGCTGATTTTTTTATTGGAGCCAGGAGTAAAGATTTCTATTTTTCTAAGACCAGGGAAAGCATGTTCAGGCTGATAAATATCTGTCAGCAAAAACCATTAGCTGATTAAGTGAACTACAAGGGGAAAATAAAAGACAAAAAAGCCCTGTCATTCCCAGTGGAACTCCTCAATGGCCTTTTCCTCCATGCAGGATTTCTAATAGATTTCTTAGAGTGTTTTCTGCAGGTCTGCACATGTGTTGGTCTATTAAAGGAATGGGTCATCAGAACTTGTCCGAAATGAACCTCATTCTCAGAAATCACAGTGAAGTAGCTGCCCAGCATCAGCTTCTCCTTTTGGTTCTTCCTAGCACCAAGTATGGGTTACAAATCCAGCATCAGCATCAGGAAGCACCAGCATCCTCTCCAGCGTAGGCACTGGTCAGGGTAAGGAGACCTTACGGGATGAGCATCACATGAAGCTCCAGAAATCCTCGCTTCTAGCAGTAAGGAACATCATTCTTCTGTGCCTCAGTTTCCCCCTCTGAAAATAACAATGATGGCAACTCTGTCCAAAGTAATCATTCAAGCCCCGGGATGGAAGGTCCCCTTTAGCTGGTCCCTGCTGGTGATGGAAGCCCTCACAAGCGTGCCGTAGGTCTCACGAGTTGTAGTGCCACTCTCAAAGCCTCAGTTCCTGGAGCGATCACACACCTCTAGCTGAAGTTCATACACTCTTGGGATCATAGAGAAAAACCTCAGAAACATCACCCCAAAAGCCCTAGAACTAAAAAGCAATGAAAAATGATGCTCGTTATTTCCTCTTTAACCTGCTTGGTTTTCAATACGATGTAGTAGTTTATGACAGATCAGGGACAGGTGGTGGTTTATCACTTTGAAATAATTGGGGTCAGCAATACTGCCATGGGAAACACCAGTCGACACTCTCCTCTCTGTGTAGTTGGCAGCAGTGAAAAACGTGATTTACTGCAGCAGCAAAGGTTTATATCTAATCCTCTCTGTAATCTCTTACTCTAGGAAACTTCAGGATACCGCGGGTGGGAAGCAGGCTCAACCTTAATCTCAGGACTTGCAACAGGTCACAGCAGGACTGATCCTCCATCGCTGTGCATCAGAGCTCGTGCAGGATTACGCCTGGATGTGGACTCCGTACAGGCACGCAAGGCACAGAGCAGCAATGAGCACCAGGAAGGAGAAGGATGGATGCAAAGCTTGACTCAGCACCTCCCGCCTTCCCTCCCTTCTTCCCAGATGTAGTTGGAGAACCAGCATAGCCCCACCATGCCACATTCAATGAGAAAAGCCAAGCATGTCATAAACCAGAAAACTAATTGCCCCCAGATGTCTCATTAAGGCCACAAGAAAATCCTTACAGGGTCAGGAAAACACTTGTGGAAAGCACCAGGAGGTCACCCTGCCAAACCTTCCCCCAGGCTACAAACAAACCTACAGCTTGGTGACACCTGAGCACAGAACCACGAACCTGTGGTTCATGCGGGAGGAGCCTGGCAAGCAGGAGCAACCTCCCATCAAGCAAATAAGCAGCTCTACCTGCTTCCTAGCAGGAATATACTTATTTTGACAAAGAAGGAGGATCACAGACCTTAGGGTGGCTTGGGCTGCCCCTGCTGCCTTTTGCATTGCTGAAAGCAGGGCAGATATTACAGCAGGAGAGGTACAAGAGGTACAAGACTACCCTCCGACTGCTGGCATCTTTTTAACAGCTTACCAAGCATGTATGCCCAATCTCTGCTAAAGCTGCTGTCACCAAAGCCAGGCTTCTCAATATCCCCTGTCCCTGTGATACTAGGCAGGTTTCACTTCCACCCAATTAGCCCTGCTAAACGAGAGGCCACTGTGCACCCTGCAGCAGCCATTATCCCCCGGGACAACGGCCCTGCGTCCCGCCCGGGCGGCAGGAAGCCTTGGGGTGACCGAGGTAATGTTGCTCATGGAGGCTGCTCCATCTGCAACTTGTCCTGCGCCGGAACGGCAGCGGGGAGATAAGGAGTCTCAAAGGTCTCATGGAAAACTCTGACAAGCAGTCTATTTTGAGCTGGCCTGGCTCGCTTTTCCTGCCGGCTGCTGTCCCCGCTCCTTGCGCGCAGGCATGGGATGAGCCGGACCTTGCGTCTCTGGAGGACGGGACAGGGGAGCGAGCTGTCCCCTTCAACGGGAGACGAGCGAAGGCAGCAGCAGTGGGCTCTGATGTGCGTGGGAACATTTCCACCAAGGAAAAGCATCCAGGGCCGGTGAGCGGATGCGCACCGCTGGCTTTGCAGCCTTCACCTGCACCGCAGGCTGCTTTGAGTCCCAGGTTCTCCTTGGAGTGACCCTGGCCTGATGGGCAGGACTTCAAGCGATGTGCTGTCCTGGGCTCCATCTGCAGAATTATTTCAGTTCAGATGCTTTTGCCTGGGGAAGGGGAGGAGGACCAAGTCACAGGCAGGAAAAGTGCAGCAGTCAGGAAATTTAAACTTTGGATTTACTTCTCTGGAGAGGAGCAAATGGGCTTGAGCTCACTCTGCCCATGCTCCACCTTGGCAGCAGAGATGCTCTCATCCAGAGGCCACCCAGAGCAAGAGCAGAGCTGTTCTCACCCACCTGGACCTGCCTGGGTCCCACCGCAGTGCCATGACCAACGAGGACTTTGTTGCAGCGAGCCACCCCATTGGCTTCCCACCCCGGCCCCCACCTCGCCGTTTGCACGCTCGGCGCTCCCTGCCCTTTGGCTGGCCTCACTCCGGCTCCGCAGCGTAGGCTTGGCACACACTGCATCCCTGGCTCCTTACAGCTCCAGCCCTGCTCCGGTACGGCTCCGTCAGGCTAAACACATGGCTCTCCTGCCCCTCCTCTCCGCAAGCCCTGACTTGAGGACATGGCTCTGTCTCCCCGACATCGGGCTCCACGATTTGCTCCGACTCGGTCTCAGACCAAAGCATCCCGCATCCTCATCCCACTTTCTTCTGCTCACCGTACACTTGCTCTCTGATTGCTTCAGTCCCTACCGGCACATGAACGTTGGCTTCACTTCGCTTGTTTGGACACAAAATGTGGCTTAAAAATTCAGTTCACAAAAAAAAAAAAACCCCAAACACAACCCCCCCAAAAACAAACAAAAAACCTCAGCAACCTGGTCCAGGAGCTCTTGGAGGGAACAGAGCTGGGACGTGGCCAGCACTTGTTCCCCACCACACCCTTGCAAAGATGGGAACCGGGGCATTTGTGCTTTAGAGCAGACCAGCCTATTTTGGGAAGAGACGAAGGGAAACCATGACAAAAGCTGATATGGAAAAGTGGATACGAAGCAAGCTGATGACATTTACTTGGTGCCAGGGAGATAAGCCCAGTGCCAGCACGTGCCAGCCAGCACCACCTCGGCAGCTTCCCAAGCAGGTGGGGATGCTCTGAGCACCGGCTGAGCGGGGGGGATGCCCACACCATTCATCCAGCCCACGCTGGGTACGTCCTGGGCATCGTGCAGATGAGAGAGATCTTGCTCAAGGCTGCTCCTAGCTTGGGAGGCTCATGAGAGAGGCAAAGACGTCTGCTGCTGATTCCAGAGAGAGCAATTTTTATGGGATGAGAAAGAGGAGGACTTTGTGACTGAACTGCTGCAGTGTCTGGGAACCGGGTTCCTGGGATATGGGAACTATGCGGCAGACAGCTGGGGACAGGGACTGTGATTCATCCTGGATACTTTGGAAGCAGAGAAAGGGCACAGGGAGCCAAGGCGGTTAAGTAGGGCTATAAGAAGGAGAATAAGCAATGGGCCCAAGGCTTTACAAACTATAAACACTATGATGGAGGAGCTTTGTATTCAAAATAAGCAAAGGCAAATTAAAGGAGGGAATCGGGGAAGGAAAAGACAGCAAGGAGGAGAAAGAGACTGACCAGAGATCTGTGACCAATGCCAGGTGAAGAGAAAGCTCTTCCCAGGTTCTTGCTGGAGACGCATGGGAAGCAGAAGCCTGAGAAAGCGTGTGGAGAAATGAGCAAAGGAGGGCAGAGCTGGCATGAAAAAGAGGGGTCCCCAGGAGAGTCCTGGGATGCTTTTCAGAGCTTCCAAGCAGAAGTGAAAGAACTGGTTTAAAGGGAGACAGGGACAAGGGCTATGCCCCAGAAGCCAATCTGAGAAGCTGGGTCTTGACTCCTGGCTGGGTTTGCATCAAAGCTCAGCTGGAACATGGCACTGTCACATGAAATTACTCAGTGTCCACATCCACCACAAAGTCCTTGCCACGCTGATCCCAGCAGGCATGAAGGAAGGACAGCACTCCCCCCTCTCCACAGGCTAGGAGCCTCACCAACCCAGGCAAAGCAAGAAAGAGAGCAGCCCCGCAGGGACAGGACCCTACAGCCCTCTCCTGCTTGTAGAGGACAAGCCAGTTTTTGTGTCAGTGGCCATGCCAGAACCAGGCTGCTGAAGGAAAATTCCCAAACCCACGACATGTGCTGGTGGGTGGCTCTGTGCTGAAGAGGGAGACTTGCTCCTTGCCCCCAGGAAGACAACAAAGCTGCCTACAAACCCCACCATAAGCACATACTCCCCTTCAGCCTTTGAGGATAAGAAAAAAGACGGATGCATAAGGAGGCACCGGCTTGCCCAGCATTCAGGATAAAAGTCAGTCTCATGGTATTGCTCCAGGTGCAGAGAAACCTGCTCCCACAAGATCTGTATTCCACTCCCTTGGCAACCTCAGGTGTGTTAGATGGCTTGGAGAAGTTTCCAAACTTTGCATCCATATTCCCATACCAAACAGCAGTTGCCTATTTGCCTCTCTTTCCTCCAGATCCCAGCTCCATCCAGAGCCCTCTGCAGACAGTGACTAATATGTTCCACATATCCCAGTTCACCTCTGTGGGGAGAAGAGCACAAATAACATAAGTGGCTTCTTTAGATGCAGGAGGCACCAGCAACTCTTCACAGTGCTGTGAAGCCTGGGAAAGTTTCATCCAGCCAAGATGCTAATCAGCACTACAGCAAACTGCTGAGTCAGGAAAACAGAAGCACAGGATTGATTTGCAGGAAGCAAAGTGCCAGATGCCTTCACATGCGCTCCACTTTCACCCAGCCCAACAGGTTTCATGACTGCTCTGACACGTTCCTCTGGGGTCCCCGAGCTCCAGCACGGTCCCATGGCAGCCTCGTTCCCCAGGGCTTGGGTCCATTCAATTAGTCAGTCCTGCAAGCTCTCTGCAAGTCTTCATGATGGACCTGTATTGATCTGCCCCAGCTCTTAGGCTTCTATCTCCATTTATCAGGCCTTCACGTTCTTTTAATCCCATCTCAGCCCTCCCCAAAGTAATGAGATAAGAGGCAGGCTGGAAAGGCTGATAAAAGGGAACTGAGCAAATCCATTAATGCTGTTTCTGTGCCAGGAATTACAAACCCCAGCCCTTGTTAATTATGCTTGCCAGCCAGAGTCCCAAGACAGCAAAAGCCAAAGAAGAAAGTCAGGCTCACTAATAACTTGTCCCGAGAAAAAAGTTACACCTGGACGCCCAGGACTCTTCGGTTCTTATGCCATGCATGGCATTGACTTCTTGTTTGGGCCCAGAGGTAGGTCAAAGCAGGGTGCTCAAGCCTGAGCAGCTACAGCATTGATTCCGTGGAAGCCTAAACCAGTGCAACTGCTGCTGCCCCAGCCCTGCCCTCTTGGCTGGACGTCTGCCCTGGCCCACGCACTCATCACACCCTGTGCCAAACCATTTCAGCAAGCTAAACTGGCAAAAAACAATTCACTTCAGCTCCCCTGCAGTTCGGCAAAAACTTTATTCCAAAAAGGGTATATTCCGCAGAGCCTGTATGGACCCGCTGAATGGTAACACGGTATGTGCGTTAGGTACGAGCCTTGGCCAGGAGGTGACGGTGACGAACGAGAGCCGAAAGACACGGGATCTGAAGCACAGGTGGAGAATGTGCAGAGACCCTAACAGTACCAAGCTACCGCATGACCAGTCATGAGGGGACACAATTGTCACCCTGCAAGTTGTTTCAACATCTCTGATGTAAAAAACCCAACCAACTCACCAAACCCCAAATCACAGGAGAAGTCAAATTCAGGACATTTTTGTCAAGGTACTAAATCAGAGAGTGGGGGACAACTTACCAGGTCAACTGGAACATGTTTTAATTGCAATCTTTGGAAAAAAGTTTCCTTGTTTAAATAGAGATTAATGGACACTTCAAAAGACACCGTTGCTTTAGTCTAACCCCTCCCCTCCACATTTTCCTTGGTATGTGGCCTAATAGATGTGTCAACAATGTAAAAACCAACAAAAACTAATAAAATAAATAAATCGAGACACTCATCTGACCAACACCCTCTCTGGAACAGCTTCAGATTCTATTTTAATTGATATCTTCTAAAAAACAAATGCTTTCTCAGGAAAAATAAACCATAGCCACTTCAGGGAAAAGCACTGTAAGATTTGCCCAGGATCCCCCAGTTTATGGGAGGCAGGAATCCAGGTCGCTGGTCAGGACCACAACACTGAGCACACTGGTGCAGAAGAGCACAAAGCACCAGTGAGTACCTGATTTCATCCTGACCCTTAAGGTTTTCATCACTTGGGGCTTTTCTCCTCTTTGAGCCATTATTTGGGCTCCTGATGTTTGTTGGTCCAGCAACTGGTATTCTGCAACCCACCCTGGAGCCACCCTGGCACCATGGAAGAGGCTGTTGGTTCTTCTCTTTCCTGGAAGCGATGCCTGTTGACAAGGCGCTCTGTCTTCCTCTCAGCTCCCACTTGAGCAGTCCGAAGGGTCGTTAGGAAATGGACCTAATTATGTTTGATGGATGGGAACTGGGGACTATTACTCATCTCTGTGCAGCAGACAGACCATAAAGGATACTTCACAGAAGAATTCAACTGCAAATGCTGCAACTGCACAGCATGTACCTGGCCTGACTCCACAGACCCAGAACCTCTACCGTTCCCAAGGCTTCAAAACCTGAGCAAAAGGCCACGGAGTGGGGAGGGCAAATATCAAATCAGTGTCCTGACATCCAAAATGAGACCAGGACCTTGCTGTGGCAGGAACTGCAGGGCCACAGAGTAAGACGTTGTTGGAGGCAACCTAGGCTCTGGAGCACGAGCAAATTAATTAAACACAGGAGCCAAAAGAACACACAGAGGCTGCAGCAGAGAGGAGGGAAAACCAGACTTTTGAATAAAGCCAAGGACACCCAATTCCTGTTCCACTTGAATACTTAAAAAGCCTCTATGGGTTCTTCCCACCTGATGGAGCATCTCACGTCTGTGCTCCCCCCTCGGTACAACTGCCCGTGAGGCTGCCTGGTGACCAAGGCTGGGCACTGTTGGGGCTAATAATTCCTGTCTGGCAGCAGCTTTCTTTTTCTTCTGAACCAGTTCCAGTTCACCATGTAGCCTCCAAACACTTAATGCTGTATTGGGGCCATTGTCAGTGGCCTCGGGGCAGAAATAGGAGGTTTAAATGGGAACTGTTGCAGAATGAGAAGTTCATGGGCTAGGCTGGTTTTTGATCCCATTGATAGTGCTCCCTGAACTAGCCCTTGCTGTAAGGTGGTTTGTTAGCTGAAAATGGGCTCACAAAGGCACATAACAGGCATAGATCACAGGAAACCGCAAAACTGAGCCCAAAATTTTAAGTCCACAAATGTTAAGTATTTTCCCCCTCAAAGAAAGGAGAGGGTTTCCTAATTAATGTCCTTTTCTACGTTCTCCATCTCACCTTCTCTGATGGTGGCAGAGAATATCCCACCCAGGAAGATATTCACAGGTCAAAGCCCTTGCTCAAGCATTTTAGTCTTTGGATATGGGCAGGAAGGCTGCAAAATAGTGGAAGAAAGCAACAGAGAAACCCCAGAAAACAACAGAATAAACCCCAGGCCTCTCAATTCCCATTCAGTATTCAAGCTGAAACCAAACAACTTCTCTAAGCTCCTTGTACGCGTGTCCACCTCAATGACTTGGAGATCATGCAGCAGGAGAAATTAGGGCTTTTTATATTACAGCAGAGAAATGTACAAGAGAACACGCTAGGATAATTTAGTTTCAGTTCTATTGGCTGCAGGTAGATTAGCTCAGACCCTGGAACACAACATGCTCAAGCAACGCCTGCAATGGAAATATTCCTGTCATGGCAAAGGGGGAAAAAATAAATAGAATCAGCCAGATCAGTTCCTCAGACTGGCTTTCTGCAATCACAGAAACAGAATTACAGAATCACTAAGGTTGGAAAAGACCCGTAAGATCATCGAGTCCAACCATCAACTAACCCCACCATGCCCACTAAACCATGTCCCACAATGCCTCGTCCACACGTTCCTTGAACACCTCCAGGGATGGTGACTCCACCACCTCCCTGGGCAGCTTATTCCAGCGTTTCACCACTCTCTCAGTAAAGAAATTTTTCCTAATATCCAGCCTGAAATAGTTGCATCAGTGCAAAGGAGAGAACGGTACAGGGCAGTGGAGGCAGCTCACAGGAAAATACATTCAGGAAAAGTGATGCTTAAGCAGACTAGAGGAGGAGGGAGGGTGTGCGAAGCATTTCTTACCCAGACTGCAGTCAGGAAAATCACCTTCCGCTTTAGCTTTCCCACACTAGGTCATCTGGGAGCAAGACCCTGCGGGCAAACAAGAAGGACTGAGCTCCTCCCTGCCGAATGTGCTTCTGTCTCACCATTTGCCTTGCAGCAGGTGCCACAACTCCTGCTAAACACCGTCCCACTTAACCATCCATCAGCGCTTATCAGGCCTTATCGCATCTTAATCCACTGTCATCCCATCCTTCACAGGGAAAATGGGATGAAGCCGCAGGAAAGTCTGCAGAGCGAGATAAAGGCGCCTTCTGCAACCCACGGGAAGACTGCACACCGGGGTGGCCCCAGTAGGCTGAAGCACACAACAAAGCTGCTGGGTGCAGCCGGAGGGTGATGCCAATTCCAGCCAGGACCTGTCAGGGCACCCTGCCCTGAGCCACAGCACCCTCAGCACCCACTCCTCCCGGGCTCTCACAGGCTCATAACCCCCTCTCGTGGCAAACACACAGCCCACTGCTCCCTGACCCCACACAGGAAAGACTTTTCCAACACTGGATCCCGCTCCTGATTTCCAGAGCCCTTTAGAGGCTCTGCCGATGAAGCACATGAATATTGATGATTTGCAGACATGCAGCAGAAAAAGCAGCTGCAGGGAGACAGACCCTCCGGAGCCAAGTTCAGCAAACGCTGCCTGGTGCAGAACACCTCCTGGGGCAGGAGAAAGGAGGGGGAAACACGGAGCTTTGGTGGGGAGAAACGGATTGAGCTTTTCAATAGCGCTTAGGGGATCATGATCCTACCTTTAGTCAAGAAAGGGCAACCCATTCCTTAAATTAAAGTTTTGGGAAAAGCTTCACCTATTCTTAAAACTGAATGACTCGACGGAATAGCAGTTTTACAGCTGGACAGACTTGCATTGCTTGAGTGCTTGCGTTAGCAATCCTGCCTTGTAGGTCAAAACCGGCAGGAACAGGCTCTGGCTACCCATCCCTGACTCACTTTAGGTTGGCTTTTGGCGATTTATTTAAAGCAAGGTCATATTCTTAGTGTTGCCACAGAGCCATTTACACATTTTAACGTGGAACCTCTCCTCTACTGCTTTGCTGAGCAGGGGCTGTACTGGAAGTGGGAGAAGCCCTTATGGACTGATGCCCTATAGCTCCTATATCTCTCCTCACACATCAATAGTCACAGCTCCTTCCCATACCCGTTACAGCCCCTGTGCTGCAGTAATGCCAGATTTCACACATGCATACACCCTTCCAACATACATACTCCCCCCAGGTGTCCCCTACTCTTCCCTGCAGTGCCCCCCATCACCCTATATCTGCTCCCCACCTTGCTGCGCAGGAACTGGAATACGCTGCAGCTGGCTTGGGAGCTGTATGTGCCGACTGGCCACCGAGCTCCCACTCTGTCAGCTGGCCAACCGCCCGAGACCTCCCTTAGAGGGGGCACAAATTTGGGTCCTAAACCAAACCACCCACCTCTATGAAACTTGCAGGAATTCAGTGCTTTTGAGACATCCCCTCTGTGCCAAACGCTGCTGAAATTAGCCAAGGGATTCAACTGTCATTAGCAGGGGGAGGGAGCACGCATACCGATACACGCAGATGCAATCTCATGTCAGCACTAAGCCAGCCTAGAAAGCAAGTGTGTTAGTCCCCGCTGAGAAGGGATACGGGGGTAGAGGGGGAGAAACAAATGGGCAGGAAGTTTTCCAGTTCAGGAAGGGGAGTGTCAACGCTCGTTGCAAACATTACAAACTCCTCACTTCCCTACCAGTACAGTGAGTTCTGGTAGCGCAGCTCACGTTCAGGCAGCGCAGCTCACGTTCAGGCTCCAAGACCCCGGCCAAAGCCCATTTGCTTTCTTCTGGACTTTTCACATCCCAGGGATTGCCAAGGTCTACTTGGAAAAAGCTAATGGCTGCTCTCAGTGCTGCTACTCCGTCACCCTCCAACAGCATAAGCAGAGCTGCCAGCAGCTGCTCAAGTGCAGCAAAAAGCCAAAAGGAATGGTTTGTCCTGTATAAGCATCCTAAAGCTCACATACGATATTTATTAGGACTGCTAAACCAAAGCTGGTTCACTCTCTCTCCCTTGTGCTGTGAGAAGGAAGAGTGAAGTGACATCTTCTCATCTCAAAAGCAATAAAATCTTCTGGGGACAATACTGCCTGTTCCTTTGCCCCTTTTCCCACTCATTTGTGTGGGACCACGTCCACAGTATAGGGACAGCAGCCTCTTTTTCACGAAAGGGCTGAGCTAGCCTTTAAGTTACGGTGATACCGGCCAAGCTCATGCTCTGCAGTTGAGCTGAACGCAAGCGACCGGTGCAGGAACGCTGCAGTCACTGCGCTAGTGTGATCCCCCTGAGGCACCTCTGAGCAGCCTGGAGTGGCACAGCCATGTAGGGCACAGAAATGAAACTGTCTGGCTACAAACCCCTTAAAACAAAGGGGACCCTCCAGCAGTTGGGCAAGGTCCTTGACACACACAGGAGTATCTCGCACTCAAGGCAGGCAAGGGCAACTGCCTCAATTACTTGTTTTTTAAGGCATATGGTGAGTCTTCCAGAACAAAGACAGGATGAGAAACTGGCACACCATCATACCAAGAGACAGGGGAAAACTGTGGATGGTTCTAATTTTGCAAAACCTCATCAGCTGCTGCAGCATAGGCTGCTCCATGTTTAGATGACATTGCATCAGTCCTCTCTACCTTTCAGTCAGGAGGAGGAAGAAAAAATACATCTACCCTAGTCTGCAAAAAATCAGATGCTAGGAAGGGCTTTGGATAAAACTAGCACTGAGATTTTATTTTTCCAAAACCAAATGAAATTGCAGGGTTTTTTCTTGTAAATCCATATTTCTAGCAGGATGCTGAAGAGGACCAAGTGAGTGAAGGAAATGGCGTGAGTGACCCACCCTGCTTATCTTTAGCTATATCTGCTTGTCCCAAAGTTACAGCCTCAACAACCAACTCATATGTAGAAGGGATCAGGAGAGAAGCGATTCAAAGCAGCCCCTTCATTCAGGTGCCTTGGGAAGAAAGGTGAACAAAAGGTTACAAAAGGATGCTAAGAAACAACTGGCTCCAAAATGCAACATAAGGGAGCTCTGAAAAGCACTGTGCTTTTAGAGGGAGCTGCAGAGCCCTCCTCCTGAGGCTGAGCAGTGCAGAAGTGCAAGGAGAGGGACGAGGCTCTGCCACCTCTCCACTAGCCCTGGAGCAACATCCATCCTTGAGCAGGGCAGTTCCCTGGGCCACTGCATGGAGTGAACCACGGTTGAGGTGAGGTAAGGTCCAAAACTGACCAAGAACATGCTTTAGCCTTTTGTTTCTGAGCCTCAGTACCCACCACTGAAAGCAGCCATGTGTCAGTCTCAGGCCATGCTATCACGATTAACAAGCTAAACAAAGCCATCTGTGACCCTAAAAATCAACAGATGTTGTTCCTCTCTGACTCATGCAGGCAGAGCAGGCATGAGGACAAACAGAGGCAACAGTGAAGATCCCAGCTTGTTCGCTGTTCCTCGGTTTGCAAGTTCCCCAGCTCATCTCCAGGACTGCTGCTGAGCTGCAGAGGCAACGTGCTCATAGCAGGCAGGTTTTGGGGACAAAAACCATGGCTCACCTGGAATTCAACAAACATGTGCCAGCGACTGGGAGGAACTTGGCAACAGAGGATCAGCCCAGGTATGTTACAGGGTGCAACTGCTAGGATAGCACGGGATCGGTCTTGCGAAAAACATCCTGCTCCATCACCGCGTGGCACCGAGGCTCCATCCACACGTAAGAGAGATACAGATGAGCAAGAGGCTTATGGCCTGAGCACGCAAGAACACCCAACATGCACACACGTGCATTTCGACATACATCCAGCGTGGGAAAGGGTAGAGGCAGCCCCAGTCTGCCTGGGAGAAGGCAGGCAGCTGTGGAAGTCACCGTGCTGGGGTGCTAAAGCAGGTCCCAGCAGCAAACCTGAAAGGAAAGCGCCTGGGAGCGAAGGGGAACACGCACTGCGCTGGCGAGCAGGGCAGAGATCAAACTATTATTCATCAATGACGGGAAAAGTCACCAAGATAGAAGTTTTGGAAGGTTCCAAAACTATTTGTGAAATGGGGCCAGATTTGACTAATAGCTTCAGCCAAAATTGAGAAAATAATTAGAAAAACATTGAAATATGTCATTTTTAGTTGTTCTTCTTTTCTTACTTTTTCTAACTGAAACATTTCACTTCGGAAATGATGAAACATTTTAGTCACAGCAGGATCTTGGAGCCTTTGTCCCAGTGAAACAGGAATGTTTATTCGGTTTGTCACTTACTGACTGAGTTAAATGTCAGGAGGAAATCTCAGTGTTGCTTTTCCATGTAAAAATAAAAATAAAAAATGTACAAAAGATTTTATCCGGTGGTACAAGGCATTAGAAGAGGCCAGCTAAAGGGCTGAAGGCAAGCACCTTTCCTGACCAGATCCTCAACTCCCCTGAAGTCCCAACAGAGGATCGAGCCACGGGGGATTAGCCAACCTGCACGGAAAAGCAATGCGGTGACCTCAGGTGACAGGGGAGGTCAGAAGAGAAGGGTCCCTCTCAGGAGCCTCTCCCCCTACCAACCCAAGGAGCTGTCCCAAAATAGCCCCGGGAACGGCAGGGTTGAGGGCAATGAAGGCTGGGAGGAACAAAGGCTGGTGTCAAGAGCCTCCCAGAGTGGGAGAACTGGGGCCTTCCCCTGCTCCCATGCCCAGGGGCGCTGGGGAAAGCCACATCCTGCCTCTTCCGTCAGGCAGAGCGGCCTCTGCCAAGAAATCAGCCTCTCCCGTGACTGGTGCCTTGGCTTCATCTTATTTTAGGGTCTGATGAAAAGACCTGGAGTCTTCTCCAAGCTTTATTAATGAAGGGCTGAGTGCCACAGCCAAGAGACTCAGGATCCCACACTGCTCCCTCACCCCTACCACTCCCATGTGAGCCCAGATGTCCTGTGTGTTTCCTTCCCTCGCTCCCTCCTCTGTTAGAAATCCCTGCCCATACATCATGTACATTTTGCAGACCCAAGGGCTCGTGACCACGGTTTATTATCACAGTTTCAGGAATGATCATTCCTGCCATAGGTGGTACGATATCCACAACAGACCCTGAACTCCAGTCCACTTCCAGTGCACTGACAGCTTGTCCCAAAACCACACTGGCCTTGCCCAGATAACGACCTTTAACTACCCCATCCATGTGCCAAACGCTAAGTCAGTGCTCTGAACAGCTCTTAAACTAGCCAGGAGGGAACTACAGCAAGAGATATTTTTCTAAACGCCATTACATTTGCCTGCCCAAAGCCTGGCTCAGCCATTTACAAGCATTTGAGAAGCACACCCCATTTCCAAAGTGTCCCACCACAGGTCTTCTTGGGACAGACATGGCATGGTGGCTTTTGGGGTCTTGGTGTGGGGTATGGAGCCCCAGCATGTGTCCACATGAACCACCAACTGCTGGGAGGAGACTGAGACCTGGTGATTACGGCAGGGAGGGAATTGGGAGCTGGGGCATGAAACTAGAGAGGGGAAACATTTAAGCTTTAATCTTGGAAACAGCTTCCTGATAGTAGATTTATGAGCAGTGGGAATAGTCTCCTTTGCAGAAGGCTGGAAGTGCTGTTGCACGGGGCTTTAAAAACAAGACCGGATAAAAGAGTAGACAATAGACATGAGGAATGGATTTTGCTTTGACCAGAAGATGGATAGGACCCGATGGTTCACTTCCAGCTCCAGCTACCCTGCCCATACATCAGCGGCAAATCTCACACCTGCCTTCTGTGGCATTTGCCCATTTACATGATTAACCAGCAATGGTTGTCAGAACATTACTGCACTGCTATGAAAGGCATCCAAACAAATGTGACCAGCCCGAATTTCAGTCCCTGCTCTCACCCTGCTGCAGCTGTGGAGGTGACCTCTTGGGGCTGCTACAGAACCTCATTTTTCAGCTAACGCCTGGGTGTAGTAGCCAGAACCAGGGGCTTGACACATCCGACTTTTGTGCAGGAGCCTGTGGAAGGGGTATTTTCATTAATGCATGTGTCTTGTTTAACTTGGACATTGAAGTAGCTGAACTTTTTCTGACTTAGTTCTCCCTGTATATATATATCACACTTTCCTGTAATCAACCTTTCCTTTTTTTCCTGACTTGGCCTTTCCCAGTGAGTTCTTGAGTATTGATTTTCTTCAAAGCTGCTTTAGTGCTGCTGAAGGATGTTGAAGTGACGGCTCTGGCGATCCAAGCACTATACTCACCCACAAAAGCTGTCCAGCTCAGGCAGCCACAATGCAGGCTTCACAGCTACTCGCTCCCCCGGCCCCGCTTCCAACCTCAGTATGACCTGATTACAGCAAGGGGTGAAAAAGCTAAAGCAGCCAACAAGAGCAGCACCTCTCCATACCTAGTAGAGATTCCCCTGACTTCATTCATATACATCCTCTAGCAACCACGGGTTAACATCAAGCTGCTCAGCTGCATGCAGCTAAGCCCCCGTCACTTTGGGCAGGAGCAGCTGTGCTGATGCACAACACACAGACTGCAGCTGGCTCCGATTCAGTGCCCAAGAGGCTGCAGCAGAGCTGACAACCCCAGGGGCTTCATGCTCCACTCTCAGACCCTTCGCCAGGGTCTGTTGGGAAGCTTGCCCGAGGCTCAGCCTCTTAAAACTGCCGAGCCAGTGCCCTGAGAAGGGATTAGATGTGAAAGTCTGTGACCTCAGCTGAGTATAGCTAGTCAAAAGCACTCTGACTTCAGGCTTATTGCCCCACAAAAATATCAGTGAAATCATTTCATTAATCCCCAGGGCCTCATTTCCTTCCTTCCTTCCCTCAGCCAAGCTGAAGCTTAAAATAGTATTTTGCATTCCTCATATTTCACTCCAAAACTAATTAATACCCAATCAGCCAAAAGCCCTTCTCACAGCAGCCTGGCTTGATCATGCAACCTGCCCACTCTTGGCGACAGCAAAAGCACCCTACCAGGCTCCCAGCTCCTCCCAAAAGACATTTCTGATGGAGCATCTGGAGAGAACTGCACTAAGGCAAGAGAAAACAGGAAAACAGTGCAATTAAAGTCCCATGTGCAGTCTTACCTCTGTCCCATGTGCACACACAACTCTTACATGCCCATAAACAAACTCATGCTGCATAATTCCCTGACACCGCAAGCACAGCTGGTCTTCACCACCTTCCAGCAGCCCCTAAAGGCAAACACACAAGCTACCTTCTGCCTCCTCTTGTTGGTACCTGCACTACAATGCAGGGCTGAAACCACACTCCAGCCTGCTTTTCTGGGCTCATGGAAAGAAAGATGCAATTTTTTATTTGGATAAAAGGGCCTGGCAAAGCCCTCAGATTGAGTGCAGCGTGGGGGACAGGAAAGATGGAGCATGGGTCTGTCTTCATTTGGACTTCACAGCTATTTCTCACCCTCTTGGGTAGAAGGTAGCCCAGGCCAAGCACGAGTCAAATGACAAGGCTCTGCAGATGACGGAGCATAACTGCAAAGGAAGGGATGTGAGCCTAAGCTGGAAAAGAAACCTCATCCAGGAGAGCTCCAAACACATCACCCCGTGAGACATCAAGCCCCCTTGCTACAAGATCTTTCTTGCTTGAGGCCCACATTCACCAGGCACAGAGGATCACAGACGAGGCACTGGCTGTTTCTCTTGTACAGGGACTATGGACGAGTAGAGGCTGTAACGAGTGTCCCAAACACATGGGGAAGACGTGGCAGCTACAGAGGAGGGAGCAGAGGTCAGCGTGTGCCATCTCACACCCACACTTGACACATCAGTTTGTTTTTCAGCCTGAACTTCCACCCATGGACCAAATGCAAGGGCAGACTCACAAGCACCAGCCCTCGTTGGCTGTGTTAGCAGGACAGCCTCATTAACAGAACTACCGGGAATGAGTGGCAGCACCGCAGATGTGGAGTCAGTTTAGTGTTGGCTACAGCCCATGTCAGAGGACAACCCCAGTCCCCAGAGACAAGGCGGCCTTGTCTCATGGCCCCTCCATCCATCCCGCAGCCTGTCCCCAGCAGAGGAAGGCGTGATGGCATGCAGCCCACTGCAAAGAGCACAGACCACTTCTTCCCGTGGGCAATCAGCAGTGGAAAGACAAAGTCCTTCCGTGCCTCAGCTGGGTTAGGCTTGAAAATATTTCCGAAGGGTAATATGGAAAATCCTGTTGCCGGAGCAGCCGCAACAAAATTCTGCCCGTGGGACAGCTCCAAGGCAGATTTACGGCTCTGTGCAACAGGAGCTGGCTCATTCCTCACTTTAGGCTGAGCACCTAGCAACCCAGACTCGCATTTACCGCTTCAAAAAAAACCCCCAAACATACAGAAAACCACACCAAATGCCCTGCACCTCTGCAGAGAGCTCCATCTTCTCCAGCTGACAGCTATGAAGAGGCGGAAGAGCCAGACCCTCTCCCCAAAATCAGTGAACCCCTCAGAAGTCACAAGGCAAAAGCCCACAGGAGGTTTTTTCCTGTCCCTCAAGCCATGACTAGCCCTGCTCCCGCCCAGGAGCGAGGCCTGGGACAGCAACTGGTGTTAACCCCCGTTAATCCCCAATCCCTCACAGGATGCCAACCAGGAGGTGCCCCAAAATAGAGAGAAGCCTTGAAGAGCCACGAGACGGGATGACAGCTCTCCCAGGGGCAGGGCCCACACACTGGCCTCCTCTCGGGCAGCCCCTCAACCAGCCCTCAGCTCAGGCGCTCTCCGGGGCAGCAGGACTGCCTGCGCCCACAGCCAGGCCCTTCCTGAGGGCTTCCCTCACAGACAGGCCCCAGCCCGCCCCCCCAGCAAACCCAGAGGGCTCAGGGCCTCCCACAGCCGGACACACACGACCCTCAGCAGCGCTGCGAGCTCTCAGAGCCCGCCCGGGCTCCCCGCTCCGGCCCGCGCAGCACACCCCCTCACCGAGCCCGCCCCGCCCGCCGCTGTGAGGCGGTCAGGCCTCAGCCGGGCCCTTTATACCCGCCCCGCCGGGCTCGCGCCCCCGTCACGTGGTCCCGCCCCGCCCCTCGCGTCATCGCCGCGTGCGGCAGTATGGCGGCGGCGGCGGCGGCGGCTGTGGCGGTGGGGGTGGCGCCGGTCTGCGCCCGGTGAGTGCGGGCCCAGGGCTGCCCCGCCCCCGCCCCTGCCCGTCCCGCCCCTGCGGTACGTGCCCGGTCCCTCCATAACCCCCCAGTACATGCCCGGTCCCTCCATAACCCCCCGGTACGTGCCCGGTCCCTCCATAACCCCCCCGGTACATGCCCGGTCCCTCCATAACCCCCCCGGTACGTGCCCGGTCCCTCCATAACCCCCCGGTACGTGCCCGGTCCCGCCATAACCCCCCGGTACGTGCCCGGTCCCTCCATAACCCCCCGGTACATTCCCTGTCCCTCCATAACCCCCCGGTACGTGCCCGGTCCCTCCATAACCCACCGGTACGTGCCCGGTCCCTCCATAACCCCCCAGTATCTGCCCGGCCCCTCCATAACCCCCCGGTACGTGCCCGGTCCCTCCATAACCCCCCGGTACGTGCCCGGTCCCTCCATAACCCCCCGGTACGTGCCCGGTCCCTCCATAACCCCCCAGTATCTGCCCGGCCCCTCCATAACCCCCCAGTATGTGCCCGGTCCCTCCATAACCCCCCGGTACGTGCCCGGTCCCTCCATAACCCCCCCGGTACGTGCCCGGCCCCTCCATAACCCCCCGGTACGTGCCCGGTCCCTCCATAACCCACCGGTATGTGCCCGGTCCCTCCATAACCCCCCGGTACGTGCCCGGTCCCTCCATAACCCTCCCGGTACGTGCCCGGCCCCTCCATAACCCCCCCGGTACATTCCCTGTCCCTCCATAACCCACCGGTACGTGCCCAGCCTCTCCATAACCCCCCCGGTACGTGCCCGGTCCCTCCATAACCCCCCCGGTACGTGCCCGGCCCCCACTGCCCCCCACCTCCACCCCGGCAGACCCCTCTCCCCCATCTCCCCGGGCTCCCCGCCGTCACCGGGGTCACACGGGTGCTGTGTCCCGCAGGTTCCTCGCCTCCAAGGAGCAGTTCCATGCCTACCTGCGGGCCGGGGGCGAGCCCGGCGGCCAGGCGGGCGGCGGGGGCTTGGAGGAGGTCGAGGAGGAGCAGGAGGAGATCGGCAGCTGCCAGAAGGAGCCCCCCGCCAAACGGGCGAGGTCGGAGGACCCCGGTCAGGACGGGGAAAGGCGAGAGGATGCTGGAGCAGGGGAGAAGGAGCCTGCGGAGCGGAAGCGGGCCCGTGGGCAGAACAAGAGCAGGCCCTGTATGAAACCCAACCACTACGAGCAGAGCAGGCTGTGCCCGTCGGTAACACAGGTGGGGTGTGGGGGCCCTGCTCCGTGCTGCTCGGGGGTGGGGAATTTGGGACCCCGCTGGGCTCTTCCTGCTCAAGGCCTGCGTTTATTTTTAAGTCTAGAAAAGCACATTGAAGGTAGAGCCGCACTGGGGCAAACTCCCAGCAGGGACGGCGTAGCAGGGGGCTGTGGTGGCAAAACCGCCTCCGTTGGCTGGTTGGGAGAGGGTGAGGTGGGATGAGCTGGACAGGACAAGTGAAGTGTCATCTTCCCCAACGTGGTAGTGCTAAAATGGCCCCTCAAGCGGGTACGTCACTGCCCTTCTGCAGCACCTTCCAGCAGTCAGCTCCCTGGGAGCATTTCATGGGGCACCTGACGTCACCTGGGGAGCGATGGGTGCTCAGAGCAGTTCTGGGCCGGGGCAGACTCAGGCTCGCTCACTTGTGCGGGAAGGTACGGGCATGCCTGGGCAGGGAAGTGGAGGGCAGAGGTTTTAACCTCCTTTTTATTGTATTAAGGGGTGTGCAGAGAAGTGCTACTTCGGCCCACGGTGCCGCTTCCTTCACGACGTCGGCGAGTACATGGCCGCGAAGCCGGCCGACCTGGGGCGCAGCTGCGTGCTTTTCGAAACCTTCGGCAAGTGCATTTACGGCGTCACCTGCCGCTTTGCCCAGGCCCACCTTGGGAACAGCTACCAGAACATCGTCAACGCGGACCTGGCCAAGCAGTGGGAAGGGAAGTCGCTGGTGAGGAACAACCTCTCCAAGGACCTCCAGCACCAGCTGCGCAAGAGGAAGTTTATCTTCAAGAAGGCTGACGAGTACCTCCGTGCTCTGGCCAAGCCCCACGGTGATGGTGGGAAGGGGGGCAAAGCCAAGGGGTGCTCTACAGAGGAGCAAGAGGTGTCCAACTGCACAACACCCCAGGAGGGTCTGGGAGACAGCCCCGAATGTCCTGTGCTACCGGAGCGGGGAGAAGATCCCAAACCAGATGCCTTGCAGAGCCCCGGCCCCACAGGTGGTGAGGAGGCTTCCTCCGTCAAAACAGTGGGCCCAGTGACAGATGAAGACATTGTAAAGCTGCGGTCATGTGAGAAGAAGGTGAGAGTTTGGTCGAGGGCTGCCGTCTCTCGTGTACCTGTCAAGGGTTTGAGATTGTGCTTGGGAAGACAGAAGAGACCTCTCAGCTGGGTGAGAGGCAGGCAGAGGACAGAGCTGCCTGGGGACCACGTTACTGTCATGAGGGGAAGGATGCAGGAAGGTGAGCTCTTGGGGCTGTGGTGGTGTCCTTGGAGGGGTGAGAACCAAGAGAAGCTGCACGTGAAGGAGGGTAGGGGCTGAGCTGTCAGTGAGGGTGGAAATGATCTGCAAGGAGAGCCGAGGCTGGGGCTGGTTGGTTTGTGTGTACTGCACGGTGCTCTCCTGGGGTGAGAGCATTGCCTCCTTCCTCTCCTCCTCGTCACCGCCATCCTTGCGTCCATTAGCCAGACTTGCATCCCCACAAGACCCCACAGATACAGTCTGTAACTGCTTTGAGTTTTCTCTAAGCTAAGCAGTGAAAACAAATTGAGCGATTCAAGTTTCTGGTTCTTTTATCCAAATTACAGAATCACAGAATCATTAAGGTTGGAAAAGACCTGTAAGATCATCAAGTCCAACCATCAACCCAACCCCACCATGCCCACTCAACCATGTCCCGCAGTGCCACGTCCACACGTTCTTTGAACACCTCCAGTGATGGTGACCCCACCACCTCCCTGGGCAGCCTCTTCCAGTGCTTCACCACTCCCTCAGTAAAGAAATTTTCGTTCTCAGGGAATAGGTGGGGTTCTCAAACAAAACTGGTGTATTTCCTGGGTTTCCCACCGAGTTTTACCCAAGGCAAATGATAAAATCGCTAACTGGAATATCTTTCTGTTTAACCACTGCTGGTTCAGCTCTCCTAACATGCTCCTCCATCCTTGTTGTTCTCCAGCTGGAAATCCAAGGCAAGCTCTACTTGGCTCCACTGACCACGGTAGGTAGATAATTCTCTCCTTTTGTCAAAATTTGCCATTGCCACATTTGGAATAGAGCAAATCTCCCAACAAACCATCTCTCTGCTGTCTCTTTCAGTGCGGTAACCTCCCTTTCCGAAGGATTTGCAAGCGCTTCGGGGCAGATGTCACCTGTGGAGAGATGGCTGTGTGCACAAACCTGCTTCAGGGCCAGTCCTCCGAGTGGGCTCTCCTCAAACGGCATCATACCGAAGATATTTTTGGGGTGCAGGTGAGTGCTATCATCTTGATAACCAAACAAATGAAAACTCACTTCTGAGGAGAAAAGCTGCTTCTTGAACTCAGTCAAATATCCCCTTTTGGTAGCTGGAGGGAGCGTTTCCCGACACAATGACCAAATGTGCAGAACTCCTGAACCAGACAATTGAAGTGGACTTCGTAGACATCAATGTCGGGTGTCCCATTGACCTGGTCTACAAGAAGGTAAGAAAATGTTCTGCAGCACGTTTTGCTTCCGTCATTAGATGCTTGTCTTTTGCCTCATCCCTGCCAGCCTGATCCAGAACTCCCAGTTCATTTATGGGCACTAGACTTCAGCAAGAAGCCAAGTAAGCTGTTCAAGGAGCAGGGAATGGTTAGCTGTCTCTGCCTGGCAGCAGGCGGAGGTTGGGAGGGAAAAGGGCTCTGGGGTTTCTTTTGTTGAAGAGTCGCCTTTCTTGAGATGCGCCAGGTCTTACCTGCATCCCCTGAGTAGAGGGCTGCTGTTGCGCAGCTCCGAGGAGGCTCTTCACTATGCAAGGGGGCAGAAAGTCCTGACTGTGCCACTTTTTGTCCCCCAGGGAGGAGGCTGTGCTCTGATGACTCGGTCCAACAAGTTTGAACAGATCGTCCGAGGGATGAACTCGGTGAGTCAGAGCACCTGCCAGCAGCGGGAGATGGGCTGATGGAGCCGACTCCTGCCTCAGCCTGGCCTCACTCTCCCATTTCTGCAGGTGCTGGACGTCCCACTGACTGTGAAGATACGGACGGGGGTGCAAGAAAAGATTAATGTGGCTCATAAAATAATCCCCAAGATCCGGGAGTGGGGAGCATCCATGGTCACGGTATAGGGATACTTGCTGTGGTGTGATATTGTTGATTGGTGGCTGGGGAACTCTGCTTGCATGTCAGCCTAGAGCATGATGTGGAGGTGACCTTACCCTTCCCCACAGCTGAGCAGCTCTTTCAGAGACCTTTGACCACCTGCGTACTACCTTTCAGTGTTTTGTGCTCGTAACAGAGAAAAATTCAGCTGCAGAGAACATTTTCCTAGGTGCTCCTGAGCCTTGTCTCCATTGCAAAGGGAGATGGTTCCTGCAGTGCTCTGGAACAGAGGTTTCAGCCAAATAAGCCTCGTTACAGCAGGGTTGGGAAAGCGATGGGACCATCTCATTTGCATGGGGATGAGTAGTTTCTGCCCACAGTGAATATTCCTTTTCACTGTGAACAGCCACTTCTTGCTCTGGCTCGCAGATAGATGAAACATTACTCAGAAAGCACCCAGCCCTTTCTCAGCTCTGCTAACTGCTTCTGCAGCCTGCTCTGTTAGCAACTGGCTGGGCTGCAGGTGCAGAGGGATCCGTTACCCCAGCCTGGTGTCATTGCCTTTGCTGAAGCACCTTCCTCCAGCGCTGCCATTCTGCCCTGCCTCCTCCAGGCCATTCGGTGAGGTCTCACTGTGACTTTCTTCCCCAGCTTCACGGCCGATCCAGGGAACAGCGGTACACGAGGAGCGCTGACTGGGACTACATAGCAGAATGTGCTAAAATAGCAAGCCCCATGCCTCTTTTCGGTAGGTGTTTCTGTTGTTTCGTCATGTGGACTGAAAGTGCTGTATGTTTGATTTGAAATATCCTTAAAAAAAGAAAAAAACAGGCTTCCAAGGACATTTAGCTTGGGGGAAGGGTTAGAGTATCCCTGCTGCTGCTGCTGACACGATAGAGTGAGTAACCAGCAGCTCTTGTGCAGCCCAGATCTGCCCGTGTGCTTGGGGCCAGGCGTGACGAACATTGAGCAGAGTAGGAGGAGAAGGGACTGGCAGGACACAAACCACTTGGTTTTTAGCAGGTGCTTTTCTCCCTTGGGCACTGTGGCACAGACAGTCCCAGCTAAACCTTGAGGGTAGGAGTTGGGAGTGGAGAAGAAGAGAGGAGAAGGCTCTCCTTTTCCTAGTAGGGAAGCATTAATCAGAAACATCCCTGGGAGTCTCTAAACAGGAGCCCCAGAGCCTCTTCGGACAATCTGGCTCTTAGACCCTGTGTCCATTCTGAACTTTATCCCATGCCTGCGTTAACTCATTTTGACTTGCCCTCGTGTATCACTTTGACCTCTGGCTTTTCCCTTCCTTCTGGACAGGAAACGGTGATATTTTGTCTTACGAAGATGCTAATCGAGCCATGCAGATGGGCGTTTCAGGAATTATGATTGCAAGGCAAGTGCCTGTGTTTCCCCTTCGCTTCTGAGCTCTGCTGGTGCAAGAGTAAAAAAGGAATTAAAAAAATACCGAAACCCAAAACATGTGAAGTTTCCTCTTGGTGAAACTACTCTTTGAAAATTGGTAAAATCAGTTTGCATCTGTGGGAACTTACTGCAGCTTCCTGTTGAAATTGAAAAAAATATTTAAAGCAGCATTGGCTGGCAAATAAGTGCTGGAAAGTCTCTTAAATTAGTTGGCATCTTCAGAAGCAGCAGTCATGGAAATAACAATGCACATTTTTTTTGGCTACAGAGGGGCACTCATCAAACCGTGGCTTTTCACTGAAATTAAGGAACAGAGACACTGGGATATCTCCTCCAGCGAGAGATTTGATATCCTCAAAGACTTCACCAACTATGGCCTTGAGCACTGGGGGTCAGATACGCAGGGAGTGGAGAAGACCAGGAAGTTCCTGCTGGAATGGCTCTCGTTCCTGTGCAGGTAATCCTCCCCAACTGAGAGGACCTTTAACGCAGCAAGCCTGTACCATTTGAACAATAGCACACACTACCATTACATTTCATTGCAGGTATATTCCAGTTGGCTTATTAGAACACCTACCTCAGAAAATTAACGAGCGGCCACCTTACTACATGGGGAGAGACTATCTGGAGACACTGATGGCGAGCCAAAACGTGGACGATTGGATTAAAATAAGGTAATAAAGCATTGAATTTCATTTAAATTGCTCGGAAGGGCCATCGCAGAGCCCCACAAAGTCCCTGTGCCTGCATGCATCTTCCACAGAGAGGGTGATGACTCTTTCCCATCAGTTTAAGAGGTTGTAAGAAAGCAGCAAGGGTTAAGCAGTGCTTTACTGCAAGGTTTTAACTGAGCTTGGAGTTGCCATAAAGAGCTCTCTCAATCCCTGTATCTGCTTCAGCAGGTCATCCAGTACCCGCTGCAAATCGAGAATAGCTGACCTCTCTCATGACACGCTGTTCATCCCAGGACAGTCATAGGAACCAATAGAGGAGAGTGCAACGAAGGGACGTCTCAGGCTTTCGGCATCGAATCCCTCCGTGCTCTGCCCGGACAGTCCCACCCCGCCAGGCCCATACAGACACCCAGCAGGAAGGCAATCTCTTCTCCATCCCCAAGTTATGAGAGCTGAGCATTTTCCCCATTTTTCATTATCTGATTTCTGAGTTCCTGCAACAAAGTGCAGGGAACTGGTTTTCCCCACATCTACGAGTCCTCAGGCACTGGCTTGGAATGACTTTACAAGCTCAAAGCCAGCTAAAATGAGAGCTGGAGCAGCCAGCTGCGATTTCCCATCTCATGGAAACAGAGATTAGCAAAACCAGAGCATGGCTACAGCCTTCTCTGGTTTTGCTAATCCTCATTCATTTTGTTAGTACTGGGAACAGCTGCCTAAAACCACGTTACAAGTACATCAAGTTTTGATCAGAATTTTTAAATGCTGTTTTTCAAGCGGAACCTGCCCGCATTAAGCTGCACAAAGCTTTGTAACCTGTGGTCTTTACAGTGCCATGTTACAGACATTTATAGCCACAAGAACTCAAAATTTTGAAGCGATTTAGGTTTATTCATTAAAGCGCATTTTAAGGAGACGCTAACCAGAAGCAGGGTTCTCTGAACACGCTCCATTTCTGCTTTTGTGCTGTAGATGCCCTGCTGGGATACTCTCTCTGACATGGCTTATGGAAATTTTTAGTGATGCTGTATTGAACCAGCACCCAGGAAATAAGTTAAGCCTCCTTGACTATAAAGAAAATTACTCTGCACTGAAAATACAATGTGTGTTCCAAAGTGTGAAATAGTTGAAGTCTTAAGCTAGGATAAATCTGATCACAACAGAACTGGCTTACATCATTTTAGGATCTGACCTTAATACTTTCTGGCACGAACAGGGCTTTGGCTCTGCACGAGCACAGCGAGAGGTGGGGAGGAGCTTTTCAGAGGCTCATGCGGATTTTAGGCATGTCATTGCCAGCAGTGAGGCTGGTATTCAGGTCACCAAACTTAGGAACCCATTTTGGCATCGACTCTCGGTGACTCCCCAGCCAGAAGGGCATTGCCTATATCTGGAGGCTGCGTCCCTCCAGTACTGTGGTTCAGGGTCGAAGCTCAGCACCAGAGGTGGTTTTGTACAGCAGCCCTCAGTTTTTGGGAGGGTAAAGGCTTGGTTTGACACATCTGACTGCAGTCACCATCGCTGTAGAGCCACAGGGCCATGCAGCAGCTGGGTACCGGTGGCTGTGTTGTACTGAACACAAACCTCTCCTTCTTTGGTTTGATTTCTTTTTCCTGTCTTTCTTTCTTCCAGTGAGCTGCTTCTGGGACCCGTACCTACCAACTTCACCTTCCTGCCTAAACACAAGGCAAATTCCTACAGATAGGGCTGACGAGCCCTTTCCCATGGCATCGAGTCAAGAGGGAGGCGTTAGGACGGTGTGCTTCGAGGAGCGGGGTTGCTCAGCTGCACTCCGAAATGAAATAAAGTTTTATGTTTTTAGAAGAGCGGTTGCCTTCACGCCCCCAGCATCGGTCCCTGCCACAAGTTACACAGCAGACGGCCTTGCACAATCTTGCAGCCAGAGGTGCCTCACTAACAGAGAGCAATCTGTTTAATTAACAGGATACAGGCCAGGAGAGATCTTTGGCCTCCAGTTCACGGCAGGAGCTGTCCCAGCTCCCCCAGGCCACACACTGTTCACATAGCGGGAGCGAGAGGCCTCTGTTCCTACCAGGATGTCCTTGGTAGTGCCAAATCCTCCGGGTAGGAGGAGGGGATGTACTAACCTAATCCCTGGGGTCCCGTAGAGCACACACAGCCCCAGCATCTCATCGTCGGATGTTGTGCAGAATCCAGTCCCATTTTGGGAGCACACAGCGGTGTGTACCGTCTCCTCCTGGGTGTCACGCGCTCGGGGAAAGCGCGGCCACCTGCGAGGGGGATCCAGCGCTGCTTGTTTCCCAATCAGGAGACTAAAAGGACCAGACAGCACTATTTGAGCGACGGCTGGGGGAAAGCACACCACCGAGTGACACTGCATGACCTTCCCTCGTGCCCTCGAGGTCTTGTTTCTTACCTCTGCGTCCCTCCAGTCAATGCAGCACGCAGAAGCACGGGCAATAGTCACAAATGCATTTGCCGTATGGCACGAGGATGCTGCAGATGCATTTAAAGCATTATTTAAAGCAAAAAGCACTTGCAGCCACAGCCCCCGAGAGCCGCCTGCAGGGGCCGGGGCAGCCCAGCCCCCCTTAACCCTTTCCCTGCCAGGAGGAGCTGGGGAGGCTGTTGGGGCGGGGCGGAACACAGGGAGCCCCCGCATTCCGTCCTGGGAGACCCAGAGAGTCCTTAGCAGCCAACAGCCACAACGGACCATGGCGCGGCCACCGCTGCAGCTCCCAGCGCGTGGCTCCTGGGTCCCCCCGGCGCCCTGGCTCCTTCAGCCATACGTGCTCCCCGAAACCTTCTACCCCCGAGGTAGGGACCCACCCCGACCCCTGCAGCCCGGGGACGCTCCTGGGGGCAAGAGCGGAGCTGACCGCCGGCCATCGCTCCTGTCTCTCTTGCAGGCTCTGCCAACCCGTTGCGACTGCCCGCGCAGGCGCAGCCCTTCCCTGCAGCCCGGGCACCCCCAGTGGGGGTGGCCCCCCAGGCACCACCAGCAGGTATGGCACCCCTGTCTGATCGGGCACCCCGACACCTTTGGCACCTCCAGCAGCCCCAGGCACTCCCAGGATGCCCCCACCACCCCCGTCCCCCCGGCAGATATGGCACAGCCTTCAGCATCCCCGGGTCAGCATCCCCTGCCCTTGCCTGGCTGATGCGCGCCCACTAAATCCCGTTGCCAGAGAATTTCCCAAATACTTGGGCCCGTCTTTCCCATTTCAGCTCCTGGAAGCGAATCTCCTCCCCGATTTGCAATCCTGTGCCGCTGGCATGGCAGCTCACCCCACGGGGAGCGCCCCGGCCACAAGCTCCCCACATCCCTGGCGCAGAGCCGGGGGACGTTGGCCATCGGGGCCACCTCAGCGGGTGCCCCTGGAGGGTCCCCCCGGCCAAACACGGCTCCCTCTCCTCCACACAGGTCTGCAGAGAGGTCCATGCAGCTGCTTCTTCCACCTGCAGCTCTTGCAGGCCCTGGGGACCAGCACCCACCTGCCACTGGCCACCACCACACTCGGCCACCCTGCTGCTTCTCTGCCGGGTGCTGCGGGACCCCCCCGTGCTGGGCAGCTCCTCGGAGCCCCCAGGGCCAACCACAACACCTCCCGCCCGACACCCATCAGGGCAGAGCAGTGGCCCCAGCCCCCCCGCTCCTGCCAACATCCATCCGCGGCTACCAGCACATCAAGGCGCAGTCGGCAGAGACCAACATCTCCAGCGCAGCCACCCCCAGGAAGCAACATCCCCCCGGGCAGCGACGTCCCCCCCAGACCCTCTGCTGCCCACCATGACCAAGACCTCGGGGACCCCGCAGGCGACGTCACCGTGTCTGAAGAGATGCTCCTCGAAGAGGCCCTGAGGCTCTTCGGTTGCTCCCCGGACGCGGTGGGGGTCAGCCCGGATGCTCCCAGCAGCGTCCCCAGGCCTGGGGACCATGGTGGCACCAGCGCAGCCACCACACCCTGTGACTTCGCCTCGCTGTCGCTGCCCGAGGAGCTGCTCGCCCCTGACTACAGCGTCCCTGAGACCACCGACACCATCCTCAGCCTCGACGCTTTCGTCATGGGGCTGGAGCCCGCGGAGCCGTGGGGGGATGAGGGCAGGGACCTGCCACCGTCCCAGCCTGCCACGGCAGAGAAGCGGGGGAAGAAGCGGGCGAAGAGCACCTCGCCAAAGCTTACCAAGAAGCGCGGGGCTCTCGCAGGCAGCACGGGGGTGGCAGGGGGGGATTAGAGCCCCAGGAGGGGTGGGATGGAGATGGGGGGAGTGGGGGAGGAGGGGTGGTGTATTGTGGGGTGTGATGTGTTATAGTCGATTTGGATGTTATAGAAACGATGAGGCTGTTTCTCTTGTTTTTTTTCATTAAAAGCCATTTTCTCCCAAACTATTCCGTTCCTGTGTGGGAGGGGATGGGAGCGCAGGGGGCACCGGGAAACGGCACCCAAGAGGTGCCAAAGCCCCGCTGAGCCCCACAGGAGAGCCGGCGAGCCCCAAAGGGCACCGAGCCGCCCCGGGGCTGAGTCACCAGCAGCGGGGCAGCAATGGCGGCGCGGGGGGGATGACTGCCCTGTCCCCTTCCCCAGGGAAGCAGCCCTTTGGCGAGGGAGCCAGGACAGATGGGTTCCTGCAGGACTCACGGACACGGCCCCACACAGAAAGCAGCACGGAGCCCCCAGGACAAGGACAGACCTTGGGGGCCAGCACAGGGATGCACACACACAACAACAACGGCTGCAACGCCTTCGTCTTGAACACAACCAGGGTCCCCTCCGGTGGGGACAGGGCTCAGTGAAAAGCCCTTCAAAGCCTCAAGACAATCGCGCCCTTCCTCCGGTCCCACCATGCTCCGCTCCGGAGCCAGGCTTTGCCTCACTGCCCAGCAAAATCACCCCAAATCACCCCAAGAATGGCGAGGGAGGGAGCTGCAGGCCAGGCAGGGACCCTCCTCCCCTTCTCTGGCTGCACCTTGGGCAGACGCAAGACCAGGAAGGGGGGAAAAAAGAATAATAAAAAAAAAAAAAATCACTGCAACAGCCAGAAAGTGCCTGGAAACTTCGTCCCTCTTTATTGCCCATTTCCCATCCCAGCTCCACAACCTGGGGCCAATGCAGCCAACGGCACCTTCGGGAAGCGGCCTCCCCTTTCCGGCTCTGGCTTGCAGAAGGTGCAGGGTGAGGTCCCCATCGGGGCAGTCCCCCAGTGCCGGGGGTCGGGCGGGACAAGCCCCTTCCTTAGGGCAGTCCCAGTAACGCCGCTGGGGCGGTGGGAGCCGCTCAGGACCCCGGGCAGGCACAGTCCCATTGGCGTCAGCACGGCACGGCGCAGCTCCCGCTGCCACTGCTGCTCAGCGTCTCGCCTCGCACGCTGACACTCCCCAAGCATCCTCCTTACCCCAAAATTCCTGTCCCCTGGAACAGCTGCACCGCCACCGCCCGCAGCTCTCGGGGGCCACAGAGACTTCTGCTCCAGGGAAGGAGGAAAACGGAAGAAAAGAAAAATTCCCAAACCCAAACGTAAAGGAGCCTCAGTGCCGGAGGACGAGCTCTCCTCTCCCGAAACTGCTGCAGAACCCCTTGGTGCCATCGGGGCCGTGGGGCAGGCGAAGCACCCTGTCCCGCAGGCTGACGGGCTCAGGCGCCCGCTTCGCTGCCAGGGGATTGCTGGGAGGAGGTTTGGCATCCGGAGAGGGGCTGCTGCACCAGGGCGCCCAGGCACCCGCCCCACTCCCCCAGCCGCAGCCGGGGAGGCTCTCGGTGCTGGAGCAGAGGCCGTAGCTGCTGCCCGCACACAAGCCTGTCCCGAGCGGAGGGAAGACTTTGCTGGCGAGGAGCGATCCGGTGAAGGCGTTGCCGAAGTCGCTGGCCTTGAAGTCGCTGCTGAGCCAAGCGGGTGCCGAGGTGTCCTTGCTCAGGAGGAGGGGCGGCGATGCCGGGGCACCATCCGACTCCGGGGAGCTGCTGAGCAGGGAGTCCCCAAGGCTGTAGGGGAACGTAGCGGCTGCCACCTGCGCCTTCCAACCCGGCTGGTCCACCAGCTCCTCCGCTGCCTCCCTCTCAGCCCCGGGTTTCTTCTTGGAGCCTTTCCCGCAGAGCCGGACCACCCTGATGCTTTCACCACCCGGGCGGCTTGGGTGGCCGAGGTCCTCAAAGGCCCTGCGGGCGCTCTCCAGGCTCTCGTACTCCACCAGCGCGCAGCACTTGCTCAGCAGCTCGGGGAAGCGCGATGTGTATTTCCGCACATCTGAGGGCAGCTTGCGGCCCGGCCGCAGGATGCGGATGGAGGCGATGGCGCCGAAGGGGCTGAACATCCTCGTGATGGTCTCGAGGAAATTCTTCTGGAGAGGCGGCAGCACATCCTGCTCCTGGGGCAGCAGCTCCCAGGCCAGCAGCAGTTTGCTGGGGGGGATGCTCAGCAGGGACTCGGGGATGGGGACCCGCCGCCTCACTTTGGTGCCCTCATCATTCACCTCCAGCAGCTCTGAGAACTGCAGGGCATAGAGCGTGAGCCGCCAGTCACGCGTCAGGTATTTCACCTGCAGGAGAGAGGGGGCCACCGCGTCCCCATGAGTCTCCCCAGGCAGGGACCAACCTAAGCCCACCATCCAGGCAGGCAGCATCCCCCTTTCTCGTGAGCATCTTCGGGTCTGCGGGAGGTCCCCAGTGCCCCCTGGACTGTGGCAACAAGCTACAGCTTCCCCATATGTCACACCACCTGCGCATCCCTGCAGTTTTTCGTTAAGGGATGATCTCGCCCAAAGCAACCCAGGGGGACTGCGGGCAGGGGAGGTGAATCCAGCCCTGGGGGGGGGTTCAGGGCTGTTCACCGCTTCCCCAGCCACCCTCCCTGGTTGGAGAACCACTGCAGCACATTGAAGGCAGAGAGCAGAGCCCAGCTCTGCACCACCAGCGCTTTGCCAGGACACAGACAACCTGAGCAGAGCCTGGACCTCCCCGTACACCCCACCGGAGACGGCCAGAGTACACACAGACACCCTGACATCCTCCACATGAAGGCCACTTCCCACCCCAGCTGGCCGGCGCTGTGGGCTGCCCACCTTCTTGAAGGACGTCAGCAGTTTGATGCTGACGAAGCCCATCTTGTTCTTCTGGACGTGTTTCAGGAGGAAAGCGTCCTTGGCCAGGTTCTCGTCAGAGAGGTAGAACTCCACCTGGGACACGATCCTCCGGACCAGCTGCAGGTCGGGGATGGAGTAGTTGCAGTCCAACAGATCAGCCCCCGAAACATCGCTGATGTCGCAGAAGCTCCTGGCAGAGCAGCAGGGACACGGGCGTGAGATGGCACCCTTTGGGATACGCAGCACTGCCTGGTCTCAGCCACAACGGTGCGGATGGCAGAGACACCAGGGAGAGCCAGGGCTATCAGCTTCACCCCAGCTCCAGGGGAGCAACGCCAGCCTGCCCGCTGCGAGCCTCCTGGTGCTGGGACAGCCAGCGATAGACCATGAACCTAAACCCATCCCAGACAAGGGACAGAATCCCTTGGGGACAAACACGAAGCAAGACCAGGACTGAGCCCTCACACACATCCCAGCAGCCACGTACCCGTTGACGCTCTTGAAGAAGTCCTCCTGGCTGAGCAGGGCAAGCGAGCGGCTCCGCGGTGGAAGGAGATGCGGTGCCAGGAGGGAATTTCTTTGCACAGGCAGAGGGGTGCTGCAGCTGGGCTGGGAGCCAAGCCCTAAGGTCACCCCAGAGCTACGTGATGACATCATCCTTCATCTGCGACATCACACAGGAGAAGGACAGTGCTGGGACACCTCCTGACTGCGGCCAGTCCCAGGACAGAGCCCTGCCCTGGGCTGTAGCCCCCAACCCAGGGCTGGGGGAGCAGAGGCAGCTCGGTGCTGTGCCCTTACCTGCTTGGCAGTGCTGGGAGGGGTAGAAAGTCCTGGTGCTACATCCTAGAGCCCCACAGGCAGCAGACCCCAACCCTCCCCACCTCCAAACTAAGGCTCCCAAAAGACAAAGGGAAAAGAAAGGAAAAGAAAGAAAGAAAAAGCCCTTAGGGCAAGCTGGCTGCTGGTTTATAAGAGCAGCCACCCAGGAAGGACCCAGCGGGGCGGTTGTGGACCTGCCCCCACCAAGACCCACCAGGCTCCAGGTGAAACCTGTCTGCAGCTCAAACGGCCCCAGCTGAGCCCCGGGAGCAGCCGGGCTCCTCCTGCCGCGACTGCTGAGCCAGGCCAGGCAGGGAGAGGAGGGGCAGAGGCAGCTGTACTGGTACCAGTACCGGTACCCAGTGGTACCCAGTGGGGCAGTGAACTGCTGCCATGAGGCATCTTGGTCTGTGCCTCAGTTTCTCTCTCTTGCGCAGGGACAGTAACAGTCCCATGGAGGTGGAGGGAGGGTTCAGTCCAGGGCACTGTTTGGGCTCCCGGGGCTGCCAGAGTGACAGGCCAAGGTCCTTCTTCCTGCAGAAACACCCCCCACCCCAACGAGAGGGAGCAGAAGAGCCCCAAGAAGGGGGTGAAGCCCAGGGAAGGGCGTGAGCCCCCTGGGAGGGGGTGATGCTGCAGGGCAGGACGGCCCATAGCTTCAGTGCGAGGTGGGGAAGGAGGTCCCAGATGAATCTCAGCCCTGTTGCTGGAGCACCGCATTAGGCAGCAGCGGGAGGGAAATGTGGAGACGGGGACAGGGCTGTCAGAGGAGCCAGGGGCTAGGCCGGGTGGGGGGCGATGCCAGGGCATGGGGGCTGTGGAGGCGGCCGAGAACCAGAGCTGCTGGCTGGAGAATTCGAAGCTGGGAGCCCGACCCGGCTCCCCCTCAGCCCGTCTGTCCAGGCATGGGGTTTAGCTGATGTTGCTCTGTGCCCTGTGGCCACAAGGACTGGCCAAGGGCTTGTCACGCGTCCACCCTGAGCTCTCAAAACAACCTGTCACCAGCCCGGCAGCATCTCCCACACGGGCAGGCCGGTCCCCGGCTGCAGCTCGCAGGCAGCACTGCAGCCTGCCCTGCCCCAACACCTCGCCTCAGCCATGCAGGGCTGCTCCCCATGAATCCCTGCGCTGTGCCGTGCTGTCCAGCTCAGAGCTCATCCTTCTGGGACGAGTCACAGGGACCGGGATCGCCACACAGCTTCTGGGATGTTGCACTCCCCTGGTTTCCCTGGGGTTGGTGCACTTGGTGTCACTTGGGGTCCCATCGCCTGAGCCCCGCAGCTCCCACCCTGCCAGCCCGCCCCGCAGCAACGCTCGCACCGAAATCTCTGCAGGGATTTGCCCACCTAGGAGGGGCGATGGAGCCAGAGGCAAGCTGAAGCTGGGCTGCGTGTGTGTTTTAATGGGAGCATTTTGAGCTGTGCTTCGCTTTCCACTTGCAGACGAGTATGGTGGGGATCAGGAGGTGCTGCTCAGCTCCCCAGGGGGAAATAACCCCCTTGTTCCAGCCTGAGACTCAGTATCCGAAGGAAGAGGCTCAGGCTGGTCCAGCCATCCCTGCAAGACTGGGCATAATCCAGAGGGAGAATGAAACGAGCAAGAAGGACGCAGAGGGAGAGAGGCTGAGGCTAAACCTTCCCCTTCCCGAGGGGTGAGAGCAGGAACGATCTGTCACTTGTCACATCCCTGTCTCACTGCTCCCATCCTCCACAATTAGTCTGGATGCATAATTAGAAAATGCTTCTTGCGGCCCCGTGCTTAGCAGCAGCCTCATCTTTCAGCCTTTTCTCCTCTCCAAGAACTCTGGTGTAACGGGCATATTACCCCTACAAACCGGGCGCTGTTTTGTGGTGAATCTGCCTCCCTGCAGACACTGCATCCCTGGCCAAAATTTCTTTTATTAGACTGCACTGGGCAGATCTTGCATCTCCCCCAACGCTGCAAGGCTGCAGCATCTGCCTTGACATCTCCTTTCAGTGATTAAAGAAGAAATGGGACAACAATTATTGTACAGGCCTGAGCATTTGATACATGTTTATTGCTATTCAGGTTTAGCTGGGAATTTTGTGCATATTGGGTTTAGGTGGTTATCCAGACACCTTGCACAGTGCTGCACAGCTCCAGAGCATCTCGTTTGCACGTCCGTGGTAAGCAGAAGGTGGCTGGGCTGGGTCGGTAGCGGCTGCAAAGAAGAGCCAATGCACCAGCTGAAGTTAATATCACACTCAGTGGGAGCAGGGGAGTTTAAGACTTGGTTGCTCAGTTGTTTTTTTAGACCATCTTATCTCATCAGCAGGATCTGAAGTGCTGACTCTGACCCAGGGAGTATTCCTTGTCGTTATTTACAAATAAATCCAGCTTTCTCACTTGTCTCCTGCTACTTCGATTTGAGACATTTACAGACAAACATCACCCTGACAGACAACAGCACGGGACAGTAAGAGGGAAAGATGTGCCACTATACACGCTTTCTTTTTACTTTCCATTAGCAATAGTTTTTCAAGTGTCACAGCTACCTTAGTACCATTCAGAATGAGTAAATGATATATTTGGATAGAATATACTCTGATATGCAAATGTACACGAGGCCCCTGGAACAGCTCACATCAAATACTGTATCATTAGAAATAATAATAATAATAAAAGCTATTTGTGACACGGCCTTTATTCACAGAAAGATTTGCCCCAGGGCTTTGTTTTTGCAGTTTGGCTTGACGACAGATTCCCCGCCCCCCCGCCCTGTAGTCCGCGTCAGCCCAGACCCCACAGGACACGGAAAGGGAGAATAACCCCCCCCTGGGGCAGAAGCTCCCCCAGCTCAGCCCCGAGGGAGCCGCCACCGCAAAGACCCTGCAGGAGAGGGCGAAACAACAGAGCAAGGGGAAACACCCCGGTAGTGTTGAGCATAGCCGGGGCCCGAGAGAGCCCCTCGCTGCTACATGGGACGGGCTGTTTTATTATCAGTCTGAGCAACAGGCACCGCTGCACCGGCTCGCCCAGAACGGGGGGGGAAGCGGGCACGCCGGCCCACCCTAAGGCACTGCAGTCGCACACTCTCGCCCATGCTCCGGATGCAGCCCTGCGGGCAGCTGCACCCTACCTTCAACATATTAGCAGGACATCAGGTGAGAATTTTACAAAACCCAGGACATGGGACCAGTTCCCCTCTGCCTGGATACCCTGGCGAGGATGGGGATTGCCCGGGCAATGCGATTGCCCGTGGGATTGCCCATGGGCATCAGAGCGCAGGGGGGCACGAACACGCTTTGCGACCAGCTGCCACTTCCTCAGAGTCCTTTGGTATCTTGAGTGTCCCAGGAGCATTCGCAGATCAGTGGTGAAAAACCCAGCTGGGGAGACACAGGAGCAGGTGGGAACACATGTCCTGTGGTCCCAGAGCGTGCACGTGTCAGTCCCAGAGCATGTATGTGTCAGTCCCAGAGTGCGCACGTGTCAGTCCCAGAGCATGGACGTGCACCACTCCGCTGGGACCAGATGGATGTGCAGCCTGGAGCCCTCTCCCCAGGCGGGTACAAGAGAGACGTACTGTCCTGCACTCCCCGGCACGAATGATTTGGCAAAGTCAGAGCCAGGACAGCTTGTCTTGAGAGGCTGGAGGAGAAGGGTCAGGTATTTTTCCTTCTTCTTGGGCACTGATTGGTTCAAGTTTGTATCACAGTGAAGTCTGAGAAGCGGGGAAGAAACCCAAACCACCTTCCCTGAAAGAGAAAGCCTCGTTTGCCCGCCTCGCTCAGGCTGGAGAGGACAGCCTCTCCTAGCCACGCACATCCGATCTGCTGCTGACCACAGAGGCTTCCATCGCTCGGCAGTAGACTTTGGACCTTCACCCTCCAGCCAGCAGTCGTGCTGCTGGCAGTGGGCAGGGGGAAAGCAGATGGACAAACCAGCCCCGTCCCACCACCCGCCTGGACTCACCCCCGGAGCCCTTCCTCAAACACAAGTAAACATAAAGAGAAACTAAGAGGCACTAATAATGCAGACACGGGGAGACTCAGGCTTGCAACCATCAAACCTGGCTCCAGATGTCTTCGTCCAGCTGGAGAAGAGCCGAGTCCCCGTTTCAGATCTCCTGCAGCGAGTGGCCGGGGTCGCTGCGTTCCCGTTTCACCAGCGGCTCCCCCACGCTCCGGGAGTCTGTGTCCACCTCACTGCCCAAGTCACTAATGTCATCTGCAAAGGACAAGTCTCTACATTAGAGTGGGGACCGGAGGGGAAGAGGTCCTTTTTCCCAACAGAGCAAGGTGGAAGAGTCAGCACGAGGTTCCCCCTCCCACAGCAATTCAATCCCCGACCCAGCAGGACTGCCCTTGAGGGAGAGGAGGTACCTTTGTCCAGCAGTGTTGGGGACAGGGATGTGAGGTCACCAAACTGAAAGAAAAAGGAGTTACAAGGTAAGTGAGGCTTACGGAGACCCGAGGCACCAGACCTGCAAGTTGGCATCTATTTCCAAGCAATTCTAACAAGCAGCTTAAGCGCTCAGGAGAAACCACAAGCATCAGCAGTGCCGGTGGTGAAGAGCAGAAAGCAAAACCAACCACATGTTTTGGGGAAAAGTCTGTCGCTGCCATTTAAACCCTTGGGCAAACACCACACACAACAATCCAGGGCAGGATCGAGCTCTGGAACGAAGGGAGAAATTTTTCCATCTCCCAAGTCACGACCAAGTGCTGCCACAGACCAAAGGATGGTGCCTTTTCTCCAGCCCTCTGCATCTGTCGGGCAGCTGCTCAGGCATGCCAGCTATTCATCTCTCCTGGGATTCTACCATCACTCCACCTCTCTGCAACTCTGTGGAAAGCCTTTGCATTCACATCAGGAAAGCGCTTTGGCTTGCAAGGCCACGGTGCCAAGTGTACCCAGAGAGCTGGGGATATATTGGGTTCTGGAGATGTGTTGTCTCGCTCTGTGACAAGGTCTGAATTGCTGTAACAATAATTGCTGTAACAATAATGCTGACAAGTCATGCAAAGTTGGGCAGCAGAAGGAACTGAGGAGAGCAGGAGTTATAAAGCGAGCAATGGAAATGGAAGGACACAATCCATCCTCTTTTGCTGGGGAGAATCAGCCTCCTCCTGGAGAACAGAAATACTGCAAGAGTTTGAAGAAGGAAAGGCAAAACCTGAAGGATGGAAGTCTCCCACAGCTAGGTTTTGCTGGAAGCCACTCTCTGCCTTAAGTGTTCCTTTAATATCAATAAAGACAGAAGTTTTGCAGGGAATAGTGGGAACTCGCAGCGCTCCTGCCTTGGGGCAACATTATGGGTCTAACGGGAGGGGAAGGGAAAGCAAAAGGCATGCAATTGATTTGTCTGGCTCCCCTACGTGAGTTCCATGGAAGGAAGAAAACAGTTATGAGCTTCAAGAGGCAAACAAGATCACTTTTAATCTAACAAGTAGTTTCTATATTGCTGTCACAGGTTGATCGGGGCCTTTTAAATCTGTGTGTTTCAGAGTGAAAAATTGGAAGTGGCTTCAGCGAGGCAGGAGAGGACCTGCCTGCAAGCCAGGCACCAGGTTTATTGTCTGTTTTGTTAAAAAAAAAACCCCACACACACAACACAAACAACCCATCATTTCTCTTCTTCCAGTCAAAAACAGAGAGAGTGGCTGAGTGTGCATGTAACTCTGGAGCTTGCAGAGGCCTGAAGAAGTTCAGTGAACAGTACCACTGAAAGTTGCAGGGAAAGGAACTTCTGGTCCTTTTTTTGCTTGGTTTAGTTTTTGTGTTAGATGGGACTTCGCCCTGGCGGGAACCCCAAAGTCAGGGTTGGTACCCACAGGTTATGGAGAGAAGTGGGGAGATCCTTTTCCGCCCTCCTCCAGGCCTCCGAAGCCCAGCTAATGCTCAACTGCCCCAAAACCCACCAGCTCAGGTATTAGTGAGCCAGGATGGAAGACGCTCAAGGAGCGGGACCCTTGTGCCAGGCACTCAAAAAATGCCGTAAATCCTTTGGCAAAAGCGGTTATAAAAACACGTTCAGGACACAGTGTGGTTTGTGAACCACTCATGTCTCTTCAAGCGCTGCTTAGTTTGGGTTTGTTTCTAGGGAATAACGAATTCTCACCTCTCCCATTACAGCAATCGGCGTCTCCCCTGTTGCCTGGGCAACACGATGCTCTACCAGATAAAACATGTATTCATCATAGAGCAGGCGAATCAGGTGGAAGGAACCAAAGCTGGCAGCACTGCGCAAGGTGAGGTCACGGATCACCATGGAGCTGGAAAATGGCCGGGAAACAAAATATTTGGGTTGTGTTTTACACTTGCATCACGGCTGATGTGAATTTTTAAACCTGAAGGTACTGTGGGACACCGTGCTCTGTTTCTACCTCTAACCCAAGAGTATCAAAGCACTTTAAGGGATTAGTCGATGGAGCATCCTACCCTCATCCTGAAAGGATACAGGAGACACAACACTCGTTTCTGTACCAGAACTGAGCAGAGCAACAATTAACCAGGGTTTCATGCGAGTAAAGAACTTGGCTTTGGCTTTTCAAGGAGCTATTTATGTGCCCTAAGCCTGATGCAGAAATATCTCCAAAATGAGAAAGAAAATGTACCTATAGAAAGACCATTTCAACAGGAACTGCCTGGCTGCCTTGGGAAAGCTGGGACTGCCTTCGTGATGCTTCAGGACTTGAGTAACAACATTATCCAGCCAACTAGCCCACTGGTCCAGAGAACTCTGCTGCTGCAGAGTGAGCTTGAAATCCTGCTCCAGCTTCTGTACCATGCCTTCCTCACACTGGCACACCCACGAGGCTTGCTCCTGCTCGGGAAGAAGGGCTGACAGTTACTCATGCCAAGCCTGCATGATTGGTGCATCCCAACCCAAGAATTCAACTTCATTTCTAATAGACAAGGACTCCAAACCAGCTCTGAATCATGTCTCCTCCGATCTGTCCAGACCACATTACAATATTATTATTAGAACTGTATTATTGTTGGTAGCACTACTTCTTACAGAAGTTCCTTAGTACCTTCTCCACTATTCACAGTGAGATGGCAGACTTACCTGGCAAAGTAATACCAAACCCGTTAAATCGTTCATTTAATTGCTTCTAAGTATTGGAAATAAGATGCTGGTTACCAGCAGACAACCTCATTATAGAGTCTCAGTTCTAGACAACAGGACCTGGGAAAAGATCCCATAAGTTACCTGCACATTGGCAAAGTCGACCCGATTGAGATCGCTGAGCATCTGGTTTATCTGGGAAGTGTTCTGCAGCACCGCACGGGCGGCCTGAGCCAGGTGGTTCAGGGACGTGTATCTCCGCAACGTCTGCGCAAAGGCACTCACTACTCCGACCTGCAACACAGTACGCAGGGCACCGCGAGTAGGAGGCCACGGGGCTGGAAGGCAAACTCTTCCCAAGGCTGAGCTCAAGCACACATCAGCTGGGGTAACCTGCGCAGTCCCACCCATGTTGCTGTCTAAAGCGTACACGAGCACTCCGGAGCAGCACTTCTGCAGCATCTATTGCACCTTGCAAACCAGCCTCTGCATTTCTTTTCTTTAACAGGTTTTCACACACTGCCTCCAGCCGAGACCAGCAAGGTGAGAACAGGCTGCAAGAATCCATGGCTTTCGGAGAGGGCGAGTAGGAGCCTTAGGTGCAATCTCTGCAATGCCATTCAGTCCATGAAGTGTCCTGTACTTTCTAGTAGGACAGCTTCATCCCAGTGCAGAGATTTTCTTCCAGATAGTTTTATCTACAATTTCAGGACATAGGAATGGCTCAATGGACAGAGCATCATCAGCTGCTGGCACAAAGGAATTGCCTTACCTGTCCTCCCACTCCTTGCTGATTTTGGTTCATAATTATTCATTACGTTGTGCTAGTCTGGAGTACACGTGGCCAAACCCCAGCAGCGATTTCCAATCACAGTAGAAAACTGCAGCACACGCACACACACACACTCAGTTCATACCCCTGAGCTGCACCGTGCTCCCTCTGCTTACCTTGGTCTGGACAATCTGGGGGGGAAATTCACTCATCGCATTCATCAGCCACCCTTCCAAACTCTTGGCGAAATTACGAATCGCCTGTGTGAGTGTGCCTGCAAAGAAGTCCGCAGAGTTAGAAAGGCTGCTCCATGTCATCTTTGGACATCACTTTCTAGCTGAGGACTGCTGTGGAAAGCACAGCCTCTGATCTGGTTACTTGTGATCTTGATTTCGCATCAAGGAAATCAACTGGGTCCTCAGATGCACTCAAACTTTTCTTATTCTCTTATGTTGTTACTCAAACTTATTCTTATTCCTATTCCTATTCTTATTCTTATTTTTTTCTTATTCATAGTCCTTCTGAGCATTTTCCAAATGTTGAAATAAGCCCTTTAAAGACACACATGTGCCCCAGCATGTAGACTGACAAGAGCAGCTCAAAGGGACATGGCTCAACCCAGTCTAGGGCTGACTTGAGGCCTTGGGGAGACTGACGCACGCGCTTCACTGAGGAGCCAAATCAGAGAGAAACCCCTTGATATCTCATCACTGATCCCCCAAATGAAGGTGGACCCCAAATTTCCGGGAGGTGCAGTAGGGGACAGGATGGTCCTACATAAACAAAGATACGATCTCCAAGGAAACATCTCTCAAGGATTAGCCGTGCTTACTCGTGCGTTAAGCTTATGCTTTTACCTTGACTCCTAGCCAAAGTCGGGTGATGTGATATGCAATAAACCCAATTTTAAAAAGCATGGGAATTTCCAGGGGCCACAAAGTACCGTCGATGCAGAGCAACGCTGCAGGAGGAATATTGCTGTTGCCATAATATTTTAGCTTGTATTCAAAACAAAAACCTCTAAATCAGCTTTTACAATGGAAATCTTTGTGGCAAGTGGTAGCCAGAGCGAGTGAGTCACAGACCGCTGTTTGTCAGACATGACTCAGCCCAGCGAGGAGCAGGAGCTGAGCAGGAGCTGGGACCGCCCGTGCCCATGTCCTCCTGACCATGCTGCAGGATACTCACTGGGCACCGGTCTGAGCACGTCTGGGATGAGAATCTCCACCAGAGCCTGGTACAAGATGTGATCGCAGCTTCTCATCCATTTGAGGATGGGTTCGTATTTGCACAGAGTGATCAGCTTATCTTTTGGGAGGGTTCCTTCGTGTTCTTCATCGCTGTGGGAGGAGGAGGAGGGAGGCAGCATTAGCAGCAGGTTTGCATTCAGTGTATTCACCCTTCTTCTCGATTTCTAACCCCAGTTTTCAGCAGAAAAAAGCCATTCATGATTCTTTCAAATGGAAATGTTTGATCATTTGTACAAGTCTTTGCTGACTCTGCAAGCGCCTCTCTGTCCATGGGTTCAGCGCTCTGACCACAGTTTTCCCGCAAATCCGTATCTCCTGGTGCTTGGCCTTTGGTTCTTCCGTCTTTAGCCTCAGTTGCCTTTCACACACTCATGTTCATGTGTACATGGGAATTGTACTTCAGTACAGTCATTTCAGCAAGCAAAGGCTTAGCTGGTGCCTCCTTAGAGACCCAGCTATCTCCGAAACCCTCATACCTCTCTCCTCTGCTCTAAACCTCCTCAGCTGTAGCAGTGGGGACAAAATGTTTGCAGCAAATGTTTTTTGAGCAGATTAGCCGGTATTGCCAGATCCTACAAATGGTTTCGAGGTGTTTAACACCTTCAAATGCTGAGTGTTTTCAGAAGGAAAAAGATTTGGTGTTTTAATGACAACAGAGCATACTGCCTCTAACTGAATGAGGGCAATCAAGCTTGCATTATTTTCTGCACGATTAAGGCATAAGATATTTGGTTAAACAGCAAGCAGAGAAAACCAAAGCCTTAACACATTGTCAGAGCAGCAAAGCAGAGCCGCTAGGACACTGTGCTGGGAACTGGGAATTTGCAAGGGACTTTCCCCACACATTACATCAAAACCATTCAACCAAGCCTTGGACATACTATAAAGAAGTACTCATACCCTCTGCCTGAGGGGTTTTTGCAAATGAACTCCACAGGCATACTCTTAGAACACTCACATGGAGACACTGGACATCAAGTACCTAAGCTTTCTGTTAAGTGGAACCATATTCTGCATTTTATCATGCTTTCAGTTTGCCACTTTGATAATATTTTGGGTTTATATTTGTATATGTATAAAGCAGGGGGAGGGAGTGCTTTATCTACCCGTCTTGATTATTAGCAGTGGTGTGGAGGGGTACTAGAGCACACAGCCTTAGCAGGACACGCTAGTTTAGAGAGCGCTCTGCAGAAATGCGGTCTCCAGTATCCAGTGAGCCCAGCACAGCTCTCTCTGTGGTGTTGCAATATGCCTTGGAGATATACCCTTAAGTAAAAGAGATTTTGAAACAATCCAACAAAGCTGAAGTGATTCTTTGTGAGAAAACATCCATTGGGTAACATCTACTGAGGACAAGAGGGCCATGTTCTACAGATTATTATGGGGTATTTGCTTACTACTCAAACTTCTACCATTTTTCTTCTGAATATAAAATGTCAGTATTGGAAGTCCTTATATCATCTGTAGAAGTGGACAGTACAGACTTTTAATACAGATTTTAACAAGAAACCTTCACCTTTTCAATTTTCTCTATTTTCACTTATTTCCATTCCCCGGTCTCTTGGCAGCAGACTACCAATGCATAAAGGATGAAGAAAAGGCAATATCAACAAGCCAGGCAAGAGTACAAAGATCAGAGCAGCTTCGTTTGCCATTATCTGCCTCAAAATACGAGGCACTTGAAGATTTGGATAGCCATCCAAAGAAATCAGTCAGTCTAGATATTGCTAAAACCTCAGAGCCTCAGATGTCACTCGAGACCGATACCTAACGGCACGGAATTGTTACTGTCTGCTCCTGCTGACCATTTACAAAAGCATCATCCCGTTCTTATCCATCCAAATGCTCTCTGCATTTTGGATTAGCACTTGTTACAGGAGGTACAAGGCACACAGATGTACGTAAAGAGAGCAGATGCTTTCCTCGGGGGTCTGACCTTTGTGTGGTCATTACGATATTAAACACTTCTGACATTCTTTGTAACGATTCTGCAGGGAAGTAAATACTTTCAAGTCCTGCAAAGCACTCAAAATGCCTAATGAAGCTGAAAATACTTCATGCATTTTTAAAAGACAAAACACCACCAAAAAATGGAGCATTCAGAAATAATCAAAGCACAGCAGTGTACCTGGATGGCAGGACGGTGGAGCCATCACTAGATGGTGTTTTAGGACTCCAGAAGGATTGCCAGAGTTTCTCAATATAATGAAATTGAAGATTCATTACAACATCCAAAGTCGCCTAACAGCAAAGAACACAACTCATTAGCTGCTCTGCTAGCATCTTGTCACGCAGTGTAAGCATAAATTTCATGTGCTGCCATTTAGATTAAATAGTTTACAAGAAAAATAATGGAAAGGGCATTGTTTCAATAATCAACATAACATTAAACAGGTCACACAATGAAAAAAATAACATTAAGCACAATATTTGAGTTGTAATACCTAGCAAATGAAGCATTCCCTATTATATTCTAGCTTTTCCTAAGAGCATGATATGAGATGAGCACATGAATTATGTCCCACATCAATTAATAAATCAATTAAAAATATTCCGAATAATCACCTCACAGTGTCGCCTGTAAAGAAGCTGAAGAGCTTTCACATCATTCATGGTAACCCCTTCTTGTAAGAGGATGTTCCCTAGGTCAGGGGCTGGGAACTCCGGAAAGACATGGGTTACATCTAGGGAAAAAAAAGATTGGGAAAGACAGTGAGAGTTAGGAGCACTCAGTTACGCAGCACTACAGATGAGTGCAAGGTGCTGCTGTCGCTGGTGGCTGTCTTTCATGTTTCAATTGGGGATGAAACAGGAGAAATGAGACCGATAAGCATGTATTTTCCCAATTCATGCGCTATACTGGGCAAAAAGCGAACCACTGCAGCTCATTTTATTCAGTGTGGAAAGCAAAATGTTTTCTTTCTTTCTGTAATAAAAGAAACAAGAATACATTGTCCTCATCTACTGCGCTTCCCATTAGATTTTCCTCGAAGCCTGAAAAATGTCTCTCTGGTATTTTGAAAGTACAATGGAAAATATAATTGGACAGCAGACATATCAGGAGAAATTGTATTTCAGAGTAGGTTCAGAGCTGGCCAGGATTTGGTATGTCTACTGGAGATGATGGACACATGTAGATCCATGACCAGCAAAGCCAGAGAGCTTGTCTCCCAAGGGCAAGGTCCGTATGGATCAACCTCATTGGATACATATTGCCGCCTTTGCAATGAAGAGAATCGCCCTTCTCCCTCCGGCTGCCTGTGTTAGCAAGGCTCTTCAGAACCGCCACTCCTTCCATCCAATTTGGATAAAACCAGACAGATTAAAAACATACTTAGAGGGAACCGACAGACTTGATGGTACAAGCAAAAAGCCTTCCTGGGGGTACAGGAGTTAGCAAATAAACTTAGCAAGTGTGACGTTACAAGAGCTTACTAGAATATATACTATATATAAAATATATATATTTTATATGTATAAAAAATACTGTAGATTTATTAGAAAAGCAAACAAATGCAGACCAGATGGGGCCTGCTGGACAAGACCTTCCTTCCTCTTCAAATTATAAGCCTAGATGTAAGATATCTAACACATTAAAGCAGTCTCCTCACCTATGAATTGCTGATGATGTTGACTTTGAGCAGCAACCGATTGCTCCGGCGTAGTGTGCGGGTTACTGTTGGACCCACTCTCTGCCATGCCATCCATCTTCTGCGCTGGTCTATACCTAAATTGAGAGTGTGGCTTGGGATTTACACAGGCAACAGCAAACACGTATACAACATTTGCAACCCAGTCATGCAGGCTTTTGTGTTATATGTAATACATGAGGTTACGCTGAAGGTCAGCATTTTGAGGGGTGACCGTTTATGTCACCTACTCAAGTGGAGGGGGAAAATGAAAACCTCCTTTTGAAACACACTCCCCAAGACAGAAGTAAAGGGGTTAAGAAGTTTGCCCAAGGTGACATAAAAAAAGAAAACAAGAAGCAGAGCACAAGTGGGTGCTGGAGCGCAGACTGTCTCGGGAGCTGACTTTTGCATTTACTTTCTGTTTGGGAGCTGAAGAAATAAACTCTTCCGCTCCTTCTTCACTCCAGCAAGAACCAGAAGTGTCTGTGCTTCTAGGAGACAATTTCAAATTCCTTTGCACGTTGTGTTTTATATTCAAAATTACTCAGACACAAGGCTAAACACAGCACTATTTAACTTGCACTGTTGCACAAAAAAACCCCTGAACAAACCCCAAAACCGACCCAAGCACAACACAAGCCCCCAAGTCCTTTACACTGATTTGGCACAAATAACTCCATAGCTGAGGTCCTAAAACAATTCGGTCAGAGGGAGGCAGTGAAAAGTGGCACATACGGTGGTACTTCCCATAGCAGCGTGCTGAATCAAGCTGCTGGCAAACAGAATAGGCAGATAAATGCTGTTTCATAGAATCATAGACTCATAGAAGGGTTTGGGTGGGAAGGGACCTTTAAAGGTCATCTCGTCCAACCCCCCTGCCATGAGCAGGGACATCTTCAACTGGAGCAGGTTGCTCAGAGCCCCGTCCAACCTGACCTCTAATGTTTCCAGGGATGGGGCATCTACCAGAAGTGGTTTTGGACCGATCCACTACTCAGCAGCCAGTGACTTGCAGCCCTCTTTTCCACAGCTCAGCTCTGGCACTTCAGCAACACTTGGGTTTGAACTGTCCCAACACGCTCCCTTTGCTCCCAAGTGAAGCCAAGTCCCAAGATGGGGTCTGCCGCCTTCTTTGGGAAAGGACCCTTCCGGGGCACCGCTAGCGAGCCCCAAGACGCCGGGAGCACCTACCTTTGCTTCTGGTGGATGGGCTGCTGCCTCATTGCCATGTACTGGGTGTCCTCCTGCAAACGGTTCAGCGGAGACTCTGGTTTTAGACGGATGCCGTAATAATGATATTTGGAGTTTCCCCTGGAAATATCAGCATCGAAATTGCTCAATGTAAGCCAGTCAATGGAAGGGATGTTGTAGCCCTGCAATTTACTCTTAGGCTTGTTTTGACAATACACCCTACTTCTTACAGCACACGTCAGTTTGCTGCCAAGCGCTGTTTGAATGGCTGAACTAATGAACTAATGAATGCCATCATCCCCTATAAAATTTAAAACCACATGTCGCAAAGTTCAGTGACATCCACATTTAAAACCCGGCAAGGTTTGTTCCAAGTAACCCATGGTAACTGGAGAAGAAGAGACAAGTGTTACAATACAAAGTGTTATTAAACAGAATGACAGAAAGACCTCAGGGGACACTTTGCCATTTGATTGGGGTTTAAGGATTTGTTTTTTCCATAAAAACAAACTTGCATCTTTATCTAGACTTGAATAAAACCAGCCTGACTGAAGAGTCAACTATGATAAGAAAAATGTCTTTCTGCTGCCAGCACTTTCACAGAAATGGCAACAGGCTTTGATGTGGCTTTGTTCTTGGAGTTGCTTATTTTTGTAGTTTTGTAAAAACAGAAAGCTTTTTGCAAGCAACAGAGACTGTAATTCTTTTTCCTTTGGTGGTCAGTAAAGCTGCTGTGATGCTCCTTAGGCGAATGTCTTTCCATCACATTAGACAGATGTGTCAGTTAAAGTTTTTCCACCAAACTGGAATTTTTCAATCCCTAAGCGTCTGCTTTTGGGAGCGAGAAGGACAATTCTGCAGCCATGGATACATGACGACAGTATGTCCAGCTTGGCTTTAGCCAATTTGTCACTAACAGCGGTAGAGCTGAGTCCTCAGTGGGAGAGGAGACCAAGCCAGGGGAGACCAGCAGCAGGGTCTCCAGAGCCCTTATTGGGGATGCCTAAAATTCATCTGCTGTGTCACTATGACAGGGACTGGAGGCACCTTAAATCCAACTATGTTTCCCATTGGAAAATTACATAGAGAAATTTAAAAGAGGAATATTTGTCAAAGAATTAACCCCTTCTTCCTTGTTGGGGGAATTTTCTCTTTTCAAGGGGACGGTTGAATCGTTCAGCCTTTGTCACTGTACCAAAGGGTTTTACACACACTGAGTGCTCAGGTATGAAGTATGCTTTGGCCATGTCTTAAGTGATTTTAAGTGCCTGCAAATTAAATGACAGCTGCATTTATAATCTAAATTAATGAATAAGAAAATAATGGTGGACAGCTATTTCCATATTTATTGAGGTTTACTGTATCCTTCCCAGCCTGCACACTTGTAATTTTAAGTGGGTTTTTTGCTTGTTTGTTTTTTCTTTAATCCTTGATGGGATTAAAGAATTTCTCTCCTGTAAAGAAATTATTTCAGAGCTCTTGCACTTGAACCAATCTACAGAAATCCAAACTCTCTGCTGCTCTTCCTACGACTGTTGCCTCCACGTTCCAGCTGTGGAATGCCTGGGACACATCTGGTTTTGTTCTCGTTTAGAAGCCCAAATATCTAAGCTTGAATTTTATTACGAAATCTTACACAATCAGAGCAATTACTGTTTCTCTAGTGTATTGGCTACTTTTTTGAAATTAGAAGCTGGGATAAAATGCAAACTCAGCTGCGCAAGCTGCGCAGATACTTTGGATGCTCCCTTGAAGGACACGTATGTAATTACAGCAAGTATACTTTCTTACGTTATGCTTTTGTTGTAACATCATATGGATCTTTGATGTTTTAAAAGAAAAAATTTGATACCAGATTCAGCCTGGTGCTTTGGGAATTTAAGAAATAAGCCATTTCCATCTGTACAGCTTGTCTGCATCAAAGATGCGGGCACAGGTTCTGTTCTCATCCGTGATGGAGGAACTTTACTGGACCCAAGGGGAGAAACCGTTTCACTGCACCAGAATTATGGGCTCTGCAGCTGACAGCAGCAATCATGAAGCCGAGTTACTTAATCTTTTTGAGACAGTAATGGAATGAGGAGAAGCCTAAGTTCAAATAAAATATTCTTAGACTCCTTAGGAAATGGACTTAGACCAAATTCCACTGTGTGGCTGGACAAGGCACTGTCACCAGAGACCTGGAGCGTGTCTGAAGTTAACTGTATCGTCAAGCCTCTCACACCGCTGATCCACGGTAAGAAAGCAGCTTTGCCTCCCAACACATGGAAATTACTTCTGTGCCTCAGATTAGCAATTGATTTTTCCCCACAAGATCATGGTTGGTTGTTTCTGTAGATCTCGGAAGAAAGACCTGCGCCTGCTAAATGATGCTCGGTAGGTTCTTAGCATGCGTGAAAGGAGTTGTAGGAGGTGGGCTTTTTTATTTAAATGTAGATTCATACCAACCTGGTTCCCAGGCGTCGAGTCCTCAGCCCCATGAACACCGAACGGATCAGTTTTCCGAAGGAAGCGGCATTCACTGGATCCAGTTTGTGCTCCTGGCAGTGCCGCAGGTAATGGTTGTAGAGCGAGCTCCTGGGAAGGCTGACGCCTTCCGCCGTCTCGTAGTTGTCCAGCAACCACTGGAGCTTTATGTATGGAAAACATAATTAAATAAAGAACACGTGAAAGTCTAAAGAGGGCTGGAACGGGCTGCAACAGTGTCAACACTTAAATGTCAGGAGAGCCCATCCGACATTAAGAGTTCAAGAGAACTTAACGCTGGGTAGTTAATTTATAGAAGTTAATTTATATAACTTATGCCAGTTGTATTTTTATAAAAGCAAAGCAACCCGCAACCCAAAGCTAATAACCCAAACAAAAATGCTGTCAGATTTTGCAAGAGCATTAAAGCATAGTCCGCCTGCCATCTCAGTGTCCACCTTGGATTCGGATGAATTCCTGCAGAGCCAAAATAAAGCTGTAAGAACTCGTGTTTTCCAAGAATAAAGATGTTAAAATACTGCCTAAGAGGAATAAATTTTAGGGGAAGCAAATATGCTGCAAAGTCTTTATTAATTTGAAGACTGGCATGCCTGCAACTGTTCCCTTAACAATAAAATTAACGGTTACCAAAGCAACCTGAAAAATCTGAGGGGGTCCATCTATTTTTCAAAATTTACTGTCTGAACTTCTTCTGACATTTCTGTTGATTAAAGTTTGCAATTAATATAAATTATTTATGCCCAGCCGCTCTGAAAGGGCAGGCCTGGCACACAATGTCAGCGCAGGAATTAAAATGCAAAAAGACAAAAACCCCAATCTCCTTTAATTGGCTGAATGACTTCAGCATCAATAAAGTAAGTGTTCTATTAAGTGAATTTTTGAAAGAACCAGATGTACAAATGGACTAAAATCAATAGCTTTGGTAAGAACCCTTTCATTGTCGTTAGGGTCATTTGGGATTAACATTTTCAAGACTTCCCTCTCCGTCCAGACCTCCATCCCTACACGCGTAGGAGGCACGGCTCCACCAGAAGCAGCTGCATTCACACCAGATCGGTGACAAAACAGACTCAGGTTATGGATGCCAAAATACCAGCTGCATCATCTCCTTACAACAAACAGTTCAAGCACATATTGGAATTAAGCACAAGCTTAGTCTAGAAATCAGCGGGATTTAACCATGCACATGGATGTACAAGTCGGCCTATGCTTAAGTCCTCTCCACTCATACTCCAGTATCTGGCTCTTCCCTACTCTTCTCTATTGGTGAAACTTTGGGGTCCCAATTCACCACTATATTACTCCAGTTTTATATCAATAACTCTGTGAAAATACAATCTGAAAATGTGCAATGACATCTCTGACACCTCACTCCATTGAGTTATTTTCAGTTTATGTATTCCATATCCGACTTTGCTCTTTCACAAAGGCTTTTCAGCACCTATGAACGTATGTTCTGTGGTTGTCATTCACCTATCCAAATTTAAACTTCTGCTGCTTAAAATGAGCTGAATCCAAAGCTGTACAGTTAAAACTATTTCATTCATTAGTTGGGTCTGATCCAAAGCAACCGCAAGTTCAAATGACCAGATCCATCAGTTTTGGTGGCCTTTGGAGCAGACCAGGGGCTGCCACAGCTGGAAGAAGAAAAACCCCTTGGCCATTTGCCCTCTGTCCTGCTTTTCACAGAGCTGCTTGTCACCTTCCCACCCTCCTCCAGTTACACACCACCTAAGACACTCTTTGACATGTTCTTCCAGAGATTTTTCTGTCCTCCAAACCCTCCAGTCCTTAGAGGTGGTGTTTGCTAATGATCCGCAGCCCCTCGTGCTCTCACCGCCAGAAGAGACATCCCTGGGAAGCCCCAAAAAGCCGTTCTGTAGCCCTGAGCCTCCCCCGCCCATTAAGCTCTCTCTAACAAAAGTGGAGCCCGGTGTTTTTGACATAAAAGACCAGCAGGAGCTCAGTTTTTAAGTACTCCACATCTGTGCTAATTTTGGTCCATCCCCTGTGTTTAAAAGATTAATGATTAAGAAGGTTCTTTTTTTTTCTTAACGATTTATTATTTATCCGATGGAAGATACTGAATGTGGATCAGCTATTTATTTTCTAAACCTGTTCTAATTCCAAGCCTTTAAAAAAAAAAAAGTTGCATGTTTCTATGTAAAATTCAGATATAGGTAAAACCCTCTCATTTAAATTTGATCCTGGACATTTTTAGTCTAATCCCAGATATTTCTAGAATATTACCTTCATCTTTTAGCTTTCTTTTTCTGCAAGGGTCTTTTTATATTCCTTTAAACACTACAGAGTTTCACAATATGAACTCCCACTATTGAATTAGAAATCTATTATGAAATGCACAAAAGAGCTTAAAAAAGAAATCTATCAGAATACAAACAATTTTCAAAACACGATTTTTTGCTCTTCCTCCATTAGTAATAACAGACTGGGCACTTAAAATGAGAACATTCAAGATTCTTTCCATTTATATCCCTTATTCTGTTTACTTTTTGAATTTTGCTCAGTTCTGACAATGACAAGATATTCTACAGTTTCATTTCTGTTTATATATGATCAGGTTCCAATAAAATCACTGTGCAGCCATATGCCGCTTTATTTGTTATAGGCACTACAGGGGAACATTTCAATTTCATTTCTACTTTAACTTTATTTCTATTGACTGTTTGTTTTGATTTAAAAATAATCTTTAGCAAAAATCTTGGTCCTGTTCGAATCAAGGATGGCTCTTTAAGGATGGAAAAAGTGATACACAGGGCTGTCTGAGAAAAGAAAAACCCTATTTTTTGTGAAGGTCCAGGTTTGGAGAGGTTTTCTTATGGGCACCTCTATGAAAAAGAAACCAATGAAGACACACATTTGTGGTTCATATTTAAGGTGTTTTTATCTGAGACTAAGAGGAGCCGGTTTCTAAGTCCCCGCTCAGCCCAGCTCAGAGTTAGGACAGACCCTGGACCACCCGCGTGCCCGCCGAGCACCCCGAGCTCAGCGCCGGGGAGAAATGCTTCCCTAGCGCCAGGAGTTCCCTGCTCAACCCCTCGGATCCTTTGCAATTAAAGTTTCATCAAAAAAGATATATTTTCTTGAAAAGCCTCTTTTCTAGAACAAGTGCCTGTCAGCTCTGGTCCCTTGCGTAGTTAAGCCCTGAGCCATCCGTGTACGTGAGCACAAGCTCCAGCATCACCCGCCTTTCTCCACCGAGAAGGAGATTCATCCTTCATTAGGTCATTACATTCCTCCCCCAGCCAAGGGAGAATTACACCCTTTAAGAGTTTTCCTACTTCTCTGTTCAGTCTCATTTTAGATGTTACCATTTAAACACCATTTTGGGGTAAGATCCTTGCCTCAGGGGAAAAACTCCATCAGCACCTACCTCAGAGCCATTCACCCACAGGGAAGAAGTCCAATGGTTTTTGGGGGGTTTATTTTGGGGTTTTTTTGGGTTTTTGTTTTACAGGCAGTGGGGAAAAAATACATTTTCCCCCTCCTCCTATGAGTGCTATGGATATCTAGGAGCCGCAGGGCCTCGGGCAGGTTATAGCATCCAACTATTTCCTGATGTGCCTACCTTTAGGCACTCGTGTACAAAAATTGTAGTAATTTTTCTCAAATTTCTTTGCATCACCTGCAAGCTCACAATTGGCAAAGAAGGAATCCTCTGACCCCGCGACTCTGGAGTACACTTGTGAGCAGAGCTTTTTCAGTAACAGTAATAGATGGACATGATTTCATTCGAAACATCATGTGTCGCTGGGGTATTAACATTAGCTTAGGCTTCCAAATTTGATCTTTCAAGTGCACTTAAATAACCTCTCAGAGGGTTTTTGAAGCTAAATTAAGTTATCAAGTGTGGCTCCATTTCACATTGACTTTGTTTAAACAGCATTATGTAAAAAATTTCCTCTTGACAGAGATACTTTTAGACCTTTTGTTTTCCCTTTTTAAAAAAAAAAAAAACCAAAGATTCCTGGCATGAAACATCTGCTGACTGTAACAAAATAAACCATTATCCCAAGAATTTACAGTTTTGCAAAATGCTAAGTTTGAAATGAGGGACAGAAGACTTAATGAAAAACTCTACAATCTTAAGACTAAAAGCAATTAAGTCACAACTAATAGTGCAATTAGCATTATCTCACAACTTCCTCGGCTACTAGCTTTTGTCAAGCTCATATTTTGCTTTCAGCCTTGACAAATCACAGTCACCTGCTGCTTCACTTTCTGGTTCTCATGTGCAAGCTTGACAACATCGTGTGTCAGTCACACAAGCATTTGGGATAGGTAATCCTCTGTCTGTTTTTTTGTTTTGTTTTTTTAACATAAAGAGGTGGGAACTGAAACATCCTGGAGGGGAGAAACCCTTGTGCCACTGCACGTGCCAGGGAAGACGAGCAGAGAGGTTCAGTACTGCACGTTCATCGGGCTGTCCCATACCCCGCGGCTGGGAGCAACCTCTGGCAGTCTCCAGTCTCCGGGTGGGAGATGGCCCATCCCTGGAAACATTCGAGGTCAGGTTGGACGGGGCTCTGAGCAACCTGCTCTAGTTGAAGATGTCCATCCTCATGGCAGGGGGGTTGGACGAGATGAACTTAAAAGGTCCCTTCCCACCCAAACCATTCGATGATGATTCTATGACTCCAGTCCAATCTCCCACTCAAATCAGGGCTAACTTCCAAGGTCAGTCAGGTCCCTCAGCGCAGTCAAATGGCTCATTCAGTCGAGCCCTGAGAGCCTCCCCAGGCAGAGGCTGCGCAGCCTCCCCGGGCAACAGCACCGACCTTCCTCCAGCTCTGGAAAGAGATTGCCTGGTGCGGTTCTGCAACGTGCTGCGTTTCCTACAGGCACTGCTCGTACCATCTCCTCCTCGTTATTCCCACATGTCTGCAGACATCGCTCCGTGCTCCAGGAAGGCAGAGCAAGGACACTGGAGGGTCACGGGGCAGCAAGGGACCCTCAAGTTTCCTTGGCTCAGGCTCTGTGCCTTGGCAGAGGGAATTACCCATCCCAGCCCTGGAGCTGCCCAGGGCAGCACATTGCTTGTGCCTGGGCCGACATCTTCAGCAGGGACGAGCGGAGAGGCGATGTGTACACACATGCTCAGGAAGTAGTTTATTTGCTTTAGAATTTGTAAGAGAACTTAAGCCTTATGCCGTGATCTGAGAAGAGAGACATTAAGTTCTTCTACCCTGCAAGACAAGGGTGTGGAAGATCTGATCAGAGGCTGGATCGGACCGCAACTCCATCCTGCGCAGCCTGTGGTCAGATGACATCTCTTTTCTATCTTTGCTTTCTTTCCTTTGCCCCTTTCCTGCTTTTTTTTCAAACCTCCTTTAATACCACACCATGACCTGCCCTGTCCTGCTCTGCTCTGCCCCTTTCTGCACTGGGACGAACAAGAGAAACTCTGCAGAGCAACATTATCCTTAGACAAATCTGCACAGCACTCGGGGCATAGCACGGGCGTGCGAGCACAGCCACAGCCTGGGACAGGAAGGATGCACAGAGATGCTCACAACAGGAACTACCAGCCTGATTCTGCAGGTTTGTGTTTCCCCAGCTACAACAAGGAACCTTCAATTTCTAGAAGCCAAGAGCCCTGGCTTGGAGTTCGACATCAGCTTAAGAGAATCAGACCGTTAGGTTTAATGTTCCCTTCATTTTCTCAGGCTATTTCTCTAGCGTGAAGAGGGCAAAGATTTTTTTTGCAGGACCTAAGAATGACAACAGATCTGCCCCCAAATACAAAGAAAAAGGAAATCTGTTAGAATAAAGAAGTACCACTTTGTGCACTGTGATTTATCCGTGCAGAACATGCTTCAGCCTAATCCAAAACACAATGAAGTCAAGACAAGTCCAATGACTTCAACAGGACTTGAATTAGACCCTTCAAATCTCACGCAAGCATGTGCTCACCGTTAAGCATTACTGCATGGGAGCCATAAACCATGATGCAGAAGGCCCAGTAGAATAGTGGGAACTTCACACAAAGCAGGGAAATTGTTGGCATAGTGAGAAGAGAGAGGTCCAGCAAATGGATTTAGCATAGCATTGTAACAGTAATGGTCTTCCAAGGCACAGAAAGAGGCAATAAAGGCATTCACAGGAGCAGGCTTTTGGTACGCGCTATCTAAGGGATATCTGTCATGAGTCATGCCAAGTTATTGCTGTAGAATTGCAAGTTATTTTCCAGCCATTTTTCAATTCCAGTGAAAGGAAAGAACTTCCTCAAATGTGTTTATCTAATTGCCAGCAATTTCCATTGCTGAAATAAATAAACACAGGGTAGAGGCAGTTAACAGAATCCAGAGCATCTCACAAACAAACGTTAACATTGGCACTTTTTGCAGATTCTTGTTTCTTGGGAATGGGCTGCTTTGGGCAGCACAGCTGAATCACAGGCTGCTCTGAGTGGCTCGTGCTGTTGAATACACCAAAGGGCTACAAATAATGCTCCTACCAAAGCAGGAAAAAGGTTGTAAATTCCGATTGTAACTTACATGGCTGTTGAGCAAACTGCTTTTGTGTGATGTAATCCCTTCATTTTTTTGTAGGTTTTCAATCGCCATTTCAAGCTAAAGAAAATGTGCACAGGGGAAAAAAAAAAAAGGAAAAAAGAAAAAGAAAGGAAATCAGAAAGTTAGCAACAGCCAGGATTATTATTTCTTTATTAATATTTGAATGATTAATGCTTTATATCAAAAAGCATGTGAAAAAGAGGCAAACAGATGAGGCACAGTCCTTATGGGATGAAGCTGCAGAGGCGTTATTGTATGGCATGCAAACTAACAACACAGCAAGAATCCCTATTAGGGTGAAAGAGCGAGACCAGGGGGCTTTTGATCTTCCACTATATGCATTGCCCATTTATAAAAGAGAAGCAGTTTTCCTTCTCCTTTCCCCTTCATGCCTAGACCAAAACACCACCAGACAGCTACGCTGCAGCAGGTCAAAGGAGATATGCAACAGAGAAGGTGCATTTTACCCAGATCTTTCAAGGAAAACTGGAAGTAATGACTTCAGTTATTATTAATTCTTAACATCTTGACAAAAAACTAATGGCAACTAAATAAAACAGGGACACAAGGAGGGTTGACACACAGAATGCAGAAGCTGGAATGGGTAAGAGCTCTTTGCTACTGAAGAAAACTGCAAAGAGACTCTGAAGGAAGAAGACAGGTTTCAATTAAGTGAGCTTCTTCCCGCAAAGACAGGCTGGCATATCTTGATACTGCTTGTGCTCATTTCCATTGATCTCAGAGCTTCTGCAAGCGGAGCGGTGGTGAGGCATTCTGGCCCCTGAAGAGTCCCTTTGCTTCCTTCTGTCTAGCTTCTGTTCTACACTCAACCCAGCTACGGCTGCTGCCTTGTGCCCTGACCCTCTCCTGGACCCTTCTTGTCTTCTCCTTTCTGCTACTGGGGCTCCCTTGGCAATCTCTGGCAAACTACTTAGCAGATGGCTGCTGGTCCCAGAGCTCCAGTGGTCCTGAGCACAAGCTTTTTGCAAGTGAGGAAGTTAAAAAAAAACCCCAAAACAAATTAAAAAACCCCTCCCACACTGAGGGAGTGGCAGGAGCAGAACCCACTGTTTCTCTCCAGTAGATGTTCTCAAAACCCTGTAGTCTGTGACCTGTTAGTGCAGGCAGGACAAGGCAGCACACGTCAGCCAGTAAAACTTGTAGTCAGCAGCTACCTCTAGCATCTGTCCTCATTTAACATGCATGGTTGTGCGTTCATCTGCGGGCACATGCACAAAGCATCTGCACAATGATCGTCAATGGCCTCCTTCACACACTAGCTAGCTCCCTGCACTCCAGTTTGCACTGACTCATAGCATGGTGAAGATAAAGGTCGTGATAAAACCAGCCATTTACAAAACCAAGCTCTGTCAGAAAGGTGGGAGGACAGAGCAAATCAGATCTAACTTCTGACATAACATTCAACAACCAAAGACACAGTCTGTGCCATATCCATGTCTGTCCAAGCCCCTCCAGCACATGTTCCTTTGTTTCCACCCAAAAGTGGCACTTCTCAAGCAGTTACCACTGAATTCAAAAAGGGTCAGTCTAAGACTATATGTCAGTGGTTCTTGAGAAAACTGTGCAGCACACCGTGATGTGCCGTGAGGAACCAAAGACTGATCGCTGATGCAGCCTTCAGGAAATGAGTCAGTGTTAGAGGGAGACACCATTTCCTTCCTCTGTTCAAGGAGCAGCGCGGTGCCCGTTGAGCAACACCTCTGAGGCAAGCGCAGAAAACACCGCCTGTCCTTTTGGCATTTTGGTAAGCGTCCCATACAAATGGACCACTTGCATCTGCAGAAAAAAGTATTACAGGGGAAAGACTAAAAGCTCTTAAACAGCCCTGCACGAAAGTGAGGAGCTCTGAGGACCCTTATGGGAGGTCTCAAGGATTTCCTCTCTTGGTATAGCCTAATTTAAATGAAGATTAATAGCGCTCTATTGGCACAGACATTGAATGGGACTGCTTCATGTGCCGTTTCAGCCCATTAAATTGAGCAGAACATCATTATTCCAGCAGATATGGAGTACGGGTTTCTTTAAATATTTGAAGATTTTATTTTACTGTACATACAGTCTTTACTAAACATCCCTCAACCTCCTGAGGCAGCTCTTACACCATTCCTAGTTCTGAAGCGCTACCTTGTTCCCAGTTTCCTCTAAGATACTCTCCTTGCTTTCCCCTCCGAGGTCCTAGTGTCGGCTCTGCCTCAAGCATTCAACACCCTCCAAGCCCTCTCGCTTCCCCATGCCTTGCAGCTGCCTCTTGCCTTGCCAAGCCCTCACATTGCTGGCCACTTTGACATCCATCCCCTTTCCACTACACCCCCAAGGCCACATGCAAACGCTACAGCTTCCTTGTCTACATCTGCATGAGCTGTTCTTTTCTTTCTCCCCACGAAGCTCTCAATCCTGCCCCAAATACATTTTGCCAGGACTACAGCCTCTCCGGCCTCTTTAACACCAGTCTTTCCTACTCTCTCTTTAAGCAAGACATTGCAACAAAAAATAATGTTCCTACCTGTTGACTTCATTAAGTCATTGCTCTCCTTAAGCTTTCCACTATCTGTTCACCCATGATTATGTGAAATTCAAAGCAGTTACCATGGCTCTGCTCTATCCCCCTCCGACTCTGGTCTGTGCAGGAAGAACTGAAAGCCACACATAGGCACATCCCTATACTGTCTTCCATGCACTATTTCACACTCTTGAGCCCCTCTACAAGAGCCACAGACATTTTCTGTTAAAATACCTTCAGAAAGTTCATTCCTACATGCAACAGAGTGAATTTATTTCAGATGCATTTTCATAAAGGTCACTTCCTAAATTCTTTTTTTGCTGAACAGCTCTATCTCATGTGACAGACAGCTACAAACTAAATCTGTTCATGGGACATTTCTATTGACACACATTCTACTCGGGCTTTTTACATTGTGCCCATCACCATGGAAATAAAAAAAAAAAAACACAACCAAGAGTAATGTTGTGCTTTGCAAGATGCAGTCCCACGCAGGTGACAAGATCAGCAGCTACTTCCTTCAAAATAACAAGCTTGAGCAAAAATCAGAAGACAGTCCAATGGTCGTTTTTAACTATGAACAGTTAAAATACACACATGCACAATTCTCACACAAGAAACGACCCCCAGCTAATCCAGATGCATCTGCCATTTTCTCTTCCACCCAAAACTAAGGACTTTTCCCCTACTTCTACCTAAGACAGAGCACATTTACTCCAGGATCAAAGGCAACCTTTCAAGGCACAAAGATTCAAAAAACCGTGAGGTCTGTACTCTAAAACTCTGTCGGAAAAGAAAGTACAACCTAACCGGCCAGATCTTCAAGAGTACTCAGGAGCAAAGGGCTCCTGCTTTTCTCCCTGGGTGGTGCTGTTCACACTTTAAAATCTGGCCATATACACTGAATTACACCTACATTTGTAATTGTGTTTACATACAAACGTATAAACACACAGAAGTCAGTCTGAAAAGGAAGGTGAGCGGAGCTCCCACCCACTCCTGGCTGCAGCTGCTACTAAGGGCTGGTAGATTCTCGGATAAAAGCCCTGGCAGATTCTAGCTGCAGAAAAGCTGGTTTTGGTTAATAGTTGCATCCCCCTGAGTCCCACACAGCTGTACAGCTGTGCTCCTAGCAACCTGGCACCTCGAATGACAGTTGGAGGGACATGATTAAAAATATTAGACCTTTAAAACATTTCTGTTTGATCAGTATTATTCCTAAAACACATTTTCTGTAACACATGGCACGGACAGAATACACAATGGTGTAGGAGATATATATGAAGGCTTTTCAATCACTGTGCATTTGGCATGATCAGCTTGACATACCTTATGTGCTAATTATCTACTGTGTTAATAATGGATTTTTCAGGTCTCTTCATAATTAAAAATATATTTATATATTTCTTTATTTTGGGTAAGCCAAGCCCCATGTTCAGATGTTATACTTATCAGAAAATGTAAATATAGACAATTATTTTAAATTGGAAAGCCAAAACATTTTGCTCAGGGAAAAAAAGACAAAATCCCCTAGAATTTTCTCTTATCTCCATGCTACATAATTTCAGCGATCCACTCAGAGAGTTTGACAAGCCTCTGCCCACCAGCAAGAGATACATCCCAAACTCCCGTTGAAAAATACCTGTAGTACACCAGTGTCTATTCTCTCGCTTGCATTTGCATGGCACATTATACAGACATATATACAGTGATAATGATAGGAAGTTTTATTTTCTGAAGGCTTTTCAGTTCCCTTGGAATAATTCCTGGCCCCCGAGCTGCAACACCTGCAGGGCTACATACCGTTGCTGGAGAGGAGCGTGAAGTATGTGACAGAGAATGTCTAGTGTTTTCCATCCCCCCATGAATGAGATAGGCTCCCGAGCCGGAGAGGATCGGACTTCCCCCAATGTCCATGGTGATGCCCACCATGTTGTGAGAGGGAATGGCTGTAGGAGAGGATGCCGCTGTAGTCACCTGAGCTCCACCTCCCTGCGCTTCGAAATAGGATGCTGCACTGCTGGGGGCGTAAATCTGAGCTTCGGTGTTGTAGGAGTAGGCGGCTCGTCTGTCAAAGGAACAACAGGGTCAGGAGGTGGAGCGCACCTCAGGTGGAGAGAGGAGCTTGCAGAGCTAATCCCGTGGACAATAGTTTCCGCAATCTGGACCACCTTTAAAAAAAAACTCGTCTCCATTGTCGGTGGGATTTGCTCCATTGAAATTGAACCCTGCGCTGTTAAAGTCACTCCCGACAATATTAATTAGTCCTGTGACGGCCCTGGAGCAAAGGCCCACAGCCACAGCGAGAGCAGAGCCCCGCATCGCTCTGCAGCCATTGTAGGCGACCTCGGTATGGAGGGCTGAGAGCAGCAGGGACATCAGGCCCGAAGCGGGAGGCACAGCAGAGAGGAGGAAGAGGAAACCTTAGAAAACCCCTTTCACTCTCTAGCAGTTATGCTGCGGTTCCTAAAGGCGCCCCACCTCACCACACAATGGGCCGGGCAGAGGCAAATACCAGACCCTTTTATGTAGCGGGATTCCCTGGAGAACAGTCCCTCCATGAGGGCAACGTCTCCCCCAAGGCCGGAGTCTGGCTGAAACTACCCCCGCGCACACAAGGTAGCACATGAAACGGTTCCTCCTCTTCCTCCTTCTAAGAGCGGGCAGTGCCACAGCAGCGGCGGGGTGGAAGGAGCCTGGGAGGACCGAAGGGCTCAACCCAGCCGGGAGGGGAAGAGGGGCTCTGCTACAGCCAACAGGAGACTCTTACATGGTTCCATTGGTATAAACAGCTTCTCCTCCTTCCACATACTGAACCTGGGATGGATATACGTGCTGCACGGATTGCACCTGAAACAAGCGTCATAAACTGGAGTTACGGATATGTTATTGCCAAGGAACAGCGGGAGAAATTGCACATTACATCCTTAAACAACTTTCAACCTTACCTTGACATTTAGGCTTTCTTTTTAAAAGAAAAAGAAAAGCAAAACAAACAAAAACCCCACATGCTTAGGAATCCCAAAGGATGTATTTATTTTAAAAGGTCAAATCAAAATAAATAAAAAATAGTTGCTCCATGAGCAGTGGAAACAATGGAGCTGGGTTTCCTCTGCACACATGTCTCAGGGCTGGTTCTCCGCTGACTAATAAGGGTGAGATCATGCCGCAGCCTTTCCTTCACAGAGGAGGCTGAGAGTGTCCATCTGCACCCCAGCGCCCTTTATCATTGGTCTGGGAGGGACGTAGTTGCCCTCTGTCAAGTTTTTTTTCTGAAACTGAGCAACCAAATAAAAAAATTGCTCAAGGAGAAAGTCAAGAGAGTCCAGACTCACTGTCCTCATGAAGCAGCACCACATATGCCTGGTCTCTTAGGAAACAAGGACTGCAAAAGGCAAAGTTCAGATAAACAAAAGCACTTTCACGGCTCTGTGTCACCTAACCTTTCTATGAAGCCACATGCAGTCAGTACATTTATTTGCGTAATTAAAAAAAGTCCCAAACACTTTGCCTCTAAAAAAATCTTTACAGAGGAGGACTGCTTTTAAATGGCAATTAAAAGCATCCATCAAATCTTCCAATGTATGAAAGACACCTGCTACAGTAAAGGTTCTTTCTAAACTTTAAATATCTTGAGAGTTTCTTTTGCCATCAGTCTAAGAAAGGAAGAGAGAGATGGAGAAGGCTGCTCTCACAGTGATCTCCAGCTCTCTAATTGCACACAACTCTTTAATTAAGAGCATGGGTTTCTCTAAGCAGCTATCTGGCACAGTTTCAAATGCCGTGTGGGACATGGGGTCCTGCTGACACGGGGGTCCCTGCGTGGTGTCTCACCCCAGAGATATTACCTGTTGTGGAACCTGCTGAACTCTGGGAACAGAGATTTGCTGCATCTGCGCTCCTTTGGGAGCGGAGCCTGCTGCTTGGACCAAAACCCTCTGAAAGAAGAAGATACAGTAACATACACTTACTTTCAGTCTGTAACACAGGTCAGTTAGGTATTCTCTTTCAAACTTTCATGGAAAGCTTGCCTCCTACTCCAGAGGCAGCAGTACCCCTTACTTAGTGTCCCTGCGGTTCCCATCCTTCCAAGGCAATCTGCACCGGACACCAGCCTGAACTCAGTACCCTAAACCTGGGAAAAGCAGAGAGCTGAATCCACATTTTCTGACATGGACCATCTTTAAGTCTCCACGCAAGGAAGTAACAGCAAACGGCTCATTGACGAGAGGAGCTCAACATGAGGTTCAGTCACAGCTAAACAAGAACCGCTCCTCACACATTCACGTTTTCCTCCTAGGGCTGCAAAGTTTCTTCTCTTATGGCTGCCATGCCAAACCACGCTCTGCCTCCCGCAACATGAAATTGCACTCTCCGAGGTGCCACAGCCCTTACGGTTTCTAACAGCCCCAAAGCTCAGATGGTTCTGCATCTCCCTCCAGTGCCACCAAGGGCACAAAAACGCTTTGCGTTGCCTTGCGGTGGTCACTCTGTCCTCCACCTCTCCACTGTCATTTCCATCGTCCCCCTGCTCTTTGTGTCACGCTCGGCATTCAGTCTGAGGTTGGACACATGTCTCGTAAAGTGCTAAGCACCTTGCAGATCCAGCAAAACAAGCACGGGAAGGTGGTGGATGGAAAGAAGTGATTCAGTGAGGCCCTTGGGAACAGAGCCTGGGTACCAGCATGAGAGTGAGAAAGGAAACATTCAAGCCAAATATCAGTATGGCCTTCTAAACTGATGAGGACCTTCTCCAAGGAGACAGTCATCCTCTGTGGCTTGAGGCTTTAAAAATACCCAGCAGATTGGGCCAACCGAACAAAAAGCTGCAAAACAATCCCATATGAATCCTAGAAGAGACCTTGACAATTATTGGCTACCTTACACATATATATTTACGATTTTTAGCCCTCTGACACCCTCTCAACGTGCCCTTTGTAACCAGCCAGAAATTCTATTCTAGCAGAATTGCAGGAATATGATGATTGCCCAGATTTCTAGGCAGCCTTTACATCACCAGTCCCCAGACTGACCTTCAGCAAGTCTGGATACCTTGGAGATCCTGCAGCTGAGCTAGCGATACGGACACGTACACTTATACCACCCGTCACTTCATCCATTTTCTCTCCAAAAGAGGCTGTAACCAGTGCACGATGGGAGCATTAAAAGCCCTTTTTCGAGTCAGGCCTTGGCAATGCTGCCTACATCAAAGTCTCAGGAAGGTCTGTTCCTTTTTCCTACTTTTTACCCATTGTCTGTCATTGCTTTTACCAAACGACACATCTCCTCCTTTGGCACAGCTGCCCAGCTCAGCTACTTGTGTGATTTGTCACAGCCTGTACGGTTGCTCCTACTACCTTCCAACCAAAAAAATTAATCATCCCCAACCTGTAAGGTGAGGCCATCCTGTTCATACAGCCTTCTCTCACACTGAAAGGTAGACCAGTGATCAACAACACCAAAGGCTTCAGCTTCACACCAGTCACGCTGCCAGTAGTTCATTCCTAGTATTTTCTTTGTGCTGCTGGTGAGAAGGGAAGGCTCCGGACACTCCTCCTCTTCAGCAATCTTCCACAATCATCTGGGTCTTCCTTAATCCATGGAGTTCCACTCAATACTCCGTGTCATGGTGGCAGCACCAGCAAAGGCTGGACAGGTAATTTCATAATCCAAAGCCAATGGGTTTTCTAAACTTCTTTAACGTATTGTCCCAGTCAAATTCACACTAATGACTGATGAGCCCTAAGATCCTTGATGCTATTGATCAGCAATAGCCACATCATTGCAATACGAACGAGAAACGTCACCCAGAGAAATCGAAGATGGGAAGGCTGAAAGATGACAGAGGGCTGGCCAGCTACGCACCGAACCACACAATGTGAATGTCCATGTCTCCTGGTGAATCGAATGCTCCTACCAATTCACAATTTTTAATCGTTCCTTTTCATCAGCATCCAATGGCAGCTACTTCTGCTCACTTGGGAGTTGGAGAAGGGTGTAGCTAAGTTATACCCACCCATCGTCTTATCCCTCCAGCTTCCTGCAACAGAAACTTCTTTCGATAGTTCCCCAAATGGCATAAAAAGGAACCAGTTTTACTTAACCCTTCCCGTTTTGCTTTAGGTAGTTTTCATTCATCAGCTGAAGCTATCGTTTCTCTCCTATCAAGAGACCTCCCAAGTGCATCGTATTCATGTATATGAATCACCCCCCCTCCCCAATTTAAAACGTCAGGATCCACCTACCAAAGGAAGATACCAGCACGTGGCTCCTCCACCCTCTCCCCGCACCAGCGCTCCCTCCACCTCTTCTCTGTTGAGCTCGGTACCCTATTTGCAGGGATGCCTTTAAGGACAGTTTCATTTTCTCCTGATTTTATTGACACACTAAATAATGACAACAGGGTATTATACTGAAGCAAACACCAAACTGGCATGAAATTACTTCCTTGGGTAGCTAAGTTAAAAAATCCCACGTTTTAAAGCTTGCATATTCGTAGGGCTAACACATGAAATATCTACAGCCTTTATCAACACAAAGTCCAGGAACAGGTTCTCCCCACTACCGCAACGAGCTGATTAACAATCCTCTCCCCCATATAAAAACCCTGGATTAAAATACATCTGCCAGTAAGACAGGTCTCTTCTCCATGGAAACGGCATTCCCAGCTGTGCATACGTTACCTGCTGAGACGCTGGCACTGGCTGCACTACTGGAGCTTGGGCTGGTGCAGAAGTGTGAAGTGCCACAGAAGCTGGGTCTGATCCACCCTCTGAGCTCTGCATGCTCACTGCTGGGGAGAGCAGAGGGGAGATCAGCCAGGGAAAGCACAGCTACACGCCGCAGCAAACACCCGAGCAACCCGCGTCGAACAGGAACAAAATCCCAGTGGAAGATCCAGGGGAAGTGCTAGGAAGGAAGGTAGCTACCTTCCTACACAGAGGACTCTTTTTAGTCTTGAAGCTAATTTTAATACAGTATTATATTAAGAAAAAAGAAAGTTGCACAATTGTTCCACAGAAAGGAGAGGGAAGGAACAGAAAATGCATTTCTAAATATAACTGAAAAGTAGTGTTGGAAAATTATTGTGTCATAGTGAGGCTAACTTCAGATCTGGAAGAGTAAGAGCATATTTTAAAAATAATTTTTTCTCTCCCACTGCCTTATCATGTTTAACTACTGCAAAAAAAAAAAAATTAATCAAATCTAAGCACATGTCTAGAGCTTAGCTAATGCTTTCATTTGGAAAGTGGGGTGGTCAATTTGGGTTTATAATCACAACCGATAATCAAATAATGAACAGCAGAAGAACAGCAATTGACCACCATTTTAAAACCTGCACACCACCCCCACAAAGAACCACCTCCAGTCTCCCACCCGCACCCCTGCCCCGACGTCCCATCAGCCTCCCCAAGGTCCCCAAACACAGACATGCCATCGCCCTCCGGTCCTGCTCCTGCATTGCCACCCTACGGGGCTGATGCCCGCAGCACCTCCAAGTCACCCCGGTCCCCCTGCCCAGCATCGCTCAGCCACCTTGGGAAGCATCCCAAGGGCCGTGCAGGAATGTCTCGGGGATGGAGAGGTGGTGCGAGAGCAGGGCTGAGCGCCTGCCCTGCAGCACAGGCTCTCCATCCCCTTAGGCTCTTCGCTCCCTTACGGCACTGCCCTGGCACCCCGTGTCCGTCCCCCGCGGGACACGGGGCATGTTACCGCCCAGCCGCCCATGGGACACCGAGGGTTGCTGCGATGGTGCTTCCCAAGAGCAATGTCATTTTGGGGTTTTTGATGTAATATGGAGAGTTGGGGGAGCCTTTTTTTCTCAGTTTCTTGTGAAAGTTCCTGTTTAAAAAACTATTTTAAGAGGGTTTCTGCTGTCACTTCAAAACCAAAAGATTCAGAAGCATCCAGATTTTGAGCAGTGTCATTTCTCCTTTCTCAGCCTCACTGCTGACCATAACGTAGCCTCCAAAGAACAATGTGAAATCTGTTCCGTTTTATTTCCCTCCTCCATCCAATATTTAAACTTTTTCCTCAACTCTGTGCAAGTTAAGAGGCAAAAGGAAAAATGAGAAACCGAGGGACACCGGGCCCTGCTCATTTGATAGCTCTTTGCAGTAAAAGGAAATGCAAGGGGGAGGTGAAGTTACAAAAATTACCTGTTTATTCTCATTCAACTATTAAAAAAAAAAAAAAACCACAATATTTAGATTCTTCACAAAACAGGTTTTTAAGATTTTTTTCCGGTGAGTGCTGACCCCATATTCCCACGCTACCCATTAGCAAATTACAGCAATTACTCTCCCGACTTCCCCGAAACCCCACAGCTTGCAAGTAATTTTCTCTTTCCCATCATCTTTCTTGCATCCAGGAGAAAGAGTAGATACAGCACCCACATAGTCACTGCTCCAAATACAACCACCAGATTAATTTAACAAGCCAGAAACAAGGTAAAGAAATTTAATCACTATCTTTCACCATTCGTGTCCCTTCGTAGCCCTCGAGTCCGCCCGTAGCGGACGTGCCCAACCCCACTCCCTGCAGCTCCGCTATATAAAGGCACCACCGGCTTCTCCCCATCACTGCCTCTGCGTGGTTTTTAGCCAAAACCTCTTTGCCAGAAGATACCAGTTGCAATAGCGCTGCGGGATCATGAAAATAATCATTCTCGCAGTAAATTAATGAAATAGCCTCCCGCCTGTTCCAGCCCAAAATCATTTGCAACTAAACATCTGGCCAGCACTGTTGGCCGAGGAGGCAGGTTTATAAAGATAAAGCTCACGTGAAGGTGCTCAGGCGGAAGAGAGGCGGCACTTTTAGCATACGTATTCTCCTAACTGTTGCAAGTGTGCTTTACCATCCACCATTTGTGCCCCGGGCTCCGGTTCACAGCTTTCTAGGGTTTTGCGAGTGGAAAAATATAGGACGGTGAGGTTGCAGAAGAAAGGTGGGTAAGTTGCCAAATATATTTTAATGATCTATTTGAGAATGGTCCTGGCAGGGTCAGATCTCGGCATTTCAGGTCTACGGAAAGGTCTCTTTTCAAGTGTAGTTATAATCGGAAAAGGACACTCAGAAGCGATGCTATCTCAAAATTACCACCTACTCATCTCTGCTGATAAATTTTGTTTTCTGCTTTCCCTCAGCGACCAAGAGACCAGAGAGAAGCAGGCAGGGTGGAAGATGAATTGTCTGCTGCCAAAATACATCATCAACATTATTTTCAGATTCCTTACAAAACGCAGGCTCTGTTAATGATGACAACCAAGCCAGACATAAAGACCCCAATGAAATCTGCGGCTGGTACTTCCAGACAAGGTAGACAGACACAGAAGTACTGGACTGCCAAGGGACACGTACAAGACTTATTATTTTGTTTATCAGTGAAACATCCTGGATAAAGAATAATTCATTTCCCATTAAAGCCATCCTGCGCTTCCTGAGAAATGAAGAGACAGATACGTGTGCGCCATCCGCTAACATTAATTTGCACTGATGAAAAGCTGACAACATAAACAGAATTCCTACGCTCTGAGAAACCATCGCAAGGTGCTACAAAGCTTTGCCGACATCCTGGGAGCACAGCTACCAAGCGAGTCAGCACCCGAGCCAAGGCTTCCGAGGATGAATAAAGCATCGGCTTTCAAGGAGGAGAGGAAACGTGGCAATCAAAGTCTTGCTCTTCTCTCTTCTTGGGAGTTGTGCGTGCAAAGTAAGGAACACCCTTGTAGCTCCTTAACGAACATCGGCTGCTGGAGCTCGGCCGTCTGCTTGTGCAGATCTTGGCAGTTCTGCCACATCCCTAAAGCAAATGCCCATGAAAGGACTCGCTGCTCTCCTTCGATTTCATTTTTCACCTCCCACAGGGGAGGAAGTTTTACAGTGTTCTTGATCATCCTCTCCTAACAGAGACTCGGTGGCCCAAAAGCGAGCCCTCCTGTTTCCTAAAGACCTAAGATTTGCTGCCTTCCTCTTAGATCTCATCTAAGAAAGAGAGGTTCATCCCAGCCGCACTTGCCTCCCACTCCTGGCTGGGGGAGAGCGCTGTAGATCTCTCGCAGCCAAAGTGACTGACAGACGCTATTAAAAGGTGTCTCGTGGTTTCTGACAGCCGGTGAAAGCCTGGCAGCTTGGCAGCCCCCCGGTACTGGGGAGTTTGCACAAACTGGGAACCCAATTAGTAGTCAACAAAGGTGCAGATGCGTCACAGAGAGGATCAGCATCCACAGTTGACTTTCTCAGCTCCAGGGCTCCTTACCGGGTTAAGGACAAGTCAAACGTCAAATGCCAAAAAGTCAATTATTTTTGCCAGGGGAATGAGCAGACGGGACCCGACCATGCACAAGGAATAAAATCGCGGTGAGAAGGGCCTTACTCAGACATTGGCGTTTCAGGTGGAGACAAGTTTAAAACACTGATTGCTCAACGCGGCGGTGATGTCAAGTGCAGCATCACGACTGTGGAAGGCATTGCAGAAATCTGGATTCCAGGTTGCATCATCGCTGAATGAATCAGGCAGATAACAAGGCTGCTGCGCTCTGGAAACCTCCTGTTTACACACAGCTATCTCGGTATCCAAGCAAACAGCAGTGACAGGAAAGGAAATACAGAAAAAACTAGTAACTTCTGGGTGCTATTTCTGGTTCTGCCACCAGCTCGCTCTGTGACCTTGAACAGGATGCTTCCCCTTCCCTGTGCTTCAATTTTCCCACTCCTAAAAAAGCCACAGTACTCCCCTAGATAAGGTATTTTTCGAGCACTGGTCTCCGAGGGCTGTCAAAGTGTGAATGCATTTGAGAAAGACAAGTAGTAATATTACCAGCCTTGAGGGCTGATAAAAACTCCAATTGTCACCGTTTCATTCATAAGCCACGTTGCCTTCATGTAAATAGCCTTGCCTTTGTTAATCTCTCCTGCCTAAACCAGCTCCAAAATGCTGGGAAAACAGAGATAAGAGGAGCATTTCAAAATATCTTTCACGTTCAAGTTTGCAGCGAGAGGGGGGAGAAAAGGAGGGGGCAGCAGAAGGATATCGCCCAGCTTTCTCCCGCGAGTCGCCTTCGAGTGCCGAGAAGGGAAAGCAGCAGCATCCTCTGCACCAGTTCCCAAGCTCCCAAAAAACTTGGGGAAGGAGGGGGGCTGATGCGATGCGAGAGCCCCCAGTAGCGAGGAGGGTGCCCCTGGGTGCTCGGTCTGTGCTGCAGCCCACGAGCTCTGCCATCCGGGAGATGAGGAGGAACCGCAAGTATTTTTCCACAGAATGTTTTAATATAAACTATCAGCTCCTGAACACTCAAACAAAAACGTTTCGGAGCTAAACGCCGAGACCTCAAACGTCTAATAACTGCTGCTGATTAGAGCCAGAGCAGGGAATCTGCCCCGGGGAAGTATTTGGTTTATTTTTCTCTGGTCTTCGCTCCACGGGACCTGCAAGCACAGGGCCAGCTGAGCACCCGCAGCCAGCCCAGGCGGCTCCCAGACTTCAAATAAAAGAGGATTTAAGCCCCTGCCTTCCCCAGGCCCAGGGTGGCTTCTGTCGTAACTGCGGGCTGACCTACTTGGTGTTTTTATACCAGAAGAAAATGTCAGCATTTGAAGTGATAGAACTCTCCCCCCCGCCGCCTTCTTGTTTTTTAAGAGCAGCCTTACATAAATCAGGAGGGGGACTGGCCCAGTCTTGGCTCTCGTGGGGTACATGGGTCTTGTATTTACAGATCTTCCATTTTTTAAGGTGAAATATAAAACATATTAGCTACCCCACACCAGCAACCAGTGAATGCTTTTTTTAATCCAGAATAATCATACAATATACTAGTGTTGCTTTCAAAATACTAAAATCGCTGCTGTTCCAGTGAACCACTTGCTCATTTGAAGACAAATCATGAACCATCTTATTTAATTTGCTTTTCAAAGCTTACTTGGTCATCCTTTGATCTTATTTAAACTTTTAAAATGCCTTTATTACATCCTTTTTTTCTGGAAGAACTTTTGAAATAGAATATAATACTGGAACATAAATGAGGGAAAGGAAAATGTCTTCGATGAGTTTTTTGTTGCTGTTTTTAAGAAGAAAAGCCAATTATTCTACCTCTGGGACAAAGTTTCTCACAGCTACTTATATTTAAGCTTCCCAGTAAACCTTGGTGGGTGTTATTACCTCTGCTGGGTAAGTAATTCCCTCCAGTTCCCATTTATAAATGGGCTTAACAACGTCTTCTCAAAGAAGATTTAAATGTGGAGCATAAAAATCCACCAGGAAAATGACTGCCTTGAAGTACAGGAATCAACGGTAAAGCAGATTTTTGATGACTGAAGGATGTACTTCGTGGCTTTCGTTTCAAATTAAGATATAAAGGCGGAAAAAGTTTATTTTTCCAGGTGAACCTGCTGTAATTATGCTTGCCTTTTTATTAATGAGATTTAGTATACCCAGCAGCCAGGATGCTCAGCGGTGCAGTTTGTGCTCCAAGTTTTCCTTCTGTTCAATGGATCTCGGGCTGACCAGGGTGTACAATAACCAGGGAATCACATACGGTCACATTTTCACATACAAGTTCATGACACAGCTATGCATTTTTAATAGAAATCTCCTGATATCTGGTATTTTGCCAAAAATAAAGGGAAGGTTGTAGTTTAATTTAAAAAATGAATTATTTCTCATCCATAACGTTGAGCTGCTAGGATCAAAACTCAAGCCGAAGTTTTTGGGGTTTTTTTTGTTTGGTTTTGTGCAGTTTTTGCATACTTTGAAAGGAAGGCTTACATATAAAAATAGTTATTTGGTTTCTGGAACTTTTATTCCGGTTTAGTTGGCTTGGAGCTTAGATAAATAGGAAAACCAGAACAGCAATAACTGAATTCAGAAGAAGTAAAAATGCTATTTAACCATCACATTCTACACAGGCTCTAAGTGGCAGTTTCTCCCCTGACTACAGAAAAAGGAACTATGGTTTTTACATTTAATAGATTCACTACTGAGGATCCTCAATGCTCTCAAAAGTGACTGAAAATAACAGGAATGCAGGGAATAGCAGATTTTGACTTTCTTTTCTAGCAGATGCACACTATCCATCAACTTTATCCACCACGCTCTATGCCACATTTATTTTACTAAAGAAAACCTTCTTAAATACTTTCCATTTCATTCAACATTTTTGGCTTAGTCTGTATTTAATAATTTGCCCTGAAAAGGCATTAGTTGTGTTTTAACCAGAGCACAGAAAGGAAGTGTTTCATTCTTTGGAAGAAGAAACTTTTTTATTTTATGTGAATGAAAATGCAACTGAGTGAATTATACCGCCTTAGAGCAGACCTAAGGCAAATACTTGTATCAAACCCAGCTTGCCTCCTGCCTCCACATGCATCCTTTATCCCCGCTGCGCATGTCTCCAAAGCATGATATCGCCAAGAAACAACAGGCGTTCCCCTGAAATTCCAACCAGGAAAATATTAATTTTTTTTTTCCATCGCCCATAAAACTGGGAAGCCGGAGGAGCACACGAGCAGGCACTTGCAGATGGCCAGCACGTGGCTCTGAACTGAGACCAAGGGCCAAGTATGCCCCCATCTTTGCACTCTCTTTGGAAAAAACACAATTCCAGCTCCCCCATCTGCGAAACCAAAAGAAACTCTTTGCTTTTGGAAAGCTGAGCCAAAGACAACCTGCTCTACCAGCATCCATGCTTGGGAGTTACCTTTTCCTTCAGACCATACAAGCGATGCTCAGAGCACAAAGCTCCCAACACGGCTGTTAGCAACGGGTGCAGCTCAAAGCATTTGGAAGTCTGGCTGCTTAGCACCTAAACTTAATCCTTGTCCGAAATGTTGTACAACTGGCAGTCATGATACTAGCTTGACTTAGGAGAGCTAGAATATTTCCTGGCTTTTTAACTGCTCTAAAAGCCTTGGAAGAAGAGCCTGCTATTCTGGCTTTCAGAGGGAGCCAGGAAACACGGGAGCAGGTTAGGACTAGACAGTCTTGGCTCATCAAAACCTTGGCCTCCGCACCAAAACCCCTCATCCCACGCTGAGGAGTGTCCGTAACGCCTGCAGCCACGCGACACCAAGCCACCCCACAGAGCCTGGGATACTGCGGGATGCTGCCCGGCATCCCGGCTAGCAGCAACAAGTGCTCGTGTACCGTTCGCATCCCGAGGGCTGGAGCGGCGTTCGCCTTTCGCATCCAGCCCCTCCTAAACCAGCATCCCCTTCCAACAGATGGGGGAGAGGTTTGGGCCATCTCTGGGCAGCGTGAACGTGCCCATGACCCCATAGCAGCTGAATGTGAGCTCTTCCAGACTAACAGGAGCTGGCACTTGAGCCGGCTCATCTAAAGAGTGGCCTGAACTGCGTGTCGTAACCTTTAGCCTTTTAATAAGCGGTGGTAAGTGGAGAGGATGGAAGGGGGAAGCAAACATGACAAGGAACTTGATAATAAGCTGATTCTGGAGAGGCTGCTTATTACATTGCTTCAAAATACTATAAACAGAGAAGGCACCAGAGCCTTCCACTGATTAGGTTAAATTAATTTAAAACAGAAGCAAACACTGCTTGTCTAAGAGCTCTAGTTACCTGGAAACACAGATAAACCCAAAACACGCATTTCAAGGGCAGCAGGCGGTATAGCTGGTTTTTTCAGAAACCTGGTCCTCATGGAAAAATACAAATTTGGAAATGGCTTTTATTAGCAATAGTTAATAATATACCAAAATACAAATATACACTCAGTCTTTAATTAGCTTTCATGGAATCAAGTCAAGTAATAGATATATACACACACACACGTAACTGTTGTGTAACAGCAGTTCCCTAATCTTCGCTGTTTCTTTAAAAGTAACTTTCAGAGGGGCAGAAGAGAGCAAGGAATGTATCTGTGCTGGCCGTATAATTTGGAGTTTCCTTAAGAGCCAGCTGAGACTGAATAGCAGAAGCCGTGACGGTTTAATGTTGCTGGCAGCAGCCTGAGGACAAATCCCATGCGCATGGATCTCAGACCTGAACACGGGCAAAGTAACGTCGCGAACCTCCCTCCCATACAAAAACCTGTCCCATTTTCTTTCTGGGTTAATAATACGAACACTCTCCAAGTGTCAAAAGCCAGGACTGGTTTCCTTCAGATCTGAATGATCCCTTCTGGTGCTCAGAAACGCAGGGGCCAGCATACAGCCTATTTACTGCCAGGCTGCACTTCACCCCCCTCTCCCGCAGACTTACCTGCACGAGTCCCAGCTCTTTGCTCTTAAGAAAAAGTCCAACAGCTTCCAGATTTTTAGCCTAGCACAACCCTGTCAACAAGTGCTTGAAACTCCTTGTTTCTTTCCTATTAACTAGCTAAATCTTCACTTCAGAAAAGTTTTGCTACAATGATGGCAAATAATGCTATCCCCCCCAAAAAAAAGTCTTGTTATCTGCTGAGCAGCACGGAAGCTTTCACATCTGGAAGGGAGTCACGCACTACACTGAACTCCATGTCCAGGCCTTTCAGATACCGGCTGCAACATACACACTGCTGCTATCTGGCAAAAGCAAGCACAAGTTCTGGGCTCAAATTAATAATTTTCCCATATTTTTACTATGTACATTGTAGGGGTTTCCCAGGGCTGTGATTCAACAGGGGAAATACAGTGTGTCAAGCAAAAATCTGGCACAAAAGCATTTCAAAGGTTCCTTTCTAGGACAAATCTTGAAGTTTCAATCATCAACCAAACCAGAACATCTGGTTACTTGACGCCTGCGGTCTGCAGCTCTGCTTCTGCATGCTCCCAGGACGATCCCAGGTACCTGCATACAGCTAATCCTCCCCCAACTGAACTGGGCTCATTTTGGAACAAGGAACTGGAAACCATGGTACTCAACTGCGTTTTTGCAAGACCCACTTTTATAGCTTGTCCTGTGGCAGAGAACTATGGAATATGTCACTTATTTTAAATTAATTCCAAGAGATCAGCTTAATTTAAACCTGTACGTTAGTCAGCCCTCACTTTTTACTTGTTTAAGTAACTTTTTACTTGTTTAAGTAACTTTTTACTTGTTTAAGTTACTTTTTACTTGTTTAAGCTGACTAGACAATCCATTCAATGGTCTTAAAGCTAGCCAGCCTTTTGACAATTTAAGTGTGAAGTAGGAGATCTGCTGCAGTATTTCATTTAGATGTGGGGCGGCATCAGCAGCTGCTTCCATCATGCCTATCCAGTGAACAGCAAATACAGAAGCAACTGCTGCCAACACAGACCAGTATATTGTTATTTATTTATATAGCACCATTCACAAGCATTGTGGTGCTTAACAAAGTTAAGCAGAACAAGCCACAAACATAAACTGTGGCCCTTCAGAGAAGAGAGAACTTTGTCTCAGATTTTACAGCGCCAGCCAAGTCAGCGCTCCGGAGGTCTCCGGGAGAGATTCCACCATGGGGTGGACTGAAACATGACACGAGGGGATAAATGAGTGGTCACGAGTGTTAGTGTTGCTGTGGGTTTGTACTGGGGAGTTTGAGAAGCCAGAAAGGAGAGCTGGAGCAAGGAGAGAAACAAGTAGTCGTCACTTTTCCCCTCTGAAAGGCAGGTAGTGCCTGGGTGGGCACGAGGAGGAGGAGGAGGAGGAGGAGGAGGAGGAGGAGGAGGAGGAGGAGGAGGAGGAGGAGGAGGAGGAGGAGGAGGAGGAGGAGGAGGGCTTGTTTGCTTTCTCCTGACACTAAGGGCAAGTTTCTTTGTCTCTCTCAAACATCTGCATGAGCTCTGACCCCACCGTCCTTCTGCCTGCACACGAGATGCTCCTCCAGGCTGTGCTAACTCCCGGGGAGCATTGCCCTGAGCAGGGACTGGTGTTACTGGGAAGGAACCACCACGGAGGTCTGGGCTCTGCTCCCGCACTCCACAGAAAATGGGGTCTCGCCCTTTACGTGATGGTGCCACAGCAAAACATCCTCATGGGGATGTGCAAACTTTTCTCACGAGAGTTTGGGATTTGCTTGTTGGTGATTCTGCTTCTACACGGGCAGTAAAACCGCCCCAATTCCAAAATCCGCGTTGCCTGAGCGCACTTGCAAGCGCGCTCATCAGAGTCACAGGCTGGCACGGGGGGTCCCAAAACTAAACTCACAGCTGTTGCTCAACTGTTCCATCGCAGTATTCAGTGCATGTTTCAGCAAGTCATGGGACAGAAGCAATTGCTTTCCAGATCACTGTGCTGCTACCAGGGAAGAGGGGGAACAAGCTGGGGCTTTTTTCTTGTGGAAATTTAAGGTACATGCAGCTCTTGGTGAGGGGTACTGCAGACTCCAGGACTAAAGAAGACCCCAAATAGAAGACACAAACTATCTAGAGACACGCAGTTCTTCCTGGAAAGGTAAAGAAATGAGAAGGCTCCTTTAGATGCCCTAGAAACACAGTTTGGGAATATGTATTTGAATATTCTGGAGAAAGGCACTACAATATTTTTGGTGAGGACACTAAAAGGACAGACTGTGTTCCAGATGAATGGGAGAAGATAAAGGCTTGTGACAACTGTACACTGCTCTAATAGCTCACACTCTCCCAAAGAAAGAGAATTGACCGTTACCAACCTAGACCTAACTGAGTTATATCTTTTATCCAGTCAACAAATTCCTGTGGGCAGTATTTCTGGCCTGGAGACACAAGCGGGTGGCTTTCCCACAGACATCTCAGCCCACTGAACTCTCTGTCTGCAGTCTGGCTGGAGCGGGGTTCAGGTAACACCCAGAAAACACTTTTTTTTATCCATTGAATAAGCAGGCAAGGCCAAGCTGCAGTTTTAAAAGCTCGTCCTCCAGGGCCGTGCTGATGGATCAGGATTGTGCTTAGTCCATCAAGCCGAGTGGGAAAGATTTAAGTCCTTATGAATCATAAACTAATGGGAGGGGGGGGGGGGTGTAGCTGTCTTTAGCCCTAGTTCTGAGGCTGCTCGGAGGGGTTAGGGGGGCCAGGGGTCCCCCCCCACGCCACATGGTGCAGCGGATGAGCCCGAGCCCCTCTGAAACGCGGTGCAGGGAGAGGAAGAGGCCGATGGTGGGGTGGGCGAGGGGGGGTAGTTGTCTTTAGCCCCCATTCTGAGACTGCTTGGAGGGGTTAGGGGGGCCAGGGGTCCCCCCACACGCCACATGGTGCAGCTGATGAGCCCAAGCTCCTCCAAAGCGCGGTGCAGGGGGAGGAAGAGGCCGATGGTGGGGTGGGTGAGGGGGGGTAGTTGTCTTTAGCCCCCATTCTGAGACTGCTTGGAGGGGTTAGGGGGGCCGGGGGTCCCCCCACACGCCACACGGCGCAGCCACTGAGCCTGAGCCCCTCCGAAGCGCAGTGCAGGGGGAGGAAGAGGATGATGGTGGGGGGAAGCAGAGGGGGGTAGCTGTCTTTAGCCCCAATTCTGAGATTGCTTGGAGGGGTTAGGGGGGCCGGGGGCCCCCCCACACCCCGCACAGTGCAGCTGCTGAGCCCGAGCCCCTCCGAAGCGCAGTGCAGGGGGAGGAAGAGGCCGATGGCGGGGGGGAGCGGGGGGGGGAGATGCGGGGCCCAGGCTGTTTGGGGAGCAACAGCGGTTGCCAGGGGCAACGCGGTCCCCTCCCGCGTCCAGGGCGCGTTGCTAGGCGACGCGGGGAGCGCTTCCCAAACCAACCCCCCCCCGCGCAGTAAATGTGTCCGCGGGTATTTTCGGAAGCGCGGCAGGGCCGGCAAATAATTTCTTTGCTATAGTAACTGCGCGGGGGGGGGGGAGGACTGGGGGGTTCGGCGCTTCGGTTTGGTTTTGTTTTCTTTTATTTAATTGTTAGTTCAGAATAAACGGATTAACAGGCTGGGCAGTGCTCCTCAAAGCAGATGCCCAGGAAAGGAACCTTTTTTTTTTTCCCTTTGTTTTTAAAAATATTCCGAAGGAGTGAACCTCTTTTGGAGGCAGCAGTAACTAACCATTACACAACCCCCCCGGTCCCCGCTTGCTGCCCAGGGAAGCACCACGCAGGCACCGGCACCCACAAACCCACAAGTCCCTCAGCAAGGACCCTCTCAACTTTTTTTTTTATCTTTTTTTCCACCTATCTGTAGATTCCTAGAAGTTTCCCAGCAGAATTTAGATCCCTTTAAAGCAGGATTTAGCTCACTTAAACCAGGTTTGCTTTTCCTGGTGGTATCTATGAGGCCGGGGAAGGTGGTCTGGCTGGGAAATAAACTTTCGTGCGAGGGCGTGCGTGGTTTTTGTGTCCTCTGATTTGATGAAGAGGAGAAACTCACCAGAAAGATGTTTTCTTCCAATTCCAGGAAGATGGGAAACTAATTTAAATTCTCTACTTTGCATTTTTTACATTAACATTTGAGTCAACTAATCATAAGCACAAATTTATAAACACTCAGAGGATTTTAAAGGGAGAGCTTGCTCTCCGTGGAAATAAAGAATAGAGAGAGGCTTTTGTTGGGCTGCTGGAAACAGATCATTGTCCCGGGCGCAGCGGTACGATCTAAAATATAAAGGTTCTGCTGTGCTTGCTAATCATCATTATGGCCACATGCTGCTGTCACAGGCTCCCAAGTTCAATAGGAGCAGAATTTGGGCGGAATTTCTCCCTCCAACTTTTCAATCTAAGCTTAGGCATTGGCATCACATCAGTTCACCTTCGGAGTGGTTAACAATAAAGCCTATCACTGAAGTTTCCAATTTCCACGTGTGCTTTTAGTGCTTCCTTTGGCATTTCTCCGGCCTTTTTCTAGGAAAGGCGCAGTCCTCCACGGCGCTGCAACAGAACTGCAGCAAGGCGTTCACTTCTCTGAGGCAGATGTCATGAAAAGCAGAAATCACTCATCCACTGGATGAAAAATAAAAAGTCATAGTCCTGGGCACTTCTTAAATAAAGTCTTTCAAAAATTCTGTTCTTTGTTTAAGGATTTTTTTTTTTTTTCAAAACTATTGCTGACCTCAGCCCCCAAACTACTCCTTGGTCTTCTAGCATTTGATTGCATTTACCTCCTTCTCAGGGGGACTCACATGCCTCTTGCATGAGAACAGTAGACCCAGGAACATTTTGAAGGAGGCAGCTGATCTTTTTCTTGTGATGTTCAGAGCAGCATTCAACAGAGAGCAGACACTCATGCAAGACAGCCAAGAGTTCGGCATAGCTTGGCAACTTAAAAATTACAACTGAAAGTTAAGAAATGTCACAACTTGAAGAATCTGCCCAGCAAAGGGATAAAATACGCACCATTTGCAGCTATTTGAGGTGATCTGGTAGCATTTGCACTCAGTACAGAAAAAAGTAAACTCAAAATAAGCTCCTTCACTTAACGGTATCCCTGCATACCCTACCTATTGCCTTATGGTAGACTTCAGCATTGACGTCTCCAAGCTGTCTGAAATACGGTTAAAAGATGCTTTAACATTGCAACGTTTGGCCAAGTAAAGGACTTCAGAAGATAATTCTGTCTGAGAGGAACATCTCTGCCATGACAGCAGAAGCAGCGTAGATGAAGGTGGACCAACCCCTTGATAACTCTGGTCTCGCTCAAATGCCAGCCTGCGAAGCAAGCCAAAACTCGCTGTCTAGACCCTCTTGCTCCTTGGTTCTTCCACCAAAATTACTAGAGTGATATTGTGCTGGCATTGACCCAAGACCTATCAACTCATTTCAGAGTGTAAAAGAGGCTAACTGCCCTGGAAGAGCCACTCTATTCTCATTTCTTATTAAGATGGGCAAATTAAGTAAGTCCAAGATTCTTCTCATTCCATTCCTTTTGGCTAAGTGCCCTCATTCCTGTATTATTATGCTAAAAAGTTACCGCTGGGATGAGGAAAACACATTAAAATTGAGAGCTGACACCGCTCTTATCTCCAGTGAGGATGCTAGTGGGGGGTTTTAGGGTTTCAGTTGCTGGAGTCCTGTTACTCCCACAGAGCTATGCCTGACAAGAAAAAAGGTTTCCAGCTTTCCAACTTTTACTGAAAAAGTAAAAAGAACCACCCAATTTCAGAAAGTCACTATTTAAACAGTCAGCCTGCCTTATTTTTATCTCTTAGTGGTTTTTAATCCAACCTTATACCTTGGGGAATTTCTGGCCCCATGGGAGAGGGGGCCGTTTATTTGCAATCATATAGATGCTCAACCCCGCTTTTTTTTTTTCCCCCAAAGTATCTTTCTACTTTTGCTTTCCAGAAAACGAAATGTACATCCACTTCTTGCAAGAACAAGAGCAACATTAGAAGCGTTAAGTGTGACTGCAGAAGCTATTTCCAGTCTATACAGCATTTACTGCATGTGCTGAGTAGTATATCGAAGAGGCCGTGAAATGCTAATGATCTCCAGACTGCTAGAGATAGAGTCCTAAATAGAAGGAAAAAGTCACTTTGAGAGATTTTTTTGCCCATTCCATCTCCAGAAACCATACAAAACTTTAACACCTCCCTTTGGCTCAAGCTTTCCAAGTTACACTTGAAAAACTGAAAAGGAAAAACAGATGGGGGTGGGGGAGTGGATAGAGATGATCCGACAGAGCTAAAATATCCATTAGTGGTAAATTCCACCATCTCCTCCCCCTCCCAAAAAAAAAAAAACCACCGGACTGCATGGGTCAGATTCCACCCGCAAACTGAGAAACCAGCTCCAACCACATTCACTCAGACAGCCCTTTTTATTCTCTTGCTTGTCTAACTGGCTGCTAGGCAACCTGAGCAGCATTGCTGCTCATATGCATTAAGTATTAACTATTATTTCATTCCTTCCCCCCTTTCTACAAAAAGGCAGCAACCTCAATTCATAGCAGACGGATCTTTTCCCCAAAGTGAATGCTGGCTAAACTAAGCTGGAAATAGAGTTAAAGCTGTATAAGGGTTGAATCTACCCAGTTTACCTATAGGATGCTCACGATGCAAGCGCTACGGGATGCATGGGATTTCCAGCACCCAGTGTTAGCCACCTACCCCAAGCACCCTCATCAGGGGCTGAAGCCCTCATTTTTGGTATACCAGGAGATGCAGCTACTCTGAGCCAATCTCTGGAGGTAACTGCCTCTGCGCTGCCTGCGCAGGGAGTCCAAAATCCTGATTTAAGTTTCGTGCTCAGAGTGAAGCAATGCAAACATCCCCACTGCTCCTGCTGCATCCAGCCCCGGAACGGCGGAAGGCGTCCCTTCTGAGATCGTAAGCTCTCCCATGATAATAAAGCCCCAATTTTGGGAGATGGACAGCAGAAAGGATGCTGCTGCCCTGCCCAAGGGCAAACTAAGATAGAATTTGAGAGACTACAGTGTGCAAGGCTTTCTGCTCGCCTCCCTCCTGTGAACCAGTTCTGCGGATAGCATCCCCATCATTGCCAAAGGCAACTCTTCCAGCAATTTCAGTAGACATTTTGCCTGAAGAAACAAAAAAATCAAAATCGGGACAGGACAAAAGAAAGCAGCAGCTGCCAGTGTTTAGAAATGGCAGGGATACGTCAGCTCAGCAAAGAAATTCAGTGACATATTCAGCTCCGCTTGAGAGCCTGGTCCCAAGCTTTGGTGACACTCCTGTATCCAAAGTCATTACCACAACAACCCTTTACAATAGAGGGGGAAGGTGCTGCTAAGGTCAATAAGGCCTCAGGACAACAAATTTTTCACCTGCAGGAAGACTCCAAAGGCAGGAGAAGGAGGTGGCTGCACACCGCTGCCCTGGGAGGAAAGGCTGCTGACAGGCAGAGCCCAGCACTCTTCCAGCCCAGTGACATTTTTGAGTAATTACAAAACCTTAAGATCCATTATAATGGTAATTTGCTGGCTAGTTGTTGTGGAGAAGTGTAATTAGATGTTGTATAGCTACGATGCAGACTGGAAGGAATGCTAAGAATGCCTCCACTTGCAAACTGAGCAACAGCAAGAAGACCAGGAGCAGAGAGGAGCATCCACACACCTCGAGAGGCTGGGAAGGAGTCCAGACACAGCGCAGGACCTGGCATCAGAAGGGCCTGGCATCAGATGCAGAAGGCCCCACCACAGCCAAAACACAAGCTGCCAAGCAATGGTGATGTTCAGCCAAGCCACCAGCTAACGAGCAATGAGAACATCGAGAACATCGGGCATGCTTCGCTGTACATCCTTACACACTCCTCCCCTACGCGTGCATCCTTTCAGGGACTAGAAGGGTACCACTCCGTATCACGGAGTATTATTATTATCCGTATTATGGTTGGACTTGATGATCTTACAGGTCTTTTCCAACCTTAGTGATTCTGTGATCACACCTCACATTGCCCTGATCCAAACAAATCACTATTTGCCTCAACTGAGAGCATCCTACTAATTTATGTCACCATCTTAATTCAAGTTTTCAGGCTAAGTGTTTTTTATAATACAGGCCAGCTGGAAAATGTTTGTTTTTCAAATTATGAGACATTTCCTGGGTTGGGGCTGCGCTCGTAAGCAACAATACTGGGCTACAGGTGAGGATGACAAAACCTTTTAAAATTAAAACAAATCTCTTTATACACAATGACTCTGCCCATTTCACTATGAAGAAAAGCAATAACGGTGGGGTTTATTTCGGCTTTTTTTTAAACACTAATCTCAAAGCACATTTAGAACCAGAATCAGACATCATTTCATTTCTGAAACATACCTATTAAAAGGACTGCCAGATTTGATATAAATTTTCTTCCACAAAATAAACTGATTAAATGAAAACTAAATTGGAGTCCCTAAAGCTTTGTAACAGTAAACTTCATGTAGCAGTTTTGTAATTTGCAGGTGGAAATACAGAAGAGTATTCATTTGCAGTCTAACGCAAGTACCTAGTTACTCTGCAAAATAATATTTTTAAGCTATCAATAGTACCTAAATTATTCAGGGATGGAAAAAAACAAATCCATCTCCTCTAGAAAGGAAAGCTATCAGCTGCGGAGAACAAAGTAACTACCCTCCTAAGGCCCAATAATCAGCAAGGCAAATACTAATAGAAAAGTGCAGTAGCGTTAGCAAAGAGAAAAGTTTTCTAAGAATACAGTCAAAAAGTGTTTTGTAACAGAGCACATTTTATACGATACAGCATTTTACAAAGGAGCCGAAAAGGCAGAGTGAGAAGCAATAGCCTAAGCATCACCATCTTCGCCTGGGTGATCGCACGGGGCAGTGAATCGACCTGACAAAGCGAGTGACCGCAGGCTCAGCGGTTGGGACACCTGCTTATTCCTTTTTTCACAGCTATTTCCAATGGCAACAGCCTGCCACTCTTGTTCGCTCAGGCAGAGTTTAAATGGCGAGAGACCTCCCCAGACGGGGCGGAGGGTCTCTCCTGTGCCACTCCATCACCGAAACGGCACGCGCTGCGCTCTTGTGTTCATCCCACCCCGATAACCTGCACGCTCTCGGTCCCTCATCAGTAAGAGTTGCACAGATTTTAATTCTTAAATCACATGAATGAGATGGCGGTGATGGGGGAGGAATCAGGCCTCTTCTGCCGGGTTCCTGGAGGAAGGTGGAACTCCCTCGGCCACCCAGATGTTTGCAAATGCACACAAAGAGCCTAATTAACAGTGCAAGGATTAACAAAACTTGTTATCATTATAAGCAAGGTCAACCTCCCTCACAGTGACACCACAGCTGACTTGAGACTTCTGTATCAAAGCTGCAAAACCCAGGAACAGCCATTTTCTTTCTGGAACAACCAAGGAGATGCGAGGATGTTGTCTGAGCTGTGGCACCCGGACACCCGTGCCTCCAGGAGCACCCACTGAACACTGCGGTTTTAAGCATCCTCCAGAATTGCCTGAAGCATCGACCCATTCTGGTTTTTTGCAAAAAGCACAGTGCAAGAAACACTGAATTGCTCTGAACCATCAGCAGCAACTTTTCCCCCTTACTCTGCTGCAAAGAACAATGAAGATTTGTCATTATATGAAGCAGAGGGAGATCAGTCTGAGACATTAAGAGCCAAGACCCTGCTCCTCTGCGTGGGCTGTGAAGCTTTCAATGGATTTTTTTCTGTACGAGAGATTGCAAGGGTGGCTTGATTAAATCACCTCAAACTGATTCTCCTGTCTGAGCTCGCAGCTTCAAAAGCATCAGAGGAATCAGTCAGCATTTATATCTTCCAGGGGTACTGGGGATTCACTTATCTTTTTTCTTTTTAAATTATGAATTGTTTAGCTATCAACCCATTATTGCTCTCTCTTAATTTTCCTTTCATTCACCGAATTGCATAAACCTGTCTTTAAAAAGAAAGCCAGAAGACACACGCTAACACTAATCTCACCAATCTCACCATTCCGTAGGGTAAATCCCCTATTTGCAGCATGCTTCCCCAAAAAGACAAAGAAAAAAAGACATTTATGAAGGGGAGAGAGGACAGGTCGAGGAGCATTAACTGTGGATGGGTTTTGGCACTGTCAAGTGAAACATCAGTTTATTCTGTTACTTGCAGTATTGGACTGGGGTTTCTACGACATCCATACTCGACCCGTTCCTACTCCCTGACTTACAGGTCTCTCATGGGCTATGATCTGTAGGTATTTATGAGCCAAACGTGCTTCAAACAACTGGAAGTGTTTTAGAAAAAGCTTCCAATACCTCTGGAGAGCCTCACTTCAGCAGGTAGCCAGTGAAGACCATTGCACTGCCAGGTTTAAAAGCAGAATGATTTGTTCTCTCAAAAACCAGTTAACTTTTTCAGTGGCTCCTTTATGTACCGAGAAGAGATTCGGGTGGGGAATAGAGGGAAGAGTTTCTTCAGCGCAGCCAGATGGAATTCCAGATCCAGACAGTTTAGTCAGGGAGCTAAGGGGAAGATGTCAAAACATGCTTTCCATTAACGTAATAGCAGAAAACACAACTGGCTTAAAATACTATATACAAACAATTACTCTTCTGCTAACAGAACCTTTGCCAATACGAGTGATTTTATACCCATAGTTAGTTTAAACCAACAGCAACAGGGTTATAAGTCAGCAATATGGTATTTTACTCTTAAATATTTGCTTGGGATGCTACTTGACATCAGACTTCAGTCAAAATAAACTTCAGCAAATTATATGTTAAATGATCCCATCTGCAAAAAAGTAGATTTTGATAATCCTGAATTTCCAGTTCAAGCTTCCAGAACAGAAGGGTCAGCTTCTGCTCTTATTTAGAATGTTGTAAATCAAAAGTGAATGGGTTTAGTTCAGTGGTATAGGTCAGAGGAATACATACAATTAAGACATTAACAGCAGTTTTTAAAAATCAAGTGTGACATTAATTTTCTTAGTGGACAAGTTCTACTTTCTGCAGGTGGAGAGAAAAAAGAAAACACCATCACCTTCTCTGCATCTGCACTTACGTTGCTCAAGCAAAAAGCACTCCAGTAGAAATAACGCACATTGTTCAGCTGAGCATTCACATCAGATTTTTTTTCCTCCCACCATCACTCTATGCCAAAAAAGTCAGCTAGCTCACCCTTCAACACTGACACGAAGCTACAGAGGGATCTTTCAAAGATACAATTCAAGAAATGGACTCAAAGGAGTACTACAAGCAGTTCATATTAAGTTCACAAGAGACATGGCTGTCTCTGGGAAAGAGGCAGTTACAGCAATGATGCCTGAGCCATTTGCGAAGAGGAGAAAAAAAAAAGAAATTAAAAAAATTGTGTTTGCAGCCTTGATTTCCAGTTCCGCGAGTGTGCACACACATGTGTCCAAGGGAGAACGTTGTTTGTGCTTCTGCAGTGGGGAAACACCCACCGTTTTTATAAACTCATAAGATGGCATCAGTACAGAGATTAGTTTACCTTCCAAAATAGGTTTTCAACACACTATTGTCTCAAAGGAATAACGCAGTCAACTTGCTGAGTATGATTTCTGGGGGGTGGAGAGGGGGGCAGACTTAAAATCCTCTGTTATTACATTATTGGACGATATTGTTGCATACCTTCTTCAACTGATCAGCATATGCTACTGCTGATTTGAGGGAGATCATACTTCCAGGGAACAGACAGCAGCTCAACCCTTATCTTAAGTTTCTGATGCAAAAAAATGAGTAAAATTTTCATAAACCTGATAAGAGAAAGAGGTATAAAAATTATTGCATAGAGGCCACAGGCTATCAGTTCTTATCAACTTTCAATTCACTATTAGCCTAGGATGGCTATAAGCCAGAAGTGTAAAGTAGAAATTAATCCATAGACAATTTACTTTTCTCCAGCAGATATACTGCATAATGTTCTGGCTAATCATGTCATTCAACCCTCATATATGAAGCAAGCAGTTCAAAATCAGGAGATGCATTCAAAATGTTCACTGCAGAACATTTTGATGTCCAACATCAGAATATAAATTCAACCAAGTAGCTGCCAAAATGAAAACTATCACAAAAATTCCTTAATGATAGACTAATAAGAGACTCATAACCAAAGTATTAAGTAATTCTTTGGGGACCATGAATAAGAATTGCAATGTATGATATATTAATACAGTTATTTGGTGGCATTTAAGAAAAAAGCTTGAGTTTTAAGGACATGAGGTTAGAATACAGCTGGAAAAATTCAAGCCACAACATAAATTGCCTCTTGAAATGTGCAAAGAGAGGGAGTGTCACCGAAGCTATCTTGGGTTTCTCATCGGGTACTGCAAACCAAGCAGCACGGAGCAGAGTTGTAGCTCGTCTATAGTTGATGCTCCCAAATATTTTTGTTCCAAAATTCACTTTTTGAGAGCACTCTACACGCGCATTCACTTGAAATGTAAAACAGCCACTCTTTTCCCAAAAAGCATTTCTCTAATTAAAATAATTTCTCCAGGGGTCAGTTGGTTGGTTTCCCTCTCTTAATTTTTCAGAATCAAAACATGGCTCTGAACATGGTTTCTGCATCTTCACCGGCTAGCACCCTGCAAGATTGCCAGCCCTCTGAAGAAGGGAGAGCAAACTGGGGGAGTCAAATCCTCTGAGGAGGTGCTTCTCCTGGAGGACTGTTCCCACGCACGTCCAGGGGAGCAAAGAGAAGCCAGCAACTGCATCGAGCGCTTCTCCCAAGAGGACGCCGAGCAGCCGCAGCCACGCAGCACGCATCCCCGCCCCCAGCGTCCAGAGGGTAAAAGGCAAGTGTCTCTCTGCACAAAGTATTCCGAGAGGGCATGAAGCAGAGCGATAATCATAGAATCACTGAGGTTGGAAAAGACCTTTAATAATGACACCGTCCAAGAAAACGTGTATGTGATTTTGATCAGTGAGTAAAGCAGCAATCACTTGAGGATTTCAAAGCACTTTACAAATATTAATCCTTACATGTCTACCCACCTCAACTTTCTGGCTCCTGGAAAAAAGGCAGGTATTGAATTCTTCCCTAATGGAAAATGGAAATGAAAGCACAGAGCAAATAAAGCAGGGTTTTCCAAACAGACTCAGAAGTACCAATAGATGTGGCGCCCAGATTAAAAAAAAGATGGGATTTGCTAGATCAGAGACTAATTTATGCCTCAGAGCACAGTCCCGCAGGAAAGTCTAAGGTGGTACAGAAACCCCAGCAGGGATGGGGTCTGGAGGCAAGGAGGTACATCAGAAATGTGGAATAAACATCCTTCAGCATGGTGGACTCTTGGAACTACACTCTATCATAATGTGTATATATATACACACATATACAGGTATCTTTTTATATATAGATGTGTGTGTATATATACAAAAAAATAAAATATACATGTATCTCCACATACACAGATATAGATACAGCCCCAAGGCCTGCATAAACACACAGAGAGATTTTATTGTGACAGACACACCCTCAGATGTTTTGATATTAAAATGTCTCCTTTCAGTCCCCGCCAAGGAAGTGATGATTAGTGCTTTTTACAAATGAGATATGAAGACAGAGCTTGCATGGTAGCCGCAGAGCTAAAGACAAAGCACATTTCCCTACAGGGCAACAGGAGGGGACTTAAAAATTCCTGAGCGTTACAATAAGGCGGATCATGTTTTTACGAGTGATTGCATCCATGAAAAAGATGCAGAAAAGTACCCGGTCCACAGTTTGTATTTAGGAGAGACTTACCCTGTAATCCACCATGACAATACAGTGGAATAAACAGAAAGGCACTGCCTGGCCCACAGTTGTGTAAGCTCTGTCCTCACGCCGTGTTAAGAATCAGAATACGGACTCCCAAAAATCACTCTAAAAATTAGGAGTTTGTAGTTTATTACGCACCAACATGACAGCTCACACATCATACATTCCCTCCGTGAAGGCACAGGAGGGTGTTTGCTCTCAGTGAAGTTGATCTCTAAAAGGGTTATGTATCTTAAATAGCCTAAAGATCCTTCACTTGAAGGCACATCGGGCTCTTCCCTGGTAACGACAGGCTGTGGCGACAGCCCTTCCCAACAGTACGGAGATGACGCAGCAGCAGCTGATGAGGCACCGCACTGGAATGTCTTGGATGGGGACTGCGGAGGAGGTTTCTGTGACGGATAAAACACGCTGCCAGCACAAAATAATTAACCCCCATCTTCGTCATAAGACAATCTTTGCTCTGCCTCTCCCACGAAACCACTGTGAGCGCTTTGGGGCAGAGACCGGCCCCCACTGCACTGCTGTACTGCACCCAGGATAATGGATTATCAGGGTACGGTGGGGCTTCCTGGCACTGTAACAGCTCAAACATTCGTCATTTTTAACTCATATTAGATAATCAGTCTGAAAGAAGCTACTTCTACTTAGTGCCTCTACCTCAAGAAAGATTAAATAATGAACTGACTCAAAATTTCAGTAGCCAGATAGAACTCCAGGAACACATAGTTTATTAAATGTTACAGAAATGTTGACTGCATTTTTTATCTAAAAACAAATTGGGCTGTTTGTTTGGGTTTTGGTGTTTTTTTTTTTTTAAATATTTAAGTTCTGAGCAGCATCTAGATTGGGAAGAATAAAAATGTGGAAATCAGCAGTAATAAGAATCAAAAAGCACTTTTGCTGCTCCAGTATAATTTGAAGCTTGAATTATCTGGCTTACAACTCCTTACCTTACACAATTATCTCTAAGGGTTGCAGCATACAAGACAATACTCTGAAATTTAAGTAAGTCCATTATTAGCACAGCAAGCAGCAGTCCTAACCATCTAAGTGTTTCCTGCCTGCCCATGGCTCCTAGCTGGTGAATATTATCTGATCACGGTGTTGGGAGCAATCTTATGGAAACTACCATAAGAAGTGCTATTCCTAAAGGAAAACGTCGATGCCAACAGATCTCTAGGCTAAGCCACGAGTAGGAATGACCTTTGCTTTTGCAACGCCCAGCTCAAATTGGAGTGCTGCAGGTTGCCAGCCTCAGCAGGGGAATGTAACAGAGCTGGTGCCTAAAACATGAAGGGTGAATTTTGTATTTATGGTTTGTGGGAAGGTAATTAATATAGAAAATTCTGCATTTGAGTTCAAATAGCTGTGGAGGAGAGGTAGCCTGCAGGCAAGCCCCAGTTTCTTCAAGGGTTTTAGCACCTGAGTGGAGGATATTTCACTTTCCTGGCGGGTGTAAGTCTTCTGAACAATGGTGTGCATCTATCATATTAAGAAGAATAAATATTTGCTAGGAAGAAGGAAGCTCTGAAGATTAGCTTGGTGACCAGAAGCCATTATTTCTCTTATTAGCTGCACCTATTAAAGAAAAATTTCCTGCCATGATTGGTCATTTAAGGTCATGAATATTTGAAAAGATCTGCATTTCATCTTCTTTTCGGGGAAAGGGGGTGGGGGTTTAAACAGCACATATAATATTTTATTTAAATGCAAGGACTGAAGATAAATTAGACAGAACTACTCCAGGTGCACTTATTCACATATACCCCCACGTTTCACAGCCCAGAGATGGATTTCAAGTTGGTTTTTTGACTGTACCACCCAACACAGCTTGAGGGAAGAGAAAGGAGAAAGATACCCCGGCACAGACCAGCGAGGTGACAACGCTGACGAACAGTGTACCTACAACACACCGAGAGGTTGGCCTTACCTCAGAACTTGCTTCCTCCCAGCTTTCTGCAAGCTTCATCTTATCAGAGGCTATGCGCAAATTCTCTTTACTGCCCAAACAAGAACACAGTCTGGGTAAGAGAAAACATGGGACTGCTGCCTGCTTGCTGGGAAGACCCCAGATCTGGCTGAACCAACTGGAATATCCATCTGTTGCGCAGAATCCGGCCGTCAGCCTCGCTTCCCATGAGCATCCCCTAGCTGCATGGAGATGGGCCATTTGTCCACCTAATGACACATCTCCAGATGCTTCCTTTTGCTTCCCTTCTCCAGCGGTAGCCTGGGTTGCAGCAGACTGGAAAGGTTTGTCAGAGCAGTGAAGAACAGGCGCACTCGCCCGCGGGAGGCAGCGATACACCCCTCGGTAAGGACAGGCTGCCTTCTCCACCCTTCTCAGCAAAGCCCTGCTTGGTCCAGGTGGAGACTCAGCTCTGTCCTCCGACACTGGTGAAACCCTCTCCCCACCACGGCCACGAGGCGATGGGGAGAGGGAGAGGAATGCCATTTGCATGCGGAGTTACTGTCCCTGTGCCTTGTTAACCAGTCCCACACCCTCGTTTATACACCGAGTAAAGGATACTTAAGAAATTGTCTAATTGTGAAATTGTCCATCACCAGCCAGTAAAGCCCTCTGAACCCGTCCTAGGCACAAGAAGCACGGATCCAACCCACACATCATCAAGCACTGGTTCAGCTCAGGATCAGATCTTGGAGAACACCAAGCAGGGAAAAGAAAGAAAAAGGCCTTTTCACATGAGCTGATTAGAGCTCCACTACATCAACACACAGTCCTGCGAGAAACAAAACATGGGAAATCCTTTGTGCAAAAGCTATCATCAGATGCAACATGCTCAGATCATCTGGACTAAATGTCTCTGGCTTGGAACACTGTTTTCCAAAAGGTGCCATTCTAGAAGACATATGCATAATAACCACCATAAATAACCTTTCCAAATTGAGTGAACAGAATAATTTCAACCAGTGTTGTATTCAGGCCATCACTGCATCAAAGTGTAGGGCTGCTGGATGTCTATATATGATAATAATAAAAGTTAAATGCTCAGTGCCCTGCTTTCTCTAATCACTGTAGCACTGTTAGAGGGAAAAAAAAGTCCTTGTAAAGTGTCCCACTGTCTACCTGCTCAGCTACACACCGGCAGGCTAGTCTAACTCAAAGACTCGTAAAACACTGTGTATTTGCTACTCAAGACAGACCAGCGGAACAGGATCTTTGCAGACTGTTGCTCTGCAATTTCACAATGGTCGTACTGAGGTCAGACAGTTCCTCAGCCTGGTACCCCACCATTCACACACACCCCCCACTAGCGAAGCATACGGAACAGTGATCCCCTCCGCCCAAAGCTGCCTACCTGTGGACTAACACGCAACATCAGAATTTTCTTTACACTCCCAATTATGCTCGTAAACATGAAGATTTAAGTTCCTCCTAAAATGTTGCCTTACCTAGCACAGGTAGGGGTATTCACTGTCAGCACTTTTTCTAAAACCCACTGAACTCCCAGCACCCCAGATACCCTCCACCAGGGATGAGAAGAAATAGATAACTAATACAATTCCCAAAAGAAGGGGAACGCTTGATCAGCTGTGTGTTAAGCCAGAAATCATCCAGAATAGTTCCAGGGTTGTCATGGTGGCAATGGGATCTTAAGCTGATACTAAAGAATAGTCTCACAATGACTGACTAGGTGGCAGCTAAGGGAATTGCTTATTATGCTCAGGTTGTTTGCTTATAATCATTCCATCGGCGCCTTTTCCTTTTTCTCTTCCTCCCCTGATGTTTCTTGTCAGTCTTAGCTAGTGACACTGCCAAAAGAAGGAGCATCCTTAATTATGGACTCAGTTCAGCGGGGCCCTCTGCCTTGCGTTAACCTCGAAGAACCACCAACCACATAATCCCAGGCAAACTCCTGAATAATTGGTGCATCACCGCGTAGATTCAGCCTTGATTTCATCCCAGCGCTTCCAAATGAGCTGGGCGCTTACAAAACTCAGCTATGGAGGCAGAACCATCTTTCTTCACAGCCAGATTCACTCTCACCATGTGGACTTTACAAGGGTTCACTCGTCCATAACACGCCTGCCAAGGAGACGTACACACGTTTGCAGCACACGTCTCCTGGTGCGCATGAGCATGTGTTTGGTTCCCGACGGGAAAGGCAAAATGCGTACTCCAAAGCTGCATGGGAGAAAAGTAAATCCAGCCGTGAACCTCTTCTCTAGAAGGGATGGGGAAAAAATAATTTCACATGCAAACATCTCCATCTGTGTACAACACCAGGAGCCACTTGGTGGCAAAGAGAGGAGGCAGCCAGGGGAGGTTTAGGCTGGATATTAGGAAAATTTTCTTTACTGAGAGAGCGGTGAAGCACTGGAAGAGGCTGCCCAGGGAGGTGGTGGATTCACCATCACTGGAGGTGTTCAAGGAATGCGTGGACATGGCACTGTGGGACATGGTTTAGTGGGCATGGTGGGGTTGGGTTGGTGGTTGGACTTGATGATCTTAAAGGTCTTTTCCAACCTTAATGGTTCTGTGATTCTGTGAGGCAGGTCGCCTGCTGCTCCTGCATGCTCCCCCAAACCCTGGAGCTTGCTGCCACGTACCACAGTACAACCCAAGTCCTTTCCTATGAGGGAGCTGAGCAGGCAACGTTTTGGAAACCCTGACCCACACTGCGAATTTCTCACAGCAGAACAGTGTCAGCTGGCAAGGGCGCAGAAAGGAAACATACCCCTTCGGCATCACGTAGCTATGGCAGCAAAATTCACGGCATAGATGCAGGAAGCGACAGAAAAGTGCTTCCATCAGCTCAGCTTGGGCTGCCCTGAAAGGGACCGGGACAACTCCTGAAGAGCCGGTGCTCATCTCCATGGAGAGACACTGCTACACGCGCCTTGGAGATGGCAGCATCCACAAAAGCCTTCTTGCATCCCGCTTTCACTTTGTTTGTGGTTGTGTTCTGCATTTTCTTTGTAAGGACTAGAGACTGTAAAAACTAGAGATGCCCTGAAGAAGTCTGAGCATGAAGTCACTCTGCCACAGAAGACAGGGACATGTTTCAAACCGCCAGTCTTCATCATAGCCTACACACAGGTACCTGCTGTCGTTTGTCCTCATGCACATTCAGACATTCCCGCACATAAAGCCAGAGAAGAACCACCTCAAACATAAAAAATCATTTGTGGAGACTGGACGGGCATAATATGCATCAATGAACAAAATGATGCAGCAGTGAGGGATATCGCTGCAGTCAATGCAATTATTTCTTCGGTCAGCTTCTTGCTAGAGACACTGAGGATTTCCTTCAGCAGAGTATCGCTTTGTGACAAGAAAATGAAGAATCTGGGGTTTTTTGCATTTACTTTATAGAAAAGTCATTGGCACAGCATTCTGTGACCTCTGTTTCTTTGAAAGTAACTGCAATGTTCAATTGGTAATCTCTTTCAAAGCTTCCTCAATACATTTGTACTATGCTGAGACTTCTTCAGCATTTATTAAGCTCAGAAAAAGAAATTCTTAATTTCTTAACAGAAATCAAATTTAGGAAAAAAGCAAGCTTGTCAATTGCCTTTAAATTACTTTTCAAATGCCTTCATTTGGCATTTCTACAGCTCTTAACTCCTGTGTAATACCAGATCAACAAAACAAAGCAGTTTATGAAGTTCTGTTTGGGAAGACTCTTGCTTCTGTTGCAATTTAAAATTCTCCTTGTAAATTTAATGCTGGCTAGATACTGCCTAACCTTCCAGTGTTGTAAGTAAGCAGGAATATCATCGGAAGAGGAAGATTTTTGCATTCATTGACATGAAATCTCATGTCTATACATAACTACCTGCTGTTTTAACAAGTCAGCTGAATTAAGGAAATTTAAACTTTTTGAGTCCTTCTGTTTTAGCTGAGTGAAATGCAGACACAGCCATCTTTCATACAAACATGACCCAAAGCTGAAAGGGGGGCTGGTTGTCTTTTTTCCTTTCCCCTCCACCTCAAAACAGTTTGTGTGCTGATGTGCCCCGAAATAATTTCCTCCCTGCTTTCTGTGTTAAGAAAAGTGATTTTTTGTAGGTAGTGCCTTGTACGAAAAGATTGCTCTTTGTTCAGTCTATTAATGGGTACCTCGCTTGCGCTGAAGAAATGTTTTGTTGTCTATTTATGTATTTACGGCATAATTAGTTCATATGCTACTTAGACAGAAACAGCCTAACGTCAGAAAGCCAGCATATTCTTAGGCACTAAGGTGGATTTGTGAATGTTTGAAGACAGGAATAAAGAACTGCCAGTCCAAGTAAGACAAAATACCGAGTCTCAAAGCGCAGATTACAGAAAGAAACCTTGCATATGTTTCAAATATCAGAAACATAATCCCGGATCACCGAGCTGCATGCGCTGACGCAGGGGGAGGTTAGGCGCTCCTCTCCGCAGCACCCACGGCAAGCCCTGGCACGCTGGTCCGGGCAGGGTTTGCTCCAGCTGGCGGGCGTCCAGACCTTAACTGCGCTGGCATTTGTTTCGAGGGAGGGAAAAGAGGGGAAAACTTGGTTTAAATATAACTCGGCAGCCTCCAGCAGAAACTTTGGCCGAGAAGCCGAGTGGTAAGATAGCCTGTTGAATCAGCACTGCCCTCCCTGTGCTGTGACTCTGCACACTGCAGGACGCTTTTAGCTCTAGAGTACTAAAACTGAACACGGAAAATATGCTAGAATACGTTAAAACAGCTATGTTTACAGGCCTGTATTAAAAGTGAAAACATGTTGTGATTAAACATAACAGCTGTCAATGCTCTGAGGTGTTACAAGCATGAGACTATTTAAAGACAATGACTGGCGCCATCTATTTTACTGCGATCGAGCTAGGAAAAGCTACAGTTATTAACCACTGAGTGAGGCTTTACATTTATGGCAACCCCGAAGAAGTTGTCACAGAGAGGGTAACAAGTACAGAGGTGACTTTCAGTGGCAATGAATACTCTCAGCTGGAGAATTTACCCCAGCAGATAGCCAGGACACACGACATCAGTGGCACTGGCCGCTCACATCTTCAACAATTATGGCCTTAAATTACCATTTCAGATTTACACATGCAAAAATATACAGAAAGCGTATTTTTAATGTACCTTCACATACATAACACATGATTTAACAGCTACTCTTTCTAGACCGCACTCAGCCTTAAACCTTGAGATGGGCGACCCCTTCCCTCCCTCCCACCACTGCTGCAGGGGACTCAACGGGACACATGGTGCCAAGACCCTTGATGAAGATTGGCCTCCATTTATACGCCAAACCTACAAATTAATACGCCAAACCTACAAATTAATACGCCAAACCTACAAATTAATACGCCAAACCTACAAAATATTCTTTGAGAAGGCAGATCTGATGCTAAGGGAGAATTTCCTGCACTGGGCCACGGCACCCAGCGCGTTGCCTGCACATCTTGCACCCTCTCCGGTTGCCGTAGCGCAGCGTTGGGATTTCACACTCACTCGGACCCTTCCACAGCAAAGAGAGCTGGCAGGCAGGGCCGCAGGACAGGGACACCATGCTATGAGAGGAATTCATGAGATGCAAATGGCACAGCAGGGAAATGCAAAGCAGGGACTGTCTGTGGGAGCCCCATGTGAAGTCTGAGGGACCTGGCTGTTGCATTCCTCTGATGCTGTTCTCACCATCCACAAATGCATTGGGATCATTCCTGTTTTGCAGAAAGCAAGCGCGGGGACAAAGAAATTTCAATTGTCGACCCCTCGCTTGCTTTTGCGTGCGTTCTCACCCTTAAGGCCAAGATCCCGCAGTTACCTGAGAACCCAGATTCCGTTTGAAAAGATGAGTATTTCCAAACCTTGCCAGTTCGGGAACAACTTTGAGAAAATGGACTCTAAAGGCTTAAAACAAAAAAACGGAGCATGCCCACATCTGCATACACGGAAAGACAAATGCAAAACATCTTACAAAATTCAAATGAACCTCATGTCCCTTGGGACAGCAATATTGAGAGGTAAAGAACTAGTTGGACATGTTGGGTTTTTTAAAATATGAACTAAGATTTTTCAAAATGAAACAATAAGCGTCACTGTCAGAGTCACCGCATCCCAGTCCCGATGTCAGATATCCAACACCCACAATTTTGTCCTACAAGTGTGGTTTTTTTCCTCACCTGACTTCAGCCATCTAGAAGGCAAACTTTGCTCATCCGAGACTCCCTCAACAAAGAAAGTTACCTTCAGAGGCTGATTCAACCCATCTTGAAATAAGTGACCATGAGAGGGCCTTCCGAGACGCCTTCCCTTCCACAGACTGCCTTCCACTAGATGTGTAACTTTTAAATAAAACCTGAGGTAAGACTGAATTAATCTTAAACTGACTGAAGCAAACTCACACCGAAAAGTCAAACAGCAGAGGCAAAGAATGAACCCCAGTCTTCGGGAGTTTAAGGCTTATATTTCGAGACTGATTTTTTTTTTTTTTTCTTTTTTTAAGCCAGCAATTACTCTCTATTCTGAAATTATCCGTAACAGAGATGAAGAGTTGAAAAGTTTGGGCAGAAGCAGACAAAAAAAGCCTTGACTAACAGATGAATCTGAAGCTCAGCATGATCAGTTTAAGGCTATTCTAAGCACAAAACCATAAAGTAGATTCAATAAAATTATTATTTATTCCTCTTTAATTAGTAAGATTTGCTTCTTTCAATAGCAAAACCAAAAAAAAAAAGACTTTAGAGTAGTATCTAAGTAAAAAGAATGGAAAGATTTAATCAGATTGCAGGAACTCACGCTTGAAATAGGCACGTACACAAAATCCTGCTTTAAGAGGAGATGAGTCTTGTTTCACAACGCACTTTATTCAAAACAAACAGGAGAAACCAAGTCAAGAATAGACGGCAGATGCTCAAAAATAGGGCTTAGTGCAATTTTCCCTCGTTTCTAAGACCAACAAGAAAGCAAAGTGCTGTTGTTTCAGAGCCCTGGCAAACTAAAGGGATGAGCTGGAGTTGAGATCAACCCCCCCACCCCCGGTAAGACTTGGAGGAGCTCCCGGGGGGAGACGGAGACAACCCAAGGGGGATGCAAGCTCCCTAACAAGGCGGCAGAGGGGCTGCAGGGCTGCATCCCCCCTTCCCGGCCCTCACCAGGCACTTGCGAGCTCACACCGCCGCGGGGGGGGCGGGACGGAGCCCGCCGGGGTCTGGAGCAGCCCAGGTTTGCTCCGAACCAAGCCTGATGCTCCGAGCAGGGAAGAACGAGCCGGGGAGAAGTTGGTTACCGCGGGAGCTGCTGCCCGCTCCCCCGCGGGGGGGGGGGGGGGATGCGGTCACCCCGCCGGGGCCGCCACCGGCACCGCCCGTCCGGAGGCGAGAGGGCGGTTTGGATTCCCGTTCCCCGGGCAGGGCGCGGAGCGGGGACCGCCGCGCGCCGGGCGGTTCCCCGGGCAGCGGCACCGGGGCCGGCGGGGGGGGGGGGGGGTTGTGCCGCCTCCCCCGCTCCGCCCGGGCGCGCCGCCGCTTCCCAACTTTCCGGGGGCGGCGCGGGAGCGCCCTCAGCCCCGGGCGGCACCGAGGGGCGGCGGACCGCGGGGAAACGTTCCGAGGCGCGAAGCCCGCGGTCGGGACGGGGCGGGGGGCCGGGACAGGGGGGGTCACCGCGTCCGCTGCCGCCCCCCGCGGAGGCCGCGAACCGCCTCACCTCCACCCCCCCCCCCCCGACCCCGCCGCGGGCCCCCTCAGCGGGCGGGCCCCCTCAGCGGGCGGGACCCCCCGCGGCCAGGCCCGCGCTCCCCCCCTCCACCGGCGGGGCGCCGCGCCCCCGCTCACCTGCCCTCCCCGCCGGGCGCCGCGGGCTGCGCTGGGCTCCGGCCGCCGGGGCCGCGCGTTGCTCCCGTTGGCAAGTAACAGTCTCCAGGGCTACGGTCACTATGGCGCCTGGCGCCGGGTCTCGAGGCAACTGTTGCTACCCTCTCCCCGCACGTCACCGCCCGGCCCCGCCCACTCCGCCGCGGGGCGCCGGCGGCGGTTGGCGCGACGGCTGTCTGTCGGTGGAGGGGCGGGACGCGGCGGGGATGGGCCAATGGCGGCGGGGAGGGGGCGGGGCGGAGAGTTGGCGCGCGCTTTGGCGCTTCAGCGCGGGGCGGGGGGGGCGTGGGGCCGCCGTGGGACGGTGCGGGCCCGCCCCGGGCACGGGAGGGCGGGGGGGCGGCCGTGGGAGGGGCGGGGGGGCGGGGGTTGGGCGGGTGCGTGACACGGGGCGCGGGTGGGCACAAAGCAGCGATCCCGTGAGCTCCGCGCTTGGATACTGGGAAAAAAGTTAATTTCCCCCCTATTAAATATTAATATTTAATATTAAATATTAAAAAGTTCCCCTTGGCTCCTGGGCAACGCATAAATCCGGCCCGCAGGCGGGCGGGCTCGCGGTTTCTCCGAGTTGCCGCTGGTTTCTCCCCACCTGAGCTCCCAGTTCCCCATGACATCGAACCGTTTCCATAGCGACCGGCTGTGAAGTCACAACGACAAAGCGCGGGGGGGGGGGCGGGAGGTGATGGAGAAACAGGGGTCAGGCGTCCTGGTTCCGTGCAAATTTGAGAAAGATAAGTGAATTGCTGGGCAGCATCCTTACGCACAGGTACGCGCTCCCGCTGCGCCGGCTGCGCTTGGAGTTCGGTTGGGGGATGCGATGGATAACGACAGGAGCGGCATCATCGGCCCATGATACAGAATTATCTGTCTGACAGCAAATGCTTCCTGATGGAGCGTCCGTCATGGGTTTTAAAGAACGGGCTAAGTCCACAAAACGCTGGGCTCGAACCCTCAACGGCTGCGGTAGCGTGTTTTCCATTCAGCTCCGTGCGGAGCCGGAGCGTGTCCGGGGGAGACATCTGCCAGCTGCCGGCAACTCGGGAACGGCTCCCAGCGCCGGCACTCAGCCGGAAAACGTGCAGAATCCAGTCACCCCGCAGATAGATATATTTGCACATGTGTGGCATGACAAGGCTTTGGGATACCGCACCGGGGAAAGCCCACGTAGCACCTGCTTATGGGTGGGAAGATGTAACTGAGGTTTTTATGTTGGTGGTGGAGGGAAAATGAAGCCTAAGCTATGGTCTCTGGACGCAGAGAGCTGCAAAAGCAGCAGCTACCTCGGCTCTACACTGTCGCCCCTTAAATCGACATCCCTGCTAGCCTGCGGTGAGAATCGGCGTCACCCGGCACGGACATCCTCTGCCCTCCTGGAAGCGGTTCAGGCTGGAAACTCAGCAGATTTTAGGTGGAGTTTCCTTGAAATCCCTTCCCTGAGTGGCCAGGACAGACTCGAAAGATTGTGCTGGGTGAAGAAGGAGATTTGTAGCCGAAGGCTTACCTTTCCACTCTGGACATGAGCGCCTGGCCTCGCCGGCAAGGCAGGGGCAGGTGTCCTGAACACATGCAGACTAAAATCTATCCATAAGAATAGCCTTTATTCCTTCATTTTGGGGGGAAACCCAGGCTTTTTGTTGTGGGCATCACAAATTCTGCCCCTGTGGGGTTGGGGCGCTCCTCTGGATACAGATTCCTATAAAAACAAATCAGCATGTACAAACCTTTCCAGGTAGTTAAAGCCACTCCCTTGGAAATGAGTATTAAGTACTTGCAAGAACCCCAGCTGGTGCAGAGCCATCTTGTCCTGGTCTTTTTGCAAAGAACAGCCAAATTCTCTTGTTTTCTGGCATTTCATGCAGGCTGAGTTTTGTGTCTGTCCCTAAGAAAGAGACAGTGAAGGACACGCTGACGCTGCTATTAACGTGATGATTTTTCTCTTTTTCACGTTGCATTGGTAATAGCTGAAAAAAATAACCATATTTGAAAGTTAAGATGGTTTTGTCGTTCACATTCTAAGAGGTTTCTCTTTGCAACCAAAGGGTCTTGACAGTATTATGATGAAGATGAGCCTGCTCATGGCTTTGTGGTTAAGGTTAAAGACAGTTGTGTTCCTAAAGAAGAGATCAGGAATGGAGGGATAGCTTTAAAAACAAGCGGGGATGTCTCCTGCCTCTTATTGGGGGTAATTACATCTCTTGCTAACAGACATCAACCTCGCTGCTTCAGAGCTGGCCTGACCCATGCAGAGTTAACCCAGTCCTGTATCCTGGGCATTCCTCTTCAGTTTAAAATGACTGCTACATCTGAGGTGGGTAGGACTCTTGCTTTAATCACAGGAGAGCGAGGTGCTCTGCTCCCCACGTCCTCTCCTGTTTAGTTTAATTCTGGCAGTAAGGGCTGCATAATGAAAACCAATACGTGCTCTAGGTCGGTCTCAGTTCTTCTCGGCGGTGTTTGAAGGCAGGTGCTGCCAAGGAAAGCAATGTTTTTTATAAAGCTTTACAGAATACTTTTGTTTGCGGGGTTTTTGTTGGTTTTTTCCCTCAGTTAAACCCAGGAGAATCACCACGCGTGCTTTTCAATTGCTTTGAAACATCCCCGTCAGAGATGTCAAGATTTCAAGGATCACCTTATTGACATGCAATAAAAAGCTTTTATGACGTATTTTTCTGTAACGTTTTCCGAAAAGTATGTCCCAGCCTAAGCCAAGGAAGTGTGTGGAATTTGTACCCATGGAGACTCCAATAACACAGCCAGCTCCAAACGCCGCAGGATTATTAGTTTTCTTACCTAACATATCAGGAAAGGAGTTACTGGGAAAGGGAGAGACGGAGAGAAAGTGACTGAGTGAAGCAATATAAATTGGAGAGGCCGGACTTGCTGGTTAGCATTTGGTCTGTCCGCAGATTCGGGGTTAGTATAGCTGCTTTCAATAGGTTACTACAAGAGTTATACCAGAAAAATCCACTGAATTGTGTGTCTGAGCACCAAGGACGTGCTGGGTGAGATTTTAAGAAGCTCCAAAGAAAACTAAGTTGCTCACTTAATGGGTTGTAGACCCTTAAGCCAAGGATATTTAAAAAGATCAACTTTTAGGTGAGGGTGTCAATTGCTTAATAAACAGTAAAATAGAAAATAGAGACGGGATAGTTTTTGAGAACTCATCTAACGCACATAAACATCCTCCTTTACCATGGGAAACGGAGACCAGATTAATAGCTTTTTCTTAATATCACCTGCTGATGTGCTTGAAGATAGTTCTCATTTCTTCCCTCAGTCTCTTGTTTTCTAAACGAAACAACCCTGTGTTTTTTCTCTAAGAAAAATCCAGGCCTTTCCTACAGCAGCGCTACGTAATTAGTTATTTCTGATCCTGCAATACTGTGGTCACTTATTCCTGCTTAAGCACCGCACTTCGCGTTTGGCCATATTGAACTGCATCATGTTTATTTTGAGTCATCACTCAAATTTACTAAGAGCTTAATGAAATCCTTCAGAAGTGCCTGCAGTCCTTCCCAGTTTACTATCACCTGCAACGGCTTGTTGCAAATCTGTTACCACTTTAGTTTTTTAGGGCACGATTCTCCACGGCACGGCATCTGTACCTCTGCAAAAGAAACATAAAACGCATTCGGATGGGCTCTTATTCTTTCTGAAATGTCAATTATTGTATGAAAAGCAGAGGTTCCCTGCCTTCTTGTACCCTGCCAGCAATACCCTGAAATTCTTGATAATGCCCAGCACACAACCTTTGATAAAGTCCTACAAACCTTGGAAGTTAGCCAGTTCCCTCCTGGGAACCTGGGGAGTAATCACAGGGCTGTTATCTTTAATTAGGGACCTATCTGTCACCTCTTGTGTCAAGTTGATGAGTGGAATTAATTTTTCCTTGTTTCTTGCAACCTGTTGCATAAGCCAGATCTCATCCCTCTCCGCCTGTGCGGTATCGGGGTGGGTCTGGGGGAAGCAGCCTTATTTAAGAAAGCTGCTGGTAAAGAAAGAGAAGAAACTAAGCCTGCTTGCAAAGAATTACATTTGCTGCAGCTGTGACAGATACCCACAGGAGGGCACGTTCCTCAAAGCAAACTGGAATTCAGCTAAAATCCAATCCCGCTCAAAGGATCCGTTTGACTTGATTTCACTAAAGGGAGGTTTTGACAAAAACTAGTCTTTTGATGGAAACAAACACCCTGCAAAGGTAGTGGGAGACTTTGAAATTTCATGTTTACCCATGAAAAATACTGTTGTTTTGGTTGCTGGTAATGAAACTTAAATGAAGCTATTCCCTTGAATTGTTTTACTGAAAAAATGAAAAAATTCCCAGAGGATTAAAACCAAATCAAAAAATTTGCCTTTGGGGATTTTTTGCTTAAAAAAAAAAAAGTTTGCTTGTGTTCAGCCAGTTTTAATGGGGAGAATCCCTATTTTTATACAGGTACCAACCCACACAGGGCTTTCCTACCTGAAAGCTTTCTGTGTCAGGTTCCCCCCTGTCCGTGCTGTATTTCACTGCTGAGTGATCCCAGTGCATCTGGTGCAAAATATAAGGAGCCTGAACTGGTGGCTCTCTGTGTCCATCCTACCACAGTATAAACAGCATCATCCCATGCAAGCTAAGATTGTCTAACCTGCAATAACGGGTTTTCTTTTAGTATCTCAGCAATAAGATTTAACTTCACAATGATTTTAAATTGCAATGCAGATGGGATAGGTTCCGGTTTTGTAGGCAGGTAGCTGCTCCAGAGAAGCACTTGAGAACAGAGTAAATTCCCATACCCGCTGCTCCCGAGGAAACTTCGGGGTACTGAAACCAACTGAAGCAATGGCTTTTCCTGCGTGGAGCTGCCTCGTCCCTTGAGTCCTGCAGCGTATGGATAACGCTGGGTGAGAGCCTGCTCCAACCGTGGCCCCAGGAGTGTTGTCTTCTGCATCATACATTTCTGAACTTGCTGCTGGTCAGACAACAACCCTCTTCGGTGCTTTTGGCTGGGCTTAAGAGGAGAAATCTGTTGAGTGTGGTTGTGCGAAGGCCACGCTGGAATTTCCCAGTGGCATCATAGCACATCCTTCTCTGCCCACGCATCTCTTCAGCAGGAAAATGCAATCCAGGCTGTTGCTGCTCCAGTGTTACAGGATGCTCTGTCCTGTCCTGACAGCATACCAGAGCTCTGCTTTCCTTCCAGCCTTACCCAGCCTGAAAGCAAACAGGTGAGTGCTAAAGATGGGAGAAAGAAGAAAGGGTGTTCAGCCCTTCCCTTGCCCTTCCTTCCATCTCCCGTGGGTGGCAGCAAGTATCCCAACTATCCCTGACAAAGGCTTCCCGGCTCGCTGTTTTGAGGACGTGGACTTTGACGAGGTTACTCCTCTCAACCTCGTGTCTTCCCCCTAACAAGTTTTTAGCACAGCTAGAAACCCAAATGCTCTCTTTCCCCGCACCCTGGAAATTTCCATTCAGCAGAATTAAAGGACTAAGCATTTATCTGGACTGTTTTCTGTTTGCTTTGGCCATAGCTGTCTGGAAATTCTGCAAAAAACACTGAGTATGGTCATGGAAAAACCAGCGTATGTGGGTTTATACGTGCCACACCCCGTGGGGAGCTGTAGCCTTCTTAGCTCGTAGAAGCTGGAGGAGGATGTGTCCACAACTTGGACGTAATCAAAGATAGTCATATTCATATAACTAAGTCAATATAACTTAATGTCAACACAACTTTAGTATGGAGGCAACATCTGTGTAATTAAACTCTCAATGACTGAACAGCCCTGGCATAAGGTTTCAATGGAAGTTCTGTACAATGCAGAACTTCTTTTCTAGTGCAGTGAGTTTAAATGAGTCTCCCCCTGTTTCCCAGATAACCACAGGCACTAAGAACAACGGGGAGGGACAGTGACCAGCAGCCTGGGAGGGAGTGACAGACAGGGTCAACAACCAAAGGGCCTGGGTGATGTGATGGGAAGGGATCACAAAATCAACAAAGTGGCTTAAGCGGTATCATCTTCAGCACTTGCATGTGAGCAAAGAAGTGTTTACAAGGCACCGTCATGGAGAAATCCCCAAAACCATTTCTAGGAAGTCAGCGTGCTGGGGTGCCTCTCTGAAGCGCCTATGCAGTCATGCCGGTGGCACAGGGAATAAACACGAGGAGTTGGAGACCTGCGTGCAGCTACAGGGCTACCATCTGGTTGGGATCATGGAGATGCGGTGGGATGGCTCCCATGACCAGAGCGCTGCAATGGGGGGATACGGGCTCTTTACGAAGGAGCTCATCTGGGGATGGGTGAGCCTTGTGTTTGCAGGTCCTGGTCCTCATGGGGGACTTCAACTGTCCTGAGAGCTGCTGGAGGGATAGCGCAGTGGGGCAGAAGCAATTCAGGAGGTTCCTGGACATCACCACCTGCTAGGGGTGAGGCCAAGGAGGACCTAGTTTATATACCCACGTTTAGTCAGTGAAGCAGTGTTCTCTAGGAGTGCAGAAAAAGAAACCCCAACCACAAAACCCTTACCTCCAAGCTGTTACTACCGCTGCTTGCAAAAATACAGCTATGCTGGCAAAAAAAGTCCTGTTTTGGGGTTCTTTTTTCTAGCTAATATTAGCAACAGACAGCTTCTGCTTGAAGATGTTACACCTTCATCAGTTTGTTGCCTTCTAACAGGTAGGGTTATTTTCCCCACATCTCACCTGGCAGAGCAGCATGTGTGACCGCTGCCCAGTCTGCAGCCATGTGAAATCAGTCACTAGCTCAAACCACCTCTTTCTGTGGCTTACACTAAGGCTGTTTGCCTCCCAGATATAGAGATGCTGGCGGAAAGATTACTGCCTTAAATTCACACCTCCTTCTCATGCGTTTTAGAGGTGAATGTTACCAGCAGTGAAGTTGAGAAATGATCACTGAAATTGCCATCAGGCAAAATCAGCTACCCTAATTTAGACAAGTTATTTACATGATTTAAGCCATATCAGTTGCTTTTGCCTGCGATCATTTAGCAAACATTTGTGCATCAGCAAATCAACAGGGCTGTTAATCAGCAGGTGTAGCTTGGGATGAGAACTTCACTCCTCATCTGCCGGATCTGACAGCGGTGTCATCTGCGGTTTAAGATGCCTGACTCTGCCCTCGGGTAGGTGGGAAGAGCTGTTGGGTTTCTGTACCAGTGGCCTGCTGGAAGACAGATCGTAGCAAACAGCTTCAGGTGTATTTAAGGGAGGTGTAGCTGCGCGTTTAAGGTTTTGCTGGACAGGCTGTAGTGAACTCCCACGTCTGTCCTCACCTTTCCATGCCAACTCTCTGCCAAAAGCCGTCATCTGCCCAGCAGTGCCAAGAGAAAGGTATGTGTGCTTTGCTTTGGCCACCTCCATGCAAAGCCTGGCTTTGTAGCCTCAACCATGCAGCAAAGTGAGTGAGCTGCGACGCTGAACTGCAGCAGCTAAGGCAAAGGGGGGGAAATGAGAGGCAATAACTGCTTCAACTGCTGTAGCATGATTTCCTTGAGCCATCGGATGAGGGACAATTTTCTTCTACAAAAAAAATCACCGTTGGGAATTGTGCTGCAGTGGCTGTATCAGCATAGCTGGCTGTCCTGCGGGAGGGACGAGCAATAGGGCAAAGACCAGACAGCTGGATATAGCGTAACTCGTGCGCTGACCAGGTAAGCTGGGATGGAATTATTCTGAAAACCAGACCGTGGGAGACAATCACTTTCTATCTGCCTACCTTGTGAATGTTTTCAATGTTTCAGATCACTTCTTCCATCCTGAACTGGGACAAAAAATTGAAGTCTTGTGGAAGTTTGGAACCTGAATATTAAACAGAAAGGTCCCGCTTGTTCCTATGGGGAAGTTCAACACGCTCATGATTGTGAGAGCATTCTAAAGTTCTGAAACTTTTTTATTACAGCGAGTTTATGTTTAAAAAACACAGAAAAATATTAAGTAGCCTTGTGGATTATTAACATTTCAGACTGAACTACAGGCGCATAGGTCTTGCACCGCACTCCAAATACGGTCAACCATCATCAGCACCTTCTCTGCTTGTATTGTCTCACAGCACACAGAATGGATTCTGGACTATGTGTAATCAAGTGATAGAGCATGGTTCTCTGGTGTTATCTCTTACTCTGGTTACACATTCATCCCTTTCCTGGTTACAACACAGTTTAAACAGGGAGGACAGACAGGGCACAGCCTTGTTCTGCTTTGGGCTATTCCTGCCTGGTAAACATTGTGACACCATTGCAACAAAGTCCCTTGGCTTGGGGACGGGGAAGCAAGCCAGCTGTTCTCGTCCTACAGCAGCGAGAGAAAAGATATAATTCTTTTGTTTATTGAAGTTCCAGGGATGCGATTAGGTTTTTTTCTGAGCTGCTGGAAACAACTCTTCTGCATGTAACTTCTGTATGCATCTCATTTTGGAGCAAATGTCTTTCCATCAAATTCTTTTTCAAAAGTGGGATTACCTGTGGGCATAAATAGCATTGCAATTTGGGTTTAGCTTTAACGTTCAGAGGAGATAGGCAAGACCTCCAAAGAGAGGCGATATCTAGCATCAAACTAAATTATTACGTGGGCTAGAAATTCTAGTTCTCCACTGCCTTTCATGCTTTATAAATACGTATGCCACATACTATACTTTGCATGTTATGTAAAACAACGGACAGCCTTTGCCTATACTGCATTGTTTCAAGGTCCACTAGTGTGCAGGTTTTAATGAGTATTAAAAAAATAAAAAGGTGTTTGTGCCTATGACAGACAGGGCAAATACTGTTTGCTCCAGTTTTACAGATGAGAACAAAACTGCAGAAGAGTCATGTTATTACAGACTGAAGCAGATGAAGGTCAGTTACCAGCTGGTGTGTTCTGGTGAAGCCTCCCTGGCTTTGGTGAAGCTATGTTGATTTGTGACAGCTGAGAGTCGGATATGAACCTAGAACTTAATTTAGTGTGGGATTTTTGTGTGTGTGTCTTTTTTTATTGTGTGTGTGTGGTTTTGGTTTGGGTTTGTTGTTTTTTTTCCAGAGGCACCTACACCTATTTGCTGTAGACCATTTCAAATGACCAGAAAGATGCTGCAAGTCCTTGGTGGGGAAGATAACAATGACCTATTTAGGTTTAGAAATGACTGTGCTATAAACAGACTCTTCCGTCTCCCTTCCTTGTGACCACGTGTTTTCCAGCATATTTTCTCAATACATTCATTTTCTCTTGTTGCGCTTCATGTGGAAATTCCTGAACTAGTGTATTGCCCCCCCCTTATCTTTCAAGTCAATGTCCTGAGATGCAACTACATCTCGGGTTGAGTCACTTGCTCCCAGTGACTCTGGAACTGGAAGTTCATGAGCATTATTGGAGAAATGCTAGCCCAGAATAGCTTACAGATCCAATGCCAGGGCTGGACGGGAAGGGTGATTAAAGTGAAAAGTTGTGTAAACTGTCTTGGGTCATTTAGGCGGACAGATGTGACTTGTTCTGTATAGGAAATGATTAAGCTGAAGAAGAAACTTATTTCCACTCTCTTTCTGTGTCCACAGCTGTATGAAGAAACGATTCTTTGCTTGAGATAGATAGGAAATAACTTGCAAATGGAATTTCTTCTGTTTCACCAGAAAGCAGAGCGATGTTCTGTAGGTCACAGGAAATCTGTGGCCAAGATGAAGACCGCAGCTCCCGGCAGCAGCCAGCCTGTGCCTCACTGACAAACTAACCCCTGTCAAGAAGTGTGCTGTCTCTGCACCAGCGTTTCTAACCACAGCCAGGTGATTCGACATGCACAAGCCTAAAGTACCACGGCCCCAATCTGCATTTATCCTGGGCCTTGTCAAGGCACTTCTCCTACCACTCTTGTCTTGTGAGGGACGCCTTTGTCCTTGACGGCATCTTCCTCCGCCTTAGTCTTCTGCTGTGGCATGTTAAATACCTGCAAATGTCAAGGCAAGATAGAAACATGAAGGAAGCAGAGAATCATTTAGGTTGGAAAAGACACTTAAGATCGTCGAGTCTAACTGTTAACCTAACACTACCAAGCCCACCACAAAACCATGTCCCTAAGCACATCTACGCATCTTAAATACCTCCAGAAATCAATGTGTCTACACTCAGGAAATGGTGACTTATATCGCAGTAGTCAACAAGCCGTAATGTACCAGGCATAGACAACCACGGTGCTGCTGTCCTACTGTAAGTGATCCAAGCAGACCATTAACTGGAGATTTTATTGAAATCATGCATGTATCTGCATTTTCAACTCGCTGCAGTATCTGGGTATCCTCAGCATAAAATTTACTAACAGGAACAAGATGGATTCTGCGGAGTTTTTGGTCCTCCCTTTGAGGTCGAGCCTGTGTTATCAACAGAGCTTGAGGCTGTTTAACCTGCTGCCATCTCCCCCTCTCCTGCAATCTCACGTCACAAGCACAATTTAAAGGTAACGTCAAACTTTGATTGTTAAGAGTGACTCTGTAATGGAAAGGCATCTTCAAAGGGGAAGGGTTTTTAGCATTCCTTGAATACTCCACATTTGCCCGGTATCATCTGGAAGCTTGGTCCACAGTCAGACTCTGTAACCGAGAACTCTCCTAGCTCTCACACTTTGTGACCTGCCTTTTCTAAGGGCAGCAGATGTGACAGTTTTTCAAACCTGTGTCAAACTAAAATTACAACTTTATACTAGTATTTGACTATTTTATTTGGATCGTCTATATTAATGCTGTAATGTGGGCTGATCATTTAGACAACACACTTGAATTGTTAGGTCTGCTTTACAGAGCCAAACACCAAGGAACTATGCTTGCTTATCTGATCCTTTACTGTAAAATACACAGCTTTGCTTTGGATGTTGATCTTGGCAGAGAGTGCGCCACAGGGCATGGCTGCTTCTGCAGAGCTGTGCTGATTGGCATCAGATGAGAAACTGGCCTTTATTCCCTTTGAAGTCCCAGAGACTGAAAATGTCTGTGCAGACAGTAGATAACTATTATACTTTTCTTCACTTGCCTCTCTCCTCCCTGTAGCCAACAAATGCAGGACGAAGACATGTATTTAATGCTTTTTTTTTCCCCTTCTTTCCCCCCCACATGCCAGTATCCATAACTCACGCTGGTTGCAATTTTCATGGCATGAAAATTCAGTACGATTGGTCACGAGCTAGTGATTGGAACAACTGATACCTGCAAAGACATTCCAGTCTTTCCTGGCCTAGCCAGCCATTGCTAAAATTCACCCCAGGCGAGCGATTCTGTACTGTGTTAATATTTCCTGCAGCTGCTTGGGCCACGCTGTTCTTGGTGCCTCAGAAGACGAGAACCCTGGGACTCCAATCAAGTTAATTGCTAGCAAATACAGAGCCAGCAAAGGCGATACTTGACAAAGGGTACAGTCACGCTGGTGCATTTGCTAGTTCAAGCTCACCTACTCCATGTTTGTTTATAAAGGGCTGTGCTGTGCTCTCACCAATCAATAATAAGGGTTCTTGTAGTTACGCCAAGGTATAAGCTGATCCCCCGCAGGCAGGGAGAACAGTCCCTCTCCTGCCCGTGGCAGAGTTGCTTGAGGACCATCTGTGCTTATCTTTGCCCTTGTCTGGTCCTTCACCAGTAACGTGGTCCCCTTTGGTCCCAGAACCGATGGGAGTTTTGCAAACACCATGGCATCTACCTTTGTAGCAATGCAACCTCAGTTTCATAGACAAGGACACTGGGAGCACAAAAAAGCAGCTTGCCCAAGGTAATTTGTTGGCTCAGGACATCGCCAAAAATAGAACTGTTTTCTCCTGCCACTTCAGTTAACCTTTGGGCTGTGCCACTGAATCTTTTCTGGGTTCGTTGAGAATTACCTGCCCCTCGTCAGCACAGGAGGTACTGGCTAACGAGCAAGGCATGACTGGAGTAAAGGGGTTAGTAGTCTGCTAAGTTTTCAGATTTCACCAACTTTCCAGATGCTGTTGGTATCCTTGCTCTTCAGAATAAATTTGCCATCTCAATCGAAACGGAGCCATGCAAGGGATTTGGACAGGCTGCAGAAAGGAACAGATGAGATAGCTGGGGCAGGGAGGGGAGCGCAAGCGGAGCTGCAAGGGAAGGCTCAGACTGCAGGAGATGGCAAACAGCCGACAAAGCGAGAACTCAGGGGAGCCTGGACCTGCAGAAGTCACGGCATAGGGCTCCTGGGACTGACTTGGCAGTCACGGTCTCACTGCGCTGTTGCTGTTTTGCAGCTGCAATATCCTCGGCGCTGTTTTGTCCTCTGGACCTGCTCCTGCTCCAGCTGCAGCCCTGACCTTCTGGCAGGAGCTTCCCTCATGATATATTCCTTAGGTTTGCTCATCAACTAAATGGTGGGAACCATACCCTCCCCACCCCGTGTGAGCGGGGAGTATCTCTGGGCGGTGGGGGGAGGGAGGGAAGAATTTGCAGGAAAACCAATGTTTAGGAATTCTTGGTCTGCACTAGCAGAATAGCAGCAATAATTAATTTGACGGATACAGCTGTTTTGCTAACGGGATAAACAGAATTCTAGCTTTTTTGCAACTTTATCAGCTAGAAACAGCTGAGAACAGTTAGATGATCTACCTGACCACAACCTTTTTAAAAAATAAATTAAAAAATGTGCCATTGGACTTCAGTTTAAATAAGCAAGACGCAGGGAGGGCAGGAGATGGTGGAGCTGGCACCAGACCACAGGTTCTGCACCAGACCACAGGTTCTGCCCCAGGCCTGGTAATGGCGTGCCCGCTGCCGCCACGGCCCGAACCGCCCGATGCTCGTGCTCAGCGCAGATCCAGCCCCTTTTCTTCGCTTGCGCTGATCGGAAAACAACAGCGTGGGGCTGCTTTATTTGGAGCCTCCTCCTCCTCTGCCGCAGCACCTCAGCTGTGAGCAACCATCACGCCGTTCCTCTTCCTCTCGCTTTTATTTCTCCTTGCTGGGCAGGGAAGGCCGCGCAGCAGCGTGCCGCGCCCAGAAACACCTCAGGCTCACAGCCCCTCATCCGCTCCTGAGGCGCAGCCGCGCTCACCGGTTTCGGGGGGGCTGTGAGGTGACTCACACCTCTCCCACCGCCTCCCGGGCGCTGCGCCGGCTCAGCCCGTCCTGCCTTCAGCCTGCGGGGGCTGAGCTTTGCCCGGAGGGGCCGCGCTGCTCGGCTCGGCCCGACCCGACCCGGCGCCATGCGCCGCTGCTCAGCACCGGCCCCGCGGCGGGGCAACGACCGCGGGTGACCTCGGCCGCGCGGGGGAGGAGGCGGGGCCTCGCCGCCTTCCGACCGCCGCCTCACCCAATGGCGCGGCCGCGCGGGTCTTTCGAGCGGCGGAGGGGGCGGGGCGGAGGGGAGAGGCCCGCCCTTTCTGGGCGGCGGCCCCGCCCCCCGCCACGAGCGCTCTAAAGGGCCCGGCGTGGCGGCGCGCGGCAGCTGCTGTCGCGCCGCCTGGGGGTCGCCGCGCGCCCGCCGGCTCCTGAGGTAACGGCGCGTGCGTGCGCGGGGCGGCCCACGCGCGTGGTCCCGCCTTCCCCTCGCGGTCGGCTGCGCGTGGCGGGGGCGGTTTCGGGTCGTCGGCCCCTGGCGGCACGGGAAGGGCAGCGCGGGAAACCCGCTGGCGCCCACGCGCGCCGTGACAGGCCCGCCCACGCGCCGCGGCCGCGGAGGAGGGCGCCGGCGGCTTCGCGGGGGTCGCGGCTCCACGGGCCCCGGCCTCGCCGTGCGCGCGTGACGCGCCCGTGAACCGCTGGGTGTCCCGAGTGGGAGGCTGCGCGGCCGTGGGGCTGGTGTGGGTGCTGAGCCCGCCCGCCTCGGGGGGGTTTACTCTTCCACTGCACACTGAATCTTGCCGGCAACCGCCGGGCCGCCTTCCCCGGTGTCCCTTTCGCGCGTGGGGCGGCCTGGCCGGCGGAGCTGAAAAACTTGGAGTTGTTGGTTAAATAAGGTCCGTTTGGGGCCGACCCGCCCTGTGACGGGGGCAGCGCGGAGGGCTGAGGCTCCACGGGTGATCCGAGGCCTGTCCCTTCCCCGCGGGCGGCTGTCACCCACCTGCAGACGTGAAGTAACGTGAGGTGACCTGAGCCTTCGGGGGTGACACGGCACCGGCTGCGCCGCCGGCTCCGAGCTGGGCTGGGCTTGAACCGGAGATGAAGTCTGGGGCGGCGTGGAAGCTGGCAGAAACACGGGTGAAAATCCACCCCCGTGCTTTCTTACTCTGCGTGAGGGGGTTTCCCGCCCGCAGGCAAACCAGCGCAGATGGCGTGGTGAGGCGAATAGCAATTCAGGAAAGAGGAACTTAAACCAGCCTCCTGGTGGGTCACATTGCTAGGGAATTCACCTAAAATATCCCGCTGTCCTGGAGAAGCAATCTGCATAAAATTTAGAATAATGAGTAACGCGGCGGACTACGTGGCTGAGGAACTGCTCGGTGCCGATGCCTCCAGCCCTCTGTCAGCCCACGCCAGCGCCCTTCTCGGGGTGGGCAAGCCCTGGGTCTAGCTGACAAAGTGATGTTCTGTGGGCAGCTTTGTTCAGCCAAAGGTCAGCTCTGATGGTGCTGCGGTGGAGCCAAATGTCTGCCTGCAATGTCGTTCCTTCGAGATCTTTGGCGTGGTATCATCCTTATGGGGGTCGGGGTTATTTTTCCTCGTGTTCTTTCGGCTCCTGCATCACGAGGGCATCAGATAGTTTCCCAGCACAGCCATACGCCGACCCGTGGTCCGTGGTGCTGCCCAGGAGAAAACTTAAAGCGCTTAGGAAGTTTTTCTCACTGCCCTTTTAAAAATGGACTTTATCTAAAAGAGGAAGAGTGGGTTGCTCACCTTTTGTTTCCTCACTTAATAAGCCTTTAAAGAAAACAAAGGAACAAAAAGGCCAAGTTTCACTTTTGGTGGAAATGTGGAAAGGCAGCGAGATAATGTGGCAATCTCCTAAAGCTGATCTGCACAGTGAAAATTGGACCGGATCAGACGCGGTGTCTTTGCCAGTAAAAAGAAAAGAAATCAGCGACAGGAAGCAAGGTGGGCTGTGCTGAAAAATGTCAAGATGGCTGATGAACATACACAGTAATTTGAATTTGAACTGATGTTTTTGAAGCTCTACGTGTGTCTTAAGTAAAGGCGTGTTCAAAGCCTGTTACGAAACCTTCACGCCTGTCCCGTTGATTGTCACGAGTTTGCACGTAATCAAACTTCTATTTTCTTTTGTCAGTGAAGCTCCACAGCGGTTTCAATGAAATCATTCACCAACTTCCAGTTCTTCTAGGAGACAGCACTCCCTCAAAGCAGAAGACACTTTGTATTTAAATGACTTAAGTTGTCACACAGGGTTAATTAAAAGGGAGGTTTCTTTCAGCAGGTTTTTGTTTGGGAGTGTGTTCTTCATGTTCCTGAACATCTGTGGTGCATCACGGTGTGTTAACTCCTCTGGAAACAGCGTGGGGCAGGAGAGGATCATTCGTGATGCCCTTCACCCCCGTGAGCTACCGCCAGCGTTAAGCCTGGCTCTGGTGAGCGTGTGTGTGTTTTCCAGTGGCGTGTGTAGCATCGCTGTGCTCGTAACTGAGCACCAGAGAAGGAAGGGGCTAGCTGCAGTGCTTGGCAGAGCTAGTGAGAGTATATATATTGGCAAATTTTTGTTTCTAACCTAAATTTGTTACAAAAAATGCATGACTGACTTGGGATTCCAGTGGCCTGCGTTCACAAGGAAACCTGCACAACCAGGTTGCACTTCAGCTTTCTGTGTCACGGTGCAAGGGTACCCGGGCACTCCAGAAGTTCTGCTGCCGCTTACGCAGGGAGGTGCTGCTGCTCTCCAGGTGTTGAGGGCCATATGGCGTTAACATCTAGATTCTCCTTGAAGAACCCATCCCACTGGATGTGATGGTGACTGTGATGTCCTGCTGTGCCTCCGTGGACTTTCAAGTCGTGCAGCCTCGTGTCCTTGATCTTTGTGCTGTATCTGGTGTGCCCACACTTGGGAACCAAACACCCGTCAACAGGAGACCCTGTTGTCGGGGTTGTGCCCCGTACAGGGGGCAGAATGCAGTGAAGCTGTGAAGCGCTTTTTCCTCTTGAGTGACTGGGGGTGAGGCGCAAACCCGCAGCCTACCAGCCGAAACGCCTGTCTGGGAGATGAGACTTCTGCCTTTCTTGGCCCAATGTGTTTCTGACCAACCTTCGCCACCCAAGAGCTTGCCGGGGCTGTGCTGCGAGATAGCTGGCATGAGGACACTTCCACCTTTTCACTTGAAACTTTCTTGCTGCGTTAAAGAGCAGATGGCAAGAGAAAGACTATGATTAGTGCGGAGAGAAAAGCTTCCTTCAGGCACGCAAGGGAGCCTTAAACTCCTTGTTGTGGGGCGCTGGGAAGGAATGTGGGTACAGTATTGCAAAAGGGGGTCAGGCCTGATGACAGCTTCTACGGTACGTTCCTCTTCGCCTCATGGCTAGGCCTGTCCTTGCGCAAGAGAGGAGGCGGTGACACCTCCGGCAGGCACCATGCAGTCTGGTAACTGGCGTACCCTTCTAGATGTGGGTTTGAGTTCCTCCGGGCTGGGGAGGGAACTAAACCCAGGTTTCACAGGTCGGGGTGGCTGCTTCTAGCACTGACTGATCTGTAGAGATAATGTTCCTTTTCTCACAGCTGTCTTACTAAAAAAAAAAACCAGAATAAACCGCTGTGGTGTTTTAGCCTAGAATGGGGTGCTGGACGATGTCTGCCAATTATCTTGGCGCTTCAGAGATGGGATTTTTGGAGACATCCCTTTCTCAGCTGCTTGGGAATTAAACTATTTTTTGCGTTGTGAATTGTAGGCTGTAGCAGAGCGTGGCGTGAGCAGCAACGTGTCCTTGCGTAGATGAGGAAGCGGAAGGGGGGGGGGGGATGTCCTTTCCTGGGCTGGAGGCAGGTCTGCCTGCTGTGAATCGTGGCTGGCTGTGGCTTTTCCCACCCGTCAGAGGCAGAAGGCTGCAGCTCGGCCGTGTCGGATTAATTTGATAAAAGGCTCTTTCCTTTTGCTCCTGTCGGCCGTCATTCAGACAAACACGTTCTTCACATTGCCCGCTTTAAATTGCGTCTGTCTAATGCAGGTGCAAAATAGCAGGCTAAAATACACTGTTCAAAAAGATCAAGGATAATGAGATTTATCTCCAATCAGTTAGAAATCCCTTGAAACAATTAAAACTCAGTCTGTCAAGTCATAAGCATCAAAGGCTTTTGACGAATGTAAATCTTAAAACCAACGTTGCTTTCAGCATTAGAAAACACTTTGTTTAGGTGACGAACAACAAAGTACTGAAGGTGGTGTAGGAGCTGCCAAAAACAAAAGCTGCAAAAGCACTGATTTTTACGAGAACAGGTTAAATCTCCAGGGTGTCCTGGGGCTGTGTCCCCCGAGGGGGACCCCAACGCCCCAGTGTGCCCGATGCTGGTGGGCAGGCGTGGGGCCAGAGCTTCCTTAAGAGGCGGCGGTGTGGGGTGACGAGCCGCTTCCAATTGCGAGGCAGGCAGCACATGACATAAGATGCTCCAGATCTGCCTCCTGGGCGCTAGTTTAAAAATAAAGGATATTACACGTCGTCCTCGGTGCTGGTCTGGAGCGGCTGCGGGAGGAGAAGCTGCACAAAGGCGATGCATTGTAAGGCTGGACCCAGAGCCCGGCGGTGGTGGGTTTGGGGGGGTGGGTCTGAGAGCTGAGCGGGAACGTTTTGGGGCAAAAGGAGTGTAAAATTTAAATTGTTAGACTCACGGTGCTCTTTCAAAGCTGTAATTGTCATGCTCGTTTTTGGATGTGGGAATGGATGTATCATCTGCCGCTGGTCAGGTTTTTCAAATGAACCGAGCGTGATGCAGAGTGCACTGCGTCCGCTGTGAGAATTTACTGTGTTTCATGCAAATACAGCTGTCTCGAGGCAAGCATGCTTTGGGATTGCCTTGGTCAGATAGCTATATCAATGAAAGCTGACTTCACTGTAGCGTTTGATTGTGTTTTAATTTTTAAAACCTGTTTTTGCAGGGACAATGCTGTGTGAGTCAGATGCACGTATAGCAGTTGCGGAACCAGTTCCCACAGCTTATTTTAATTCGGATCCTCAAGGGAACTGTGAGGTGTCACTGGATGATGTACTGCTCAACTCTTCAGCTAGGTTTGTCTAATTTCAGATTTTATTTTCTCTGTTGTGACCTGTATGCATAGGATATAGTTTGTATTTGATCATGTTTACTTTGATGAATCAAGATTTTTTTGGGAAGAAATTTCAAACATTTGTTACAACTCCCAAAATCCAAAAGCTGAATCTACAATCTCATCCTCTCAAAAGAAGAGGAACAGAATTACATTTGCTGTGCAAAGCTACCGCACAGAGTACAAAGCTTGAAGTAGAGTGCATTTAATATAAACTTAAAGCACAGGAATGGCAGAATATTCTGCCTAGCCAGAAAGATCACGTCTTATAAGGGAATTTTGCGTAACTGTTAATTCTATGTAATTGGAAGGGCACTGATCAAATACTTAGAATACCGAGCAAGTACTACACTGTTTGTGAAGTGTTGCTGTACTGTAAACAGAGGCGTGCCTCTGTAGGGGATAGCTTGTGTGTGGTACCTATGCTGATTTTTATCAGACTCCTGTTAGTCTGTAAATCTAAGCAGCCTCTTACTAAAGAGCAGATTAGTAGTTAAGGGTCTGTATCTCACCACAGGGTAATGGGATATATCTGACAGGCTTCCAAAAAACCTCTTCACCTAATTTTTTTCAGGCTGCATTTGAATTACATGTAAGGGGGAGAAAAAGATGACTTGATTCACTGGAAAGGAAATAGCTGGGGCTTTTTTTGCCCGTATTACTGGGTCATTTGCATGCTTTGATCATAAAAGCTGGTGGAGAAATGGTGCAGAACTATCGCAACTGAGGATTAATTTGTGCTCAAAAATGCTCTCAATACTGAGGAGGAAATGCGTAGTAGGGAACATCTCATAATCCCTTTAGGGGAAATAAAGAAAAAAAATTGATTTACTTCCCTCTGGTTTCTGGCTCGCAGATTAGATAGGAGCAGCAGTTCTGCTTTTGGACAGTACACGGGAGTCGCCATGTCAAATCTTCTCTGTCTTAAATCTTACCATACGCCCAAAGCAATAATAGTTGACTATCCCCTAGAAATTTGGAGAAAACATAAACCAGAGGGAAGCGATTTATCCCTTACACTGAAATTCACACAGTGCCTTGTGCTGACTTGTATCAGCACAGTAGAAAGAGAAGAAAATGCGGGGCTCAGGGGTAACCCTGCCTGAATTGGGCTGAGGAGTCTGCATGGGACCAGAGGAGTCTGCATGGGACCAGAGGAGCTCCTGCCAGTGTGCAGGTGTGGTCCGATTGTGACAGGCAGAGATGTTGGGGCTTCTTTTTGCCCCAAAGCTGCCCCTGCAGAGGGTTGGGGCTGTTGTGATGTCAGGGGCCTGCAGCCCTTCTAGAAGACCCAGGACCTGGTGCTAGAGAGAAACTTTGCACCAACCGTTGCCCTGGGGAAGAGTAAACACCTAGCACTGGTGTGAAGAAACAAACACCTTTGTGATGGCCTGGAGCGAAGGGCCCCGGGAGGGCTGTTTGGCAAGGCAAGATGGAAATTTTGGTTCTCTGGAATATAATCTTGGGCCAGCTAAACCTTGGACTGTACTGCTACACCGATGGTCTAAGTGGGGTATTGACCAGGGTAGGGGAACAAGTGTCATCTGCCTGTAGGTTGCAGGGTGGGATATCCTTCTAGGGAGCAGAGCACAGGGACTCGAATACCAAATCTCACAGGGTCTGGCTTCCAACTCGTGGTCTGAAGTGGGACATGTGACTTGATTATTCCTTATCCTCATCACTTAGAGCTGTGAGAAAGTCTGTCTTGGAAAGGGACGGAGGAAGAACGCTGTTCTACAAGAGGGGGCAGGTGGCTTTTCACCAGATCTTGCAAGGTTGACAGTAAAAGGGGCAACTTTCAGCCGGCACCGCAGGACAAGCTCCTGGTGAGGAGCATGGCTGAAGTAGATGGGGGATGTGCCTGTTTCCATTTCTTCACAAACATCTGGTGGGAGCCCGATGCACTAACTTTATTAGGAATACCTAAGAACAAGATTTCCTGTTAAATCAATTTCCTGCTCTTCAGCTGGCCTGGCCTTCTGCAGGAAGTCTCTGTGGGTTTCCCCACGGGGTGACTAGCGGGGGGATTGCTGTACTGCGTAGGAGAGAGGCCGCTGGGGCCTCCCCTTCCTTAGACTTGCATACTGCAGAGGGGAGAAAAGCACCAGATCTGTGTGCCCCTTCCTACCCCCTTCCTCCTCACCGCTGTAGGCTCTTTGTTTCAGGCACCTAGAGCGGACCTGTGGTATTAAATCATCACTGTTTTCTGGGTGACGTCTTTATGGATTCTTCTGCAGCTTCTCTGAAATGATAGCTACAATTGGGACAACGTACATGTGTTTAAAAGCAGCGCAGGCAAAGCTTGCAGACTCTCTGAGATGGACCTCTTTTGTTGCCATAGCCATGCTGGCTAGTGAAATTAATAAAGTCACTTGCAGAACAGCAGGAACCATTAATCCTTGTTTGACATCCAAGGACTAATATAATTAAGTGATGGAGCAAGCATGCCTTAAGGCGTTCTTTGGCCAGTGTGCTAAAGCCTATCCAGGCCTAATTGCTTTTGCCTTGCAGAACTGGTGAGGTCCACAACATTGAGACAGTTGAAGATACTAAGACAGAGGGATGTCAGATGGACATGCTTGGCTTCAAAGGTAAGTAAGTGGAAAGAATTTTTAGTTGCTGTGGCGTGCATAAAATTATTATTGAAATGAGAGAGGAATTTATCAAACCATAACAATGGAAGAAACTCAAATTGCAGGATGATCTGTCCGGAAGCCTCTTGAACTTTGACTTTCAAGCACAGATGTGCTTCAAGGAGTAAAATAGGTAGTGTCCCTGCTTAATGCTTACCTACCAGGTAATAATGTACTACTTTCAGTCCTCCTTAAAAAAAAAAAAAAAGAAAAAAAAGAGGAAAAAAAGCACAGTGTATATGATTGTTGCAGGAAGCTGCCACCTTACCAGTACAAGAGCTTTAGGGCAGCAAAGCAGGTTAGAGGGAGATGTAAATGGGAGATGTTTAAGAAAATTTTGAAAGTGCTTTAGAGTCTTCATCCATTAGTCCTGGTCTAAAATACGGGGAGTCGTATGGCAAACTTGCCAGGAATAAAAGGTCAAAAAAGGGGTTGGGAAGGGGTATATTTGCATTTCATGTGTTTGATACTTGTATTTATATTTCTGTTATGGCAGCAAGCAATTTCTAAATCTAAGATGCTGAACACTTTTCTTTCAAACCAGCCTCTTCGCCTCCTACCTCCAGTGTATGGACAACGCGACGAGATGGAGAGGTCAGATTGAGGATGGATGAACAGGGCATAGGCAGTGAGGCACCAAAGACCGTTCATGAGCTATTCCAGGAAGCTGCTAGTAAATACGGTGATTACTATGCCCTTGCATCCAAGAAGGGTGGCCAGTGGATAAAACTAACATATAAGATGTACTATGATGAGTGCTGGAAAGCAGCAAAAAGCTTTCTGAAGGTAAGCTTTTGATGGATTCTGCTCCTCCTTCACATTCAGTCAATTTAACTGCTGAAATGGCTGTGGTCAACTATATCTTAGACCTGCAAATTCTCTGAGTGAGTCTTGAAGTGACAGGGAAATACCTGAACATGCCATGAACAGCTTGGTAATTACCACAGTGGTTTTGTTTGAATTTCTTGCAAGTTGCTTCCACATTCAACTAACAAAAAGTGTGTATGGAAGCATTTAAAGAGAGGTGTATGAGGTATATGTCAAACCTGGCCAATACCCCTCACGAGGCATGTAAATTTTGATCTTTCTAAGAAAAAACTTGAAAGGATGCTTTTAAATCAGACTTAAACGTCCAGACTGGCTGAGCCTTTTGCCTGTACTGTTGGGAGTTAATGAACTCAGAGAGAGAAAACAACATTACATGTACTTACTGTTATCATTATGAAGTCTTATTTCTTGAAGTTAAGGCCACTCTGTTTTTACTGCTATGGTGGGACCTTCCACTCTGGGGCAAAACCAGAGAGCGGCTGAAGGAGATTTAAAGCCTGGGACTTCAGCAGCTAGAATTTCATAGCAAAGTGCCTCTGACTGTCACTGGAGCTTGTTGCTCTTGTCATTATTGATATCTGACATAGCTAACCTGCACTAAATGACTGAATGTCTCAATAGGTGTTGTCTAACTTAACCTCTTACCTTCTCGTTCCCAGCCCAAGGGGAACTGATAACTACCTGGAATGCAGTTTTATAATACCATTAGCATCAGTGAGCTAGTCATACCTAGTGCAGACCTAAGCAAATCCTTTTTTTCCTGCCTACTGATAAAATGGGACAGTGTCTGGTGTGAAATGTAACTGGTTCCATATTAGGTCTTGGGAAGTTTTTCAGTGTGAATTACTGTATATAACAGCATGAACTTTTCCCTTGACATTGTGCTCGCAGCAGAGATCTGTAAATTAACTCTAAGGATTCTTCAAAGGAAAAACAAGATTGCTGTAATCTCATCTCTTGTTTACAGCTGGGACTAGAGCGTTTCCATGGAGTGTGCATCTTGGGATTTAATTCTGCGGAGTGGTTTATTGCTGACATTGGCGCTATCCTTGCAGGGTAAGAATGAGAGTTGTCTCTTGACATACATTTGCTTTAGCATTCAGATAGTCATTTCAGTATTCCTGTGAGAAGCAGGTTTTGATTAAAAAAACAGAACAAAACAAACCACAAAAAACCAGAACAAACCCAACTGCTTATATTTGAATTTAATGAAGATAGCTAGAACTTAAACTCTCTCTTCACTTCATTATGAATTAATGAGACTAATTTTTTTTTTAGCCAGGTGCTTCTCTCAAAATAAGATGAACAGTAGGTTAATCCAAAAGCATGCTTACTTACACTGTGGTTAAAAATATGATGAGAAATGCCAGAGAATCACAGCACTGGATTTTGATAGCCTTCTTCCACCTGAGACATTTTGGTACCTTACACCATTCTGACATTTCCCATGCCCCAGAACAGAGCCTTTGCTCTTGGGATTAAGCCCTCCACTTTTTGTTCTTGTTTTATGGGATATTCTTCCTAAAATTTTTCCTTCGTTAAAGTTTGAAATAGTTTGAATTTTGCCAGGAACTCTGCTTATCCTCTAATCCTGTGTTTTGCTTTTCTGTTTTGTTTTTTTCTTTTTCTTTTATAGTGGATTTGCTGTTGGTATCTACACTACAAACTCTCCTGAGGCCTGTCATTATGTAGCAGAGAACTGTAGTGCTAACGTTCTGGTTGTGGAAAACCATAAACAGCTGCAGAAAATCTTAGAAGTAAATATACTTTTTAAATGGCTGGGGGCTACAGCATCCTGTTGACAGACGTGGGAGGGTAATACCCGAGGGAAATGCTGGATCTGAAAGCAGAGGTGAACTGATCAAGCCTACTTGGTGTGCTCCCTGCTCAAGCCAGATGAGCAGTCACTAGTCCTAAATATCACAAGAGGTTAGATGGTGGTTCCTCAGCTTAGCAAAGCCTCGAGCTTAAAATATGAGAAGCCAAAATGAACATTTGAGCATCCCTGAGGTTTTGGACATCCCAGTCCAAACGATTACTGTCTCTAGTGAGGCTTCCCTGTTCTCTTTCAGTAACACAGATGATATTCTCTTAGCTTTACTTAAAATGGCAAGTAGCAGTAGCATGTTAAGTGGTGGGTTATTTAGGCTTAAAAGGGACAGGCAAGGTTTGCTCCTTCTCACGAATCTCTCTTCTTAACACAGATTCAGCATAAACTACCTCATCTGAAAGCTATTATCCAGTATGGGGAAGAGCTAAAAGAGAAGAGACCAAATCTGTACTCTGTAAGTACTGGGCATCTTAATGGCTTGTAAATACTGTCTGTGTTTAGCTGATGGCTTGCAAGCAACCATCACCTCCCATGGGACTGTCATCATTTGTGTTGGTTTTAGTGAGGCGTTGCTTGCCTTGCTGAAACGGTAGATGTCTACTGTTGTTCAAACCTCGATAGTCCACGTTGTAAGGGAGGGTGTCAGTGTCCTGACCTCTGCAAGGCAGCCTCAGGTCCCACAGTTACTCCAGCTCAGCACTCCCAGTGAATACCAGGGTTGCTACAGAGCTAGTAAGCTTCCTCAGGGTGGATCCGTCCCCTTTTCTGCTTCTCGCCATGCCTCTTGTGGCAGCCAGAAAACATTGTGGGGCCGACAGTGCATATTTACAGCCTCTTCCAGATCCTGCCAGAGGTTTGGATGTAGGAAATGGTTTCGTTCTCTTTATGTGTCACAAAGGGTTTAATTTCACATGTGAATGATAGCCTACAAAGTGATTGAGCTCTTCTCTTCTATCTACAGTGGAGTGAGTTCATGGACCTTGGCAAAGATGTTCCAGATACTCAGCTCCGTGAAATCATTGAGTCGCAGAAGCCTAACCAGTGCTGTACACTAATATATACCTCGGGGACAACTGGACAGCCAAAGGGAGTAATGCTCAGTCATGACAACGTAAGTATCTTTTTGTATAGCTGCCCATTCCAAGAAGTGTGACCTTAGGTGGGTGCTGAGGGAGGGTAGAGATCAGCTGAAAAACATGCCTGATGTTAAGATCACAGGATATGGTAGACTTGCTTTGCGAGCGGCGTGTTCTGTGTTTTGCTGGCTCAGAAGAGCTGTCACTTAATACTGATGATGCGGGTTCTTGTTACAGTTGACGTGGACGGCATCGGCGGCAGGGCGTTTCATAATGCTGACAGATGCTAAAGAAAAACAGGAACTGGTGGTCAGCTATCTGCCCCTCAGTCATATTGCTGCACAGATGTCCGATATTTGGTCGGCAATGACATTCGGTGTGCAAGTTTTCTTTGCTCAACCAGATGCATTAAAGGTAAAAACATAAGAGAATAAAAAGCCTACACCCATCCACCTGCTTGTAGCTGGGGTGGGTGCTTTAAAACAAATGTGGCTGACTTAGCTCATGATTCTGAAAGCTGAGCTAACTTGGTTTATTTGCATAGTGACCAACTGCTCCTGTTTAAGGGTCTGTTGGTTTGACAAATATAGCCACGCTGACCTTTGCCTTTTGACTCTATATTGCAAGCTAGGATGAGCTGACCAAGCACTTCACAACTTGGTGTCTCACCTGACACCAGTTCTCTGCCCTGACAGCTCAGTTGAGCAACGGCTTTGTATTTGCTCTGTCCACATTGCAAAATGCCACCACCATTAAATCTGTGTCGTGAGAAGAGAATGATTCTTCTCTCGGCTCTGTGTCAGCATTGGCAGTGAAAGCATTGACCCATGGTGTCTTCTCAAAACCACTGTGGCATTTGAATGCTCCTGGGGTTCCTTTCTCTTGGTGGCACTGCAGTTGAAAACAAGCAATTCCTCAAAACTGATGGCTGAGTCCTAAGGCTCGGCTAGTGACCAGTGCTGACCTGAAGTCTACAGTGAAGCGCTTTTGAAAGCTGTATTAAATTCTGCTTTGCTCAGGGCACCTTGGTAGACACGCTGCGGGAGGTGAGACCAACTGCTTTTTTGGGAGTTCCTCGTGTCTGGGAAAAAATGGAAGAAAAAATGAAATCCATAGGCGCAAAATCATCAGCACTCAGAAGAAAAGTGGCATCGTGGGCCAAGGGAGTCGGGTTGCAGACAAACCTGAAGCGGATGAATGGGTAATTACAAACTACACTAAGAGATGTTACAAATACTAGGGGAACTTTACTATCAGATCAGGAATTGTATCCCATGTAACAGGCCAGACTTATGGACAGTAAAAGCCAAATGTCATGGTCGGACCAGAGGGTGAGCAGCAAGGGCTGGAGGGGGAAGTAATTAATTTTTTTACTGAATAAGCTAGAATAGGAGAAAGATGAAAGGAGGAGGGGGAGAAGTCCTACTTGATGACTGAGACCTTGTAACCATTTTTCTCCTACAGGTATTCTGAAGTCCCGGTGAACTTCCGCTTAGCCAGGCACTTGGTGTACAAGAAAGTGCGGAAGGCCATTGGGCTGGACCGGTGCACGAAGTGCTACACGGGGGCTGCTCCCATTACCAGAGAGACGCTGGAATTCTTTCTAAGTCTGAACATTCCTGTGTTCGAGTTGTACGGCATGAGCGAGAGCTCTGGACCTCACACAATCTCTCTGCCTCATGCATTCAAGCTTACCAGGTAAACACCTTTCTGTGAGTAGAGTGCTGCTGGCTGGGAGGAAGAGTTGCTTTAAGGTTTCTCCTGCATCTGGTCTGTCCATCTCGCCTGATGCAGCTCATCCCCAGGGTCTTGCTGCCAGTAAACAGTCACTAGGGAGCCAGTTCCTTTGGCCACATCTTGCAGACGAAGAGATCTGCCAAGGGCAACAGCCGTGTTACTGAAATTTAACTTGGCCTGGATTCTCTAGGAACTGAGGAGGAAGTGAGGGATTGATGAGAAGAAGGAAGAATTAGTAACTCTAGCCTACAGTTCACTTTAACATCAAATGAATAAATGCAGTAGGACTCTGCTGTTGCTTTGAGTGGCTGGTTTGGTCCCCATGGGTTCAGTCTGCAGAGTAAATACCATCATCAGTAAAAGTTTGCTGCCAGGGACATAAATCTAATTCAAAGCTCAGGTGTTTTGAGAACAATGGGTGGAAAACACCAGGTGTGGGAGCACTGATCTCCCTGCAGTAACAGCCTTTTCTGTAGTTCCCCTTACGTAAGCAGATGCCTTTTAAGTTTGTAAGTTCCTTTGCAGTTGTAATAAAAGGCTGCCTGGCTTTGTTAAAACCCTTTGGCTTGAGAGGGTACTGCTATAGTCTCACTCCGCTGCTCAGCTATTGAATTTAAAAAAATAAAAGTGCCGTCGGTTTGTATTCTCTTCAAGCTGTGGAAAGGAAGTCAAAGGCTGCCGGACACTGATTCATAAGCCAGATGGAGATGGCATTGGGGAGATCTGCTTCTCGGGAAGACACATCTTCATGGGCTATTTGAACATGGAAGAAAAAACCAAAGAGGCAATTGATGAAGACGGCTGGCTGCATTCGGGTGACCTTGGCAAGCATGATAAAGATGGATTCCTCTACATCACTGGCAGAATTAAAGGTAATACGTCCCTTGACTTTGTTGTCTTGAAGTTACGCAGTACTGTGATATGATGCGTTCAGACCCTGCTAGTTACATAGCTGTGGCTTGTACAGAAGAATATTTAAATACTTCTCTTTCTGAAGTTTTTAATATGACTATCGCTGCAGTGTGTCCTGCCACCGAGCCTGTGATGTAGTGGGAGGAGAGGGATGACCTCTGAAACCACTGTGTGTTTGCGGAGTAGGGAAGCAATCCTCTGATTTCAGAAACAGTACTTAATGCTCTGTTGGCTTTTTTTTTTTATGGTGCCGGACCTGTCCAGGTCCCTCCAGTTTTGGCTAGCTTTGCTAGTTAGCCTCTAAGAGAAAACAATAGCTTAACACTGTTGCAAAAATGGCTTGCAGCAACACGGTTCTTGGGCCAGGACTTTGACCAACCCCAAACAAATCCAGTTTCATGCAAGACTCGAATCATCGAAAAGAGATAAATGGTCACGCAAAGGGGCTGCTTTAAGAAGTCTATAGAAGACAGCCAAGAAAGGCAGGCTCTGCTCTGCATCACACCGCGTAACTTCAAAAACTCTGCTTTGCCTTGGCAAATGTTTTACTTTAGTTTCTGAACGACTTGGGTACCAACTTACAGGCCTCAGGGCCTAACAAAGGTGACTGTGGCAGGGTACTGAGGCACTCATTCGCCACACACATGTTCCCAAACTGCAAACACCTCTGGAGCATCAGCAGCTTCGGCAATGTTGTTTGTGTGCATGCCTCAGTCTCATCTCTTCTAGCCGGACTAGGGTCCTCCTGGTTTGCTGCCTTCTCGGGGTGTGGGGACACAGACTCGCTATTTGATCTGGTAGACACAAAGGAGCTATAAAGTTATTTCAGATTGTGAAGGAAGGGGGAAAAGCTCTAAGCGTTAATCAAGATTTGACTGTTTTCCAGAGCTCATCATCACTGCAGGAGGTGAGAACGTTCCTCCTGTTCCAATTGAGGATGCTGTAAAAGATGCTGTTCCCATCATCAGCAATGCAATGTTGGTTGGAGACAAAGCAAAATTCCTTGCTATGCTTCTAACGCTAAAGGTAATGGAAAAAGGATGGGAATCCACCTATGTTGCTAAATGTTTAATTCTGGTGAGGAAGATAACTGTTATGCATTTTTACAGTGTCTCCTGGAGACAGGGGGCATTGTGGAGTATGATTTGCTGTAGCTGAGTTGCGAACAGCAGTTGTAACTACAAAAAAAATTAGCATTGCCACTTGATCAGTCAGGTTCTTCTGTTCAGGGCAGCTGTTTCTCTCTGTACCACATAGGGCAGAAAGAACCAGAGGTAAAAGACCTAACCAGAGGTAAAAGACCTACAAGTGAGACTGGAAAAAGAAACCCTTCTGCTTTTCTTACCTGTTGTTCAGTATCTCCCGGAGCAGTCTGGCCAGTAATGAGCTGTCAGAGATTTCTTTTTAAGACTGGCTTTAAACTCCACAATGAGGCATCTGTTCTGGCCTGCCCTGACTCCTGGCTAGAGACCTGCAGGCTGGTGGCTTTCCAGGACAGTGGTAATTGCTCGTTAGCCAGACTGACTGCCAAGCTCCTGGCCCGTGTGCGAGAGACTGAGCCAGGCCCTGGAGGTGGTGGTGCTGCGCCTGTCTTCGGCGGGTGCTGCATGTGTTGACTTCCAACAGACTGTTAGGCTGCTGTGGGATGCAGGGAAATAAAGCTGTGGCCCAGAAAAAAGGGATCAACTTGGGACAGCACAGGAGGAATGTGGAAAATGAGCTCTGAACCCAGCCTGCTCCTTGGGATTGACGGGGCTGTTGAGTAGGCAGAGATCTGAAGGAGTTTCACCTGCATTTTGCCTCAATGAGTTTTCATTTGAAGCAGTGGTTTGCATCAAGCGTATGCAAATTGCCGTGGTTGATTAACTGGACAACTGGTACCGGGGTGGGGAAGGAGATAGGGCAGCTTCCTGAGGCTGTAAGGCTCGTTAGTGTGAAGGGAATCCAGTGTTTGGCAATATAAAGTTACCTGTTCTGACTCATCTTGCAGTGCAATGTAGATGTAGAAAGTGGCGAGCCAGGAGATGATCTCACTCCAGAAGCTGTCGAATACTGTCAAAAACTGGGCAGCAAGGCTACGAAAGTCTCCGAAATCATCAGCAGCAAAGACAAGGCTGTCTACGCGGCTATACAGAAGGGAATTTCGGCAGTCAACGAGGGAGCTGTCTCGAATGCCCAGAAAGTCCAGAAGTGGGTCCTTCTGGAGAAGGACTTTTCTCTCTTTGGTGGAGAGCTTGGTGAGCAGTGGGTGGGCATGTGGCGTTACCCCATCACCCCTTCCTTGGACACTGAACAGACGCCACAGCCAGGACCCCCCCATACAGCTACCTGCGGCCCCACCTCGCTGTGCTTTTTCCACGTCACAGTTTTGGGGAGGGCAGGATGAATTCCCACTTCTGCTCAGCAGAATTGAGCCAAGCAGCGCTTACCCTTGGTTCTGCGTTGTCTCTTGCAGGGTGGCTGTGCTGCTTCTGCTCACAGGGGAAGGGAGGGAGATTTTATTAATTGCAAAGAGAAATTTAGAAGTCAATGTCTGTTCATGCATTCTGAATCTCCCTCCAGGCTTGCTTCACTCCAATACTGATTTGTGTCTCCAAATGGTACTGTCACTGTTAAAACCTGGTGCTGTATTTTCCCCACAGGCCCGACAATGAAGCTGAAGAGAGCGGTGGTGGCACAGAAGTACAAAGACCAAATTGCTCAGTTTTACGCGGATGTGGATACACCCACCGCAACCGAGACCACTCTTCGGCAGTAGTGCGGAGGCTTTGTGCCGTGGACTGAAGCAAGCCCAGAGGACAATTCCCTGGCTGTTGGCCTGGGCTCCCCAGGGAGGATTCCCTGGGCTCTGTGGAGATAAATGAGGCTTGGTCATCACGCAGCCCGTCTGAGTCGCTTAACTGTACCTGTTTTGGCCCTCGTACTGCAGTGTGGTGAGCGTGTTTGTGCCCGGTGTTTTCCTGTGTCTGTGCTCCAACCCTGAGATAGTCCCGAGAATCTCTGCTTTATATTTTTTTGTCTTTCCATTTTTATAAGGGCAATACAATGTTTACCTTCAATCCACATTATATGTTATGTTTTAACCAAAGTTTTCTTTTCCTGAGCTGAATGTAAAACAATCAGGAACTGCCATTTTCCTGCTGAGGGAGGAAGGCAGATTTCTTTTTATAGCTGTCCCCTTCATTCTCCCCGATGCATGTTTAACTGCATGCTGATGACATCTGAATTATTTTAAATCTCTTTACCCACAAGCTGCCTTCTGTCAAAAGATGACGAATGCTGTGTGATGACACACGCTGGCTCAGTGGGTACCTGGAACCTCACCTTTGCTGGGTTTGTCTGTGCAATATTTTGAGTCTGTTTTATTTTCTTGAGTTATAATGAAGCCATAGATTGTATCATTAGAAGACAGGCCATGTATACTATTTTGAGAAGTGTTTTATGCAAGAGACTATTTAAAGGCTGCATACAAACGTGTGTGAAATCTGTCCATAGGCTTACAAGCATGGAAATGCTGTCTAGAGCTTCCTGAGCAGGGGGGTGGGCTGAGGCATTGAACCTGCTGCTGGAGAGAGGAGACGGTGTTGGGGACGCAGCTGGTCCAAGGCTGGTTCTTTTGAACCACCGACTGTGGGACACAGGGGAAAAGAGCTGCCTCCAAAGCTGTGGGAGAGCACCCATGGCCAGTAGCTCTTGAGGGTCTCTTCTAAATGGTTCTGCAAGGCTTATTCCAGTCTGCCCAGTGTCTGGAGGGACTGCTACTCCCAACAGCAAAGGACTTGTAAAACGGCTTATTTCAAACCAAAAATTGTTATCTGAACACAAGTGGAACAACTGCGCCCTGGTTCTGAGTAGCATCTCCCATGGCCAAGGGAGGAGTGGCAGGAGAGGGTGGGTACTTTGCAGGAGGCATCTATGCTATGAAATAACACAAGCTGCAGGTCACAGCGGCTCTGGGCCTGCAGCACTGCTGGGTATCGACACCTCACTGGGGTGGGCATTGACAGAACCTGGAGTGGGGCATCTTAATGGGGTTAAACCTAAAACTTTGTACCTGATCTGGGCTCAGTGAAGTTCCACTTGCACACCTGCCTCCAGCACCTGTAGGGAAGGCAGGTAATGCACTCCTGTAACCGCTGCTCAGCTCACGCAAACACTTGTGTTCTCAGCTGTCTGAATTTGAAATGTTTCCCCCTGTTCAGAGGAAAGCCTAATAAACAAACCCTGCCCTTTGTGTCTCTTAGCACTTCAGTAATTTCTGCAAAATAACACAGAACTAGGCATTGAGGTCAGGGTCCAAGGTGAGAGGGGGGCGAGCAGCAGAAAGGTTAATTAGCCCTGGCACAGGGGGAGCTGCAGCCGGGGCTGACTCACTGATCCGTACCAGGTGAAGACACTCCCTGCAGCAGCCCAGGGAGGAGACCAATGTGTACAAACCACTCCAGCTCTCGCCCTTAACCTCTGCGCGCACCCCAGGAACCTCTGCACCAGAGCTCTGCCTCACTCATCTCTGTTCAAGTTCTGACATGTTTTGGGAGCAGTGGATAACCTCTGCAACCCCCCTGGAAGTAGAGAGGCACTTGCACCCCCTCTGGTCTGGTCGGCTCGCTCCACCTCACACTGCCGGCAGACTACAGGGAACCCAAGTGTGCAGCAGCAACAGCATTTTAAGTAACCAACTTAAAACTCTGATGTATTAATGCACATCAGACTCCTCCCCAAAAGCACTTAAACCAAGTTTCCTTCTCTGCTTTTCATCTCCCATGCCCTGAGTGGTGCTGGTGGAGCTGCAGAGCTGCCAGGTGTGCACTACCAGCTTCTGTATTTCTAATGGAAAGCATTTTTGGGAAAGCCTCGTTGCTGTCCCTAGGGAAGCAATACAACAAACAAACAAAAAAAACCGACCTCAAGTTGTACTTTTCCATCTTACTTTATTTCACTTTTTCTAGAAAATTCCTCCATAGTTCCACAAATTTAACAAAAAGTTTAAAATTCAGGACAAACAATCCTGTAATGTATTACAAACATGATTTTTTTTTTTTAATCTTGAAGTTAGTCTTGGGCCAGCTGAATTTCTTACAGCTGAGTGAAGAATTCATTTCCCAACACAACTTTTAAAATCCTCAAGTGACAAGGTATTTAATACCTCGGCTCTAGGCAGAAATACAATTAAAAATTATCTAGAAGTTGAAGTACTTACATTTTTCTTTAGGAGTGCAAACTCATCTTGTCAGTTTTTGATGGCTATTTCGCCCCCCCAGGAAAGCAATACCGATCGGTTTTCGTCGTTTTCAAAGCAATACTCGTACAAGGTGCACAAGGGTTGTCCGCAGCATCGACACGAGCGTGCCAGCCAGCGAGCACCGGGCACCTGGGCTAGCGGGGAAAAGCTTCCTCCCAGTACACGGCCCACGCTCCAGCGCGTTCACCAGCGTGCCGGCTGAGATTTGCAGAACCAGAGCGACTCGGGTCTCTGCTTGCAGAGAACGGGACAGGGCAAGCTCCCTACGGGGAGTTTAAACCTTTCTCACCATCAAATACCTTCAAGATCTGACAAAAACTGCTTCTGGATTGTTGCACCAATTGCTTTGCTAGTTCTGATGCTACCACCGCACACAGCAATAGAACTGGTGGCAAAATCATTGCACTTCCATGTATTCAGCCTGACCACAGCACAGCCAGTCTCGTCACCGATGTGTCCAACACTCCTCAGCTGCTGTTTTGGGATCCAGCCAGCCTTACTATCCTTTCTTTTTTTTTTTTTCTTTTTTCATAGTAAATGTCAGTAATCAAAGCCTCACGGCTTAATGCATACGCAGACCAAGACAAGGGGAAAATGCTCCCGACCCCTCTTTTGCCCTTCAATACAAAGGCCAAGGACAAAGGAAAAGCCGTGTCCTGATCTCACCTCCAACACGATTCAATTCAAAGCAACTCCAAAAGCCTTCTGACTGATCGGCGCTCCTTCGTGCCTTCAGTCACGAGGTGAAGGACACTGGAAAGTAACAGAGTTCTGTCCATTTTCCTTGGAAAAACCATTATGGCTAGAAGTCAATTTTGGGTATTTTTTTTTTTTTCCTTTTTTTAACAATGCAAGCTACTACACATCCTCGAAGACCTGAAGCAATGCTGACAGCAGCACCGCCGCCTCCTTCCTATAGCACAATAATCCATCCATGCTCTCAAGAGTGACACAAGAACAAACACTTTATCCACAAATACCTGTACACGGCATGTTCAGAACAGCATTCAGCCAGCCTATAGAGAATCTACACAGGGAACTCGTTCATATGTAACTAGAAGGGGACACAAGATGAGGCCCAAATTTGACCATTCTTTGTTTGCAGAGTCATTCCTCCTGTGGTCCCCAACGCTACCACATACCCCAAAAAACAACAACTCTGTAGAACAACTAAGTACTTGCAAGAAACCTTTTAGTAACAAATCAGCATGTGCACACAATGGAAAAGAACTATTGCTGGGGGAACAATCCTATTTCAGGTTTTCAAGGAGATTATAAACAGTCTAAAAAAAAAATCCATGTGTAAAATACTTCTTATAAAAACCAAACAAAATTCCTATCAATGCTCATTAGGCTTCACGACTAAAGTCGCTTCCGGGACAGGACAATGCCACAGCTGCAGGCGGGACCCCGGGCGCCTCCAGCCAAGCACAGGAACACCCTCCTACTCGTGTTCTTGGACTGGCTGGGAGCAGCGTGGCCATTCAGATCTTAACACGAGAAGGGGGCAGATGGGAGGCGGCACCTCCGATCCCTCACAGGGTAACTCTGGAGGCTACTGATAGTCCCAGGAGGAACGTGGCCAGGATGGGCGACACGGGCGCAATGGCTGCAGGAGTAAGTTACCTGGGTGGAGAGAGGAGGCAAAGACCTCGGGAGATCTCAGGCTCCGGCTGGCTGCTCCTACTGCTTCGGGGAAAGGACCACATCACCAACCCCACCCGTCCCTGGGGGCAGCGGGCACCACGGGCCACTCTGCACGCCCAGGGAGCCAAGTTCGGGGCCGTAGCGACCACACAAGGCTTGCCTCCTCCACGCCACAGACCCAAACCGAGACCACGAGCAGTTCGCACGTACCCACCACACCTAACACGGCACACGGGCGAGTCTGTGACACTCGTGGGCTGCGTCTGCCATCCTCCACCGCTGTGCATCCCACTGCCAACCAAGAGAGAACTGCAGCTCCTCCTCGTCCCGCTGTCTTCCACCTTCTCAGCATACATTTGCGCACAGGGTTTCTATCCAGGCTTGGCATTGTCCATCAAGAAAGAAAACAGCTGAGATCACTGTCGTGACAGGGTTTGCACCTGGCATGAGCTTGATTTTTTTTATATATATATATATATATATACACACACACACACACAACACATGAAAGATGGTACAAAGACAAAATTAATGGGAATCGGGTCAACATGACCCAACTCAAACAAGCTTATCATCATATTGCCACTTAAGTTGATTAGTTGCAACATTTCCATGATAAAGAAAGGGGTAACCCAAAACAAGGGACTGCAATTTCATAATGCAGAAGGGACAGCAAACCCTGGAGCGATGCAACCCCCCAGCTCCCACACGGGGCTTTCACAGATACAGGAGGTGCACTCATGAGCAGAGGGCTCCTCTCCTCCTCACCGCCCGCAGCCCACTTAACATTTGGCAAAAGCTTACACACTGATGGGGAAAACTGAGCAATTCTTCAAAAAAAAAAAAAATTACTGTATTTAGGGAACAGGAGTGTAATACGGTTTTGACGAAAGCTACGGGACTTTCCTCGCACCCACCCAGATGACACTGGGAGTCAATACTAGTTTAACTAGAAATAAATGCAAGATCGTGGATTAGTGTTTACTGTTTCCTGCCATTTCTTCAACAGGCAGCAGGGCAGGAGAGGGAGGAGGAAACAAACCTGACTTCACTTGGTTTTTACATCAGCGTTTTCCAGGTGTGTCCAAAGACAAAATTCTCCCTTGTTTTGGTTTTCCCAAAGTACAGCCACTACTATAGGGGCCACTGTAGGAGATTCCTCTTTGAGAACATAGAATAAAACCAATCACGTATTTTGGCAAAGTTATTAAACACTGACAAATGAAAAGACGACAGGTGAGTCCCTTCCAGAGCACAAAATGCTTTGAAGATTGCTGTTCAGCTTTCATACACTAAAAATTGTCCACAAGAGGCATTTTAACAAACAAGTCAAATCTTATTAAGCGCCCTTCCCCTGCCATAGCCATTAAAAAACATAACAGAAAAACACACCCTTAAGATCGTAAGACCCAACTAGGCCCTTCTTATACATACAGTACATACATATATATAATATATATATAAAATATACAGCTTACAGTTTTGTAGTCCTATTACAGTTAAAGCAGACTGAAAGGAGTGAGACTTTGTTTAGGAGCTCAGATCAACAAACAAGACATCTCAAAACCCCAGCGGGAGACAGCAGATTCTAGAGGCCTCTTCAAAGAGCACGAACTGTCTCTGCAGCAAGCCAAAGGTCCTGCGCGTGGAACGATGCCCTGTAGGAATCGGGAGCCAAATTACAGCAGTGCTCTGTACCGAACCGCGGCAGAACTAACTTGCAAGTGATCAAAACTGGAATCTGTCCATTTTCTGCTGCAGCAGACCAGCAGGACCCCTGGGAAGCCTCCGCTGTCATCAGTCTCTCGGCTAGCTTTGTAAAAGCCAATCTTGCTTACACAGCATGAACGCTTCTTCACAGAGCTGGAGGAAGCGGGACTCACTAGAGCTCCCCGCAGGCAGGCTGGTCCCTCGATTTGGTGAAGAAAACATTGTCCGGACTTCTTCAGATCTCAGAGACGCCTGAAAATGTGCTCTTAAAACACAGTTTCTTGAAGTAAAACCAAAAAGGTCACACTGTGCAGCTAAGTGCAGCACGTCTTTTGCTCTACTCAGGACCTGTGCCCAAGCGTACTTATGAAGCTAAGGAGGACAGACTCAGCAATACGGGCGCTTGTTTGAAGCCTACAAGAAAGTGCAGCTGGCTGTGCATTCATAGAGCATGGCTGTTCTCTAAGGCAGTGCTTCGGGTGAATCAAGAGAATAAGAAGGCCTAGTTCCGTGGGTTCGTTTCCTGGTACCAATAAACGGGATTTCTGGTTTCAAAAGCAGCCTGCTTCTAAGGCCAAGCGTCATGTTGCTACTGCTTCCAAGTAGCTCTGCAGCTTACGGACGGTTGTCTCATCCAAGGAGAAGAGGTCAAAGTCAAAGGTTGTGTTGGTAACATTAAAATGCCCGGTTTCCTCAATGAGATTTACAATCTGTACAGAAAGGAGACAAGCAAGGATGTATACAGAGACCCCATAAAGATTAAGTACAGCAGAGAGGCCAGCAGATACAGAGCAACCCATCCAGTCCTTTTCTCATCCCTTTAGAATAGCCCCAGAGATGAGAATGTTTCGCAACACGAACGGAATCCTCTCCCAAAAAAGCAAACCAGCTCCTCCTGCATGCCTGACTAGCTCAGTCTGGAAAGTGACGTGGGCACATTTCTTGCCTTTTAAATTAGGCCGAGAGAGCCCAGCTTTGGGACCGCTGCCAGGACGGCAGAGGAAAGATGCACAAACCACACTTCTGTATCTCTTCCAAGAAAAACATTGCATGCACATCTGATTTTTTTTTTTTTTTCTACATATCTTTGCTTTCACAGTGAACCAGACCCTCTCACAAAGGAGAGGCAAGTGAAAGGTCAAGCATCACAGGGGTCTGGCTGAGACCCTTGGACACAAAGATTACCGAGTACAACAGCTTGCCAGAAAGCTGACAAATGGTCTCTACCTGCTGTAGCACATTGCGCTCTCGTAGTGCCATTAGTCGCCTGTGAAGCTCCACTAATTCATCAGTGTAGGCCTGTAAAGGAGGCATGAACAGAAACAGTGACATACGTGGCGTGTTTGTATGACTGCCAAAGTGACTTTCCTAGCGAGGATCAGAGGAACTTGAGGCCCTTTCAGACATGTTCCTGTTCCCAATTTTTCCCTAAATTTTTCACTGCCTCCTCCATCCTTAGCAAGTGCTGGGAGACTAAAGACTTCACATAAAGACGGATGGTCTGAAGACCATCAGCAAGCCTATTTAATGACACCATTAAACAAACACCTGCAACCAGCTTTAAGAAGTGGTCAGACCCTTTGAGCTCAGAGGACCTCAACAAGGCGAAGTTCATCTTGGCGAACTTCAGTGTGAGTTCTTATCAGCAGGTTGTACTAGTAAACTACTCATTACCTGAAAATACCTGCATCAGTGACCAACATCCCAGCAATCTGCAGAACAATGATTTGTGTTTAGGTAAGGAAAAATCCTTTAAGTGCACTGTATTCCCAGGTAGTTTTACATACACCACAATGGGAAATGCAGGACTGTTTACAAGCTCCACATTTTAATTGTTCTTATATAAGGATGGTTTGGTTTTCTTTTTTTTTTTTTTAATTTAGGCAGCCAACAAGGCAAGTTTCTGTTGGCACACTATTGCTCACAGGGGATAGATTCTTAATCTGTAAAGCTGCCCCAGAGTTGTTCACGTCTGTATCAGCAAAACAGAACTCATTTAAGTAATTGTACTATGGCAAAAAACCCCACCAAAAATGTGAAATATACCCATCCCCAGCACATTCACACAGAGAAAAGTATTTTTCCCAGAACACCCGAACAGTACTGAATGCTGTGCTTGCTGAGAGAGCTAGTATCTTTTATAAAACCTCTGACAGTTAGAAAAGCTGATGGTATTTCAGGCATTCTCTTCAATGGGTCTCAAGGGTATCCCCTTCTATCTATATGAAGCAGTCTAACAAAAGATATGTTACCTACAAACCTTGCCTCAGATAAGCCATTTCAGCTCTGGTTAACAGTATTTAGTGGTCGAAGATTTTGTACCTAGCAGGAGACTCAGATGCAAGTATCTCAGGATCACTCTTAGACGTAACATTAAGTGATTAACCTGAGCTGTATTCTCCTGTTGAAAAAGTCTTAAAACATCCAAGTGAGCACTACAGACTGACTCCTTGACTACTGCAGGGACCTCAATGATCAGACTAAGGAAAGGCATTAAGCTCCCATTTAACTGATTTCTTTAGGAAAAAAAAAAAATCACAGTGGGAGAACTTTTTGCACAACTTGGGTTTTGGCCATTTGCTTGCTCATTAGCCATGCTTTAGGAGCATGGACACTGCTCAGCCTTCCTTAGAGGCAAGAAAGAAGGGAATTTTGTTGAACAAAGGTTTCAACTAAATCAGCAAAGCAGAGCATCAAGCAATCTTCAATTTGTAAGATCAAAGACAGATGAAAACTGCCTTTTAATGAAGAGGCACTCGCCACTGCAAGCAGTAGCCAGACCGTTGGTTCAGACAAAGGGCAAACAAATAAAACAATTTTAACATTTTGCGTAGGGAAACGAGCTGGGGGTCCATCATTTAATATACACAATTTCTGCAGTGTCACTCTCCAAAGTCTGCCCTTTCAACATCTGATTTTCATTACACTCAAGCTTTTAACCTGCCAAGGCAGAACAATCTGAACAGGCTAGGCTGATTCAAATTGTTTTCTACACAGAAACGTTAGTGAGCATCTAACAGTTCTGCAATATGTAAATCCTCAAACACACCTTGTCATATGTTCCTTTCTTCAGGATCTTCTCTGGCTTGTTACAAGACTCTGGACTTTTTCTTCCAGATGCCTGAGGTTAACAGAAATCAACATTAGAGACCAAAATTACTTCAGACAACGTGGTGGTTTAACGGTTTGGATGCATAGCACTGAACAGAGAGAAATCACCTGTCTGATGAAGACAGTAAAATAAGGAAAATTTGGTGCAAGTCAGAACTTGCACCATGGACTGAACACAATGCAGGAACCAAGAGTGGTGGAAAGTAGCATTGTATGGGCGTGTAGGATGCAGTACCTTATTATTTGCTGGGGGCAGTTTCTGACCAGGAGGTGGCTCTCGACTTGGCAGGCAGGAATCTGCACTGTTATCACTGTCGCTGTCGCTAAGGCTCAGTCTGAAAAACAAGCAGCAGAGAATTAGCATCACCAGGTAATAGGAAACTTACTTAGCTGTCAGCTGAACCACACAGAGTTAAGTGAAATTCTCTTTTTTTATTATAGACTACTAAATTGTCTGGGAGAAGTGGTCAGTCTGTAATTTCCAAGAATCCCTTTTTCCCCAGCTGACGTCGCGTTTGCTATCTTCCACTCCCTGGGCAGGCGGAGTAGGGGGTTTTAGCTTACACATTACAGCTAGCAGTTCAACTCTTTCATACAGAAGTCCCCTTAGAACAACTGAGGAAGTACCACCTGATTTTCACAAACGGCAACTGTTTATTTTGGGGATTCATTCCAAGATCACCAAGCACCTGCATGAGAGGCTTACCAACACCTCCACTGAGAACACAGGCAAAAAGAAAAAATACATTTAGTGTTTCTGTTGTGATCTTTCAGATTTCCTATTTATTTTCATTCTTCTTGTGGCCCTACAGATGTATTGTAGCAGGTAGCCTACTTTTGATGAGCTTGAAAAACTGTTTATTACCTATCCCCTAAAGGTCTAAAAAATATCCTTTGAAGTCTCTCCAATCCTGTTTAGCTGATAATGACAGAGTGCAAGAACGGATTTTTTTTTACTTTTTTTTTGGTGAACACAAGTATCATTTGAAATTTGCAGCTGCTATTTGGGCCAAGCATTTGGTTTCAAATATTCAGCCCAAGACTCCAGGTTTTGGCTACAACAGCGTTCCCTGAGGGGAGAAGGATGAAATTCAACTATTTCCATTGATTAAAGCAGGAAACAGCTGTTAACCAAGTCCCATAGGAGACGAGTAACCAACTGTCAGCACGCACTATCGGCAAAGACTAAGACTTCTCCGGTTTGTATCACTCATACACAGTAAGGAGAGCACACATGCTGACAGCCTCCACAACACTTCTCTAATCTCTGCAGATCAAAGGTGTCACACACCATTCAGTTCGGCAGAGATCTGAAGATGACAATTAGGTGACTATTTTAAGGGGCTCAGTCACTAACACCTGCAAGCTCAACACATACAACTTCCCAGTGGCTTCCGCTCTTTGAGCTCCGGCGATCTCTCCTCATGCAATTCTGTTCTCACCCTGCTGTTTTCGTCGACTCTGCATCCCCACCCCGTGCTAAATACTCCAACATTTGCCCTTTCTCTCCTTCTCTCACACTTTCCTCTCACGCATAGCCCCATCACTTTGATTCCTCCCTCCAAATGGAGGGCACACAAAAATACCAAACATGGAGGGCAAAAAGACATCAAACATCTTTCTTCCCAATTTGTTACCACCTGGAATCCCGGCTGACTGGGTTTGCTTTGACTGCTGCCTCTTCTCCAGACGAGCTGTCATCATCATCTGACTCCTCTGACTGCAGATCCTCCACCATGGAGCGCAGCGGGCCTGGGATCAGAGCAGAAGAGGCAATTCAGCACTAGGACACGTGCAGCAGAACTCCATCCAAGCTATCTGATCTTAACTGGAGTAGTTATTGTTAAGATACATCAAGATTTCTCAGCAAGATGTCACTGGTGTTTTCATTTTGCACAAAGATATTGCTAAAAGACACTGTATTCCAGTCTCAAAACTAGAACAGAGTTGACAAACTTTACAACTGCTGTAAAGCTGCCCTAGCCTCCCCCCAAATCCTCCCGCTCTCTTCTGTAATGAAAACAAAAGGACATTTTTCATGCGTTTGGGGACTATTTTAAACGTCACTCAAGAGACAGTATTTGTAGCAACACAGCATTTGCTAAGGCTAGAATATTTACTATTGCCACAGTGTATCTCTTTGGATTATCAGTGGAGGAATCTGAAAAAGAAGCTATGTTATGCACTGGCAAAGTGATGAATGTCACATTTATAATTTTTAATAAAACATATATATGAGATTGGCGGAGAAATATTCTGGTGACACTATAGATCAAGCAGCAGCAAACACATTTATAAACCGAGGCAGAAACCAAAGTCAACAGGGAAAGAACCAAATCCAGAGAGATACCCTACTCATAAATTAACTGCCAAAACAAGAAAAATATTTGCTCTTGATTACGCTATGACATTATTGCCTTTTCTTGCTGAAGCGTCACAGCTTCAACACATGGTTGCATACAAGAAACCGTATTAGCCTTATATATGGTGCTGGGACAACAGATCTAATTCTCATGAGCCTTTTAAGGTTATGCAAGGAAGATTTTAACAAATTTTATTTCTTGCAACACACCTTGACTGTGGTTCTGAGATGGCTCGAAATCAGAGTCAGAGCTGGAGTCGGAGCTGGAGCTGGAGTTGGAAGGGCTGGACTGGACAGACTTAACCCCCCATAAAAGGGAAAAAAAAGAAAAAGAATCTTAACCTTTCTAATCCAGAAAACCAGCGCAGAGCACAAAGCACAGTGACACAGAAGCATTTGAGCACTCTACAACATCATACATCACTGAACGCAGTTCTTGGAATTACAAAAAACATACAAAATGCAAGGTGAATAAAAACAATGTTTATGAAAACTTTGGCACGCTGTAGCTCAGCGCTCCTGGGCAGTAGCATCAACAGCTCCCACCAAAAAGCCTTCATGCCATTAGTTCCAAATAGCCTCAAGTGATGAAATATAACATCTGAAAAATGTCGAAGTGAAAAGCCCCTTACTTTAAAATGTGAAAGATGACTAGCATACAACCTAGAACAATTATCAAAGCCCTCTTAAGAAGCGTGTTTATTGCAACCCACCATTATTCCCTCCGAACACCTCGTACTGACCATTAAACGTGGAAAGGATGCCTATCCTAACTAGCTCACTTGACTCCAAAATTAGTTCTAATTTACTACTATACCCTCAAAACAGTTGTTTCTACACCAATTTGAGCAATCCACTGTACGGTTTCCAGTTTATTATGAAAACGTAACAGAAACCAGCTGAACCAACTCCGCTGACTGTCAGTATTCAGCAGAAATGCCAGGAGCATACTATGCAGTAAGAGTGAGTAAAAAGATATAATGAGCTTCTGCTAATAACAGCATCCAGAAGCAGTTTTAGTGCTATGTATGTTTTTAACATAAAACCAGATATTGTACAGCAATCACATGCTTTAGCTTAAAGGACCAGGAGGTGGCAGTGAAGGCTAAATCAACTATTTCATCCCAATAGCCGCAGCGACTATTACAACAATCTTAAAGGTTTTCTTGTTACTCAGTAGAACCTAGTTTAAAGATTCTCAATGTACTGTAATATCATCTTGCTTTTTTAAAGTAATTCCCTGGAAAATTAGCATTTCAATTTCATTGCACCATTGCTGGGAATCCACCTATTACTTCCACTACCAAATCCTGATGCTAGGAAAATCACACATTCCCATTGATCAATAAACTTTATTACAGAAAGTGTTAATACTATAAAAACGTTGTAAACAGGTAGAAAGAGGCACATCAGCAGCTTTCGGCATTAATAAGTGAAAGTGGCAGCAGGACTTTCATCCCAGTACCACCTTTCCCTATAATTTAATCACCTAAGAGAAAGAGTCTCATTTATTCAACTGTAAGAAGGCAGGGGAAAAAAATGTCAAAAAGGGGTATCACAATCCTTGTGAATTATTCAGCAGCAAAGGAGAATAATTTAGCAATTCCAGTATCTGATATATTGGCACACTGCAGCAGCCCTATTTGTTCAGAAAAATTACAACATGAAAGTAAAGAGCAATATTTTCAAGATAAGGGAACACAGCTCTTGTGTCTCACCCACATTCAATCTTAACATCCTTCATTCCTGATAATCTAGCAGGTGCGCCCTTAAAATGACTTAATAGGACCTAAGAAGCAGAAGTTGGAAGTTGTAGAGACCCCCGTCTCCCCTTTTGCCATTAACCCTCTCGGCTATTTCAACCGTTTCGGAGGCATCCAGCTGGACACACTCTGCATGCTCAGGCTGCAGTTACTGTCACCGTGATATGACAAAAGCACATGCCGACAACATAAAAAAGCAATCCTGCCCTCACATCTCAGCCTCGCCTTTTTGTCAGCACTAGCATTTAGGCAGCCAAGCATGAGGCCAGTTCAGGGAACTGGACTTGATGGGAGAAGGGAAAAGAAAAAAAAAAGAAAGGACAGCTAACTTTCAGCAGGAGCTGAAATGGAAGGAGAAACTCCTCCAGCCCATTGCAGTCACACGAGCTCTCATGCCAGCAGCACAAATGAGAGCAAGACTGTTCCTTTCAACAGCAGCCTGCAAAGATGTCAACTCAAAGCAATCGGGGACTTGCAGCCTCTAAGCATGTTGCACAATACGTTGGCTGCAGCAGCGAAGCTGATTTAAGAGTTTCCGGGCCCCGGTCCACCTCCAGCTGCTCATTCGCTTTAGTGATGTGGCTTACCACACAGATCCACAAACAGCTGTACCAGTACAAACGATGGAGTAGCAAACTGCAGCGTTGGGAGGAAAGAACCCCCCAGGGTGGAAAAGGAACTCAAAACAGTCTTCTCTACTGATGCCAATGCATTATGCAGTTATACCCTTAAGCTTCGAGTTCCACAGAAACCTAAGCTGATCTGACTGGCAGCTGCCACAGTTCCCCCTCCATCACACTGAGTATTCCTACCCTCCTCCTGGGCTAGCACTCAAATACCTCTGTCAAGCATCCAACAGACACGAGAGCTGGCGCAAGAGAGGACACAGAAGCGTACAAAGCTTGGTGGGGGCAGGACAGGACTGCAGCAGACGCTGTGGAACCACAACCACAGTTTGTGGTTTCACAGAACAGTCTAAACAGCACTATCAGCTTACAGCTGCATGGTGAGTCCCAAGGGGATGGATGACACCTAAGAAATAATGAAGTACAAGAGACTCGGGACTTAACAGAGATCAGCAGAGTACAGAAGCTTGCAGTGAGGGCCTTGTATCTTGTATGGAAATGAGCTTGCTACACACTGATGCACTTCAGGTATAAGGCTAAAAGTGGAGAGGAGCTGCTTCTTTTTAATGCCCAGGCTACACATTTAATCAATCTGGAAAAAATCTTTGCAGAGTAACTTGAACTAATACTTCCAAAATAAACTCTTCTACTGGGAAGCTTTTGAAAAAAAAAATAAAATCCTTTCTTATCAATACTTACTGTATCATGGTGCTGATTAAATCATAATACGAATTGTCCCTAGAAGATTTATTCTAGTTAAACAAATCTTTCTAAAAGTGGTCAGAAGGAAGCAGTTCAAAAATTCCTGTGACATTATCCTGTGAATCCTATTAGAAGATATATGGCTTCTTTATAGCAAATACAAAATACACAAGTGAAAAGTAGTCAGAGTTTGGATTTAACTTGTGTCTTTCCCATCCCACTATTTTTTTTTTTTTGCCTTCTTTTGGAAAACAATTTTTAGAAGACAGAGGATGAGGAATGTTCTTAGTTGTAAAGAGGAAAAAATATTTAGACAGCTTTTAAAAATAGTACAATAATATAATTCGTTTTATGTTTTACAACACAACTTATTTAGGTTTAGTGGCATGTGGTTGTATTTCGAGCGTTAGCCAATAGCACATTTCTTACAGGCCATGTCAGGAATAGGGGGGTTTATTTACATTTTAATACTTTTTTTTCAGAAGGAAAACTGAAATTATTTCCTCTTTTTCTGCATAAAGATCATGTTCAAAACCATTATGTTATAAGCAGGTAGAAAATGTACAGATCACGTTAAAAAACATTATGTTATCATAAGCAGGTAGAAAATGTACCTACACCTACGATACTCTAGCTCTATAAATATCACTGCAAGGGATGAACAAGAGACTATAACCTTAAACTCTGACTTTTAGATAACTCTGCCTGCAGATAAATCTAAATAGAACTGCATATCTGAAACAGAGGGTAAACCAGGGAGCAGTAACGATTAATACTGATAGGATTTTCAAAGAAGAGTTTTATTTGAGACACAACCCAGCCTAAGCATTCGCCAATCTGGTTCTCCATCTTGTCTGAGGGCATATTTTTTAACATCTTTTTCATGCAGGGATTTAAACCCGTTTAAACTGGTTAAAAATTCTGATAAAGGACAAATCCCTCCTCACCTCTGACTTGAAAGAAGTTTCATCCTCTGAATTCGACTCCTCCATTTCCACAGGCTTTTTGATCTCCTTGGCCTCACTTTCAGATTTTACCTTTTCCACTTTGGCATTCATCTTCTCCTTGGTTTGTTTCTTCTCTGGATACGAGGAAGACGAGGTTCTGGGAGATGTCCCTAGGATATTCTTTACCCCTTTGGAACTACTCTTTTTTTGTTTTTTGGCACTAGGCTTTGGTGACTCCACATTGGAGGGCCTCTTGCTGGAAGACTTTAAATCCGGCTGTGGCCCACCCTTTGGAGAAGTGTTCTCCAGTTTGGTCTCCTTCACGGCCAGTTTTGGTTCCTTGAAAGCAGCTTTTGGAGGTGCCTTCTCCTCCTTAGGCAGTTTGTTCTCAGTTGGTTTTCTGGAGGAGTCCTTCAAAGGCTTGTTTTGTTCTCTTTCAAGGTCTTTGGAGGAGTTTTTACTCTCAGAGTCTTTTCTTGGCCTCTCTCTGTGCTCCTTGGTTACTTTGTGTGGCTTAGATGCCTTGCTACTTTCCTTGTTTGCATCCTAAAATTCAGTAACAGAAACATGCAAGCTAGGTATGAAATCGAAGCTCTGCAAAGAATTACAAAACCCATTCTCATAAATCACATTAAAGCATTTGTTTCATGTAGACATCCACTCACAGATGCCTAAGGTACTTATCTACCTCTGAGGCAGACATCTACATTTCCCTAAAGCTGATGGATAGAAATCGACAGTAGACACAAACATCTATATTAGGGTAGCATGAAACATGTTTCACAAATGCCTGTTCCTTTCCATGGCCTATAAAAGGAGGTCTATAAACATCTATAGATGTTCAGTTCGGATTTAATCTGCAGGGTTAACATCTGAAGACAGGTAAGAGAAAACTCACTCTAGCTGTGTCACACAAAGTTATACTTCACACCACGTTTTAGGGGAAAAAAAAACCCCAGCAACTAAAAAGATTTTTTTTTTTTAAGGTTAAATCACATCCATGGCAAACACAAGCTACGTTCGCAGCGTAGCCCCCAACTCATGGCATCAACCACACTGCAACTTGACAAAAGTACTGAATGTCCCCACAACCATAAGAGAGCCAAAGTCTCTGATATCAGCAGACATTTCATCACCTTTAATAAGAGCTTTAAGACACCAGTCATTAGGACCCTGCCCATCCTAAGAGTCAGGCAAAGGAGTACTTCCCTTTGTGAACTACATGTGAACTCAAAACACTTATAGAAGTGGGTCTTGTGGGGAGACACCGGAGTATGAACTGGACATGCTGAGACGCAAACACACATGCGCCTCTGAGGGCAACCTGGAGGAAGAGAAGCGGGAGACTATTGTCTCTGGAGCTACCAGCAATTTTCACCAGAGCTTGTGTCAGAGACCTTTATTTCTTTTCTGTCCTCTGTGTTTTCTAATGCTTAATTCCTGACCAAAATTAAATCAGCCACTAACAGATAAGTCCTCTTTATTCTGTTTCATAACATCAACATCAGAAGACGTGACCAAGTGCCAGAAGTGTTTACAGCCCTGAACAAAATGGGTATCAGAATTGAATTACACCATGAAATGAATTGCTGTTAATATTTGTGACTGTTCAGGCTGATAAAGTGTATATAATCTGCTTCAAAACACATTGCTGTGGATTGTTTCTCCTATGTCGAATTACACAAAAATAGCTTCATCACACAAGTGAAAAGAAGGACACTTGATCTTCTTCTGAAATCTCAAGAACTAGATACTGCTGGATGCAAACATCAAATCTTGAAATCACTAGTTTGACCAAGTGCGGCATATTTTATGTTCTTTACACCACTACCCTAAGTAGTCCTAATGACAGAGGAAGTGCTGACTCTCTACTCAGCCTCGCTGCTAAGAGATGCAAGGACTTAGAATCCAGCTTTACATGACAGACAGCAAAAGATCCACATGATTCATCAGCATCAAGGATACAAATCAGAACAATCAGAGAGGACTTCACTCAACTTTATCTGCTATAGCAGGTCAGGAGGAATATACGGTTCACCAAAAAAATGCCAGTCTTGGACGTTTAATTTTCTTTTCAAAATTTCCCTGGAGAGAAGTCTAGCAAATCATAAAAAGGCCTCCTAAATTATTTTAAGTTCCAGACCATTAGCTAGCGAACCACAGAGTATGAGGAAGACGTTTTCAGAATTAGAAGGAGCCAGAAACAGATGCTAAACAAGCTCTTAGCAGCAAGTCCTGAAAGACTTCTTCACCTCAGGATGACACAAAAGCATGCTTCACTGACCTTTGACCCATGGGATGGTTTGGTCTTCTTGGGATCAGAGAAGGCAGAGAGCGGTATTGTGGGTAACATGGGATAATCGGGACTTGGCCTTGAAACAGTTTCTGCTCCTTCTGGCATTACCATCACCTAGTAATAAAGAGGAGACAAATTATGTATGAGTAACGTCGCACGGACTATTAACACATGATTACGTTAAGTCACTTGCTCAATTAAAATACTATTATTCATCTTTTGGATGTTTTTTCCCCTGCTTAAAGGCAATAAAAAGATATTGTCTAGGTAATGCCCAGTTTCAAGGCAACTCCTCAAATACAGAACATTAAAACCACAAAAAATTGAAAGGCAACATGCAATATCAAGTTCCCAAGGGGAACTCCAATATTCTGAGCACAAGCAGGCAATAAAGCTCTGGACAAGAACTGTGTGTTCTGCTGCAAATGCTCTTATTCTGCAAACGGGTAGCAAGGTAAATCTGGAAGGAATGAGCAAGACTTCATCAATTTAGGAGAAGCTGAGTTACCTCATTCAGGAAAAAAAAAAAAAGAAAATAAAAAAGCAGGCCTCAGGTCTCTCCCTTGGCAGGATCTTAACACCAAGCACCGAGCTCCATGAAACACTTTCCTTCTTACCTCCCCTATATGGCTTGATAGGCATGGTGCTGTGTGGTGTTGGGTGGGTTGGTTTTTGGTGTGTTGTGGTGTGGGTTGTTTTTTTTTGTTTGTTTGTTTTTTTTCAGGTTGGACTTGATGATCTTACAGGTCTTTTCCAACCTTAGTGATTCTGTGATTCTGAGAATAACCCTGTCAAAAATTTCCACTAGATGAACGGCATCAGAAGCAATTCACAGATGAAAACACCTCAATACATAAGGAATACAATAATGTACTATGAAAATTCTAGAAAGCAAATGATGTTCTAGCCAAACCGTGGCTGAGATAAGCACTCTCCTCTTTGCGCCCCGTACAGAAAAGCACTGGCACGCTGAGGAAGATCTGGACAGATCAGCTTGGAATACTTGCCACTCTTGAGATTTATTATTGACAAACTTCCTCACAGCTTTTTTACTTTTTAAATTTTTCAGGCTAGAAACATGTTTTTTCAGAAGAAAATTTTGCCAGGAATTAAGACCACCTTGAATAAAGTCCTTGAACAGAACATAATTATACATTACTATATACGGGGGGTGTCTCAGAATACAGTCATGACATTGTCTGGTTAAAAACTTCATGCACTTTATGGCTTGTGCTAATTTGCCTAGATCTTGTAGTTATTTGAGGATCATTTCTTTAGTCTATCACTGCATATTACTTTTGCAGAAGTAAGAGATCGTCCACTGTAGCAACCCATATCTTACTGTGCCTTCAAGAGTATATCTATTTTTTTCCTCCCACACCCATTTTCACCCTATACTCTAACAGTTTTCCTTAATTTTTTATTATCTAAGCCACAAGCAGCTGACCTCAGGTTTAGAGTACATTTATTGACCAGGAAGCGCTAAGTATTAAGCCTTCCTGTGGCAAAAATGAGTAAGGAATAGACTGGAAGCATCTCCCTTGTCTTGAACTTTTCTATACTGAGACAGCTCACAACACTAGGAAGGTCACAGATAACTGTAACTGTCTGATGGACAGCGTGCAAAATCCACAGATGATCTCCATTTCCAGAGGGGTTTTAGTGCTTTGATATTAATGGTCACATTTAAATTGAAAATGAAGTGCCACCAATCACACAAGCAATGGTTTAGCTCTGCTTCAAGTGCTGCAGTCATATAACCAGGAGTAAAAAATGGCTGGGTCATCCTTTAGATGAACGTAGAATACTGTAGCCTGCTGGGCTGCAGCTAAAAAGAAACCCCAGAGCAAAATGAGTTCACTACGCATTTTAGCAGAACCTCTTCAGATATCCAGTCCCTTTGGCACTTACCCCTCCAGCCCTAATAAGTTTGCGTCTGAATTCCTTAGTGGGGTTGTTGAAAGTCAGTTTCTCACAACGAAGGTGGTTCACAGGTGGATTTCCCTCCAAATTTAAGAACAGGTCATATGTGAAACAAACCTTTTTCGGCTCCTCCTAAAAACAACAAAGACTTTGAGAAAACGGAAGAAGTTTGGCAAACACACTAAGGCAGAGGATTCCAACAGTCACTCCTGAAAATCCCAAATAAACCACTAAGTGTTGCATTCACAGAGTTTTTCATCATGAGGTGAGAGAGCTAGAAAATAAACTAGTTGTGCCAAAAGTGCCTGAAGTTAACATACTGTTTATCAGAAACTCAGGCATGGCCTTTCCCTGCAAAAGAAATGACAATTGTCTGTTTAGAGCCATTCAAGTCATCCTAGGAAAGCAGATTCACAAGCTTTATCCACTATTCTGTTTTCACTGAAATTCAGATCCTTTCTCCTGTGGGAAGCAACTGAACTATAAGTATAAATATTAAGAAAAGCATAATCCTTTATTTAGAGAAGGAACAACTTCTGAACTCACAGGATCTCTGTGGGTACTGAGAAAAGATTAAACGCAATGGTAAAAGGATGGCTCATTTTGTAAAATCCTTTTCAATATGCATATTGCAGGGGCTGAATGGGAAGATATCCTAGGCTTTTGAACTTTCCAAGGGTACTTTCACTGAAGAAATCCAGGGTTTGTATGCATGTTGGGGATCATCTGCGCCTCACTGGTTTTGTTCCACTTGCTGCAGAAGCACAGCAAACACTCTGCATTTGCAGCACAGAACAGAAGACCGTAGAAAACCCTTCTTTTTTTCCCCCAAAAATTGCAAATATTGGACACTACTTGTGTATTACAAATACCGATACGACATTTCTGGCATTATCTGGTATTCTGTATTTCAAGATGGAAACTCAAAATGTGGCAAAAGAGACTCTCCTGCAAACCACACAGAGCCTTACAGTACATTCAGTATTTACATGAATGCATCCCACATGCCTCGTTCAATGCGCAACATCAAGCAGCTGCACAGCAGTCTTTTCCACAATTCATATCCAGCAGCTTGATTTCCTGGTGTAGTTGCATTGTTGTACGGGAACAGACGCCGCAGGCTTCTAGCCGAAGCCATTAGGTTTGCTGAAAATAGGTTGAAGCGTCAGACGGCTTCAGACCACACTGATTCCTGCTGTTTGCTTGGTGGATACTAACATCGCTAAAGAAGCCATTTCTTGTACAAACTGTACCTCTAATAATAAAAAGTGTGGTAACCACACCTGGTTTACATCAAAATCAGTACCCTAAGCTCACCTGGGAGTCAAGGTCTTGGGTCCTAACTCCCCAAACGGGTGAAGGCAGACATCTAAGCAAACACACACAATAGAATTGTCTCCCATTAAAAAGCAAGAACATGCTACCAACACGAGGGTCTTCAGACCCTCTTCCAAAAGTCCTGAAGAACCCATGCACGCTTGAAAGGGTTCAACGTCTGCTAGAACAGATGAATGGTAAGAAGAAAAGTACTTGCAAAATACACTGCACTTCATTTTCCCCTTTTGCTACAACCATTTTCATTAACTGAATCATTAGTGAGCTCTGCATGTGCATGCTTACACTGGAGTTCAAACAGCAGCTGTAGAGGGTCCCTCAAAGTCTAATAAACTTAAATGAAGTATGAATAGAAATCCAAATGTGGCTCAAGAATGGTTTCTAAAATGCTTTTCCTAGTTTACAACATAGAATAAATTGATCTTGGATATATTAGAAAAAGCAGGCTTTAGTCAAAAGCTGTTATGCCATCACATTATCAGAGCTCTGCTTTGTCATTTGCCTGTTTGTTTTCAGAGCAGGAGAGGGGCAGCAGATTCATTTCCCTTTTACCTTAGGTAACCCATTTTTTATATAGACTCTTTTGAGACTCTCTCTCTCATCAGAGAGCCTCCCAAATATTTACTGTCCCTCTGTTGACAAGCATCCACTTTTTGTAAAATTAAGACGGTTTTTCAGTGTGATTTTTCTCCAACTCAGATATCACGACCGCCCTGGGAACGGAGCCCTAGCCAAGTACCATGATCATTAAAATATCCTTTGAATCGCCTCAGGACATCAGAAGCCCCCCACCCAAGTGAATAGTTAAGATTACAGCACTCCTAAAAGAATGAGTACAAAAGTCTCAAAGCAAAAAGCTGCAAATAAACATTCTTTCCTTTACTGCCTTCACTGACAGCTAATGATTACAGCTCAAGACACTCCAAAGCTTAACCCATCCGGTCCTCCCTAAAAGGTTCTTCCCTCCAAACAACCATCAAGGGGGGGGGGAGAAGGGGGAAAGAAAAAGGAAAAAAAAAAACAAACAAGGAAAATCTCAATTGACCTGGACCTACACATCCTCTAACTTTAAATGGAAAGCCACACTGAATCGACAGTGCCACACTTCAAAGCCTTTCTAAACACCATGTTGGGATCTACATATCCTGCTGCTTGGGGCTGCAACAGAGCGTAGGTGCTTTTTCACCCTAAGAACTTAGGACCAGGCAGTCTGTTTTCAGACTGCAACACCACTTTATGTACTCCTGCTTGAGTAGCAACTACACAGGCAAGCCAAGCTTTACTCTTAGCTGATTCTACCTCCTCATACTCAACCCTCGATGTCAACAAGTAAAACTGAAAAGCAGAGATACTTACTTTCTGTAGATATTTTGTTGCGCTCTCAGACCATAAGCTTTTCTAAAGGGCCTTACTTCCAAGAAAGGCCTCAAAAAGGATGGATCACATCCACTTCTAACTGGCAGATATTGCAGCTATTCAGATTAAAATTCAGTTATCAATTTGGACATGAAATGGTTAACCTGGTATGGCATCGCTGAGCAAGCCACCTTAGAACCTCAGTTTATATCCGCCCCTTAAATCTCATGACGCCAGACAGTAAACTAGAAGCGTGTTCCACAAAGCTAGGGCCAAGCTTTATTTTCAGCCGCTGTGAATTCCCCTCCATCCAGTGAATCCCCCTACTCCACTGCCAGTCTCCAAAGTGGAGTATATTACACTTTATTTTTACTGTTTTCCAGCTTCCTGCCTGCCACTGCACTGTTACGAACACTGAAGTTGCTTTATTTTTTCTTCTGAGTTCCAAAGTAATGGGTTAAAGTTCTTTTGGCACTTTTCATAAGAAGAGGAATTTTTCAAAGTCTTTTGTTAAAATTTCCTTGTCCTGTTTTTAAGGCAGGGTGTGCCCTTTGCCACTTAAACACAAATCAAAAGAATTTCACTGGTAGCGTGCGCATACAGCTCATAAATCACTTTTAGAAAGCCATAAAACAAAATTATCTACAAAAATCTAGCACACCAAGGAAGCAGACTCATGGTTATTCAATAACTATAACATCTAACACTACTTCCCTTTTGCCATAGATCCAATCTGACAGAGTAATTTATCCGTAACCGGTTCATAACGTCTGTATAAATGAAATCCCCTTTCCAGGCTTGTACAACCCGTTTGACTAGTCTTCCACCCCACTTCAGGACAGGACATTTAAAAGTGAATAGCCCAATATTCGTTTTTTGAAGCAAGTAGCTTATGTTACACTCTGCTAACAAGTCCATGAAACACCCTTATCTTTTTTGAGATTCTACAGGGTTAAGTAAAATAACAGAGAACAGCATTTTGGAACTCTCCCCCATCTGAAGCTTATTTGTTTGAAAATTAGGAAAATATACTCATTGCTCAAAGACAAGCATTTAATCATCTACTAGCTCTTACAAATACATGAAGTGATGCTGGCATGCCTAGTAAAGTTCCTACGTTCGACAAGGCTTCCTTGCCAGGTGCTGCAATCTATTCAGCATATGGACATGCCTATCAATGTGCCACACTGAATGGCTACTGAAACACACACAGCCCGTGTGTTTTGGCCAGGAAAACAGTCTGCTCAGAGAGAAGAATGGGTAAACTGATAATATGTATTAATTTATGACAGAGAAAGGTAAAAAAAGATTCACCACTCAGCAGCAGCACAAGAGACGGTTCTGCAGGTTTGGTAAGTAAAGACAATGCAGAACAGACCTAAAAATCATGAGCAACAAATATTTCCCCTTAAAGACCAGAGAAAATGACAAGTTTTACTCCTCTTTCCACACCTTCCACCAACACTGAATAAGTACTAATAGGTTAAATCTACTCCTCCTTTCCTCAAACCTGTGCAGGCCTTGCCCCCACAACACAGCAATTTGTTAAGTAAAATCAAATGTCTCATGCAAACACGGGCTCTTCAGCAACCTTCCTTAGGAGTCTTTCACAAGCCAATACCTTCCTGATGGCACAGTCCTGACACGTAGTTCTAACTGATCTCCGGTTTCACCTACCCTGCCACATGTGCAACCCACGTACAATGTCTCCACTGAGTTCCTACTTTGAAACACAAATAATTTTTCCCTTGTCCAGTATTTTTCTATGTATTTTATATATCACACCTATAAATACTGCAGAAGGGGTAAAATATGCATTTTTAAAATTCTGAATGCTTTTATTTTGAATGTTTTTTTATTTTGAATGGTTTTATTTTGAACCTAACTGGAAAAATCAAACTATTTCTCTGCTTTCTTTGCTTATCTCCTTTTCACTAACAGAAAAGCCCAAGTTACATGTATCCATTATGTAAATACTGGAAGCCTTTTATCTCTAGCACTGAAATTGGGAGGTAGTATCTTTAAAGAAACTTTAATACAACATCTTATCCATGTTGTATTAATATAATCTGCCTTATATCAGAATAGCATGCAAGTATACTAGACCTTTGCCTTTTGTTAGGGGGGTGGGGATTGATCCAATTTGTTTAGGATAAAAAAAAACATAACAGGATGAATACCAAAGTCTTACCTGTATCACAGCCTCCAGATTATAACATATGTCACTATAAGAGATGTATTTGGAGACATGAAAAAAAGCCTCAAGACTGTTGAAACTGAGTGGGCGAGAGGGAAGGGGAAGAGTGGTAGAAAAACAGCAACGCATTTATTGTACCTACTTTGCATTGATTCAAGCACCAGAAGCCACTAACAGCAGCCCTCATTATAGGAAGGAACACAAAGGATTAAAAATAAAAATAGCATACTAACATTTTCAGTCCAACAAGCCCAAATGATCCACTATCATTAGTCAACTGTGCTTTCAAAAGATTTATCACCCAACCTACTGAGACCCTGCCATTTGTTTTTCAGGTTCAGTTACAGAGGCAACAGCTCTAGCAGGCTGCCAACACCAAAGGAGGCTGCAAGTCCCGTGGCCCGTATGGGCCACTGCGACTCCCTAGAAAGCTCAGATGTACAAACTGTCCAGCTTCTCAGCAATATTCAAAATATATATTCTGCAATTCAAATGACAAGACTGAGAAAGCACCTGCTTATTGAGGAACTGAATTACAGCACAGGAAGGACAAACACATGCCAACAAGGCGTAACTACGTCCGTGGAGGATAAGAACAGGCTCTTGCACCTTTTTGAATACTCTGCTGACACTTCCCTGTCTGACAGAAAGGCACCAAAAGCTTCAGTGGGGCCAAGAGCACCGACTCTCCTACTCCAAACAGACAACAACGACAAAAAGAGAGTACTCCAACACAAAGAGATAACGGGTAGTTTTATGCAAAGTTGCCTAAAAAAAAAATCCCTGATGAACTTCACTAAAACCATTCGTAAGTTATTCTCAGTAAAACTGTTCCTTAGCAGTGAACAGGCCCGTGTTTCTTTAGCCAAAGCAAAGAGTACACTGGCTCTGATAACCACTATTTATCATCCTAGTAACAAATTAGAACAGGGAAAGGAAACAGCTAAGAAAGGAGGCTTAAAACTGTGGAAAAAAATTTCAGCCAACCATGGCAAAGATCAACCTCCACAGATTAGTTCACTCCCTCTTTAAATCCTTTCTCTTTTCACCTTTACAAAGCTAAACATGCATCAATAAAGAAATCCCAAAGCCTCTGCAATTCTTGTTTCCACGGAGAGGACACATATCAATAAAAACGTGCTAGAATGTAGGGAGCATATGGCCAGAAAGACCCACTCGACGACTCCTGCCCAGCCACCTACAAAACAGCGTTTTCTACCCAATCCCAGAATCAATCCATAACATCTACTTGAAAAGAGTTATTCAAGGATGAGTCCCAAATGCTGTAATCAATTCAGGCAAATTCAGAACAATATATGCTCCACACAAAACAGCTGATCCCCACCAGTGTCAACAGGTTTACAGAGATCAGAGTGAACATATGGTCTCGAAGTAGTAAAGACTTATTTATTTGGTGCTTTAATGTCATATTCTTTAAGGCAGAAGAAAACAGGCTGTATTCTAAAGGCTTTGCCATTCCTCCTCCTCTTTCCCAATCTTTTTCATTTCTACTATATCCCAGTCTTTGCTTATCTTTTGTCTTTGCACTTCTATCTTTGCAGAAGTATTTACCTCTTACGTTTCCTTCAACTCCACTTACTGAAAATAATCATAGCTCTTAATATTTCAAGATATCACTGGGCAGTAGCAGTCAAAGGAGCCAAATTCTTCACATTGTCAGGCAGCTCCTAAGCTTCCAGCAATCGTAAGTACCACACTTAACTTCCAAACGTGCAGAGAATATAACATTTGCTGACATAAGGACAGAAAATTAAGGAGTAAAAGCAAATTTCAAACAGCTTCAATATAGCTCACGTATTTCAAGTTCATGGCTGAACCTGGGAACACGTCTCTGTTCAAATGATGGGCTGGAAAATGGAAGCTATCATGTTGGTTGCCCCAATTTAATAACGGGAGATGCTGCCTGAAACTCCTTAATTAGTCAATCAGCTTAAAAGTGGAAAAGAACTTCTCCATAGTGCATGCATCTAAAAAACAGGGCAAAGATGAGTATTGTGAAGATTTGTAGTTTTGAAAACAAATCTGCAACTAAACCAGTTCTATTTATTTTTCATGTGCCTGAAGACCAAAATGCCAAAAACAAACTGCCTTCGCCTAAATTAGCTGCTATGTCCATTGTTTCCACTAAGGACAGAGACCACCTATTTCCCTTATTTACAAAAGCCATCCTATCCCTAATGCTAGAAAGAACAACTATGCAGTCACGTGTTTAGAGAAACAATGACAAGCGATGACCCCGGTGGGTGTGAAACCAAGTTACAGTCAGAAAAGCTGCCAGTTCCGTATTCTGTGAGGAGCGTATCAATATAAGGGACAGAAAGAAAGTGTACGAATGCAGACGACAGTCATTATAAACAAGCGCACCTACAAAAAAACATACAGGAGAGGCAGAAATGAGAAAGATCTGAGGACTTGTGAAAGACAAAGCCATCGCAGACCTACAGGGAAAAGGCAAGTGCGAGAAAAGACCGGGTGAAGAAAGGAAGGAAAAATAAAAGGTAAGATTAGAAAAAAAACCATAGTTCATCCATCAGAGTCATTCAAGATTCCCCTTACATGAAATAAGCGTGGAGAAGTTGACATTTTTTGGTCAGGAGTGTAAAGGTAGGTTTTGAACCTGAATTAAGCCAACATACAGTGTAGACGAAGCATTTCCTGATTTCCATCCAAAACCTCAGAAAAGCCACCAGAAGTCAAACTACTTTTAAGCTTTTGAGGGTTTTTTTCCTGCATTCAAGTCATAGTTTTCAGTGTTTGCCAAAAAAGCTTCTGCTACCAACAATTTTCGTCCCCTACCCTCTAACTGCCCCTTCTCTTCACATCCTTTTGGCTTACCCCACCCACCCAAAAGAAAGCTGTGGGGAAAACATTCCCAGGTTTAGAAGACAAGTCTTCTTGTGGTTCAGTCTCATCATTTGGTTTATTACTCAGACTCATAAAGTGGGGTAAGAGCAATGCGGTAGGCCAAAAAAACAAACTAAAACGTTAATTATTCACAAATGACACTGCCAGGAGAGTATACTGTGCTAGACTGGGGCGAGAAGGAAACGATAGACGGATATGCTTGTGGGAGGTACACGGAAGGGACACTGGGAAGCTAAATGGAATTAGGTTGTTGTATGTGGTCTGCTGTCAACAAAACCTGGGGTAATGGCTTGTGCTTGGAGGGGGTAAGGGTGAGAGCATACATTATAGTGATGTGGCTTAATGGGCGAATTTCAGTTTATCTAGGTTCCCTCTTAGGGATTTTTTATTTAAGTAGTAATGAAAACCAGAAGGATTCAGTATTCATGTTTAACAAAACAATTTAACTGAAACTGAGTTAATATGAATGCAAGTGCCCAAATCCCTATTTTCATAACCTTCTTCATGTCATGTTAGCATGTGACCTCTGTGGTAAGACTTAAAGCAAGCAATAAATACCAAATTTTAACTTTCATATACTTGTTGGCAATGCATCTTAAGATTTAAAATATCTAGTGTTTTCTTTTTGGAAGAGTACTGAGTCAGAACAACAATATTTTTAACATAGCTGTAAATATCTCTCCTATATATGCAAATCTTTGTCTTAGCCCTATACAAATTTTATACCTGCACAGTTAATTTAATAAGATTGCAAATAAAAAATGGATTTTTAATATTTTGCCAGTCAACACAGTATTTACAAATGTTTATAAAATCAGTGTTTTATGTTTATTTACTTCCCTATTTGCATAAAAATAAACTGCTTTAGTATTATCCATGCTAGAGAAGCTTGTTACCAGTGGTACAATCTCTGTTCAGAATCTCTAGGACCATCACACTGTCCTGATATTACCTTTCTATACAATTCCATTTCTGCCAAAAGCTTTCTTTTGAAGTCTGGCAGGAGCTTCCAACTCCCAGTTAAATTCTATTTATTAGACTAATAAAAAACACACACATAAAACAGTCACATAATTTAGAGTCTTTCTGTCAGGCAGTTTCAGGCTCTGGCACAGCTCAAAACAATTAGAAGACCAGAAATCAGATTCTACCTTATTTTTGAAGTATACTTCAATGGGCATAATGAAGCCTGCGTAGCCAGACTCCTCCACTTTGTAAGGGGGCTCCTTGCACACTGAAAAGAGAACAGACAAATGTTAACTTTGAATACAATGCAACTTATTCTGAGCCAAAAAGGAGTTGCAAGATGAGAAATGGGCCTCTGACAACTCAGGACACATTTAACACACTGACCTTTGTGAAAAAACAAAGTAAGATGGTGGTCACGGGCTTAGTTAAGAACATGAAAATCTGTTCTTAGCTCCTCCCATGGAAAGGAAACATAAAACACTCCATGCCAGAGTCTCTGTGAGATTCTTGCCCCCCCTTTTGCAGTGAGATACAATTACATTTCTGTGCTGTTCCACAACAATGCAAACTGCCAGTTAAAGCCATCTTGCAAAAAAAAGGTGAAGACCCAAAAGGTGGGAGTTTGAACAGTAGGGAAAGGTAAAATTTATTTCGATGCCAATATTTATTAATCAAAACACTATACCATGCGAGCGCATTTTTTTTCCTTGAAATGCTCTCCTGCAGTGCTCAATCTTCATAATTATGTAACAGCCTTACTACAAGCTGCTTCATCCAAACCTCATAACAAACCTGAAGGGCAGGTAAGCACTGCTATTTATTTCACGTACAAGGAAACAAAAAGGTTAAACAGTTTGCCGCTAAGGTCACAGTGCTGCCTACTGCAGAAACATCGATTAGAAAAGCTAATCGCTTCAAAGAGGTTAATCTACGTGCTTCCTGCCTCAGTTCCCCCATGCCGCTACCCTGTGTATCTTTATGCTACGGAATCCTTCCTATCATCTACCACCGCATTTCAGCGTAGTGATAGCTGACCCAAAGAATTCTAGGGTCATTTATTTGGTCATGACATAGCTATACGTAACAGCTGCCAGAAGAAGCATGAGACCAACACAGATATTCTCCCTCTCAGGAACTGGATGCACTTGCGTATAATTTATGCACTACAATATATGTAAATAAAGTCAATTAAGTAATTAGGGGAATTCAGTGCAAATCTTTTTATTTTCTCTAAAGAATTGCAAGTAATTATTATGATTAGCAAACAGTACCTCAAACCTAAAAAGCACAGAAATTATTTTCCTTTAACGAAGATATATTATCCCCAGCTCTAAGCACTTCTGCCATCATTAAGGTGCTAGAAAGCAGTACTCAAAATTCAACTGTGAAAAAACAGCATATCTAAAAATAATGAAAATCTCTAGACTTGCTTTAACTTGAATTTCATGTAAGAACCCTATCATTTAGGGGAAAAAGCCCAAAACCAAAGAACAGTGCCAATATGGCAGCAGGAATCTTAAGACTATCTGCCAAGCAGCCTTTGTTCCTTTGCCACTCTATTCTAACAAATTAAAATTACTACACGAGCAATCTGCTAGCAGCACAAGCCTACCTTCACCAGTAGATTTTGCTCCAAGTAGAGCAAACCATCTGAAGAAACCCTGCAAACAAATCTAGAAATAGTATGCATACCATTTATGTACAACCCAGACACACTTTGGTCAAAAGCAAGCTGGCATTATGGGAAAGCTTAAGAAAGCATGCAAAACCTAGAGATGGGAAAAACTGTCTCTTTAAAGGTAGATGATATGGCAACCGGCTGAGGAAAGACCCTGTACTATCCCAACACAGTTGTTTGTAATAAAGTAATTACACCAGATGACAAGAATCATAGCACAGCAGATTGTAACTTTTATTCTATAAATTAGCTTTCAGCTCAGTATTGCACTTGCTTATCATATATCAGTTTTACTACATCAATTTGAAAGAGATATTATTAACATACAGACTAGATTCACAACCTTACGAGCTTTCCTTACGAGCTAACCTTTGAGTTACTTTCCACTGTGGACTCTCACAAATAACCAACGTAGTAGGTAGCCCTAAGACATCCTGTGTGACCAGCAGTCTTCCAAAGAAATATTTCAAAGAACGCACGTTACAAAGTAATTTACAGCAATGCTCTTAGGCAGCCAGCACGCCTTGTAACACTACGTAACAATAACACCACAGATGCCGTTAACACAATCTTAAGCAGATCTAACTCTGCGCTGCTGCCGAAAAGGGCAATTCCTGCTCCTCCACCTCAACCATGCGTTCCTGCTGCCCTGCGCCAAGAATAAGGTTCACATTGCTGCACAGTCAGAAAGAGCAATGAACAGATCCAGCAGAAAATAACCCTACAATTTCTATACTCTCCCCAACCTTGCTGATGGCACAGTGCTTGCACACATACATGCAGCTGGAACATACAGCCAGTGGCATGAAGACCACCACCCCCTTTGGCATCGTTGGTTTCTGCTGGCTTAAATACTACCTCAATTGGCACGTGAGACTAGAAACTGCAAGAATCCTGATGGCCACTAACGACCAATGCAAAAGTCTAGATACTCCAGTATGTATATGAGCCCAGTATTTGAGCATCTCTCACCAATCAGATGCTTCCATCTTGTGTTGGTGAATATTAACAAATCCAACCCATCTTTCCCATTTTGTAATATGAATTATCTTCTGCTATCACTAAGTGTCTTGAGAACCTGCATGTACTAATGCTTAAATAAGAGGAGAAAGCATCTCACCTCCAGCCCTTTCATCAGAAGAAAGGTCCCATTCTCCCTGACCTTCCTCAAACAAAGATGGTAAAGGTTAAAGCTGAAGTGCACACAATGTACGTTTTGCTTCACTTTAAGGAGATATTTTACAGAAAAGTGACAGTCTAAGGCAACCTTGACTTGCACAATGCTCTTTCATGCAGAGAAGACCTAATAATGCATCTTCAAAAATACACTCACCTCGCTTGGGTTTCGGGAAGCTCTCATGTAGCCGAAAGACCACCCTTTCCACAAAATGCTGGATGTCACACTGCTCCGGGCCACGGACAAACACCATCCAGTCATGAGTAAACCCTTCAGTAGTGGGCTTTTTCCGCAGTTGGGCTCGGTGCCCCAGCTCCAATTTTACTTGAACCGTGCACTGTTTTAGGACAGAGGTAAGACCATAAGCAAAATGTAACAGCTTACATGTTATGCATAATGCTGAGCCCCACAGACAGAAGACGCTGGATCACCGCAGGGGAGGAATACAACAGCCTCCACAGGGAGATTAGTCTACTCTGAAAACTACAGTGTTGTCAACAGAAAAGGTATCATAAAAATAGCTCCCAGCACTATTTCATACCTATTTTCTTCCCAATATTAGCATTGCAGAGAAAACAGCTTTAGAAGAGGGATAGGTTTATCTGGCTCACTTATCAACTAAATTGTCAGCAAAGTCCTAATTGTGGAATCTTTATTTCTAGAAAGTGTCAGAGACAGAACTTGATGTTCACAGTTTACGGATTTCACAGCACTGACAGAAAACTGATCTTAAAACAGAAAAAATTAGATCATGAATTGCTGGTTTACGATATTCTCTGGAATAGGTAATCCATTCCAATGCAGCTATGACGCCCCTTGGTATTCTTTTAAATGTATTTTAATGCACTTTCAAAGACCAAGTCTAACATACAGCATGCCTGAACAATATCCGACACTAAAATGACCTCATTCTGATTTGCACTCCCGAATCCTACTCTAATCATAGAATAACAGAGGTGTATTCAGTATCTCACTCAAAGCACAAAAATCCTATTAAATGTCTTAAAAACCAGATTAAATTAATTGCGAAGATCCACATATTATTGCAGACTTCAGAGTCAGAAGAAAGCAAATGAATTAAACAGCTGTAACAGAGGAAAGGCAAATGCGATTCAGACACAAGTTGAAGCAAGCAAATCTTAGGGCAAGATTTGGAGAGACAGGGAATAACACCTAAGGTATCCGACTACGTACTAATTTTGTGCATGTACGTTATACAAACTAGACCAGCAGCATGGCTATCTCAAATGAAACCCAACAAAATCCAGCTTCAGCAACTGGAAGCTTATAGAAAAGGGACAGTTTTTAGTCCTTACCCCCTTCTTCACCTAAGACTTTAAAGTAAGTGTCTTGTTCTTTCTGGCAGTTCTCAATTACCATTGGGAGAGGCAACATTATTTGTCATTACCTATACTACACATGGACACAGACCCAAACTGAGGGCATGATTTTAGACAATGAATAGAGAAAGAGCGAGCTTCCCGAGATCTAGACAAATGCTTGGGAAAAGTATTATCCTTATTTTCCCATTGAGGAACTGCAACAAGGAGTATGACCATGATTAACCCTCAAAAAATATTCTGCATATCCAACCTGACATTTTATGGGAATGTGGTTTTCAGAACATCGTTAATACTTTCTGAGAATGCGTAAGTCACTCAATCTCAGTATTCTTTTCTTTGTAAAAAGATCACACAGGAGGTCTACAGAGTACCATGCATCAAAGCTCGACCTCCCAAATTGCAGTCCAATTCTAATTTCAACTATAAGCCTTAACACACTCTTTCAGGCAATTATCTTTACAGCAAGATACCTTCAGCTGCCATCCAACCCATCAATTCTCAGGGACAAACTCATCTAATTAATTGCTTCACCTGTTTTACTGCAACATTTCTTTAGGTTACCTTCCTCTGCAAGTTCTCTTGGCAGGGCATTTTTTCCCATTCTGCGCTTTAGGGCTTATCTACACTGGCTCCATCTCGCTCCTGCGCTAAAAATGAAGGTACATGGCCGTCTGTTCTTTCATGTCGTATTAGGGAATAAGAAACAAGGCAAGGTGTGTTTCACTCAAAGCACAGCAATCTCTCCTACAGCGGAAAAGCATTATGTGGAGGCAGCCTGCCTAAATCCCAAGCTCACAGAGAAGGGTGCTTGTGGGCCTGCTTTATCTGGGGTACTTCCCACAGCGTTCACGCAAGCGTTCACATCAACTGATCCAGTCTGTTCGGCAGCTTCACGTTATCGATTCCATAATTACCCTTTAAATTGTGCTACTGTTGCCAGTTACTACCCCTCTCTAGAGAAGTGCAAATGACTGTCAGTCTACAAAATTCGCCTTTCTGGTTGAAACGGCTGAGAAATTTTAGCTGAGAAACAGATGGGACTATGTGGAAGAGAACAAAATTAAACATAAAAGAGAACTGTTTAACTGAGAGTGAAAGTTGTACTTGCTATACTCCTCACATATCGGTCCAATTAACAATCGCTATGAATTAAGCCAGAAGTTGAAACACATTTGAAAATAAGATCTCCTAACACAACAAACATCCAAAGTTGCTCCACTGAAAATGGAGGGTTTTCTTCCAAGCGTGTCTCTCAACAAAGGGAAATCAGGATCCTATTCAAACAATTTGTAATAATACAAAGGAGTCTGCTTTTCAACTTCTCAATAAACATTCTGAAGGCTGCTCCGCGTTTTTGTTTGATGTGCTAATTGCCTGAAAGCCATAACCACTCTCCATTCGCTCTCCTGCGGATGATTATTCAAAGGATAGCGGGGCTCACCTCCTGAACCTCGGGCTCGTAGGTAACCTGTTACCAGCTCGCCTGCACTCGCACACAAAAGGCCTGGGCCAGCCCGCTCTAGATCACCTCAGGTAAACTTCCAGCATCCATCCCCGCCCGCTGCAGCCCCGCAGCGACCCGTCCGCTACCGGGCGGCTTCCCACCGCCTCCCCGGGGCGGTAATAACTCTCTCGGTGGCATTAACCCTTTGCACGGCGGCTGATGGGGGTAGCAACGCCGGCACCACCCCTCTCCGTAAATAAGCCCGGGCAGGAATTTGCGGGAAATGCTGCTGCCACCCCCCGCCGCGGGCGAGGCTGCAGCGCGGCCGCCCATGAAGGGGCGAGGGCTTAGCAACCCCCCCGCCAAAAAAAGAAAAAGGGGGTGCGGGGAGGAGGTGTGCCTCCCCAAAGCGGGGGTGATGTCCCCAAGACCACCGGGGGGGATCATCCCTCTCCCCCCCTCCAGGACGGGGGTGCGGGTCTGCCCAGTGCAAGGCCCCCCCCCCCGGTGCAAGAGGGCCCCGGCCCCTCCCCACGCGTGCCCCCCGCGTGGGGGGGGCGGCGCCGAGGGGCCCCACCCCCACGGCGGCACGGCGGGGCGGGCTCCGCCGCTCCCCTCACCTGATTGTCCATGGCTGGGCGCAGCGCCGCGGGCCCCGCTCGCTCGCTCGCTCCCGCCGCGGCGGTTTCGCTGGCCGGTCGGCGGGGGAGGGGGGGGGGTGTCTCTTCCCCCCCTCTCTTTCCCCCCCTCTACGAGCGAAGCCGCTCTCCGTCCCCCCCACCCCCCTCCCCGCCGCCTCGGCCGCCGCCTCCTCGGTCGCGGCCCCTCACGGCCCCGCCGCCGCCGCTCGCCTCATTGTGTGTCACTCACAGGCAGCAGCCCCGCCACCCCCCCGGCGCCCGCCCCGCGGAACCGGAAACCGACGCCACCAGAGAGGCACCCGCCCGCCTCCAATAGCTGCGTTCCCCCACGCCTGGAGGCGGGGCTTCCGCCTGGGCGCCGCCGGCCTCCCCCGCCTCCGCCTGATGGGCAGTCGCTGCACCCAATCGGCGGCGGGCGGGCTGCCGAGGGGGCGGGGATAGGGGCGGGGCACGCGCTGGGTCAAGCGGGTGGTGGGAGGGAGCGAGGCCTCACCACCCCCCCTACCCCCCCCCCTCCTTCCCCCGCGGCGGGCGCGGCGCTGCGGCGCCTCCTGCCCTGCGGCGTGGCCGGTTCGGGCCCGCGCCCCGTTCCCGGGCCCCGGCCCCCCAGGACGGCGCAGCGCGGCCGCTAGCCGGCACCGGGACCAAGCCCAAGCCCTTGGGCCCTGTTGTGCGCTCCGGCCGCGCTAACCCGCCCCTTTACCCTCCCTCGGCCCACGCTTCCCCGCTGCTGGCGGCAGCGAATCTCACCCGTTTATTAACTTCCTACACGAATGAGCTGAGAACAAGGGAAACCACAGCTCCCAGTTCAGCGGACACGGCAGTCCAGAATGGCTGGGCAGGGCTGAGCCTTGGCTGGGGAGGAAGCTGGCGGCACCGCTCGCCCTCGCTGGTCCTTGTTCTCCCTCAGCCTCTCTCCTCATTTTCCCTCCATCTCTTCCCCCCTCATTTTCCCTTTGCTTCATCTCTCCCCTCACTGTCCTTCATTTTCTCTCAATACCCCCCCCCCCTTTTTCCCTCTTCATCCCTCATTTCTCCTCAGTTTCTCTCTCCTCCCTCATTCCCCTTCACTCCATTCTCCCTCGGTCTCCCTCATTTTTTCCGTGCTTTTCCTCGTTTCATCTCAGCTGCCCTCGGTTTCCCTCATTTCCCCCTCGGTCTCCCTCATTTTCTCTCAATTTTCCCCCTCGGTCTCCCTTATTTTCTCTCAATTTTCCCCCTCGGTCTCCCTCATTTTCTCTCAATTTTCCCCCTCGGTCTCCCTCATTTCCCCCTCGCTCTCCCTCATTTTCTCTCCCTTTCCATTTTCCCCCCGTCTCCCACATTTCCTCTCAGTTTCAAGTCTCCCCTTCGGTCTGCCTCATTTTCCCCCTCAGTTTCTCTTATTCCTCCCTCACGTTCCCCCCATTCTCCCGCACTTGCTCTCGTGTTCCCGCGTTTCCCCTTCTCTCTCCCCGAACCCCCCTCCGGCCGCCGCCGCTCTCCGGCCCGGGCCTCGCAGGCCGCCCGCCCGCCCGCGGCCGTGCCGTGGTGGAGACCGCGGGGGAGAGGGGTGTTCGCGGCGGGGGAAACAATATCTCGTTTTCTGGTCTGTAGCGGGGGGTATTTGCAATGCAAATGGACCCAGGGATGCCTTCAGTGAAGCGGTGGTTATCAGCCGCAGGCTCAGCTGGGTGACGAGCCCGGAGGTCACTGTCCTGGCTGAGAAAGGAGCTGCTGGCTGCGGCGGAGGCATCATTAAAAGCCGCCCGCCCTCCAAACGCGGTTTTCTCAGCACCGCTGCTGACTCTGAGCGTGGCATTTGCATCTCAAAAGTGGGTTTTGTTTACCTTTTCTTAGAGCTCTAAATGACAAGTTATTGCGCTCGATTTTGTGAGCCTTAAATTAACGCGGGACTGTCGTTGCAAGTGCAATTTGTGACTGTTTCTGAGCAAATTTTCTTTTAGATGCAAGGCAGAATATTTTCTTCGTGCAAGTTTCTTGTTTGAAATAGTTTGTTGATCTCTGTAAGGCTGCAGAAAAATGCGTGTTAGCCAATAACGCTGCGTGTGTTGCTAACTGATAGCCACAGGCAAGGATTAATCGGTTCCCAAATCATTCTAAAGAGGCAGTTTACCTCATCAACCTGATAGAAGATATTAGTAAAGCAAAATGCTTAATCGCTTCAGTTAACAACAACAACAACAACAAAGAGCCTGATTTGGATTCTTTTAAGTGCTCCAGTTTTAATTTTCCATGTTTCTGTCTGATGCAGTCCCAAGAGACATCTCCTCGGACAGTCTCTTTTCTTCTCCATTGAGACAGGGCCTCTTTCTCTGGGAGTTCTCATTGATATCTTTAATTGTGGACATTATTCCCATGCACGTGACTCTCAGATCTAAATCTTTTATTTTCTAACTCCCAATCCTAGCTATTCACTTGCAGCCTCATCGCAGTACTTGGTGGTTACATGCTCCCAGGCCCGACTCTTTTCTGGAAATGTCTCCATCTTTGCCAAGTTTGATTCCACTCTTGCTCTGTTGAATTTCCTCCTTGTGCAAGAGATGGTGCTTAGACACACAAGACCCTGGACTTTTCCCTTTCCTGAAAAATTGTCTGTTACTTCCTCTGAAACATCATTAGAATTTGCTTTTTATTTTAATTCCCATCGATGACAATTTTTCTGTGCCTTTATTTTTGCCCAGCCTGGTGTTAACGGTTGTTTTCGTGTTCTCCCAGCGTGGGACTCAGACTGCCCTCGCACTTCAGCACACCTGTATTTACTTCTGCTGGTTTGGAGACAAATCGCTCCTCCAGCTTTCAGCTGCTCTGTGGCCTGGGACAGGATCCGAGCAAGAACTTAGATACTTCCAAGTCAGGGATGGGAAACCCTGAGTCAGGCGCCTCAGCTTCCACAGCACCTCAGGCGGGCAGTCCAACACATAGACATTAAACTATATTAAGAAGCTGGGGTGTCCCATTCAGAGGATGCACATCATTATATTGACGCCTGCTCCAAGCCAGCACCCTGGGGCTCTGTGCTGGGACAAGTAGTGCGAGTGGATTAATTTAAAATGTGCTGGGCTAGCTCTTTACATTCAACTGTGAAAATACTCAAGGAGAGAAATTCCTATAACCAGCCTTTGCTCCACTAGCATTTCCCAGTTCTGAATGGTTTCCAGCCCAAGGACTGATCAAGCTTACCCCCGATTTTCTTTTCAATCTTCCCCCCCCCCAAAAAAAAAAAAATCACAGCCAAGGGTAGAAAATTTGCCAGGCTCTAGGGGAATGCGTTGGGAGTTTCAGGTGCTGGGGAAGGTGGAGCCAGCAGCCATCCAGGCTCTTCCAAACTTCTAATTTTGCAGGGACATCTCAAGCTAACGAGCTGTCAGCTGAGCGCCTTCGCACCCAAGGCAGCCGTGGGCTGAGCTCCTGTTTCTTTATATCTATTCCAGCAACTTCTGGGTTTTGCAATAAGTGCCTGCAAATCCAATTAGCGTCTTTCTTTGTGGCACTGTATGCTGGCAGAGATCTGCTCTGTTGCTGCCATCTACAGTAGGGCCAGTGCCAATGGATAAGAAACAGATCTTATTTGCATATTCAGATATGCAAATGAAACACGACAGCAGTCCCTAATTTTTGTTTGGGTTTTTCATTTTTCTTTCCAGAGTCTTGCTTCAAAGATCCTCGTCTTGGACTGAAAGGTGTGTGTTTAATCTGGCTTGGCCCACGGTAGCGGACTATGCCAAGGATTGATTCTGTCCCGAGAGAGTTGGGGATGGTGGAAAATAAAGTGGAAAAAAGACTTTGCACTGCACTTATCCCTGCCTTAGCCAGGTAAACCCAGGGACAGGAATGATTTCTGGGGTTTTCCCCCAGCACAGGCTGATCTACAGTCCTGGGAAGGTACAACACATCCTTTCTCCTTCCTGCCTGTACACACCATGGCTGCTGTACAGGCCAAACCTGGCTGGTCTTGGGGAGTGAGGGAGGCAATGACTGGGGTGTTTGGGAAGAGATGAGTCCTAGTGCTTCGGTGGGGAAAGTTGTGTCAAGTGCACGTTGGGGCAGCGCAGCCCACGCTCAGGCATCCACAGACACCTCCTGGGAGAGGACTGGCGGGCGCTGCTGAACTGTGACAGAGCCCACGCCAGCTTTTCCGAGGCTCCATCCGGGGAGCAGGCAAGAGCTGTCAGAACTGCTCCTCGAGGCGCCTCTCCTCCCTCCTCCTCAGTTCCCCCTCTCTGCAGGAACACAGCATTGACCCTCCCAAACACACACAGCCCACCCCCCCGACCCCAGCAGCCCCCCCAGTCAATCCCAGTTGCCGTGCAACCCAAGAGGCTGTGGTGGGTTGACCTTGGCTGGATGCCACGTGCCCACCAACCCGCCCTATCAGTCCCCTCCTCAGCAGGCCACGGGGGGAGAAAATAAGATTAAAAAAACCTCATGAGTCAAGATAAAGTCAGTTTAATACGGCAAAAGCAAAGGCCACGCATGGAAGCAAAGGAAAACAAAAGATTTATTCTCTACTTCCCACCAGCAGGCGATGTCCAGCCACTTCCCGGGAAGCAGGGCTTCAGTAGGTGTAGCAGTTGCTCCAGAAGACAAACATCATAAATAACGAATGCCCCCTGCTTCCTTTTTCTTTCTCTTAGTTGTTATTGCTGAGCAGACATCATATGGTATGGAATATCCCTTTGGGCAGTTTGGGTCAGCTGTCCTGGCTATGTCCCCTCCCAAGATCTTGCCCACCTCCAGCCTCCTGGTGAGGGGGGAATGTTGGAGAGACAGCCTTGGCGCTGTGTGAGCGCTGCTCAGCAGCGGCCAAAACGCTGGTGTGCTATCAACACCTTTCTAGCTACCGATACACAGCACAGCACTGTGAGGGCTGCTATGGGGAAAATAAACTCCATCTCAGCCAGACCCCATACAATCTCTACCCCTTATCCCATACCATTTGCGTCACACTCAGGTCTCACATAATTTAATACACACACATATATATATATCGTCTAAACATTCCACTGTATTTAATTCTCATTACTGAAATCCCTTCTTACCAACAATTACAACTTAAACTACATGCTTAACCCATCTTTATACCCAAGATACAGATCTGTATTAACTACTATCCCCTGTCCTTTAACAGATAGATACTACTCTCCCGTTCTATGTGCTTCCTCCACTCCTCCAGATGTTCACAAACAGGCTATGACTTGGGCTCCATCTGTCAATCGGGTGCTCAGGACAGGAGAAGCAGTATGTTCGATTGTTGGGCACCAACACTGGCTTGGTTTGAGTCATCGTTGCACTTGTTTGGTCCTTTGCAAAACTCACTCTTTTGTCGGTTCAGGTCACTCCTGCTACATCCTACAACATACAACTCACATCACAGATTATTTTTCCCCCCAGGTTAAATTTCCCTGAGGCACACACTGGGGCTCCCCATCCTTCCGCATTACCCACCAAGTACACCCAGGTCCTTGAGCGAAGTCAATCCCACAAATGGGTTTGCCTTTTCCCATGGGAGGAGCAATGCACACCGCCTTCCCCACTGACTTCCCTATATGCACTACGAGGACCTTATCTCCTCCCACAGTACGTAAGGGGTTTGTTTGGCCAGGACCAGGACGGTTAGCAGATCCTCTGGTGTTAACCAGCCAAGTGGCTTTTGCTAAATTTGTATCCCAGTACTTCCATGCCCCATTGCCCAATGCTCTCAACATAGTCTTTAACAGATGCCCAAATTGCTTACTCACCAGCCTCCAAGCAACATCTCTCATTTTCCAGCAAAAGTACTTTCCTGTAGGCTTAGCGTCACTCATTGGGCTGGTTGGCCCTATCGTCAATTTATATGTATGTGTCTGTATGTTTGTGGCTTGCCCTTCCTATCCCTGGAGAAACAAGTTTGTTTCACTGTTTTTCATCATTTGTTATTATTTTCTCATTACTAATTTAGTTGCATCTTCCCTTTTCCCAGTCTGAACTGAAGACTACAAGTTCTGTGGTCAGTCTGTGCTTTGAGGGGCTTGGACACCAGCCAGCCAACAAGCAAGGCTGTCTCCAGCGCTTAAACAGTCAGACAGTGTAGAAAAATTATGATCTTGTAATAGTCCCACAGACTTAAAGATTAAGACACAAATCTTGCATTTGACCAGGGTTTCTCTGAGAAAATATATGCCTCCGTGTGTCCATATGCAACATGACGGAGTGGAAAGACCCCTAAGTTCTCTCCTGGACATGTAAGTAAGTCACTTCACCGCCTTCTTTTACCAGCTGCAAAATGATTACAGTGATCTTCGTCTACTTTCATGAAGCACATCCGATGAGCAAAATACTTTGTGGCGTTTCCAAGATGAACATGCCTGCAGTCGAAACAAAGAACTGATGCTATTTTAGGTAATAAGGGGCAGATATCTTTCTCCTGGTACTTACCATGGCTTTGCCAACAACAGTCCTTACTTACAGCCTCAGGAAACATCCTGAACCTGAAATCAAGAGAGGATTCAGTTTCTCCGGTGGCACCGAGGGGAGCTGGGTGTTGCGTTGGTTTGTGTACGGCTGTCTGTGGCCTTTGTTGTCTTTAGTTCATGGCACAAGCTCACTGCGGGGCTTGTCCATGTTGGCTGCCAGGGAGAAAACAGAATACGTAGTGACAGAGAGAGAAGCTGTGAGTGAGGAGGAGTGAGTGAGTTCTGCAGCGATGCTTGTTCTGGTGTAGCAGGGCTCCTGGTTTGCTAATCAGCATTGGGATCCCTGCAGGGAAGCGTGTTCGTTCGAATCAGCTGTTAATCCCAGCAATATTTATTCTTCTAAAAATGATTTTGGTTTGCCTGTTCTCTGCCTTCCCCTCCTTCTCCAATTCACACTCCCCACTACTGTATTCACAGCACATATTCAACACCAGGGTAGTATAGCGAAAGTCCAGATTGTTAATAGCCAAAAACCCTGATTGCCAAAAAGATACTCCTAGCAACTACTAGCTGCATCTGGGAAAAATTACAGACAGCTTGGAAATTCTTTAGTTCCCTTATTAATGAAGGACTTAGTAGAAAAAAAAACCCACACTGTAATACAGTTTAGCTTAACTAAGTTCTTTTGTGCCTGAGGAAAATCTAAATTATAGCATACTATAGCTACTGAAAAATGCAAAAGGCTTTTAACGTACAATAACCATCCAAACCAGAAGGAAGAGGGAAAATTTTCTTAGTAAGCGGGAACACAATGAGAATTTACTTTATTCTTTCTGTGTATTTACTGCTGGTGAAAAGAGCCAGATGAATAGTCAGAAATACGTCATGTCCCTTGCAGATGCAACACGGGCAGCACAAGCGTCCTCAAACTGCCCCGCCAACGTGCTTCAATTCTGAATGAGAAGGACAAGCTTTCTGGGTGAGAAAGGAGTCTGTCTCTATTCATCCCCTGACCCCTCTGCTCAAGGCTGTTAATGAAGGGGCCTCATTAACACCAAAGGTGAGGTTGGCATTATAATGTAGCTACTGGTCCACTGCAGGCTGAACTGACACCTATCAATTTGTTTCACCCAGTTATTGAGCAGCCGTCGGATGACGGTACCTTTCTCTTGTGCTCTAGAGACAGAGGTCAGGTTTGGCCAAGTGATGTAACGGTCTCTGTCGTGCCAAACCCGCCAGCCGGCTGGACCTGCCACGAAGAGCATTTCACAGGCTGGATTTGTCCAACAATGAATACGAGCTGCTGGCAGAAGTGCAGGCTGGAGAAGACGGGCCCAGGCACCTTATGTGCCCGTTGGAGCAAACACAATCACGGTGCAACAGGAGGGAGTGACATTCACTGCCGAAATTTGTGTCTGCTTTGCATGGAGCTTCTTTCGGTTGATGCCAAAGTCATTGAAAGGTGGTCATCTGCATGCTCGGAAAGAGGCCACCTCTGACTGTTGACTGTCACCCTAAATGGGATAACCTTTATGCCACTGAAAAATGCCAGATGAGGGAAAAAATAGCTTGACAAATAGGACATGACAGGAGGAGATCAGTAGGGAAGTCTGACAAGCACAATAAGCCTGTTCCGAATTGTTTTCTGGATTGAAGGGTCCGAAAAGTGAGTAGGAATTACTATCCCAGGCTAATACACTGTCTGAGAAAGAAGCATTCCCAGTGTTTGGAGTTTCCTAGGGCTCTAACGTAGCAGTCCAGTGGCCGCACACTCATACTTGCCATGTTTCTGAGCATCCTGAGTTCCGGCTCATGTTGTTTGGTGCCTTTTCCTCTTCGGCCTGGTGTTTCTGCTATTTCCAACCCCAGTAAGTCAGCCTGGTGGTTTTCAGAGCAACTGGCCATTTCCAACATCAGCAGATACCCAGCCTGGTGGTTTGATCCTCTCTGCACTCAGAGCAGATTGTGAGACATCCCAGAGCTGGTGGAGCCGCTTTTCAGAGCCTGTTCAACATTCAAATCGGTATGAATTTCTGATTTTTGTGGATTCTGGGTCAGCTGCTCTCATGACAGGTTCCAGCAAAACTAAGCTGTTTTGCTGGAATGATATGAAATGAGCTTTCACCTGTCTACACAGCAACTGGAGGTGGGGTTGCCACATATGTAAATGTATGCAAACCACCTCTAATCTAGCTAGCTCAGGTATGATAGCAGTTCAGATAATCCCCCACACTGCAGTATGGGCTATGCAAACTTGCCTGTGACTCAGGGAATTTGGCTGGCCCTACCATGCTGAAATTTATCCCACTGGAACTTAATCATTATCACTGATATCGCTACCTGTGAGACAATAGTGCACCTGATTGCAGCAAAGTCATATCTTAGCCATGTGGCATGTCTCAAATGCCTTGGAGCTTGATTTTGTTGCATAAAGGCCCAGCCAGGGCAGTTTCAAGGGAGTCAGGTCGGAATATAAAGCAACATAGACGTGCGACAAATTCCATTTCGAGCAAAGCAGGGAGAGTTGAGAATTGTCTCTGTAGCTACATGCTGGAGGCAGAGCTGTAACAAATTCTTTCCCTTTGTTACTCAGGCGTCAGAATAAGGCATGTAATACGTGCTCATGAGTGACTCCATTACACATACATTTTATATGCCGTCAATATTTTAGATAGATGAAGAATACAATCAGTTTGGACACATTTCATGCAATTTTGAAATGCATTATGTAAACATTGCAGATGCAGGCCATTTTCTTCCATTGCCTGTGCCTTTTTATATGCTATGAAATCTATGTTAAATATATGCGTGAAATGTGTCATGAAACATCTGACATATGTGGAAAACATATTACTGTACCGTATGGGCAGTGTATAAGGTCGCTCATGAACAGCTTGAAAACAGCAATCATTTGCATATGGATATATAGCTGTTTATATGATGATACCATCATAGGGGAATAAGGGTTACGTCCCAGGTCCGTGTAGGTCACTGGCAACGTCAGTACTGTTGGACTCGTGATGAGTAAAGTTATGAGAACAAATACAAATACCTAAAGTGTTTGGTGCCTGGAAATTTTCATCCGTTCCTCATAACAGAGGAATTTGTAGGGTTTTGTGAAAGGTAAGGCACCGTAAGCAGGACAGCAAAATCATGTTTTTAGTGACCCTTTGCTCTATCTTATTTTGGTCATTAAAAGTCAGCCGTGTTCAAGGCGCTTTTCTGCTGCTACAGAGCAGATCTGTTCTCCCCTTCAGGCATCCACTTCGGACGGGACTGGCTCTCTGGGCTGAATAGAGTTAGTACACATTGGGGATGGTACAAATGGGGTCAGACCCTGTCTTTAATCTATACGTATGTCTTTCTGTAAGGATGGCAAATGTTATTCAGTGTTAAATGAGTAATTCTTTAAGTCTGATAAGATGATTCATGATGAATAACAAATTCAACTTGTTGCCATTTTTGCTCTGCTTCACAGATTTGGTTTTCATTTCACTTGGCAGTGCTCTGGTGGATGTTAATACTTGGCAATATTAGGATAGTAAACAGCAAAAACTCACATATATTAATTTTTGCATTTTCACAGTACAGTTCTTCATTGATTAATTTTTAAATTGGTCCCAGAAAGCACTTAGAGAAACATTGCAGTTTGCACTTTATTGGCATTACGTGGCACTATTTCTGGCTCCACCCCAGCAAAATATATTCTTAAGTGTAAGCAAGTGCCATTGATATCAATGGAATTATTCATATTCTTAAAATTAAGCATATGCTTAAACATTTTAGTGAACTGAGACAGCTGGTCTCTTATGGAAGGCCTATCTAAATCAATGCAGCATCGATTGCAGACTGTGAATTTTATAACCCGATGCACAATTGAATGCTGCTTTCGGTGAATACTTCAGCATTTGAGATAAATCTTTGCCTTTTGTTAAATACTTGAGACACTGAAACTAAGTGTGCCATTTCAGGAGAACAACCTGATTCAGTTTTATGTTTAAACACATTTATAGAAAAAACATGTGCTTAAGTGAGCTCATGAATCGGGACCCAAGTGACTGAACGTTCATAAAAGGTGAATAAGTAAGAAGTGGAGAACAGTCCTAGTGGAAACCATGTTCTGAACCGTAATGTGAAGGCACAGAAAAAGTAATCCTTCCATTTTAGGTATTTTGATAGCACCCATTACTAGGGAATTGAAGTTATTTGAACCACTTTGTCAGACAAATGTGAACTGCTTGTTTTTCTTCTGAAAGCAGCAGTGAGAATTTTTTACTTAAATGGAACCAAATCATGGAGTTTTATAGAAACGGCTGAAGAGATCACTTGATCTTTTGATCAAAAATAATTTTTGTCAACTGGTTTATTTGGCCATCTAATGGCCGTGCTTCTCTTTACTGAGAAGTGACTTTTACCCACATCTCCTCTACGATCACTGGTCAAAACCGGCCCCGATTATGTGTGCAGCCACCGTGTGAGCTAATACAGAAAGACATAGGCAGGGGACCTCAAGACCCTGACTGCTGCAAACACAGTGACAGAGTATTTGCTGAAATACGACTTTCAGCTAATCAGGACCTGATACCTTTCATCTGTCCAGAACAGCCATCAATATCTGGAAAATCCTGGCATTTGTTTATGTCTCTACGGCTAATTTTGTCTTATATGAAAAGTGATAGCAAGGATGTAGGTAAAACAGTGAAAAAAAACCCCAAACCAAACAGCTTTCCTAACAGTTGTGAGGTGGGTGTAACAGAATTGCCAGCCCCTGAGTTGGAAATCCTCTGTCAAACCTCAAAAGTAGCACTTAAAGTTGAAAGGACAAGACTTTTAGAGGTAATAATTCTTGGAGCTTATCTCTTTCCTTCCTGGGTTTCCTAGCCCTTTGCGTTCATGGTTTCAAACTTTTGACTGCAGACCTAGGAAATTAAAACTAAAAAAAATCAAAGCTGAATCGATGTTGTTTTAACATGACTCCAGCAGAGGGTTCTTTAAATCAATCGTAAAGATTGCCAGGCTGGCAATAAAATCCCAGGACCTAGCGATATCCGTTCCGTGTTTCAAAACTATTATCTTCCTTTCTCTCTGAGACAGTTAACAAATAAAGATCTTTTGCAAAAGGCATAAGAGACACTCCAGTGAAGCAATTTCTTCTCCTGGCTTTGTTAAGAGCTGAGACCGGGTTATTATTAATTACTTCTGCATTATTTATGTAGGTCTATGAATGTGCAATGTCCTTTACAGATAAATCACTCTGCCTTGAAAAGTTTCCAGTCTGTGAGCCAAATCCTGCAGTGTAAATCTGTAACAGCAGGAGGCAATTCGGTGCAGCAGAACAGGTAAGTGCTAATCCTTGATGCTGCAGGACTGGTGCGTTATCAACATTATTATTTCATTTGTGTTGCAATTGCACCAAATAGACTCAACTGATGGCGTTGTTTCACAACCTCTGTAATCTGGCATCAGTTGAAAGCAGCAGCCTCTATCCTCTTCCTCATTCCTGCTCCTTCTCTTGCCTCTTTTCTTGTGGTTTAGGCAGCCACATGGCGAACCAAATCAGGGAAATGATCCGGGTTAAGGCTCATCTGGCAGAAATAAGGAAAGGTTTAATTTTGACCAGTCCTAACTCAGATCCCCGAGTGCAGGGTTTACAGCTCTTCCTGCCCTGCCTGTTTTCCGGTGTTGCTCTGATGAGCGAGCTGGCTGGTTACACCCGGAGAGGCACTCACACGGCCAAGGGTCCCAATGCAGAAGGAACCGTCAGAGCTCCCCATGGCCTGGGGCCGTCGAGAAGGGGCCGCTGTTGCCTTTTGCCCTCTGAGGTCTCCCAGTGTTACCTGTTTAGCGTGCTGGTCATCCCTGCAGGACCCCTTTTCAGCTCAAGGCAAAAATGCCCTGACTTGTCCCTTTGATGGCCCCACTCGTTTTTACGGGGTGTTTGTCAGCTCTGCGGTGCAGGCTGCGCCCCGCAAGCTGGAGCCGTGGCTCCCTGGCGGGAAGGACAGAGCATCCGCAACAGCTCAGGGACCTTTTGGAGGTGCCACCCCCGCCTCAGATAAGCCGGTGCAGCCCCGGGGACGCCCAGACCACAGTCACACACCGGTGTCAGGGCTGCTTCGCTCTCTCAGGCTACAGCCCCGCTTGGAGCAGGAGGCCCTGCCTCAGGCGCTGCAGTCCTTTTAAAGCTGCTTTGTGGGTTTCTTTTCTTTTCTTTTCTTTTCTTTTCTCTCTTTCTTTTTATTCCCCCCCCCCCCCAGGTTCCCAGGGCTGGGGATTCAGCTTCTGGCTTCATCCAGAAATCCCTGAGGGTTTCAGATCCCCACGAGGCCTCTCAATGTCTTGATCTGCTTGAATAGGCATTTTTAACGCGGCCCCGGCTGTCATCAGGGCCTGTTACAGTCACTCAACTGCAGCAACATTGTTCTCAAGGCAGCGGCGCCCGGGACACCTCCCTTATTACCATACTGCACGGGGGATTTTGCTCTGGGTTTCTCTGCTGAGCATCACACCGGCTCTGCGGCCGGAGGTGGCCACTTAGCCCTCCTCGCCCACGCCCCAGCCTCCATCCCTTCGTGGCTCTCCCAGCATCTCCGGCCCACAGGGCTGCTGGCGCCTGTCCATCTCCAGCCGTCCCGTCGGAGGTGAAGGTGACCCCCTTTTCCTGTGCCAGGCTCCCTGGCAACGCGGCCTTTCTTTTCGAGCGGCCTCCTCCACCCCCTGACGGGGAGAGGGGCTGTGAAAGCCCCGCTGCACTTTTGAACTTGCTGCCGCCGTGCTCAGTGGCTGCGCAGGGCAGCGCCGACGGAGGGGCCGAGCCCAGCGGGGACCCGGTGCAATTGCCCAGAAGTTATTAATAGGCGGTAGAAGAATGTGATGGGCTAGGGAAGGGGTGATGCGGGGGGAGAGCAAGAGGGAGTGAAACGGGGAGGGTCAGCGAAAGGGAGATGGGGTGATGGGGGAGAGGCAAGAGCGATGGCATGCAGGAGAGACAAAGAGGCAAACAGAGGAGATGGGCACCGGCGTGGGGACACAAGGGCGTACAAAGGCTGGGGCTCTGAGTCCCCCTTGTCCTGCACCTTGTAGAGGTGTCTCACTGGCGGCGGTGCTGGCGGAGAGGTGTCTGACCCCGGTGCCGGGGGATGGAAAGGCCAGGGGGACCAGGCCTGGGGGTTCAGTCCTTGCGCAAGGCATCCCTTTCCCAAGGTGAGAGATTGCTCGGGGTTCCTGAGCCAAATTTGCCATCTAGTGGCTCTGGGGACCGTTGCAGAGGGACCCACGAGGCAGCAGCGGCCACGGGAGGGCCAGGGCACAGGCGCTGCGTGGCACCGTCTGCCTCAGAGGCTAAGCCCAGAGTGCTTCTGCTTTTGTTTTACTCACAGGGGCCCGAAAACCCTGCGGTCCCTGGAGTGGCATTACCTTGTTCTGGCTGCGTTGCAGGGAGCCAGCCTCAGCCACTCTGCCAGCCTCTTGGTGCTCTCCAGAGACAGTCCCCACTGGCTGTGCAAGGACACAGACCCACGACACGGGTCAACCCATCACAGTAACGCAGCAAGGCTCGGAGAACAAGAGTGCGTCCCGTGGCTGCGAGAGCAACTTCTTCGCTGTTACACCCTGGGCAGAACCTGGAAAGCATCACTTTGTACCCGTGGCACAGCGTTGGTCTTTCTCTGAGGCTTTACGTCTTCTCTTTGTTCTTGCGAAGGTAGCGACATGTTTATCTAATGTATTGGCTACTTACCTCACTCTCTGCCACCAGCCAACCCTTTCAGCAAGCAGAGGAGTCTCCAAGTTACACATGGCCATTGGAGACTGTCAGAGCTGGGGGGGAACAAGGGCCACTGCGGGTTGAAGAATGGGTAGAGCACCCCAGGACCTGGGCCAGCAGAGCCTGTTTTGGGCTGTCACCCAGGAGGATTTCTCTTTCTAAACAGTTCTCCCCATGTCAGAGAGGGCTTTGGCCACCTCGTCTGTGGGAGTGACTGGCAGATAACAGGGTATGTGATACAGTCAGGCCAAGGAAAGGGGCTCAGTGCAAGTCAGTGTCCATAGCTTTAATGCGCAGCTCTCCTGAGCAAGACCACATACATCAATAAATAAAATTAATAATAATAATTAGAGCAGCCCCAAAAAACCCAGCTGTCACCAGTTTGGCTTCTGCGTTCTCTGCTTTGCCCTTGTCAGCAAAGGGTGCCGCTGCTTGACTAACGCAGAAGACACAGAAGAAGCACCGTCTCCCTCCCCTTCTCAGTGGGGATCTGCTGGAGGAGATCTTCGCTTCCCCGGATGCCAGTCTGGGCAGAGTCTTCCAAGGCACCTGCGGGCTCCCACCCTGCTTCATGCCCGGCATCACGAGGCCTCAGCTGCTCCCTGCCCCATCCGCTAGCCACATTGCCCTTGTCTGAGGAACAGGCGCACAGCCGAGGTGTTCCCCGTGCAGACGCACACGTGTGCATCACACACCCCGTGCCTGAGGGATGCCTGAGGGCAACCGGCTCTAGCACTGCTTGTGGGGTTCCTCCAGAGCAACGTAAGGCACCACGACAGGCCACGAGTCACTGGGCCAGTATCCCAGCTTTGGCTTGAATGATGGCATCTCGTAGTTGACATCAAAGTAGATGACCAGTGGGCAGCAGTATAGGAGGGACATGGCTATCAGCACATGCCTGGCAAGGAAACCAAAAAGACATGTGTTGGACAGGGGTAACTCCATCTGCTCCTCCTGCACTTGGGAGCGGTGTGTGGCTGGCATTGCCACCGTGAGGCTAGAGCCAAGGGGTACGGCAATGGCAGGCAAAGGTCCCAATCCTGTGATGCATGAGGGCTGCAGGGAGTGCGGGTCCTGCAGGGTTCGTGCCTACGGGGAAATCCTAGAAGGGCTCTGTGAGCCTGGGCAGGGGCAATTCCTTGCGCAGAGGGGATGGGGTGTTATAGGGGACTTATGCCCCAAACCAAACCACCCATTCCGCCTTGCCTGGCCTAGCCCAGCAGTGCTGGGTGTCTGTCCCAGTCATCCCAGTGATCTGTGAGGATGAATCTGAGAATGCGTGCTGTGTGCAGCACATACAGCCATGCTTGGCCAGGCACTGAAATGTCTTGCCCAAGCAAATCACTGTCTTTCAGTTTGGCTATTAAAATAACTCAAAGAACATTGCGCTTCATGCAGCTTTCTGGGAGCAGATGCAGCCCTTTGAAAGCAAGCTGCTTACCTGGGGGGACTTTTAGGACAATTTCACTTGCAAAACCCGGCTTTGCTGTGTGTAGAGGAGGTGAGGGATATTAAGCAGTGATTAGGACCAAATCCTTGTCTGGGGCCAGGGTGAGGAGCAGCATCATCAGCGACAGAGGAAAGGGGGAGAGGGTTGGGCAGAGATGCGGCTGCTCCCTGGTTGAGTACCACATCCCTGCTGCCACCTCTCCTTAGCTGTGGCCCTTCAGCCCCTGAAATGTTTGGGCTGGGGTTCCTGCCTCTACGCTGGAGCCCTTACCAGAAGCTGTGGAAGTAGGGGAAGTTGATCGCCTGCCAGAGCCCACAGAGCCACCGGTCGCTTATCCAGCTGCTGATGGCCAGTACCCACCACACAACCATGGCTGCGGCCATCCGGTGAACCCTTTTGTCATTGCACCTGGAAGACACAGCGAGGGAGAGGGAATGGAGTATCGTGTTGGAAGGAAAGAGAGTTTTAAAGAGGGCTGGTTCTTGTCTGCAAGTGCTAATGCAACAGAGCAAAACCCAGTGAGTTTCTGCTGGAGAGTACTCATCAGACCACAAGAACTAGAGAACTGTGGCTCTGGAGAGGGGGTTTCTGACTTTCTGTGGGTGAGGACGATGCTAGCAGATGCCAGGGCGCTCCTGTCTCTCTCCCCAGATTCTGGTGAGTTCTTCCAACCCCACACTGGTTCCCAAATCCCCCACAAAGGGGAAAGAGCTGCAGAGATGGCAGCTGGGGAGGAGAAGATGTACTTGTCCCATGAATCGTCCCCATTCTGTGTGGCACCTGGGCCAGATGGCCGCCTTGTACCCCGCTGCCCACAGTCCTGCCTGTACCTCTTCCTGCATCCCTCCCAGGCTACCCCAATTCTTTGCAGAGCTGATAGTCCAACATGTGGCTGATGAAGACTTGGGGTCCATTCACTGTTGTGCACAGAGTCACTGCCACATGTGAGCCTGCCAGGAGCGTGCCATGGGCCTGCAAATAACCCCTCTCAGCCCCCTTCTTACTTTTTCAGCTCACACCATGTCAGGTACAGCAGGTGGAAGGCGATGCAGTTGAGCACGTAGGCATTGAAGGCCGGTTTGATGAAGGACATCAAGGTACTGATCACAGTGGTGACACCACTCAACCAGAAGAAATGCTTCCTAAAGGGAGTTGGGAGTGAGTGTCAGTGCCCCAAGGTTCACAGTATGGCAGGATAAGGATGGGAGAGGTCCTGTTCATTGCCTGGGAGAGGAAACCCTTCTCCAGCACCTCCAATCTTTGCTGACCTCAGCCTCTGCAGTAGCCCTGGCAGGAAGGCTGAGGTATCTGTTTATATCTGTGCTTTGCCCAAAAGCCCCGAGTTAGTCCATGACAGAGCGGGGAACACAGCCCAGAAGGTATCTTGTGCACTTCCATGGTGATGCCAGAGATGAGCATTGAGAGGCAAAAGCATTGGGAGCTTTGCACAGGGAAGGGCTGCAGAGCAGGAGTCCCAGCAGTGGCAGGCTTGAGCCGTGCAAACATGCAGATTTGGGCTGACTGAACAACAATAGGGCTCAGAGGGGCCTTTCACATGCAAATCCCCTCCCAAGTCCCTTCCCCTCTCCCCCAACCATGTCTCCGCAGTGAACTCCTGGTGACCTCCTCTTTGGCATGGGAAGAGCAGACTTGGAGCAGGCCTTTGCAAGGCTTCTAACTGGGCTGGCTCAGAGGGCTCCAGCAAGCCTGCCAGGGTGGGACCATCCTTTGAGCAAAGCCCTGCTGGGTTCCTGTTTCTGCTGATCCATGCTCACCCAGTCTCCCCATCCTTTCTGCTGAGCTCCTCTAGCCCAGCCAGCTCTCCTGCAGACAACCTTTGAAATGTGGGGTGTTAACTTGGACCAGCTTGTCCTATGGGAAGCTCTATCAGCCTTCAGGAAAAGGTCTCTGTGGATGGCAGGGGATGCTATGACAGTTTGACAGCATGGGTAATTGAATGTCAGTGCTCAGGAACATTTAATTTCCTAATTAATTCTGAAATTCTCCATGCAAAGTTTCCTCTGCAGCTTCGCAAAGACAAGCAGCTCCAGTCGACAGGAGCCCAGCCCAGCCCTTCCCTTGGGAGGGTTTGTTACTTTTCCTCTGTCAGCATATCCACCACTGAGTGATGGAGGGTCTGGTCCCAAAGCAAACTGCAGTAATCTCAACGCTGACCCCTTGCAGGGGAGCTGGCTGTGGGCTGGGGGGTGGATCTGTGGGTCACACACATCAGTGTCGATGTCCCAACCCTCCCTTCAGAGCCTGCAACCCTATGTCCCTGTGAGTCATACCTGCTCTTGATGCACCTGGGGAAGTAAACCCTTGGGTACCAAAAGGAATATGCCACAGCCAGTGTCCAGAGGATGGAGAGCTCATCCAAGAGTTGTCCCACGTAGCTCAGGGTCATGTGAAAGTACATGGAGAAGATACCTGCAAGGAGCAAGGACAGCTTTGTGTCAGCAAAGCTCCGTCCTCACCTGGGAAGTTCTTGGGGGCCATTCCTAAAGACACACCGTTCCTGAAGGGCAGGGCATAGACCTTGGCATTAATGGAGACTTGAGTGAGTCAGTCCACACAGTGCCACAGGGAATTACTGTGCTGGAAGCTGTGCATCCACAGCCAGCAGGAACCATGAGCTGCAGGGCTTCAAACAGATGCGGCAGTTCGATTTCCCACCCCAGCTTGCCCCTGTGCTTTGGCCAGTAAGAACCAACCTCCAAAGCCAAAGGTATCACGAATGAACAGTCGGGTACTCTGGCAACCTGTCTGGTCTTCTCACAACCTTGGCACCCACCTACGCAGAAGAGCAGACCAGAGACGAAATACAAGGGCAAGGCACGCTGCTGACGGTATTGCCGGTTCAGGTAGAGCAGGGCAGGAGAAAGGACAAAGAAGCTTACATTGCTGATCTGAAAAACAAGAGGCACATTCAGCTTATTGCATGATCTTGGGCAAGTCCCATCCTACCATGTGCCTCAGTTTCTCCATGTGCAAAGAGGATACTGATCTCTAGTGAAAAGCATCGCGTGGAAGCAGGTATTACTCTTGGCACAGGGAGAGGGCAGAGGCGTTTCTCAAGAAGCGAGGCTGGAACTGGAAGGACAGCTATTGCTGTGACAGCAATGGCTGCAGACATCTGTGCTCTCCCTGCAGGCACCTCTGGGGCCAGCAAGCCCAGGATAAGCTGGTGTGTCCCTTTTGGGTGATGGTTTAGCTTCAGCTGCCCACTGTCTTCAAGCAAGCTGCCAAAGCTCTTCTGTTTGTGGCCATCTCCCTCTCCTGTCAACCCAGACCTGCCAAAAAATTCCCTGGATGGCTTCTGTCCCTTTTGGCCAGCAGGCAGCCCCCTGCGAGCGGCTGGGTGGGTGTGAGAAGCTAGGCCACCACAGCAAGCCACGGTCAGGAAAACCATCGTTAACTGGGAGTGGTTGCGGTGGAGAGCAGAAGGACGAGCAGGATGTTGGTAGGTGGGAACAGGATTGAGGTGACATCCTGTAGTGTCACATGCGAAGCCGCCTGGCCTGGGGAGGTCGGGTATTCTGGACACTAGTAATTATATGAAGTCATAAACCTCCTTTAAACATACCTAGCAAATGAATGCAGCGAAATTATTCTGTCCTGATTTCCAACTCTGCAAAATTGCTTCATTGACAGACTTTTGTCTGGGGAGGAGGGGATGGTACTGGGGCTCAGCCTGTTGCTGCTGCCTGGGCTGGTTGAAGGTGCCAGTGCTTTGGGGAATGGCAGATGCTGATGGGCAAAATGTGGGAGCTGCAGAGGACCAGTGAGTGCCCAAAGCCTGGACCTGTCTGCTGGATCAGGCCCACTCCACCCTCCAGCTACGGGGGAATGAAGTTTAAAATAATCCTTACTCTCTGTGGCTTTTTCACCTGATTTTGCAAACTCCGTAAAGGGATATCACGGGGAAGCCTCCCCAGGGAAAATCTTTCTTGCTCATGAAAGGTTGGGATGTGGTGCCACGTTTTACCTGCCAGGCAGCTCTTTGGGGCTTTGGGAGAGCGGGGCAGAGCCATCTGCTAAAATGCCATTTGGCAAGCCACCAGGGTGACTTTTATCTCGCCCTGACAATCCTTTTCCTTTCATCTTCCAGCTAGACGCTGACCTAGACCCCAAGCCTGGAATCTGACCTCCACAGCTGGAGTCTCACCCCTCAGCAGCCCTTAGATGCACCAGGTAAACTGCAAAATCGATGCTTGGCTTGTGATGTCCCATGGGATCCAAGTTTATGGTAACAGGGCTGCAAATCACAGGGATGTTGTCATATGTATAAACCACACCCTCTCATATTCCAGAGGGAAACACAATTCACGCTTAATGTAAGGTCTCTATTCCCTTTAACACCTGGAGATTAATCCTGAATTTCACTAAGGCTTTCATGAAACAAGTTGATGCTCCTATTAACAGCAATTCTCAGGCCAAATGTATCGGTTTTCTACAGACGCTTAGAGCCAAATCCAGGCCTGTTCCCGTTCCAGCTATGAAAAAAGAAGTGCTGCTCCCACTTCCACACTTGAGGTCAAACAGTTCGGAAATGTCCAAGAAACCAAACCATGTGTTAAAAGTAACAACCGTGTTGCAAACGTTTATTTTCCTGTGAAACGGTTAAAGAAGCTTTTGGAAGACAAGCAGGGATAGCAAGAAGAGAGAAAATGCTTGCGGAAAAAGCAGCAGTATGCAAGTGCCAGCATGCACGTCAAAGTGAAGAAATGCGGGACTTTGAGATTGCGTATAGAGAGGTCTGAATCCCTGCTGCAGTGGGCATTGCAACAGTGCCATTAATTACATGACAGCAATGTTATCGCTTCATTAATTCAGTATGAGATGTGCAAGATCAGATACCAGAGGGGAGGGATAATCAGGGGAACCATGCCAATAGGGTCGAAAAGATAGGGTGGTTCCTTGTAGAGCAGCCAAACCCAGAGCGTAGGGGAGACCCGCTACAAAACCGCATCTGTTGGGGACGCAAGGACTTGATCACTCATCGGATCCAAGCCCTGATTTGTAAGTGCTGTCTTATATCTTCCCTCTAGGATGTGGCAAGCTCCATCTCAAATGTGGTTAGGAGGGATTTGCTCCCAGCTCTCCCATTAGGAAGTTTTTCCAGAGTCTCTGCTCATGCTGAGTGCCCCCAGCGTGACTTCTACTTATACCTAGCTGGGTCATACTGGCCAGGAGGCACCAGGTCCCTCTGCCCGGGATGCCAGGGAGGTAAGAGAGTGGTGATGGAGCTGAGGTGTGATTTGACCTGTGAGAGTGACTCAGCCCTGTGGTCTTCCACTGTGTGAACTCACAGCGATGTCCCACTTCCTAACAAGTGTGAGTTATTGCTCCAGGTGCCTAAGCCAAACCTACCTATACTGGCATTTTCTTCTTGCACTAGGAGAAAAGCGAGACTGGGATCAATGACATGGCTCTAATCTTGGTGCATTAGCAGGATCATGGGAAAGGCCCCAGGTCTTGTGCAACTTGGCACTTTGCAACCTAAGATGGAGAGAGAGACCTGCAGAGAACCTGTTTGCATCTCCATTCATGACAGGGTGAGAACAAGCCTCCAATACGGATTGGGACAGGAGATGCCGGTTTGCAGAGCTCTGCCTGGCTCTGTGAGCACGGCATCAGCGCAATAGCAGCCAAGATATGTGCTGGTCCTTACTCAAGATGGCATTTTCTGCAGTGAAAGGAGATTTCTGCAGGACTCATTGGGGTGCATTCATTCACTTAAAGGCCAGCGAACCAGCTTTAGCTGACAGAAGAGCCCACAGGGCCAAAGAGAGAAGTGAAAGCCTCAGAGGCTCTCCAGACCTGTATAGCAAGTTCCTAATAGCCAGACCTGCGTAGCAGATGAAGCTCCGTGCCCTGACATTGCAATGTCATGCCAGTGCTTTGGGGCAGGAAACTGCTGTTTGTCTAGTGTTTGCAGAGCACCGGGCAAGGAGCTGCCGTACTCCTGCACGGGACTTTCCGGGCAGGCGAAAGAGCCATGCGTCTGCGATGCCGCGGGGTTACTGAGCCCGGGCGGAGAGCCGGGGCGCACGCCACGGCTCTGACACACTCTGAAAGTGAGCGCTTCTCTGGGCATATCTAGGTAATTTGCACCTGCAGTTGAGCTTATCTCCACCGATCGATGAAGCATCTGGGAGCTCTGGATATACGGCAGTGTCAGAGCTCCTGCTGCTTTGCCAGAGAGACTGCTGAGGATTTGGGTGTCATTACCAGCATCCTGGATCAGTCATTTCAAGAAAGAAATGAGGGCAGAAAGACAAGTCCCTGACTGATGACCCTCGTGTAGCACAATACTGTTCTCCTACGAACAGCCAGAAGACAATAAATTTCAGGGTCACTGAGTCACTATAAATAGTTAGCCCTTTGTTGCTGAACTGCATTGAATCACGAGCCACCATGCATTATTAGGTACTTAAAGACACTGTTTGCATTCTTTGCTCATACCCTTGGTGCTTATTTCTAATAAAAAGCATCCAACCCAAGCAGACCTGAGAGAGAGTGCGGCTGGCACAGAGCAATTCTCAGCAGCACATTGCTGCTGCTGGCACAAAAGCACCCTGCTTGAGCCCCAGGCAGTGTTGGGAAGAAGACGTTGAAGAGGATGCTCCATTAGGAAGCCCTGCTGATTTAGTGGTGCAGGAGTCTTGGGTAGGAGCTGGCTGGATTCCCAGCTAGTCTAAAACTCTGGCAAACTGATGCTGAAGTCAATATTGATATAATTATCTCAGGGCAGGCCAGTGAGATAAGGCCCATAAAGCTTGCTGCAGGGAGGAAGCACTCTGAATATGGGGAACAAATGAACGGAGGAGAGGAGAGAAGAGAAGGAGATCCAGGCTGTTAGGATCACATCTGAGACAGTGCCCTGAGCCCCAGCTGGATCTGCAACATGCTGCCAGCCAGAGGCATAGCTAGGGATCTCAGTCTGGTCTGGTTTCTGTAGTCCCCCTCTTTAGGGCACATGACAAGGAGCCTGATCCTGTGAGAGAGCCCAGAGCATGACAAGGGCTCCCCTGGTGCTGCTGCAAGGGGTGAGAGCCAGGCAATGCCAGCCAGCGTGTGCAGACTGATGAAGGGGTGATGCCTGTGTAAGTGATGCTCCTGCCGGCTTTTGGTTACAGGGTCTGGCCCTGAGCATGGTGCAGCCTTTGGGGCTGTTGTCAGATGCTCAGACAGCAGCAGTTTTTAGGAGGGTTTGCTCTTTTGTCTCCCCTTGCTTGGACCGGAGATCACATGCCAGCCCTGATGCAGGCAGCTGTCAAGATCTCTGCTACTTTCTCTAAATGGGAATCACATCTTAAGACAGAAACTGCAGAAGTGGTACCCTCTGTCTGCACAGGCACTCTGCTGAGCTCCATGGACTGGTAAAAGCGAGCCTGGCAAGAAGGATATCAGTGCAGGGACCAAAAAAAGCTCTTTCTCTGCTGGGAAAGAGGTGCCCTGTGTTCACATACAGAGAGGAACAGGGGCTAGTTTAATCCCTGGAAAAACTCCTGCAGGGTTTGCTCTGCCCACATCTCTCTGTGTTCCTCGATATCGCACTGGTTTGCATCTGTGCAGAAACATGCATTGGAGAAGTTTTCCTCTCCTGGGGGAAAGCTGTGTCTCAGCCCTACCTAGTGCAAATTCATCCAGACAAGCCCGGTGCCTTGAGGGTGGTGTAGTATGGAAACATGGGAGATGGCAGTGGCTAGTAGGCACCTCTGTCCAGAACTAGGCACCTGGGTAAGATTTTCAGGGATAGCTACATGATTTAGAAACCTGTGTCACAAAGTGACCTAGGCAGCTAAGAGTTAAGATTTTATGGGAATTAGAGGGCTTTGGGTCCTAAGAAAGACAGTTATGTATCTGGCCCCACCAACTGGTGTCTAGCAGTGTGCCGCAGAGAAGTTAGACACGTAAGTGCTTTTGGAGAGCTCCTGAGATACTTCTTGCTGTGCTAAGGATCCTAAGCCACTTTGACAGTCTGGGTGTAAATCAGGACCCTTGTGAAAATGGGGTCTCAGCTCCAAAGTTACGTTTGAAAAATGCCTCCTATCTACTAAACTAGGAGGTTAGGCAAATTTATCTCCCAGAAAGAATTCTGATGAAAACCATAACCTTCAGACTTCCTGCTTTTTGTGGAAATCAGCCCCTCTCCAGTGTTGCCAGTGACACTTTGAAACACAGAGGCATTTGGCATCTCCAGCTACATTTGAAACGCTGATGTGAGTATAAGTGATTTCTGTACCTCCTTGCTAGTTACGCCTTGCTCTGCAGCTCTGAGCCCATCCGACGTGGATGCAGTGCCAGTAAACAGGCAACAGCACAACACATTCAGCTGGATGCCAGAGGGAAGCAGGATTTGGTCTGGACGGGCAGGTCTTTATTTGTTAACTGTCTCAAAGAGAAGTGACTATATACAGCCTGAGCATCCCTCCTCTGAGACCCTGACTGGGCAATTAGAGCTTGGGAGCTGCGGGACTCGGGTGAGGGAATTATCGTTATTATAGGCAATTTATTAAAAGCAGGAAATGCTTTAAAAAAAGAGGAAGAGGCATTTCCATGAGAACAAGAACTTCTAGTGTTAGACAGTAATTGCTAAAAGTTGTAAACAAGGCCTTTGGAAGGTTGTAAATCCACATGCCTCACACCCCTGCTAGCCTGTAATTGCACTGAGGTAGAAGGACATGCTTGCAGAGACGGGTTATCTACCGAGTCCTCTGCAGACAGATTGGATGCTTCTAGCCATGCTGAAGCCAGGAGACTGTATTCAAGGCACTGGCGCTGGATGGAGTCTGAATTATAAAGGATCATAGGAGGTGAAGCTGGCTCACGCATCAGCTTTCCTCTGTCTTGAGTTCCGGATTCCCAACCTGCCTGACACGGTTCATGCAAGTGCTGTCTCTCATTTTGCCACTCCTGTACATTTAGCTGGAATATATGAGCCCTGTGTGGGACTTACCCCAGTTGGCAGGAGAGCTGCAGGACTGGTATAACAGGATCTCACAAATCTGGGCTAAGGAGCACTGCCAGAGTTTTCTCACTGGGAGCTCAGCCCCACACGTGCCAGAAGTACCCCCGACCCCAGCTCGTTTTGTGAGCAACCGGCTGTTGTAAGCAATAAAAGTCCCACGGTTTACCTGAAGCTCAGAAAATGTTCCCCATACCAGCACCCTCCAACACCAGGAAGTTCAAAGGAGTGAGCAGGAGGAGAGAAAACAAGGTTGTCCCATCTTGTCTCCTAAAAGCAGCTCCTGGGTGCCCAGAGCCGGCTGCCTTCGCGCCCCAGCCTGCCCTGCGGATGCGCCCGCACTCACGGTGTTGTAGTACTCCGCAATGACCGTCGAGTGCTCAAAGTTGCCTTCGCACCAGTCGACTTCGGCGCTCTGGTAGGAAAATATGCTCGGCATTGTTGGGCCACCTTTGCAAAAGGGAGAGGAGCGGGTTAGTTTTGCGCCCAGGGAAGCGGTGTGCTGCACACCCAACGGGGAAGGGGAGAAGCGCACTCGCCTGCCTGCCCCTTGCACGCACACGTGCTTGCGTTGCACCAGCCTGCTCAAGCGCAGCATCCTTACCCTCCTATGAAAGACTCATCCTCTTCCCGGCACGAAACATATTGCAGAATGTTTCCTCCTCTCTCCCCACGACGCAGGAGTGACAAATCCCCCTAGGAAATGTTCTTGAACTCTGAGCCTGGGAATGGTCGCCACAGCTCCAGCCACAGCATTAACATCTCTCATCAGGGGTCGTCGCCGCCACACGATGATTCCCCATTTCAGCCCTGTCCTTGTCACCCTGTCTTCTCCCTTCTCTTCGCTTTCTTTATGACTCAGATCTTTCTGCCGAGAGGACTTCCCTGCACTTTGTGGGTTGCGAGCTACCTTTTGGGAGTGGACAACTCCACGGGGTTCATTGCTCATTGGCTCTGTTCTCCTTAGTCGTTTCTCAGCATCTTCCAGAGGGCTGGAGCTCACCTTATGCAAGCTCAGCCCTGGAGCACCAGCACAGACTCTGGGTATTACCGGAGTCCTGGGGGCGCAGAGCAAAGGCATTGGGAGGTGTCTCTTCAGTGGCAGCGATTTCACTTCGAATGCGCTCCCATGCAAGCCCCATCCTGGTTTCCCAGTGAAAGGCTTCACACCTCGAGTGGGCTCTCCGCTGCCAGGTCCCCCAGCCTGGCCTCTGGCAGCGGCAGAAGCTGCAGTTACACGTGGGATTCTAAAAAAATCTAACCTTTTGCCTGTTTTTCTTCCCCATGCTACAGACTTTCCTATCCTCACTGTGAACATAATTTCTCAGCCCTCTTTTATTCATTTGAAAAAGTAAAAGTTCTGATTAAGTTTCCTATCTGGCATATTTTATTTCAGATCCTTGAGATTTTGGAGCTCTTTTAGAAGCTGATAGGAGGATGCCAACCTTAGAGGTGTTTGGAAGCACTATCCAAACCCTAGCACCTGGGTATTTGGTACACAAGAGCCACAGAAATTCCCTGGAGCTAAGCAGTTAAGTCCCTGGATGCAGTGTTGAACTAACCCGTCCGGCTGTGCTTCTCTAGCTCTGCCGAATGAGCAGGTACCGGGGTGACACCAAGCACTTCAGTAGCACCTCTGAGCTCCCGAGACACTGGTAGTAAGGGGTGGAAAAGAAAGCTTTCTTTTCTTTGAAAAGCCATTCAGCTGTCTAACGCTTGTCTAACACAAGGGCGGGAAGTTTATCTTAAAACCACTCATCAGTTGATCATGTTCTTGCGGAGAAACAGTCAAGGCCCTGTTTACACCGGTGTCAGCTGAGCAACACCACTGAGTTCAGCAATTACTGTAGGTGTGCAGTGGTGTGAAGCTACCACAGCTTCCTCTGCTTCTCTTCCCAAGAAGAATTTCAAAGGGAGGAAACACAGGAGTGTAACGCTAATACAAACAAGCCCTTCTGTAACCTCCTGCTCCAACCAGATAAACTGACTTGTGGATAAACCTCCACCGTTCTTTTACAATTGCAAGTTAACGATGCCCTCCCTTTAATCCAGGCGGGCTGGTTCCCCAGAGCAGATGAGTTCACAGCTACGGAAGAAAAATAAAATAGATGGCAGGCAGATTGGTTTGAGGTCTGACTCTTCATGATCTTGAGTTTCCATGTGTTCATTCGCATGACAGCGACTCTCTCCTGATCCCTGGTGCTCTGCATTATGCTTTTACAGCAATGCGAGTGGTTGGGTAGGGTAAAAAAAGAATCATACCCAGGATGGTAAATCCCATCTCCTAGCTGAACAGACCTCAGTTGAGAGATGGTGAAGGGATGGAGGAGACGCGAGACAGAAGAAGAAAAAGGGAACAGAAAAATCGAAGCAGCGACCAGAGTGCCCAGTGGCTGGTGGTTTGCTGCTCACCTCTCATTCCAGCCTGGCTTACCTGTGTTCCCTTGAGACGGACCAGCACTGCTTCCACGCGGTGAGGCGAGGTGTCGGGAGCTCCAAGGTTTCTAGCAAAGCTGGAGCAGTAACCTGCCCTGCCGCTCTAGCTCTGAAGGAGTGCCCACGGTGTGAGCTCACCGGGAGCAGCCGCCAGGAAATACCCTTGCTCCGGCTCTAGGGAAAGCGTTGGGATAAGACAAGAGCCATGCGCACCCTCCAGGCAAACCTTCCAGTCCCCCAAAGGAAACATATTGGCTGGAGGGTTTATATCTGTGCACCCAAATGGGCAGGGGCAGAGAGGGAGGGCAGAGAAGCGTGAACTGGAAAGGTTGGAAGAGCGGGTAGAAATGCAGTCTGAAATCATCAGTGTGCCCCTAGGCAGGTTACCTGCGCACGCGCACACACCCCAATCCTAACCCTGTTTTTCCCAGGGGAGGGACTGATCCGTACGGGCTCCCTTGCAGGGCTGGTTAAAAAACAGTAAAAGAGTTTTCACCAAAAAGCATGTGGCAAGGTGATGCTGCCTCGTTTTCAGGGGTTACATTCGAGCCACTTTTCAACTTTTCCCCAACTGCTGTTTTACTATCAAAAATAATTTTATTATCAAATCACACTTCTTCTAGCTGTTATTTATTGTTATTGTTATTTAGCTAAAGAATTGGCTGACTAGGACACTTCAGGGTGACTGCTTTGCAAACATTTTCCTCCTGAATCCCATTCAAGATGTCAAGAAAATTGGCCGCACTTAAACTTTTCCCAAAAGTCAACGTTTTTTCCTCCACGTAGGGTTGGGAAAAGAAGAAACATGTTGCTTTTTTAAACATAAAAGCTTATTATTTGGTCAGTTCTTCCTGTTGGAGCAGGGGAGACACCATGTTCAGCATCACAGGGCAGGGTCAGCCCAAGATCCAAGGTGTCCCTGTCCATGTGCTCCCTGAAGAGCAGGGATTGAACAGCCTTTGCTGTGACACTTCAGGTTTGCCCTGGGGACTGGCTCTTTGGGAAGCTTAGCCATTTATTTAGATACTTCTATAAAAAGGAGCGTACCTGGGAGACCTGAGCTGTGCAACACCTCCTGAAGATGCCAGGGCTTACAAAAGCCTCACAAATCCACATGCATTTTGAAATGAGAGGGTAATTAACCACTGAAGCAGCTTATATTACAACACGGTGGAGCCTCCGTTACATGCAGGTAAGTCAAGGCTGTGTGTCTTTCGAGGACAGATGATGCCGCTTGAAGCAGAGGGTCAGAGGCAATCCCCAGCGAGCTGCTCTCACCCCCTGGATGGCCGCACTGCGGTGTCCGCGTTGAGGAAGTCTGGGGTGAATTTGCTTCTTATTCACTTATAACTCCTGAATGGACCGTGGGAGTAGGAGTCTGAGTTCGCAGGCTGAAAGAAGGTACCCAGTTCCCCAGGGGATCTCAGCGAGAAGCAAGTGGTGACTTGTCCATCCCACTGCGAAGGGAGGCAGGTGAGGTACAGTGTTGGCCAGGGAAGGTGGCAGAGGTGGATTTGAAAATAAGATAGATCGTTGCCCAGACACGCGTTCCCTGGCCTGTATGAATATCTTTGAAGAGAATGAGTTTTCCCACCCCAAAACCTCTGGCATATTTGGCGTGAGCAAAGCACCCAAGCATCACTGATATATCCTGTGCCACTCAGTGAATAAATAACTAGGGAGGTTGTCACGAATCCACATCTTCCCTGATTCATCAATAAGTAGTATTCAAGTCATAAAGAGAGAGGCCGATTTCCTGGTGAGTCCTCCTTCCCAGCTCCTCCTAATGGTTACATCCTCCTGCCTGTGGTCAGAAGGCCTGGGATGCTGAGGATGCTGACGTGAGGGTGAGCTGGGGAGGTGGGGGTGCCCACGGAGCACAGGGGTGAAGCTTTCTGGGCTTCATGTGAGACTTAGAGAGAGACTCCCCAATCCTCTCTGTATTTGAGACTTCTTTCTGTCGAAGCTTCACCCAAAGTCCTCACCTCCTTGCTAAGACTTGCTGCTTCCCCTTCACCTTCCTTCTAATGTGTGACATCTCAGCTCGCTCAGATGTGTCACTTCTGCAGCAGGAGCTGCAGGGAAACCTCATGGATGGGGTTTGTTCCTCGTCCTGTCCCCTTAGCTGTTCCCTTCCCGCTCCCTGGGACTGATGCTGTCTTGCAGGACCCCACATCCCAGGCAATGTCCCAGGCCTTGTGATACGGCACTCGCTTTCATCTGGAGAGCCTCATCCCGGCTCCTCTGCCCCTCTGTCATCCCTCGGGTGGGCAGCAGAGCCCGAGGGCATTGCACCGCGACAGCGGAGGGCAGGGGGTGGAAGGGGCAAGGGCTTTCACAGGAGCCAAGCCTGCAGCCTCAGGGCCCGACTGCAAGCGTTTTGTAACGCTGTGTGCTCACAGGCTGCGGTGCGGAAGCAGTTCTGCTGCTGGTGCCACCAGAAGAGGGAAGTGGGGACTCTGGTGGGCCAGTTTGGGGGAATCCAGCTGCATGACTTGAGGCTGGTCCTGCCCTGCCTTGTCCTGTGGCACCTCAGGCGGAGGCTTCCACCTGAACTGCTGATGATGGGGTTTGGGGTTTTTTAAAGCCCATTTGGAGAAGCTGTGGCTCAAAGGCACGCGTCCTTATTTATTGCCTTGGCTGGCGTGGGGCTGTGGCTGTCGGCAGAGGGGCAGTGACAAACAGCCGGGGCAGGGAGGGTGAGGTGGGAGTGCAGGCACCCCACATCCCCGCTGCTGTTTGCTCAGCAAGCGTGAGTCAGAGCCCTGGGGTGGAAGGAGAAGAAATAACTTAGCTCCATTCTCGCAGCGAGGCAGTGGGCGCGTCGGGAAGGGAACCCGGGCGTTTTGGCTCCCCGGTACCCTGCTGCATCGCTCTGCCTGTGTCCAGGAAGGCCCTGAAGCAGCCTGGACAGGCTCCGTCCCACTGCCAGCTCCTTTGCTTTTGGTACGCGACGCTAGCTCCAGGGCTGCAATTTCATGCTTCCAGGTATAAAAACACAGGCAGGTGACCCGGGAGCCTTGCTAATGCTGAACAGTTAGATAATCCCTGTCATTCACGGCTCCACAGGGCAGGAATCACGTCCTGTGCTTGGTTTGGAAGCTGTTTAGCAAATCACGGTCTGGAAGAAATAATAACAGCAGCAGGAGACATGCTAAAGCTGGATGTGCTTTACACAGACAGATGAAAGCATTCATCTCCATTGCTGCTGTACAGCCTACCGGGAGCAATGTACCCGCTCTTACGCGCGTCTGCAGAGCTGTAAATGTCTGTGTTTCTCCAGCAGGTAGGACAGGGGCTGCAGGCAACCGAAAAGCATCAGTAGCAACAGCAAAGACAGCTTGCACCCCACACGAGGTGTGGCTTTAAAGTCTCAAATGTCTGAAACACCTGCTCTTTACAACATCGTGGCCCTGGTACTTGTGCAAGTCAGCCTCCGGAGGAGCAGAGCACAAGCCTTGTCAGGCCCCAGAGGGTTGCTCTCAGGGTCCAAGAGAAATTCCCCACCGATCCATCATCGTTGAGCAATCACCCAGGCACTCTATTATCTTTACTCCAGGCAGAATGCCATCCCAGTTAACCCAACAGTCTTTGTCAATCTGACCGCCCCGTGCTTGTTTTGAAATACAGACAGGTTTAAAACAAATGACTTAATTGCTAATAGTAACAGCGGTAACAGTAATAATTAAAGGAAGTTCTCCCAGTGCTGTCATCTGTCACATGCGCTTCCCGGTGCAGTTGTGTATACGCTGCAGAGACTTTGGCTTATGTAACTCAGCAGTGCACACACTCAGGGTGTGCAGGGGCTAAGCAGAGACTTTTCTCGTTCTCCCCTTCTTGTAGATGAAAATAGGAGCTATCTAAATCAGGAGAGAGAAAAAGCACCTTATTCTTGGCAGTGCTGTAAGAGCATAGCCAGGGCTCTCCCACTTAGGTGCGGGCCACAGACACAGCGAGGGCTGCCTTGAGCGCCGGAAGGTTTCGAATTTAGCAGACACGGAGCAGGGAGGCACCTCTTGCCAAACCAAACCCCTGCATCTAGCAGCTTTTCACCCTTTCTTACTTGCAGGAATCTTGGCTCTGAAGAGATGTGAAAATGGAAGGAGGTGAAGAGAAAGTTCCTTTTTGCTTGGGCTGAGCCCGCAGCTTTACATCACAGCTGGCAGAACGCTTGGCAGCGCTTTGCACCCCGGTAGATGTGTTTATCTAACGTTGCAATCCTTTCTCAGAGTGGCGCAAAGCTTTGGCAGGAGACAGCGATGGTTTGTGCAAGTTCTGCGAGAGACTTAGTAGCAGAGTCTGCAACAGGCCCTGGGAACCAGAGGCTTCGTCGTGCCGGGCCATCTCCGAGTACTCGAGGGGGAGACCCCCCGACCCCTCTCTACTCTCTGTTCCCCACTGGGCAGAAAGCAGGAGCCGCTCTCTCTGGTTCAGGAAGGGAGAAGCTTCATCTTGGTTCATGGTGAAGGATGGGGTAAAGCCTGGGGAATTAGTTCCTTCATTAAAACTTTGCAAGCGCCTAAGAAGGCAGACCATGGGTTTGCCTCTGAGCCTCTCAGTGGCAGTATCGGTCTGTTGGAAGGAAAATAAGAAGGAAGGCAAGCAGGAAATAATCCTGCCCCATCTTCTGGTGGTCAGTGACTTAATACTTCCTTAGCTGGAGGTCCTGGACCATCGTGTTTAACCGGTCAGAACAGACCGATCCTGCATATGTTTATCTCAAGCTTTTAAAGGTTATTTTTTGAGGTCATATCTTATGGCAATGAGGTCCAGTTTAATTAGGTGCTGGGTGAGAAAGTACCTCCTTTTGCCTCCCTGCTGCCTGATGGCTGCATTGGGTGCCCTCCAGCCAGGTCACTTCTGGAGTGGGAAATCTCGTGTAGTTGTTCTGTGCTCCCGTCCTCCCTTCGCTGTATCTCCCCGCAGCATCCCCGTCCCACCTGGGTCGTTCCCAGTGCACATCCCTGTGCATTGTCTAGTTTCCCATCTCTGTTCAAAGAAGCATGTCCCATCCCAGATTCTTTGAAATCTCTGTCAACCTACAAAAATAAAGGGAGACTCATATTTAACACAATCCCTCTCTTTATGCATTATTTTGAAAATAAAAATTTGGTGTGAGTGCCTCACGGGCAGACAAGAGGGGTTGTTATAACGAGGACACGGTGACGCTCAGAAGCACCACTAGATAAACCTCATGGAAGAGTTTGTCACCTGAAATAGCAAAGCCTGAGAAGGGCACAGAAATGCCACCAGCAGCCACAGAGCAGATCCGGTGGGACTGCGTGCAGGGGCCATGTCCCCCTCTCTTCATCCTCGGTTTGGTGCCTGGGCTCTGAGACCACAAGGAAGATGTTCTCCATCCTCCTGCAACCACCGCCTGGTACAAACCTCCCTCTTATTTCCGAAAGCAATGAGATCCCCCCGTAGCAGAGAGCATCCTTTGTGATTCAAACTCAACCCCGACAGATAACAAGCAATGCTTGTGTCCCCCTGCGAGCTATTTAACAGGCTCTGTCTGTGTGCCCGTGCCCAGGCGGTGGTGTGAGCGCAGCTGCCTCCACAATAAACCACGTTCACGTCAAGACCACGCCGCTCTCCCACGCATCCCGCTCTTGGTGGCCTTAACGCAGAGCCGGATGCGTCCCTGAAGATGGCTCTCCCACTGTGCACGTTCCATAGGAAGGTCCTGATGCCATTTGCCGGGTTGTGCCAGCGTTGATCTGTTAGCAAGCGTGTGCCCTTCTCCCAGCGGCTGCCACGGTGACACTACTGGAAGTCACCAAACACAGGCAACCGATGGGCCAAACTCTGGGGAAGAGCTGATTTGGAACGCGCCTTCCATTGAACATCCATCCCTTCCCATGCCGGCCCTCGCCAGCATAGACATTTCCTTTATTCATTTAATAACTCTCCATTTCTTGACTATGTTGTTCGCTTTTTTAATTTCCAGCTTTCCCTGGGAATACAGAGGGACTAAAAACCACCGCTAAATAATAAAACCAACTAGTCCTGAGAGTTTAAGAGTTTGCAGGCAGCTCACTGGATAAATGAAGAGGTATATCTGAAGGGCCCAGAATAACCCCAGGTTGGTGCAATTCACTTGACTTCCTGCTTGCATCAGGGCTGAGTTTGACTCCAAAATAGCTCTGAGGTGTAAAATCGGCCCTGCCTGCCTCCAGTCCCGTCTCCGAAGGCACGCGGGGCGCACGAGGGGCCGACGCCGTGCCGTCGTGTGGCCGCAGCCGGGGCGCGTGAGGCTGGAGCGTGTGCCGCCCGGCGTGGTGCGAAGGAGGGTGCCCGCAGGGCTCTCCCGTGCTTCGGTGCCGGTGCGGGGGTGTTTCCCAAGCTCAGCTGCACCCTGAGCAGCACCCGCCTGCAAGGGCTTCTGCCCACACCCTTTGCAGGGAGGGCGAGAGGGTTGCACAACGGCGGGTGATGGAGGAGGAGGCTGCTCTGGGAACCCAGCCTCCAGGCTAGGTCCTTGCCTGTCTCCCCAGCGCAGCCCCGTTGTTGAAACTGGGAAACTGGGATGGGAACTGGGAGATGGAGCCATCCCACCCACAGCTTGCCTCTCCCCGTGGCACCTGTGGGACTATTTCCCAAAAAGCGGAGTTTCCCAAATCCTATTTTCACGCCCTAAAATCTCGCTGCAGACAGTGAGCAGAGCACAGCAGCCCCCCTCATGTTCTGGCATCGCAGAGGTAATGAGGAGGAATTCCAGTTCGTCCGGGAATGCTCTTATTGCGATGTTACTCCTGCAAGTAACCAGAATATTAGCACAAACTTTGCAAATTAGGGGCAAGGGCAGCTCTGACTGAGCGGCGGTGTGATAACAAGCTGAGAAATCCTGCTTTTTCCTACCTGTTCACAGAAATTCTCCAGACAAGACAAACAGGCAGAGGGATTTTTAAGCCTGGAAGCAGGAAGTTTTGCAGCATCGGAGCTGGGGTATAACAAGGTATGTAAGCCCGGGCCAGAGAAGGGAAAGACCTCAGGGTTCACCCATCGATGCCCACGCTGTGCAGAAGTGTCATGAGCTGGCTGAGACCCGATGCAGTTGAAGCATAATCCAGGTGTCAGGAAAATGGTGCAGGGACAGGACATGGTCTTGGCAATATCCCAAAGGAGGAGGGTGGGTATTGTTTCAACCACGTATTTTTGAAGATATAAACCAAAAAGTGGTGGCATTTGAGAATCCTACATGTGTCATTAAGTCCTTATGGACTGAAGTGTCCGCCGCAGCTCTTGGGGGGGGGGTGAGGGGTGTTTTGTGGGGTTCCCCGGAGGTGTCTGTCCCAGCAGACGCAGCATTACTTAACCCTAACATCAGGGGCGCATCTTGGGGCCTGAGGCACCTGAAGTCCATGTCCTGACTGTGTCACATGCCTTTTGTAAGCTCTTTGGGATGGGTTTTCTCTGTGGTCTCTCTGGGTGTTGGCTCCTTTACAGGGGATCCAAAATCCGGCGGTAGTGCAAAGCAGTAATAGCTGTGATGATAGTTTCTGGCGTTGTCATTGCTTGGTCCAGCCGAGCAGGGAGAGATTGCGGAGCTGCTAAAAACAGTAATTATCCACCGCCCTCCTTCTTTTTTTAGCAAGTATTGCAAACAGCCTGGAGGGTGCTGGGGCAGCTTGGAGGTGATAACTCCTCTTGCGGGGTGAGGTGGGGACAGTGCCCGCCTGGCCGAAGGCAGCCCCGTCTCCCCAAATCCCACCCCAGGTACATCCCCGCTGCCTCTCTCTCTTCTCCCTGGGGCTGCAGCCGGACCCGTTCCCACCCCGTGTTTCCAAGGCACTGATTGCGATGGAAATGATGCTGAGTGTGTTTGCTGGGAGAAGCTGGTCCGAAGGGCACTGGCTCCTTACGGCGTGATGGGGGATAAATACCTTCCCTGCTACACGGCTCGGCTTCCCTATCGGGGAGTTCAAATAGCGATCTGCAAGGTGCCTCCAGATCTGCTTTGAGATAGGGGCTGGGTGTTATTATATGGTTACGCTGCATAAAGATGCCAGTATCCACAGCTAATTACTACAGGGCAAAGCTAATTACTCCAGAGCAGAGGGAACGAGCCATCCTGGGCTGAGGAGCCCCTGGACTGGGATAATGAACCCCATATTCAGAGAGTTCAAAGGAACCTGCCTGCCGCCTGGGTGTTTCAAACCAGGTACAGACTGTCGTGGGGGACAGGACACAACAGGTAAATTCCAGGGAGAATGGTTGGATTTTCTTTTTCAATAGCTGACAGGTTGATAAAATATTAAGGCACAAACTACACAGTTTGCAAGGCCACTGCTGTGCAGAAAGCTCAAGGGGACAGCCCGACGTCCCTGCCGTGCTGTTAAGAGAATCACCGATAAAGGAGAAACACTGTAAATATGAGAGAATCGTGACTTTATCCTACTGACACGCGGAAACAAGTTGTTATGAAGTATCTTCTTTACATTCTTCTTTCTTACTTTTAACCCTTGTTTTTCAAGATGTCCTGTAACACTACGCTGGGCAAACACTGTGCATAAAGTGGAGTGCCAGTCCCACTCCTCTCTCTCTGCTTGGGTACTAATCCTCCGCACTCGTGGAAAAACAGCGTTCAGGTCAGAGGCAAACCCAAGCACATCTCTTTCTGGAAGTGCCTCCTTCTCCCTGCTGCCTTTCGGGAGCTCCCAGACAACTCCTGTCTCAGGCACTTCTGCCAAGTGCCTGGAGGGAGGCTGGTGGCATCCAAACCCTTCGGGCGCCTCTGTCTTGCCCCAAAACACGATCAGCTGCTTGGCGGTCGCACATCCCATGGACAAGGGTTGCAGAGCCCGGGCGGGAGGCACCAGCACTGGCTGTACCCCAAATCAGGACCACTTTGCCCGGCTGCGCCTCGGGGACTCCAGCCACGCTCGGGCTCTCCTTCTGCAGAGGTGGTGGCTCCTCCTGCCACTTCCCCCCCACCACACACACACACCCCCCGGGCTCCCCCCGGGCCCTTCGGGGCCGCGCTGCAGCCGCCACCGGGCCCTGCCCGGGCTGCGGGGCCCCGCTCCCGCACGGCCGGGGGGATGCTTCCCTCTGCCGGCACCGGCGCCGCTCTGCAGCGGGGAGAGGCGGGAGGGAGGGACGAGGAGGAAGGACGGCGGGGGCCCAGCCCGTCAGGCCCTGCAGGTTTTAGAGCCTCGATTTCCACCAAACAAACAAAACTCGTGGGAGTTTCTTCTAAAGGTCAGCGAGGACTGCCTTAACCTTATTCGCCTCCGCTTTGGGGGGTTCTCGGGGGGCATGTGGGCACGTTTTTATCTCCCAGTCTCAGAATCACAGAACTGTTAAGGTTGGAAAAGACCTTTAAGATCATCAAGTCCAACCACCAACCCAACCCCACCATGCCCACTAAACCATGTCCCACAGTGCCACGTCCACACGGTCCTTGAACACCTCCAGTGATGGTGACTCCACCACCTCCCTGGGCAGCCTCTTCCAGTGCTTCACCACTCTCTCAGGAAAGAAATTTTTCCTAATATCCAGCCTGAACCTCCCCTGGCGCAACTTGAGGCCGTTTCCTCTCGTTCTATCGCTTGTTACATGGGAGAAGAGACCAACACCCACCTCACCACAACCCCCTTTCAGGCAGTTGTAGAGAGCGATGAGGTCTCCCCTCAGCCTCCTCTTCTCCAGACTGAACAACCCCAGCTCCCTCAGCCGCTCCTTATTGGCTTGTAAATCTTCAGTGAAATTGCCTGATCACATCTTCCAGCTACGGGATATCACTGGACACCCCCAAACCGCCCTGAAGGCCTCTGGAGCAAGTCGCCTTGATGGAACAGCTCAGCCATGCAGGGACCAGCTCTCGTTGGGGGCTCGTGCAGCTCCTGGCTCCGGCAGGAGAAGCTGTTGCAGCTGATTTGGTGTACCCATCACTCTCCTGCGGCTGGATCCCAGTATATCCCAGTAGGACTGGCTGCTGGGGATCTACAGACACCAGGAGATCTTGTCCCTGTTTCAAAGACAGGAAAGTACGGTGTGGTGAGAAGGTCCTTGCGGTGCAGGCAGCAGTAACGGCCCGTTTATACAGGATTCACTCTCGGGAGGCACTGGGCTAGGAATGAAGTAGTTAAAGCAGCGCAACATGCAAGCAGATAATATTGTGTTGTGTAACAGACAGATAACACGTTATTCCGAGCATCTGTGCTCCAGCTTGCGTGAAAAGCTCCAGACCCGCATTTCGACCCATGTCAGCATTTACGGTCCAGCCTCCCAGTTGCTGTCACTTGCACAGTAAATTACGGGCTTCACGTTAATCTGCCCAAACACAGAAAATCTAGATCGGTTTAAATGCATCTACCAGACATCAAATACCAGACGCAGCTTTAAAATCCATTCGGTTAAATCAGAGCAGGGTTTTGTATTTTAAGGCAAACATAAAGCCCAGCTCCCGAGGGAGTGCAGCCCACGGGAGGGGAGATAAAGCCACCCTGGGACGGGCGGGGAGGGGGGGGACACCATTGTTTGCTACAAAGAGCAGGAAACGAGCCTCAAAGAGTACATGAAAGAGACCTTAAAACAAATGCAGATCAGCAAGGGGGGACTCTCGGCTCATCTCCCAGCTGCTCTGCCCGGGGCAGCCTGCAGAAGCTGCTGCTGTAGCCAGTGGAGAGGGGGGCTCGGAGCGGGGAGAGCCGGGGCCCCCTCGGGTGCCGGGACCTCCCGGGTGGGTCCCGGTGAAGCCAGAAGAGCCTGGGTTCAGCCTGCAAAGGAGGGACCCGGTTACGGTTGGACTCGGTCGTCTGAAAGGTCTTTTCCAGTCTGAATGATTCGATGATTAGACTGGATATTAGGAAAAATTTCTTCACCAAAAGGGTTGTCGGACACTGGAACAGGCTGCCCAGGGAGGTGGTGGAGTCCCCATCCCTGGAGGTATTTATAAGATGTGTGGATGAGGCGCTTGGGAACATGATGTAGTGATGGACTTGGCAGGGTTAGGTCAACGGTTGGACTTGATGATCTTAAAGGTCTTTTCCAACCTGAATGATTCGATGATTAGACTGGATATTAGGAAAAATTTCTTCACCAAAAGGGTTGTCGGACACTGGAACAGGTGGCCCAGGGAGGTGGTGGAGTCCCCATCCCTGGAGGTATTTATAAGACATGTGGATGAAGCGCTTGGGAACATGGTTTAGTGGTGGATTTAGCAGGGTTAGGTCAACGGTTGGACTTGATGATCTTAAAGGTCTTTTCCAACCTGAATGATTCGATGATCAGATTGGATATTAGGCAAAATTTCTTCACTGAAAGGGCTGTCAGACATTGGAACAGGCTGCCCAGGGAGGTGGTGGAGTCCCCATCCCTGGAGGTATTTATAAGATGTGTGGATGAGGCGCTTGGGGACATGGTTTAGTGGTGGACTTGGCAGGGTTAGGTCAATGGTTGGACTTGATGATCTTAAAGGTCTTTTCCAACCTGAATGATTCGATGATTAGACTGGATATTAGGAAAAATTTCTTCACTGAAAGGGTTGTCGGACACTGGAACAGGCTGCCCAGGGAGGTGGTGGAGTCCCCATCCCTGGAGGTATTTAAGTCGTGTGGATGAGGCGCTTGGGGACATGGTTTACTGGTGGACTTAGCAGTGCTAGGTTAACGGTTGGACTCAATGATCTTAAAGGCCTTTTCCAACCTAAACGATTCCATGATTCTACGACCCACTTGCTGCTTCACCCGTGGGGATGCGATTAACCCGGGCAGGGCAGTAAGAGGATGCTCTGGGCCTTGCAGCCAGACCCGTCCCGGCTGTGGGCTGCTCTCCCTGCTCCTTCAGTGCCCCACCACACGGCAAGTCCTCCACAGCATCTGCCCACCTCCACGCAGCCTCAGCGCTGGGCGTTTCGGGGGGCGATCCGTAGGGGCGCGCCAAGGAGAGGGGTGACTGCTGTGGTGCCCAGCGGGCTGCTCGCCCCACGGCAGAGCACCGGGAGCTCCCTGGCACGCGGCTGGGCTGGAGAAACCGAGCTGCAGTCAGGGAGGGAGCGGGGGGGGATCACAGAGATGCAAAAAATGCGTCAGCGTTAAATGCAGTTTTTCCTTCATGGAGATGTCCCATATCTGCTCTTTAAAAACCCCTCTGGGTTTGGCACCTTTGGAGTTGGGGTTGTTTAGCCTGGAGAAGAGGAGGCTGAGGGGAGACCTTATCGCTCTCTACAACTGCCTGAAAGGGGGTTGTGGTGAGGTGGGTGTTGGTCTCTTCTCCCAAGTGACAAGTGACAGGACAAGAGGAAATGGCCTCAAGTTGCGCCAGGGGAGGTTCAGGCTGGATATTAGGAAAAATGTCTTTACTGAGAGAGTAGTGAAACATTGGAATAGGCTGCCCAGGGAGGTGGTAGAGTCACCCTCCCTGGAGGTATTCAAGGAGCGTGTGGATGTGGCATTGTGGGATGTAGCTTGATGGGCATGGAGCTGTGTGGTGTTGGGTGGGTTGGTTTTTGGTGTGTTGTGGTTTGTTGTTGTTGTGTGGTGTGGTTGGGGTTTTTTTTGTTTTGTTTTGGTTTTTTTTTTTTTTTTTGGTTGGACTTGATGATCATACAGGTCTTTTCCAACCTTAGTGATTCTGTGATTCTGTGATTCTGTGAGCTTAAAACCCTCTGCTGAACATCGCCGCTTCATTTTGCTACTCCTAATAAAATAAGGTTCATGTTAGAGCCAAATGGCAAAAATTAACTGCAATGTACCAGAAAGCCATTTCCTCCCATACAAGGCAAGCCAGTGGCCTGCTGCCAAAGGGGACAATGAGGGACTATGAGGCCGGTCCTGCGAGCCCTCGTGTTCCTGTTTACTTGGAGGCCTGGTAGTTGATCAGAGAGATTTCTCTGGGTATTTTTTAAGATCATTTTTAATGAAGTCATCGGCAGCAGTGCCCACACCCTGCAGGAATCCTCCTCCTGCGCAGGGTCCCTAGGAACGGCGGCACCGTGTTGCGGTGGGGGAACCTTCCCGAGCCCCGTGCGGCGAGTCCCACCGGCTCTGTTGCACCCTTCAAGCGCAGCTGAGCCCGACAGCACCTGCAGCCGTGAACCTCACGGGCTGCGGCCGCCGCGCTAACCCTCGCCGCGCTCGCCTCATGATGGCAGGATTCCCAGCTCAACGTGTTCGCACCCGGAGCGCAGCCCTGGCCAGGGCGAGCCGCCGGCCTCTGTGGGCTGCCCATCAGATGAGAGACGGGAAAAACATCATCATAACCCCCACAGTAACGAGGGAGTTCCCGCTGTTATCTCGTCCTTCCTTTAGCAGAAAGCCCGGCCAACACCCCGGCTTTATCAGCCTCCCCGGCTGCGGCACCTCCGGCAGGCGTAGCCTCAGCAGCGGCTGAAAGAGGAGGCCCGGCATGGGGATGGGAAGGTGGTGCTGGGGATGGGAAGGTGGTGCCTGGGGATGGGAATGTGGTGCCTGGGGATGGGAATGTGGAGCTGGGGATGGGAACGTGGTACCTGGGGATGGGAATGTGGTGCTGGGGATAGGAAGGTGGTGTCTGGGGATGGGATTGTGGTGCCTGGGGATGGGAACGTGGTGCCTGGGGATGGGAACGCGGTCCTTGGCGATGGGAACGTGGTCCTGGTGATGGGAATGTGGTACCTGGGGATGGGAATGTGGTGCTGGGGATGGGAACGTGGTGCCTGGGGATGGCAACGTGGTCCTTGGCGATGGGAACGTGGTCCTGGTGATGGGAACGTGGTACCTGGGGATGGGAATGTGGTGCTGGGGATGGGAACGTGGTACCTGGGGATGGGAATGTGGTGCTGGGGATGGGAAGGTGGTGCTGGGGATGGGAACGTGGTGCCTGGGGATGGGAATGTGGTGCTGGGGATGGGAACGTGGTACCTGGGGATGGGAATGTGGTGCTGGGGATGGGAAGGTGGTGCTGGGGATGGGAACGTGGTGCCTGGGGATGGGAATGTGGTGCTGGGGATGGGAACGTGGTACCTGGGGATGGGAATGTGGTGCTGGGGATGGGAAGGTGGTGCTGGGGATGGGAACGTGGTGCCTGGGGATGGGAATGTGGTGCTGGGGATGGGAACGTGGTACCTGGGGATGGGAATGTGGTGCTGGGGATGGGAACGTGGTGCTGGGGATGGGAACGTGGTGCCTGGGGATGGGAATGTGGTACCTGGGGATGGGAACGTGGTGCCTGGGGATGGGATTGTGGTGCTTGGCGATGGGAACGTGGTGCCTGGGGATGGCAACGTGGTCCTTGGCGATGGGAACGTGGTCCTGGTGATGGGAACGTGGTACCTGGGGATGGGAATGTGGTGCTGGGGATGGGAAGGTGGTGCTGGGGATGGGAACGTGGTGCCTGGGGATGGGATTGTGGTACCTGGGGATGGGAACGTGGTGCCTGGGGATGGGAACGTGGTCCTTGGCGATGGGAACGTGGTCCTGGGGATGGGAATGTGGTCCCTGGGGATGGGATTGTGGTGCTTGGGGGTGGGAAGGTGGTACTGGGGATGGGAATGTGGTGCCTGGGGATGGGAAGGTGGTGCTGGGGATGAGAACGTGGTACGTGGGGATGGGATTGTGGTACCTGGGGACGGGAAGGTGGTGCTGGGGATGGGAATGTGGTACGTGGGGATGGGATTGTGGTACCTGGGGATGGGAACGTGGTGCTGGGGATGGGAACGTGGTACCTGGGGATGGGAATGTGGTGCTGGGGATGGGAAGGTGGTGCTGGGGATGGGAACGTGGTGCCTGGGGATGGGAATGTGGTGCTGGGGATGGGAACGTGGTACCTGGGGATGGGAATGTGGTGCTGGGGATGGGAAGGTGGTGCTGGGGATGGGAACGTGGTGCCTGGGGATGGGAATGTGGTACCTGGGGATGGGAACGTGGTGCCTGGGGATGGGAACGTGGTGCCTGGGGATGGGATTGTGGTACCTGGGGATGGGAACGTGGTGCCTGGGGATGGGAATGTGGTCCTTGGCAATGGGAACGTGGTCCTGGGGATGGGAATGTGGTCCCTGGGGATGGGATTGTGGTGCTTGGGGGTGGGAAGGTGGTACTGGGGATGGGAATGTGGTGCCTGGGGATGGGAAGGTGGTGCTGGGGATGAGAACGTGGTACGTGGGGATGGGATTGTGGTACCTGGGGATGGGAACGTGGCACCGGGGCCGGGGGCTGCGCGCGCGGGCCCCCCCAGAGCGCGGCCTGACGCGGCTCAGCGCTGCCGAGCGCCGCGGGGCGGGGCGGGGCCGGCAGGGGGCGCTGCCGTGCGGGGGGCGCGGCGCGGCGCGGCGCGCGGCCGGCAGGGGTCGCGGCGCGCGCCGCCTTTGTTGCCGTTGGCGCCTTCCTCTGCCGAGGCGGCGGCGGCGCGCGCGGGCTCGGGCGGGAGGCGGCGGGCGCGGGGCGGGGCGGGGCGGCGGGCGCGGAGCGGAGCGGCGCGGGGAGCTTGGGGCGGCGCGGCGGGCTCGGCTCGGGGCGGCGGGAGGATGGAGATGAAGAAGCGGTTGACGCTGGAGCTGCGCAACAAGAAGCCGGGCGAGGTACCGCGGCCCTGGGGCGCGTGGCGGGGGCGGGGGGACCGGGCGGGCACGTGCTGGGGGGGGTGGGGAGGGGGGGACGACGGCCCGCGGGGGTCCCGCACGGCGAGGAGGGGTGCGGAGGGGGGGTGGCGGTTGGGGGGGTGCGGAGCGCGGCGGCGGAGAGCCCTTCCGCCCCCCCCCGCCCCCGCGGCATGGCGGCGCGCACGTGCGTGGCGGGCCCCGGCCCGGCCCGGGGCGGCGGCCGGTCCCGACCCGGCCCCGTCCCGCAGCGGGGGGGGGGGCGCTGGGCGGCGGCGGGGGGGCGGCCGGGCCGGGCCGGCTCCTGCCGCGCCGCGGCGGCCGAGCAAGGCCGGTGCGGCCCCGCGCAGCCATGGCGGCTCGGCCATGTTAGCGGCCGCCCGGGCCTGCCCCGGCCCGCCCCGCCGGGGCCCGGGTTTCCCGCGGGGCGCGCTCGGGCCGGGGGCGACGGGCCGGGCCCGGGTCTCCCCCCCCTCCCCGCGCCCCGGGGGCCGCGCTGTTAGAGCCGCCTCAGCGCCGGGCGGGCGCCGGCTGTCCCGGCGGGCAGCGGCGGTGCGAGGCCCGAGCGGGGCCTCCCCCGCAGGCCCGGGGGGGAGCTGGGTGCCGGGGCGCGGGCACGAAGAGCCGAGCTGCGCTTCCCCCTCGCCTGGGGAAGGGGCTGAGGTGGCAGCCGAGCCGCCCTCGCCCCCCGGGCCCCGCCGCTGCCCGCCCCGCTGCCGCCTCCCCTCAGCTTGCCGCCTCCCGGCGAGAACGTCCCGCCCGGCGGGGGAAGCGGAGCCGCCCGCTCCCCTCAGCTGGCAGCCATGGGGCCAGGCCCGGGGCCTCGCAGCCTCCCGAAGCGTTTCGCTTCGTCCTTCAGGCCTGCGCTCCCGGAGCCGGCTGGGTTTCGGGAAGGCGGCCGCCCCTTATCTGGGCCGGGCCGGCAGCCCCGCTCGCCGCCTTGCAGTGAGATAGCTGTTGGCTGTCACTCGGCTTGGGGACAGTCTGCCGTGTCGTGGCAGCTCTAAAATCAAGCATGAGGAAAACGGGCTGTAAGTGGAGCTTTTGGTAGAGATTAAAGATGCTTTGTGGTTGGCAAAGGGGTTTGCAGGACGAGAACAATTTGAGGAGTAGAAGCGTCCCTCTGAGGCTGCGAGCTGCGGGTCTCCTCTAATTTGACACCAGGAATTTGAGCGACTGGCAGGCCGCGGAGGCGAGCAGGGTCAGAGCGTGCGTGCCCTGGCACCAAAGCCAGCGTGAGCCAGCGTTGCTGCTGGGAGAAGCCGTCCTGGCTCCTTCGGCCTGCTGCAGCGCTTGCTCTGCGATCCAGGGCCCGGGTCCGGTCTGGGTTAAAGCTGGTCTCGGCCAGGTTAGTTCATAACCCGATAACATTCAGGCTCACCTCTGCGCCCGCACCAACAAAGCGACAGCGGCGGAGGGCTGGATTTGGCCACCTTTACAGCCACCGTGGTAACAGAGTCTCGGTTTAGTTGGAGGCTTGTCTGGGGTGTTGGGAGCAAAACAAGCTCTGCTACAAAACTCCTGGCTGAGCCTGTTTGCTGCTCAACTCGGAGCCCTGACCAGCGATGCCACTTCTGGAGTTTTTATGCATTAATTCGTTCGGAGTTTGTACCACGAAAATGGCATGGCAGCCCTGAAACTCTGCTGCCTGTAAGGCAAAGTGATTTTAAAATGACTCTCTAACTCAGGCGGCTGATCTGAGCAATAGAGGTAAAATGGGAGCGCTGTGAAGGAGGAATTTGGAGAGCATCACGAGCCATCTGGCCAAGGCTGATTTTTGCATCTTGCTGTGAAGAATGTGTGGGGTAAAAGCAAGTTTTGGAAGTGGCCTGTGAGAGCTGGGGCTTGAGCACTCACCTGTGCTTTGGGGGAGAGGGGGATGCCAGCTATGTTTACCCTCCGGCTGTTTAAGGGGGGAGCAGTTCTGTGCTGGTGCTTCATGCTCCTGATGCCACAGGGGGGTTGATTTCTATGCTGAATTATCGGGTAGCGATGGCTCCTGTGCGTGTAGTCTGTGCTGGGCAAAATATTAGATGCCATCAGTGGTCCTGCACTACAAGCCTGAGGCTGAGCTCGTCTGCTTAGAGAGCTGCCTAGGCAGATGTGTGACCTCTGCGTGGAGACTGTCACAGGGAAACGAATCCTCTGGAGGCAGGATTTCTAGCACCCCAGTGACGTGGGGGAGAAAGTTGAAGGGGACAAAACCAGATGACCTTGTTTGGCCTTTTGTTAGTGAAGCCTGAAGTGTGACTCTGAAAGCTTTTTGATGCCTTGTGCATGAAATGTTTTGATGCAACCTCATGGTTCAACCCCTCAATGCTTTTTAGTGGAGAAGGTGGACCTCGGTTGGAGCCACAGGGTGTGGGGTGGTGCAGCGGTCGCATGTTGCATGGCTCGTGCTTGAAGGGTGAAGTCCTAACCAGCGTGAGGGAGTCTCACCTTGCGCTCTCGCAAAAGTTATTTGTCTCTTAAGATCTTGCGTGTCCCTTAATGTGAGTAAGGAGGACCTTCAGCCACACCTGCTTTGAAGTGTCGGTCACTCTGCCTGATGTTAGCGTGGCAGACTTGAGGTGAGACTTAGCCGGGTGTGATGACAGCTGCTGGGTGTCTCTGTTGGCAGGTGAAGGAGCTGGTTCTTGATAACTGCCGTTCGGACGATGGGAAGATCGTTGGTCTCTCTTCAGATTTCGAGAACCTGGAGTTCCTCAGCATGATCAACATCAACTTGCTGTCTGTCTCCAATCTCCCCAAACTTAATAAACTCCGGAAGGTGAGTCAGACCTGTGGTCCCATCTCCAGCAGTCCTTGCTCTGAGGCTTTTGCTGCCCTATCCCTGGTGACAGTTGCTTTTCCTGCATTTGCCAGAAAAAGGCCATTTGATTCTGCTTTTTCCTCTGCAGCCTACAACCTGAGCAAGCGAGAGAGGTGGTTTTTTAGTATGCAACAAAATGCTTTTGAGCTCATATGTTTAGCATCCTTTCTCTCTCGCTTTTGCTGTTGTGCTACTGTCAGAAGCTTCAGTAACATCGTAAATATTTTGGGTTTTAGAGCATGTACCCCCGTGTCCTGCAGTATGGAGGTGGCAGGGAGTGCTGTGTTACCGCGAGGAAGGGGTTTCAAGTGAAAACTTGAACTGCTGCTCTATGGCGTGGTCTAACGAACAGGGCCTGGAACTTGGGTGCCCACTGTAGTCTGGTTTTCAGGGCAATTTTATTCCCCATGTTGCAAGCCAAGACACTTTGTGACCATGTGATCTTCCCTCCTGGCAGCTGGAGCTGAGTGATAACAGGATTTCTGGTGGCCTTGAAGTTCTAGCAGAAAGAACTCCTAACCTGACACACTTGAATCTAAGTGGCAACAAGATCAAAGACATCAATACCCTGGAGCCCTTGGTGAGTGGAAGGCTGTGCTGGAATCTAAGGGATGACGTTGTTTCCTTTGGGGAGCGTGTCTGTGCAGCAGAAGTCCAACGTCTTGGTAACTGTTCCAACAGCACTTCGTGGTTCTGATGGGAACAGATGAGTGGGTCCAATTTGAGGCTGGGCTAATAGTTAATGGCTCCTCTGTCTGGAAAACCAGCAGCCAGTTGCTAAAAGAAGCATGAAATTGGGCTGGATGAGTAAAACTGTGGATGCAGTGCTCAGTGTCCATCTGAGAAAGGACCGTTAATGGGTCGGATGCAGTTTGAGGTAGGTGGCACCTGGGGTGTCATGGAGATGAGTTGCTTGGACACCAGTGAGGGTGTCCATTGCATCAGTCCAAAGGCGCTGTTGTGCTGGGCTGGGACCGTCTCGCCCTGGGTGCTGTCACAGCATGCATTGCAGCGGGTTCCCGTTGCATCTGAACTGCCCCAAAGAAGGCTTTTGCCTTGGGATCCCGACTCTGTGGCTGGAAGGTCTGATCTGGGGCACTTGCCTCGTTAGCTGTTGCCTTTGGTCCCTCCATCCCCTCCAGAAAGAGCTTGAAACTGTTTTACCGCTCCTTCGCTTGACCTGGTGCACGGTGCGGTGGCCTGAGCGGGAGAGCTGCTGTGGCTGTGCTGAAAGGCACACAGGCGCAGTCTGCAGGCACTGTGCTTTGGCCTCCCCGTGTTGTGCTCTCGGGTGTTTTGCCCGATGTTTTGGGCAGGATGAGTCCAGCTCAGTGATTCCTTCAGCTGGGGGAGCTGGGCTTTCTGTGCTTGTTATCCGCCCCAGTCAGAAGGGAGTAAGGTTTGCAAATGGTTTCACAGGGAGCTGGCTCCAAGGAGGGGAAACTAGGACAGAGGAGCTGAAAAGAAATCTTCTTTGCCTACTGTTAGCAAGAGCAATAACTTCTCTTCATCTGAGGAGCACGTGGTGCAAATAATGCATGCAGAGACGCTTCTGTACTAGATCTGTGTAGCAAACCAGCTGTCCTCTGATGGCTGCCTGATCTTCAAACACTGTCAACTTGTAAATAATCTTATGAATTAATCTTTGCAGAAAAAGCTGCCAAACCTCCATAGTCTGGACCTCTTCAACTGTGAGGTGACAATGCTCATCAACTACCGGGAGAGCGTGTTCACCCTTCTGCCCCAGCTCACCTACCTAGACGGATTTGATGCTGATGACCAGGAAGCCCCTGACTCAGACCCTGAAGCAGATGGGGATGGACTGGAAGATGAGTACGAGAATGGGGAAGGTGAAGATTTTCTCTTCTTGGTTTTCTTGCTGGGGACCAACCCCTGTTCCCCTTCCGCATGGTCATGTTGCTAAATAAATGGTGATATAGCTTGCTGCTAAAGGAGGGGCTGTCTGGGTAATCCCACTCCCTCCTTTGGCAGGCTGCATAAGAAATGAGACTTGCTGCAAGCTGACGGGGCTTGTTGCTGGCACTCCCTGTGCATGCTGCTTCTATGATTTCCTGCCCATCGCTCGCGTAGCACTGGGGTTGGAGGTGCGAGCACATTGTCTGGGAGTAGCGAGTATTTGGGAACCGTAACACTTAACCTCCCTCTCCTTTTGGTAGAAGGTGAGGAAGAGGATGATGATGATGAGGAAGATGATTTGGATGAAGAAGTCATTGATGATGAAGAAGATGAAGATGATGATCTGGAAGGTGAAGAGGAGGAGGACGGAGTAGATGATGAGGTGAGGCTTTCTGTCATCAGTATAAATCTGCAGCTCTGCATTGCTATGTTTGGTGGTGCGTTTGTCCCTTAATCTGGTGACCCATCTGACCAGATGTCACAGATGCCTCTTTGTGGGCAGACCTGAGGAGTGCCGCCATGCGCTCTGGCTTGTCCCGTGCACCTTTTGACTCGTGGTCCACAGAGTTTGCCAGTTCAGACTTGTTTATTGCTCGGCCTGGTACTCTCCATGGCTTCAAGTGATAAAGCCGTACAGCCCCCCTCGTAGGGATGCAAGAAGCTATTTAGGAACCAATAGCTCCTCCCTGCTCAACTTGTACCTGCCACCCCGAGGCTAGAGTAGGGCAGGAGCACAGGTGAAGGAAGATGTTACTGTGGAATTGCACCTTGCTCATGGGATTGTGGTTCTTGCAACAAAGTGTCTTGTTTTGACTCCAGGAGGAAGATGAGGAAGAAGATGGTGAGGATGATGAAGAAGATGAAGCTGATGATGGTGAGTTGAATCCTAACAAACTAAGTGCTTGCAGAGCTGCCTCAGTCTCGCACATCTGCTGTTTTTGTAGAGCTTCCCAAGTGCAGCGTTGTTGTAGTGCTTCCTAACAGTGCAGCGCTGTTGTTGCCTGCAGCTTTTCCCTGATACAAAGTGCAGCGTTTCTGCTTACGGGCACCGATGAAGCTGTTGCTTGTGCCTAAGCTGACTATTGAATAGTGGTTATAACCACAGGGTCACACAGGGGTGATGGGGAAACGGCTTTCAGTACCTCCTAACACCAGCCAAGCTGGGTAAGTCTGCCAAATATTAAAGAGGCAAATTGCCTAGAAAACTGTTTGTAAGTAGCTTGAACTGATAGTCCGTGCAGCAGCAGGGCTTCTGTCACAGAAGCTCGTGTCAGCAGCGTGTGTGAGGAAAAGCTGTTGGAGACACGTTCCTCTCTCCTCTCAGCTGTAGAGAGAAGGGTAGACCCGAGCTTCTTGAGTTGAGTCCAGACTCCTCTGGTTATAACAAACTATAAACACCTGAATGAACGTTGACAGAATATAGTGGCTGGCGTGACTTCAAATGATCTTGTATGAGCTTGGTCAGAAGTGACTGGATTCTGCAGATGCTACGTTTTCAGGGGTGCGCAACAAAAAAAGCCCATTTTCAAGCAGCTGTTGAAATGTGGGATGCTTGGAGGGCGTAGAAGCTAGTTAATGTCTCGTGCTAGTCCAGGCTTTTCTGGGTGCCATGAGAGACTGGGCAGGGTGGATCTCCGCTCCGTAATGGTGCCAGTCTAGTCTGTGCTTGTTCACCAGCAAGCTGTGGCTGACGCGGCTTGAAGCCACAGGTCAAATGCTGTTCCGCAAGACTGAACAGAGCTTCACGCTTCGCCTCTTTTTGCAGACCTTCCGCGAGGGGAAAAGAGAAAACGAAATCTAGAGGATGAAGGAGAGGAAGATCCAGAAGACGAAGAGGACGATGAGGATGACTGATCCGAACGAGCCTATCAGTTTTACAGACTATGACTGTGCTTGTCTTAACCTCCCCGTTGTGTCTATGTGAGACTGTAAATCCCTGTCTCCCACTCCTCCCCCCTTTGTATGGCTGCAGCGTCCACAATATATTTTTTTAAGATGTAGAATACTGTAGGCATTCAGGGGAATCTTCCATACAAGGCTCACTTTCTCACAAGTATCTCATGACCAAAGGCTTTCTCCGTTCTGTGGTTTGTGCAGCAGTTTGCAAAAAAAAAAAAAAAAAAAAAAAAAAGAAAAAAAAAAAGAAAGAAAAAAAAAGAAAAAAATTTCCTCCTAGGGTATCTTTCGTGTCTGAAATCAGCCTTGCCACACTGGACCCAGAGCTCCAGCTCGCCACCCTGCCTGACAGCAAAGAAGGCATGCTTGCTATCCGCGTGCCCTCAGACCAGCTTTCTGAAGACGCTTGAGCCATCTTGAGCAGTGGGTGCAAATCTGGTTCATCTAAATGGACTCAAAGCAAATGATCACTGAGATCTCTCTGATCAGAAATAATGGTGATGTGATCTCTGGAGATGCTTGAAGATACTTTAGTGCTGGGGATGTGGGGTGCCTGGGGTCTTGGGGAAGGGGGGTTGGCTGCGTGCAAGACCTGGTACCTCTGACGATGCACCTTGCAGTAGCCCTGCACTTGCTTTCCTATTTTTTTATAAACTGGAATATTTTTCCCGGTGGCCACCTAGTAACTTTGACACGGACGTCCAAGTAAGTCTGATTTTTGCGGCTGTGAGCGTCTTTGCTCTGATGAGGCTTCTCATCACCCCGTAGCAGCCTCTGCCTCTAGGAAGAGATAGGAAATAGCAGGTTAAGGGATACTGCACTTCTGTCAAACTCCATTTCGCACTGTACAGAACACGTTCAACCAGTATCACTGTGATGCACCTAACTCGGCGTTCCCCGGGAGACCGTGTTAGCCTATATATTCTCAGGGTCCTTCTGCTAGCCAGTACCAGCTTTGGACAGTCGCCTCAGCACTAGCCTGCTGTACGTATCCTCCTCCTCTTTCCTTTTCAGCATGAAGAGAAGTGCATTGATCACAAATCCAGCTCTTTCCCACTCGTGTTTATGCTCGGTGGGAGCGCGGGCAGTGCTGTGGAGCACGTGTCCCCCCGCCCTGCGGTGGCTGGAAGGAGGAAGGGGGGATTCAGCCAGGTGTAGCTCTCTGCCAGAGGGTTTCTGACCCCTTGCCCACCCTTCCTCTGCCTGGAGGTGTTCAGCCAGCACATCCGTTAGCTTCTGGGGAGAACTGGCCCTGTGGCATCCAAGGGATGGTAACTGCTCAGCGCTGGGTGCCGGAGAGCCGTGCTGGGGCGGGAGTAACTGCCATTCCTCCTGCTGTTGAGGCTCCCCACGGGTGCAGACGCACTGGCACTTTGTGGCGTTCCCGCTGGTTGCTGGTTGTTCTGGGCAATCCGTCGGCACCCGGCGCTGGGAGGCGAGACTCGCAGCGGTTCCTTCAGAGGAGTGGTGTGTGTTGCAGCACATCCGAGTTTCTGTTGCTTTGTTCTGTTCTTGCTGTTGTCTCTTGCATTGTACAGTCGCTGTAACCATTTGGAGAAGAACTAGTCCTGTAAAATGCAAACTGAGTAACTTATAAATGTTAAAGGAATTTTTAAAAGAAATTTCAGAGCAGCAGTTACTTCTAATTTTTCCCTGCATTTTTAGCAGATTGTATGGATTTTATATTAGCCTAGTAACTGTCAGGTTTTGATTGGTCAGACTAGTCCCAGAAATAAGGATCTCCAGCCCTTTTGTATCTTTTGTTACAAAATTTGGATAAAACTTTTAATAAAGACTTCAGTTTTTAAAAATCCATTGCACTGAACGTTGTCTTCGCTGCCTCTGCTCTAGGAACATCCGAGCTGCAGCCAGCCTGCAGGAGCACTGGGTGGAAGTTTTGGGGCAGTTTTTCTTGAGTCTCTCCTGGGAGCGGTGACTGTCCTGTGCCCCCAGCATGGCCTGGTTTTTGTTCTGAGCCCCAGCTGGGTGGATGCTCGGTAAGTGCAGCTCGGCTGGTGGGGCTGATTTAGGAATGCCAGGGCTGCTTGTGGGGTGGGGATGGGGACGGAGCGGGGGCTTGGGTGCGGGGTGGAGTGGCACAGACCATCCTGAGTCCTGGCACGAATGCGTCTGCAGGACCTGCACGGGATGGTGGTGTGCCACGCTGTCTGCCTTCGGAGGTGGCCGCAGCCGGGCTCACAGGGTCAGGGAGAGGATGGGGAAGGGTCCCGCTGCTGGGTTTTAGGGTGGGCACCTGCGTTCTGCCCTGGAGAAGGAAACTGGGTGTTTGGGTACGAACGGAAGACAGGGAGGGGGAACCCCACTGCAGGCTCGGCTGGGGGGGGTCAGGGCAGGTGCCTGTGCCTGCTGGGGCTGGAGGGGTCTAAGCTGTGCCTGATGCCACGGTGCTTCCCCCTTGCTGGGGGCTGGAGGGGGTCCCTCGCCCTCCTGGGGCTGCATGGTCCTGCTCTGGCTCTGTAACGAGTTGCTGCTCCATCAGGTCTCAGCAGCCAGGGGCTTCACCTCAGGCTTCTCGCTTCAGCGCGTCTGTCGTCCTGTCTGAGGTGTGGGGGGGTCCGTGCTGGAAGGTGGGGGGCAGCCCCAGGCCCTGTGTGGACCAGAGCGGGGAGGCAGAGCACTGCTGTGGCCGCTCCCAGCCCTGCTCCCTGCCGCCTGCTCGGGGGGGCTGCTGCACCCCAGTGCTGCCCATACAGCACCCTGCTGCTTGCCCTGCCATCCCCCCTTTCGAATACAGCCTCCCCGCAGACACGTGGCTGCGAGGCCTCCCCGCTGCAGAAGGGAGCCTTCCCGCTCGCTCCCGTGCATGGAGGCAGCAGCACTGGAGCTGCAGCTTGGTCTGTCCGGCCCAGTCTGTCCATCCAGCCGGCTCTCTGCTTCCCCCGGCTTCTCTTCATCCTCGTCTGGGGCCGGTGCTGCCTCTGGCCGCTGACCCCCACCCAGGACGCAGTCCCCACCGGTGGGCTGGGGAGGGCACGGTGGCGAGGCTGCCCAACACATGGCTGCAGGCAGGAGCGAAGCGTGGCGGTCTGCGACGCTGCTCACCCGTGTGCGGGGATTGCAGCCGGAGGAAGGCACGTCCACCCCGGCCAGGCTGCCGGCAGCCTGAGCCCCTGTCACGGGGCAGAGCTGCAGGCGCTGGGGGGGTCTGTGCTGTGCCCCCCCCTGCTTGGCGTACCCACAGGGATGGACTGTGTGATTGCTGCCGGCAACGGGCAGGGGAGGCAGGAGGGTGAAGCCCCCCCTGCCCCACCCCAGGACCTGTGTTCTGGGGTGACTGTGTCTGGGAAAGGGGCAGCTCCACAGGCGGGCGCCAGGGCTGAGCTGGGGCCGGGGGGCAAAATTCCCCTGGAGTTATGTGCCCCCTCCCGGGGCTGGCGGCAGCACCCGATCCCGGGGTGCGGAGCAGTGGGGTGCCAGCGCCCCGTCTCTTGCTCTGGCGGTGGCTGGGGCCCGGCCAGTGAGGTGGCGTGGCTACTACTGGCATGCAGCAGCATGCCTTCGCTCAAACCAGTTTGCAACAAACTTTTCACCTCGCTGGGATGTGGCGAGCACCTGCGCAGGCGACGCGGGACCCGGGGAGCCCTGGGGTGGGAACACACAGCTGCTCAGCTCCCATGGGGGGTGCAGGAGGGGGTGGTGGGGACCAGGACACGGAGGAGCTGTTGGGGTGGAGCAGGGGCTGTTCGCCACTTGCTGCCTGGTGCTGAGTGCCCTCCTGGCACTTCTGCCTGTGGTGGGGTTGGGGCAGGCACCAAGGCTGGCTGGATGCTGGAGAAGGGGGCTGAGGTCCTGCCCTGGTTTGGGTGCCCAGTCTGGGTGCTGGGATGCAGCTGGCAGAGGCTCCAACTCTGCTTCTCAGGAACCCTTCATGGTTTGGGATGTGTTGGGTCGGGGGGGGGGAGCACCCCCTCCCCAAACCTGCCCAGGGCAGGGCCAGTCTGGGAGCAGAGTCAGGCGGGGACCCCGCTGCTGGGAACACAGCCCCTGCATCCCACCCCTGTCTGCCCCCTCCCTTGGGTGGGGGACAGCCGTAGGGGCAGCACCGCTTCCTCATCGCCCCCAGCCGCCGCGGGGACTGACAGAGGCTCTCCCGGCTGCTGCTCCTGTACAATTCCCATTTATTATTTTGAGACCTCATTCCAGAGAAGTCCCACTAACTCCTGAGCAACCTACCGGGCTTCCCCCAGAGCCCCTGGAGCTGAAGCAACGAAACCTTTAGGGGAGGGAGATGCAGGGTTCTGGGTGCTTAGAGTTTCCGAAAATAAAAGGGAGGGTAGAAATTCAAGAGAAAAAAAAAAACATCCGCCTCCTGCCACCCCGTGCTGGGGCTGGGGGATGCTCCCGGTACCCAGGAAGGGGTCCCTGTCCCAGCACCGTGGCATGGGGCTGTGCGGTGCCCCCCTGCCCGGCTGGGGGAAGGGAGGGATGGGGAGGCGCAGGAGCAGTCCCACGGGAGCCAGGGGCATCAGAGCTGGGAGTACACGGAGTTCTCCATCTCCGGCGTCAGCTTGGCGTGGAAGGAGGCGAGGCCCACCCCGAAATCTGGAGGGAGAGGGAAGACAGCCGTCAGCGCTGTGGCCAAGCCCCTCACACCCCGGCTCCCGTGGGAGGCTGCTGAGGGGCTGGTGCCTGGCGGGGGGGCGCAGGGAGGGCACATGGGCCCCCCCGCGGCATCGCTGCAGGCTGTGGAGCCAGAAGCTGGAGCCCGGTGCCCACCCCAGCAGCCAGTCACCCCCCCCACCCCAAGGCAGAGGGAGCGGGGTACGCGTTGTCCGTGTGGGGCAGGTCGAGCCCGCTCCCCGCAAGTATCCCAGCAGTTGGGGTCCCTCCCGCCGCCCCCCCACCCCGGGCCGTACCCATCTCTGCGTCCAGGCGCCCGGGCGGTGGGGGGTTCTTGCGGTGGTCTTCGATGTGGAGGGTCATCTCCTCCCGCGAGGCGGTGGAGTAGGGGCACTGCATGCAGGTGTAGCGGCCCCGCGTGTGCTCCCACACGATGCGGCTGTTGGAGGAGTGCCCTGCAAGGACGGGCAAGGAGGGAAGCACAGCGCTCGCCCACAGCCCCCCGCCACGGCTGGGGGGGCTGTGCCTGGGAGCCCCCCCCGCCGGTGGGAGCCATGCGAAGCAGCAGCACAGGGTGCTGGGCAGGTGGCCCCAGGTGCCGGCTGCATCATGCCGGGTGCTGTCGGGCTCGGATCGGCCGGTGCTATGGGGGCAGGAGCCTCCCCGGCTCTGAGCCCCGCATGCACAGAGGTCCCCTCCCCATAAGGGGAACCCCAAATCTGGGAGCAGGGAGCGAGGCTGTGCCCCCTGGCCCCAACCTCCCTTTGTCCATCGCCTCTCCGCACCCCATGGAGCAAAGGGCAGCGGTTTCCAGCTTGGCCGCGGGGCCGGGGTGATCGGGGGTGGGTGGGCTCTGAGCCCAAGCAGCTGCTGCAGCTCCTTCTCCTGCTGCTTCTGCCCGCTGGTGCCGCAGGAAACACGCTGGGAAGTTCCCGGGGGGGTGCAGCCAGCGACCCCCCGCCCCGTCTCCGAGCCTACCTGGGCAGCATCCCCTCTCCACACAGCTCCCAAAAACAAGGGAGCCCGCCCTCCCCCTCTGCTCTCCGGGGAGCATCGTGGCACCCCATGGGGCCTCTCCCATCCCCTGCAGCCCCCCCCGCCGCCCCCCGCCCCCCCAGTGACAGAACGGAGCCCCCAACCAGTAGGTGCCAAACTAACCTGGAGTCACTCCTGAGCCAAAGCATGGGAGGAGTGGGCTGACACTCACACCTGCGGAGGGAATCGAGGGGCAAGACAAGCATTAGGTCTTCCCCTCCCTGGGCAGGGGGGGATGTCGGGGGGCAGGCCTGGCCCGGCCCCCCCGCCTCGCACCCCCAGCACGCCGGGGAGCAGCAGGGCCAGGAAAATTTGGAGGCTTGTTTTTTGGTGGTTGCTGGTGCTTTCTCCAATCGAGCATCCCTGTGGGTGGGATGGAGGGGGGGGTGGCGGTGGGATGGAGCTGGGGGGGGGGGCCGGGGCGGCCCCGCGCGGGGCCGGGAGGAGAGGGATCCTCAGCTGGCCAACGGCGGGTCCTCCTCCAGGAGCTGCTGGTCAAGGCGGGAGCAGAAGAAGGTTTGCCCGAACGGCCCCGCGCGCTCACCTTGGCTTTTCTTCCAGACGGCGTTGGAGACGGGGGGGCCGTGGCCCGGCACGTAGGGCCGGAGGCGATGCTGCGCCGGGGGCTGGGGCAAGCTGTAGGACGAAGGGTGGACGTAGGACAGGAACGGCCCCGGCACCGAGGAGGGGGGTGGCCCCGAGAACCGAGTCAAGGACGATGGCCCGAAAAGGCTGGGCTCCAGCAGCGGGAAGGGGTGGGGGGCTGACGAGACCAGCGGCAGTGCCTCCAGCGAGCCGGGCAGCTCGGGCAGGCTGGTGGGGAGCGCGGTGGGGGCCACCGGGGCAGTGTCCGCGCCGGGGAGGATGGCTTCTTTCTCCGGGGGCCGGATAGCGCTCGGGAGCTTGGGCAGCCCCTCAGGTGGCTTGGCCGGGGGCTCCTTCTCCAGGGCAGAGGTAGCAGGCAGGATGGGCTTGTCGGCTTTGGGGGGTGGTGCGGGGCTGCTGGCGCTGTCGGAGCAGACGTGCAGGTGCTTGAAGAGGGAGCGGTGCGTCCGGAAGCGCAGCATGCAGTTCTCACACCTGCGGGGCCGGGGAAGCGGCATCAGCGGCGGCGGTCCCATCTGCATCACTCCCCCCACCCCAGCCCTGGGCTCTGCTGCTGAGATGGGGGGGTCTGCAAAGGTGGGAGCCCATGTGCTCGGGGCTGTTTGGGAGCTGCCGGGTGCCCCCAGATAGAACGCGCAGTGAGGGGTGTCTGCAGAGAGATGGCAGGGTGGCACGGGGTAGGGACGGGGACCAGCGGGACTCACTTGAAGTAGCGGTTTGGCTTGTAGTGCACCTTCATGTGGGCCATGAGGTCCTGCATGCTGGGGAAGGTCTCTGGGCAGCCCAGCGTGGGGCACTGGAAGGTTTTGCCTGAGCAAAGAAATAGGGCAGAGATTCAGCAACACCCCGACTGCGCTGTACCCCCCGGGGCTGGGGGCAGCCCCACCAGTGGGTCTGCAGCACCTCCCACGCTCTCCCCACTCCCATCTGGTGCTGTGCAGCATCTCCCGGAGGTACAGGCACCGCCACCAGTGCTGCCCCAGCTTCAAGCCCCGCTTTGCCACCTCCCAGCCAAAAAAGGGAACCCTGGAGCCATGCAGGGTGTCCTGGCCTTACCCTCAAGGGACTGCGTGGGTCTGTAGTGGACCTTCAGGTGGTCCATCAGCTCCTGCATGCTGGGAAAGGCCAGTTTGCAGCCGTAACTTGAACACTGGTAGTGCTTCCCTGAAAGGAGACAGATCCGTTGGCCTCGTTCCTCCCCGGCCGTTCCTCTCACCTCCCTGGGGCAGGGCTAGGGCTTGCCTCACCTGGCACAGGTCTGCGCTTCAGCGGCCGCAGGTCCTGGGCTGGGGTCCCTCCGCTCCCCGCTGCCGGGCCGCCAGGCAGAGCCGCTTCGCTGCAACCTGCCGGGGAGAGGCTGTTAGGCAGCGGGTGCCAGCCCGCGGGCAGTGCCAAGCCTCAGCCCCTGCCTAAACCACGTCCCTCTTTGCCCTCCTTCCTACCCTTTACGAACAGGGGTGCAGGCAACTGGGGGGTGTCTGGTGGGGTCTGGCTCAGAAGGGGCCGGAGAGGCAGGAGCCCTCCAGGGTGGTTAGAGACAGGAGGCTCTTTGCTCTGGAAAAAGATGCTGGTGTCTTGATCATGCTGGGTGACACCACGTGCACACCCGAGCACACCCATGCACACCCTCAGGGTGCTCCCAGCCACCCCCCTGGGGTGGGATTCAGCCCAAGGGACCTCACAGCAACAGGAGCAAAGGCTTCTCCCCCTCATCCTGCCCCAACTCCTCTCACCAACCCCCCCCCGTGGCACAAGGGACTCACCTGCCCCCTCTCCGGCGTATTTACCCCCCAGGGAGAAGGTGGGCACAGCCTCATCCTTCTCCGTCTTCATGGCCTGGCCAGTGGTGGGCACGGGACGAGGCACGCACCGCCGACAGCGTCTTCTCCCAGCGATGCTACACCGAGTGCAAGGGCAAGAGGTTAAAGCCCGGCACGGAGCGATGTCGACTGCCGCCTCCGCCTCGGTGCCCCGTGGCAGTGGGACCGACCCTCCTGCCCGGGGACCTCCAGGGCCAAGCTGGCAGGAGGTCCCGGCTTCACAGCAGCTTTGCAGCATCTCTGCGGAGGGGGGACACGCTGCAAAGCCAGCGCTTCGCCCCAGGGGCTTTGAGTGTGGCCCCCCCCCCCGCCGTGAGAAGCAGTGGCTGGGCTTTGAAGCCAGAGCCGTCGTTGTCCCTTCCTGCTTCTCCCGCCCCAGGGGTGGTCCACAAACCCCCCCAAAAGGTCCCCCCCAGCTGCCATCCAGCACAGCCTGCCCCACGCGTCACCAGACTCCTGCTTTGGGGTAAGGTCCACAGCATCTATAGTCAAAAATCCCCCCCCCAAACCACAGGACCCCGATCCCCGCAGGGCGCTGCAGTCCCGGCGCTGCCGAAGCAGGGATTGCAGAAGCTGCTCCAGCCTCTCTTGCTCCCGGCCGGGCTGGGGGTCTCGCTGGATGCTCCCCCCACCCACCCCTACCCGCAGTTTCGAAGGGTTTTCCAGCCGAGAGGAGCAGCAGGTCCCATTGCATGACCAGGAGCGTCGGTAGCAGGGCCTGATGCCCAGCTGATGGGCGTGTGGGGATGGTTCCTTCACACGTGATACATCAGATGGTCCCCAAAATGAAATCGGCTTGGCCTCATGGAGCCTCGGTGTGAGGCTTTGACACGCAAAAGCCAAACACTAACTCCCAGCAAAAAACATCCAAAAAGTCCCTCACTTCGGGAGATTTCTCAATAGTGTCTTAACGACAAAGTTAAAAAGAAAACAACAACAACAATAATAATAATGATAATAATGATAACCAGTGCTGGGGCTGCGGAGTGGCTGCAACATGTACATCTGCAGTTGCTTAGAGGGTTAGTGTTTCCCCAAAAGCTCAATGACTCCCAGCACAAATGTCCCTGGGGATCGCCCACATCCGTCCCTCACCAGACCTGCCCGTTACCGTCTGCTCAAGAGGCATTTTCCCAGCTTTTCCGATCCAGCCCTGCTCCCGGCCGGCCACGCACAGCGGGGCTTTAACCTGGCAAAGGCGGGCTCAGCGGCTGTTACTGCAGCAACCGGCGGTGCTGGGATTGCAACCCGGCGAGCAATAAATTGCGAGGGGGGGGGAAAATCCATGTAGGATTATTCCTCCGGCTGCCCCCAGGCTTATGGCTTTGTTTGGGCGTTGCATTGCTTTTTTTTGTTGTTGTTGTTTTCTCAGCTTCGAGGCTTCTGCTGGCGCTGCGGGATACAACCTGCGCCGAGGCCGGGACCGGCTGGAGGGGGGGTCAGCCCCAGAGCGGGGGGTTTGGGGCAGCGCCAGGGGCTGATCGTGTCCCGGGAAGGGAAATTCAGCCCTGGCTGGAGGGGTTGGTTTGCTCGATCTGCACGAAGTGGCACGGCCAGGGCGGGATAAACACCGCGCAGAAAGTTCACGGCAGCTTTGATGGAGCTTTATCAGGAGGGGGACATGCAGCTTTGCTGGGAAAAAATGTCTCAGGGATCTTTTCTTGAGGGAGAAAGCATTAAAAGGGTCGAGGCAGGGCTGCCTCTTCCTGCTCAGCCCCTTGTGCAGCATCCGTGTGGCACCGCCACGTTTCGGTGGCCATCCCTGAAGCCGCGGAGCTTCGGTGCTGCCGGAGCGTTTCCTGGTAGAGCAAGTCCTCAAGGCTGTAGCGAACCGCCCCCAGGTTCCCGCTTCCCCGCTGGAGATGCCGACGCCAGGTCAATCCTCGATGCCACCGCCTGTCCCCAGGGCCCGCCGACGGTCCCCTGGGGACCGATGGTCTCTGATGGCCTCCAGATGAGGCCATAAGGGAGCAGGACGTCCATGCCCACTGCACCAAGAGCTCAGCAGGAGCACAGGCAATTTTTTTCAAGTCCATTTTTCAAGAAACCAGGAAATTCTTTCTCGGCAGCATCGCAGTAGGGCTGTCGGATCCCGGGGCAGAGAGCTCCCAGTGCTCCAGGGTCACACACAGCAACCCCTTTGGAAGTTACAGTTTGTGCTGAAACCTCTCTCCTCTCCCTGTCGGATGCTCTGTCTGATGTCGCTCTCCATTTCCCGGTTGCTGGCGGTACCCCAGAGAGGTGTTTTAAGCTGATTTTTCACCGGAAAAGTTGGGAAAATGCCTCTTGAGTGGATACTAACAGGCAGGTCCGGTGAGAGCAGGCAGACAGATGCGGGCACACCTCGTCGCAGCCAGCATGCCTGCGCATGCCTGTGCCCGGCTTGTGGCCCCGCTAATGTACTGCCGGAGTTCAACATCGGTGCGCTTTCGGTAGCAGACATGACGGCAGCACCGTAGCATCGCCGTATGCTTGGCCCAGGCCCTGGTTTTCAGGGAGCCGGTGGCACCTGTATCATTTTGCTGTCATTTGTCACCTCCCGCAGGATGGTGTCCAACACTTTTCATTCTCCAGGACACTCCATTCTGCAACCCTGAGCACGATGCTCTCACCTGGCTGCCGCTGACCTGCCACCGTCCCCATCCCCATTGACCCCACGCGGCCACCAGAGATGTCACTCCCCCAAGTGCCGGTGCAAACCCTGCACTGGAAACCCCAATCCCGGAGCCACCACAAATTCGGTGTCGCTTTTTGAAGGGTTTTCCTGCTGCAGGTTCAGTCTCCCTGAAAACCTGCTGGCACCAAACTCCCTCGCTGCAGCCCCTGCTGTGAACAGGGACCCTGGAAAAAGCCTTTTGGGGGGCTGACAGTGATGGGGGTGAGCAGGAGGGTTTGCAGCTACCGGTCACCCAGAGCAGCCTTCGGTGCTGCTTCAGTTAATAATTAATACAGCTCATCTCCCTCAAACGAACCAGGGGGTTTATACATGTCGCCAAGCACAGAAGACTCTTACAGACCCACCCTGGGAGAATAAACGGGACAAATAATCCTATTTGAGCATCTCCGCGTGCTCTATGGCCAGAGGTTGCAGAGGCTTCCCGAAACGCAGCTCCTCGGCGTAGGAGATGAGAGACAAAGGCTCCGAACAAGGCGCTCATGTGATCGCTCAGCCGGTGAGCGCCGAGCGACGCGGAGGGAGAAAGCACAGGCTGTGACAGCAGCACGGCTCCTGCCAGCGCAGCGAGCCCCCCACCCACCCCGGCACGCGCCCCGGCCACCAGTCACGGGGTTAAAATGCACGTTGTAAATTAAAATGCATGTTGTAAATTCTCCTGGTGCCTTCAGACATCACAGGCAGCCCTGCAAGAGTTGGGGAGGGGGGGGAAGATGCTGCGGGCATCTCTGCCGCCCGGCAGCCCCTGCCTCACAGCCCCGGGCTTCGCGATGTCCACCGCAGCTTGGGTGCCCTAACCCCAACTTGGGCTGGAGCAAAGCCACTGCCTTGCTGTTTCACCCCTCCACCCCGCTCCGAGGGCAGGCTCCCTGCTTTCCAACCCAGACAATCTGCCCGGAGAGCCCCGTGGAGCCCACCCCAAACCCCGCTACAGCCGCTGCCGGTGGCAGCACGGGCATCCTAGGAGGTGAGCGCTGAGCCTCGCGCGCAGCCACCATGCCACGTTCCCGTGGCAGACACGGGGGCAGCTCGGCCGAGGCCCTTCGGTGGTTCCTTGGGAAACATCTCTTCTTTTGGCGTTCGCCGCAGAGCCGCCCTCCGCAGCCTGGGGGTCCCTGCCAACCCCTCGGCTTGCTCCAAGCCATCGGTGACCCCGGTGACGTGCGAATGGGGAAGAGCTGCGCTGCCATTTCCCCACGTCCCTGCACCATCCTGGTGCCCACCTTTACCTGCTTGCCTGCGGCCGGCCGATCCACCGGGCTACATCAGCTCTTCAGCTGGGAATAAAACCCTTTTTCCTTTCGGGAGCCATCGGGGGAGGACGGACCTTCCTCCCTGAGCCCGGATAAAGTTGCCCCCTGACTGAGCAGCCCTGGCCCCGCTCAAGTTGACACCATGGCCGAGGTGTGGGACCCCCTCGCTCCCGCATCCCCCAGCCCCTGACAGCAACAAAGCGGCTCCCACGCGTGCGGGAAGATGGAGAGAGCACGGGGAGACCCCGGCGGGTGCAGCCCTGCGATGCCAGGGGTGGCACTGGGTCCCGGTGCTGCCATGGGCCACCCACACCTGCAAAGACCTGGGGCTAACGGCTCCCGTGGCTAGCTGTCCCTGTGCTACTAGCCCCACAGGTTGTAACCCCCGTGGCTAACAGCCCCCCATGGGTAGCACACCCATGGCTAGTGGTTTCTGTGGCTAGCAGCCCCCCATGGGTAATACACCCATGGCTACTAGCCCCTGCGGGTCGTAACACAGCCATGGCTAGCACCCCCCATGGTTAGTCGCCCCACGGGGAGCGGCCCCGGTAACCTGGACCCTCCCCGTGGGCAGCAGCCCCACGGCTGGTGCCTCCCCACGGGCAGGGCGGCTTTGCCCGGAGCCCCCCCGCCCCGCAGCCCCCCGGTGCACGTCCCAGCTCCCTGCAAAGCCCCGGCACCGCGGGCCCCGCTGCCGGTACACCCCCCCGGGGCCGGTACACCCCCCCCGGGGCCGGTACACCCCCGGGGCCGGTACACCCCCCCGGGGCCGGTACACCGCCGGGGCCGGTACACCGCCGGGGCCGGTACACCCCCCCGGGGCCGGTACACCGCCGGTGCCGGTACACCCCCCCGGGGGCGGTACACCGCCGGTGCCGGTACACCGCCGGTGCCGGTACACCCCCCCGGTGCCGGTACACCGCCGGTGCCGGTACACCCCCTCGGGGCCGTACACCCCCCCGGGGCCGGCTCTCCCTTCCCGGTGCCGGTCCCCCCCCGGTGCCCGGTGCTCCGGTGCTGCCCCCCCGGCCCGTCCCCGCACGTACCGGGGCTGCGGCGGGGCCGGCGCCGCCCGGAGCGCGCATCAGCGGCGGCGCGGCCGCGGGGCCATTTTCTGCGCGGAGCTGTCGCGAGAGCGGGGGGAGGAGGAGGAGGAGGAGGGCGCGGGGGGGGAGGAAGGAGCGTGCGGAAGGGGGGGCGGGGGCCGCGGGGGGGCGGCCCGGCCCGGCCCCGCCCCGCCCCGGTGCCCCCCGGATGGTTTTTCCGGGTGTTTTCGCTGCATCCGCCCCTCCGCACCGCCGCTGTCGGCAGCGGGAGCGCTCCGCGCCCAGAGCCTGCGGGCGGCGGGAGCGTCCCGGGGCCCTCGGAGCGTCCCGGGGCCCTCGGAGTGTCCCGGGGCTCTCGGAGCATCCCGGGGCCTTTGGAGTGTCCCAGGGCCTTTGGAGCATTCCGGGGCCTTTGGAGCGTCCCGGGGCCTTTGGAGCATCCCGGGGCCCTCGGAGCGCCCCGGGGTCTTTGGAGCATGCCGGGGCCCTCGGAGCGTCCCAGGGTCCTCAGAGTGTCCCAGGGCCTTTGGAGCATCCCAGGGCCCTCGGAGCATCCCGGGGCCCTCGGAGTGTCCCGGGGCCCTCAGAGCATCCCATGGCCCTCGGAGCATCCCGGGGCCTTTGGAGCATCCCAGGGCCCTCTGAGCATCCTGGGGTCCTAAGAGCATCCTGAGCCCCTTGGGAAGCCCTGGACCCCTGAGAGCATCCCGGGGCACCCCAAGCCTTTTGGAGCTCCCCAAACCCTTCAGAGCACCCTGGACTCCTTAGAGCATCCCAGGGCCCTCTGAGCACCCCAAGTTCCTTGGAGCACCCTGGAGTCCTTGGAGCATCCCAAGCCCATCAGACCACACATGGCCTCCAAGAGCAGCCTGAGCCCCTTGGAGCCTTCCAGGACCCTCAGAGCAGCTGGAGCCCCTCTGAGCACCCCAAGCCCCTTGGAGCCCCTGGAGCCCCTCCGAGCCCCTCCGAGCACCCGGAGCCCCTCCGAGCACCCCAGTGAGTGCCTGAGCTGGCCCAGCTCCCGTCTGCCGGCAGGGCTGAGTGGGAGCGTCCCACTTGCACAGCACCCACTGCCGGGGTGCTGCCCCCCCTGCTTCTCCTATGGCCCCGAGGAAAGGCTGGAAGGCGCAGGGAGGAGTTTCCTAAATTCCCAGAGTTTCCAAAGCCTTTTTTTTTCATTAAAATAAAACCAGAGGCTCTGCCTGCTTCCTCTCCCCCTGCCCCCCAAGCTCTGCAGTCCAAGGACCCCTAAAAACCTGTGATTTACAGGAAAACTCACCCCAAGGGCCACAGGGGTTGTAACGACCCATAACGGGGAGGCCCAAGCACCGTTTGCAGCGTGGGGCTGTGGAGGATTTCACATCCCAGCAGCCTCCTGCCCTCTGCCACCCCCACCCTGGAGGAAACAGGGTCCCCTGAACCCCTCTGTAGCCCCCCCATCTCTGGGGCACAGGGTCTGCCTGCCAGGGGGGGCAGCCCCCGTGGGGGCTGCGGGAGGGAGGAAGAGGAGGGCTGGGATGCGAGGCTGAGGCAGGGCTGCGCGGGAGCAGGCTGTCGTCACTTCCTCCGGCCGCCCAGCGCAGGGCCCGGCGGGGGGAGCGGGGGGCAGGCAGGGACGAGCCCCAACATGTCGGCACCATTCGTCCCTCTCCCTGCTGCAAATCTCCTGGAACAACCCTGGGTCGGACTCTGCCCCCACCTAAGACGCCCCCCCAGCCCCCGGGGATCAGGGCAGAGAGGGGCCCCTAAATCCCAGAGCCTGTGCAGCCGCGAACGGCGGTTTCCACCCCATGCATTGACCTGGCCCCCCACAGACGAGACCCCCCTGCAAACTGGGGAGGCCCCAGCAGCTCTCTGACCACCATCAGGAAAAGCTGCCACAGGTCGGCAGGCTTTGGCTAAGTGGTCCTCGCAGCTTTTCCAGTGGGAAATCAGGGAATGGCGATGGCACCCTGGTCCTGCTGCGCCCCGTTGCCCTGCTTTGCCTTGCCGCTGCCCCGGCAACTCCCGGCCGGCCGTGCCGAGCAGTCCAGAGTCACACCGGGATGTGGAGACGCCTAAGCCGGGTTCCTGGGGGAGCTGGTTTCTGTATTCAGCATCTTCTGGAGGGTTCAACGTGGAGGGAACAGGGCTGTCTCCGACGTGTGTCCGCCCACCTCCCCATGTGGGGACACGTGGGTGCAGGGCTCTTGTCACGGGGCCAGTGGGAGCCACGGGCCAGCACCAGGGTGAAATACGAACTCCAGGCTCAATTTTTGAGTCAGACTTAGAGTTGCTGAGTCTGATTATTTACCATAATTATTAACAATAATCCTATTTATACCCCAGAATCACCGGAGCAGTTCCACTCCCAGGGTATGACCAAGCAGCAAAGAGCCGGTACTTGCTGCAGGGAGGCCATCATCTAAAGCAGCTGCAGGATTCAGTGGTTGGGTCCATCACAGCCCGGCAGCCAGCACAGGCCAGGGGGCTCGTGATGAAACGTTCGCTCAACACCAGCGTCAGTGGAGAACCGCTGCGGAGACGCCGCCAGCCCCTTCGGCACGGCCTCGGCGGAGGTGGGGTGGGAGGATGGTGACCCCCTCCTTGCCTCCGGCCATGCGGCCGCTGCATCCAGCTCAGATCTTCTGCACGTAGTTCCCAGGGAAAAGCCCTTCCTTGCCATGCAGCCGGCCCTTCCACCAGCCGGAGATATCTGGGAAAGGGGGAAAAAAGAGCCAGGTCAGGCATGGTGCTGCCATGGGGTACAGCGGGGAGAAGCTGGGCAGGGTGGGAGCCCGGCAGTACCTTCCAGCAGGATGTCAATGATGTCCCCCACGTTGAAGCTGAGCTCGTCCACGTCTTGCCCAATGTACTGGTAGAGCGCCTGGCAGCGCGGCACGGCCGCCTTGGGCTGCGGCTTGGGGCGCCTGGCCGGGGGCGGCCGCTGGCTCAGGCTTCGCCGGCGCTGCATGCTGCGGGACCGGGAGAAACAGCGTTCACACCGGGGAGAGCGGGAAGGCACGGGTTGCGCTGCACCCTCCCTCCCATCCTGCTCTTCCCCACTGACGTGGTGCTCTGTCCCTGCAGCTCAGGTGGGTCCTCCCAGTGCAGGGACTGGGAGAACTGGGGTGTACAAGAGCCCAGGAGGTGCTGTTCTGCCAGCAAGGCCAGTTGCCCAGACCTGTCGCTCGGCTGTCACTGAGCGGAGCTGCTCAGAGGGGAAAGAGCATCTCCTGGGACCGGCAGCAGTGGGAGGGGAGGGTGGGGTGGTGGGGGGATGTGGGTGCTGGTACGGGACCTACCCGGCCACCCCCTGGTCAGGCACGTTGAGGAAATCCATGTTCTGCTCGGATGGGGGCCGTGTCTTTGGCTGGCGGGTGGCGTTTCGGGGGGGCAGCGCCGCGGCCGGTGGCCCCCGTGCCTGCTTCTGGGGCGCTGTGTAGGTGTCCCGCTGAGCCCGGCCATCGCTGTGTGGGAACTGGGGCGCCCCGTTCCTGCAGGTGCCTGGAAGAACCCCCCCCAGGGATGGAGAATTACAGGGGGCCCACGCTCAGCCTGCACCCCACCAGGAGCGCAGCATTGGCTGGATCCAGGCTAAGGTTCCCCCTCCCCGGCACCCCCGCTTTGGCACTGCCCTCCTCACCTCTGGGTGCTGGTGGGGCACTTCGGGAGGGCGCCGGACACCTGGTGCCACCTCTGCTCTGCGTTGCCCCCTTCTTCGTGGGCTCTGGGGCGACACAAGCCCCCCATTAGGTGACAGTCCTCGGAGCCAGCCGGGGGGGGCTGCCCCTGCAATTTGCGCCCGGCTGCCTTTTTCCCCAAAATGCTCTGTGCTGCCCCATCACCCAAGCAGAAGCGGGTCCCTCCTGGGTGAAACGCAAACCCCACAGGGCTGGGGTACACGCTGGCTAGCCCTGATGTCCCCAAGCCTCTGGCTGTGCCCTGCAGCCCCAGCGGTCCTGGTCCCCCGCCGCCCCCCGGGTGCCCTGGCACTCACTGGCATTCCTGGGGAGCCCATCCCCAATGCTGACTGTAAGGGTTTTGCCTCCAGCTTTGAGGGCTGCCACATCACTCTGTCCTCTGACGAAGGTGACGTTGCGGGTGCCGCCACCACCCCAGCCCTCCTTCTTCACCCGAAACTGTAGTCTGGGGGAGAGAAAGGAGCCATGAGGCCATGGGGATGGGACCCCGTCCTGCTTTGTCACCTCTCCCAGCCTCCATCCTTACGTGTCCTTGAAGGAGAGGCGCAGCTTGCTGCGGGTGAGCTCCTCGTAGCGTTTGCACAGCAGGCTGATCAGCTCCGTCTTGAAGATGGACTCCAAGAAATTGTCGGCGTCATTCTCATGGAGGATGAAGAAATCATCCTGCCTGGTGCTGGGGGAGCAACCCCAGTGCGGGGGCATCAGCGGGGGCAAGGCTGGTGCCAGCCGGTGCTGGGGGGAGCCGGGACACCCCGCTGGGCCTGGATCCACCCCGAGCAAATTTGGAGGGCGATTTAGCTGGAAACCTCCCCAGCCTCCAAAGCCCCATCCGCGGGGAGCCTCCTCCCCATGGCCCAGTGCCCTGCTGCCTGCACGGGCGAGGGGCCGGGGCCTGGCGGGGGGCACGGGAGCACAGAGCAGCTGGTGGAACTGATGGGTGAAGCCCGACCGCACGGACCACCCCCCGCAGAGCCTGTGCTAAGGGACGCACCTCAGCGAGACACCGCTCACCGCCTGGAGCTCCACCTTCTTCTTGAGGACCTCCTTGATCTGCCCCTTCTCAGGACCTTTCTTCACCTTCTCCCGCCCGATCAGGTAGAAGTACTTGGGGGTGAGGATGAAATCCCGCTTGATGGGCTGGAAGAGGGCAAGAGCAGGGGGTGAGGGGGTGGCACAATCCCCACACACATCCCACCCAAGGGCAGCCACCACAAGCCACGGCTTGGCCTGTCCCAAGCCCCGAGTGGCTCCACGTACCTTGAACCTCCGGTCGTACTTAGTGATGGAGTCGGCGAAGTCTATCCGCTCCCGCTTGGCCAGGAACTGGCGCAGCTCCGGCCGCTCCTCCATGCCCAGGTAATCGCCCACGAAATTCCTGTTAATGCTGTTCCTCCTCCGCTCTTTGAAGTTATAGAGGATGTTGGAGGCTGCACAGGACCCCAAAGCGATGCCGGTCAGACAGGGCTCTGCGCCGGTGGCTCAGCCCTCGGCTCAGCCCTCGGCCCCTGTCTGCCTGCCCTCCCAAACCGGCTGCAGGAGCTGTGGGAGCCATCACATGGACTGGTGGCAGCAAGAAGTGGGGCTTGTTTTATGCCACAGGAGGAATCTGAGCTGCTTGAGGTTGGCCAGCTTCGAAACCCATTAATCGCCCTCCAGAAACCTTGTGCGGTGGGATGGAGGGACCCAGCTGCTTTCTGGGTTTTCCCCCTTGATTTTTCACTGCATGCTTGGAAGGGTGGGAAAACACCCGCGATGGGGTCAGGAGGTGACCATTGGCCTTTCCCATCCCTCTGCAAATGCTGACTCTCAGCTACTCCTCTCTATCTCAGTGCAGGCCATGAAATGCAGAGTGAGACAGCGAGAGGCTCCGGTTTCTGTCCTACGGCCCCTCCCAGGGCTGGAAATAGAAGCGAGAAATCTGTGCCCTCCTTTAAGATGTAGGAAAAGATCCTGGGCGTCTCATGGTCCGGTTCCTCCTCATCCCCCTCCTCGTTAGTGCCACAATTAGGAGCCGGGCTGCTGCTCCCCTGCTGCTCTGGCAGCTGGGCTGTCCCCAGCGAAAGGCACCCGAAAAGGGGTGCCGGGGTGCCGGTGTCCTCATACTCGCCCGGCCTTACCCTCCTCTCGCATCTGCTCATACTTCCGGATGGCGATGTGCCGGCGCCAGGCCTTCTGGATCACCCGGGCAAAGCCGTCAAATTTCCGCTCCCGCATCTCTTCGAGGAGGAAGAGCTGGAGGGGAACATGGGGTGCTGAGCCCAGCTGGCCAGGGCCCCCCCAGCCGCTGTGCTGCATCACTTTTGTTCATCGGCACCCCAAACCCTCCCCAGCGCTGCCCAAAGCGATGCTCGGCTGCGTGAAGCGTCCCCCAGGGATGCTGGATTGCGGGGCGAGGGGCAGAGCCGGGCTACTTACCGATTCGGGGTTCTTGACAAACACCTTGCTCCGCCCCATCTGGTACTGGTCTGGGTCCATGTTGACGGAGCGCAGCAAGTGCTGCACCCCTTGCCGCTCGTCCCCGCGCCAGGAGGGCCACGTCTCAGGGGTGAGGATGGCGTAACTGCCGGGACAGGGGACATGAGTGACGGCTGGGCTGCGGGGACCTGCCATCCCCCGTTCCGGTGGTCGCTCACCGTTGCAGGAATTTGTGGAAGAGGCGGCGGTAGGCGAAACCTGCCCGGCGCACCCGGATGTTCTCCTTCAGCCCCAGGTACTCGACTTGGTGCTTCACCCTGCGGAGCCGGGAGGGACACGTTCAGCGTGGGATGGCAGGTTGGTGGGGGACCTGCTTGGGCCCTTCGGCCACTGCTTTGCACAGGGATGCCCATGGCTGTGCTTGTGTGAGAGCTTCTTGGGGCTCAGATGGAGCCTCTGGGTGATGCATGTAGAGAGGCGTGTGTGTCCCCACACCCTCCTCAGCACCCGCCTCCTGCTCCCCGGGTCTGTGGGCAGCACAGAGGGACCAGCCCAGAGTTTTTGGAGTAAAGCCCATCCTGGGAACATCTCCACGGCCAGGTCCTGTTCCCTGGGCTCTGTGGGCTCCCTGATACATTGCAAGGGGCCTCTGTTACCTGCTTTCCTCCCAGTCCCGGGGTTTCTTGGTCTCATTGGGCTTGATGCAGCGGATGTAGTGTGGCGTGCACTTCATGAGTGTGTTCACCAGGTCGTTAGCCTGTTTCTGTTGCAAGGATAGACCTCTGTAGCTTTAAAGGTGTTGGTGGGAGCCCATCACCCTGCCACTGCCCCAGAGGCAGCTACTGTCCTGCAGCCTCTGGGATGTACCTTGATTTTGGAGCCTGCAGTGGTCGGTCGTCCCTTTTTGTCAGAATCAAGCTTTTCTGGGAAAAGCATCCGGATGAAACCGCTGAAAGGCAGGTGACAGGCCCTGGGTGAGAGCTGTCAGGCTCCCCAAGCTTAGCGCGTGCTAAGCTGGAACCAGCTCCAGCTCTGCTTTCTGCTGCTGAGAAATCCTGCTCAGTGGCTGAGCCTGTCCCCACCCCAACTACCCCCAGACCGAGCAGGATCGGTGCTGGTGGGTGAGCATCCCTCCACCCAGCCCTGCAGCACCTGGGTGCTGCTGCGCTCGATGCGGGGATGCTGCTGGTGCCTGCAGGGTGATGCAGGATGCTGAGCACCCCCAGCTATGGCTTGGGTAGAGGCAGGACCAGCAAAGCTTTACGGTCTGGGTGTTGAGGATGCTGCCCTCTGCCCCAGCCCTTGTGGGCTGGTCCCGGGGACCACAGCGCTGCCAGGACTCACTATTCGCTGCTCTGCATCAGCTCGATCAAGTCAGTGAAGAGCACGTCCCGGTTGCGCTCACAGAAGCCATTCACGTCGTAGGAGACCTGGGGGCAGGAGGGGAGCTCAGTCCCGTGCCGCTGTGGCCAGGGCTGTGGGGTGCGGGGTGCCATACCTTGCCTGCGTAGTGGTGGATGACGAAGCCCGAGCTCCAGCTGTTGAAGTGCTCATGGGTGCCCACGGCCGCCTGCAGCTTCTGCAGCAGGGTCTGGTCCGCCCCCTCGCCGGTGGCATGCATGGTGGCACAGACGTCGTCCAGGACGCTCATGATCCCAGGGGGGTTCTGGGAGAGGGATAGCGAAGCCATGGGTGTCCACAAGCCCAATCCTGCATCTGGCTGTGCTTAAGTGCTCTGCATTGGTCAAAGCTGCTTCATGCTGAACCACAGCTTAGGCTAAGGGTGAAGAGCTGCTGCTCTCCCAGCGGTGCTCCCCGGCAGGACCAGCTTCTGCCACCTGTCCCTGACAGCACCCAGCCCATCGATAGCCCCCTCCCCAGGTCCCTTGGCTCCCTGAAACAGCCTGCCCTGGAGGAGGGGACCCCACTCACCAGCTTGTTCTCTATCAGGTCGCACACCACCTTGTTGTTGAAATACTGGATCTGGGTCCACTTGATCCCCTCCTGCACGTATTCCTCCTGGGGAAGCGCAGGGAGAGCCGGGTGAATCCCCGATCCACAGGATATGCCGTAACCCCCCTGCTCCGGCCATGGTACCGGAACCAGTCGGTGGTGGTGGTGCAGGGTGCAGGAATCAGGGTGCTGGCACAGCCCCCCCAGTCCCCCCATACCTGCTCTGCCTTCAGGGTCAGCTCTATGAAGATCTGCTGCAGCTTCTCATTCACAAAGTTAATGCAGAATTGCTCAAAGCCATTTTTCTGCAAAAGGACAAAAGATGAAAGAGAAGATGGGGTTGAGTTGGCTTCTGCTCCTCTCACCGCATCAGGGGACCCCAAAAAGCAGAGCCTTTGGATGCTGCTCCAGGGACCCTTCCTGGGGCCATTGACTGCTAACAGCCCCCTGCTCTGGCTGACCTCCTTGCTGCAGGAGCAGGGAAGGACATTCCCCAGCTGGGCTCCTACAGCAAAGCAAGACATACCTGGAATATTTCAAAGCCGTAGATGTCCAGCACCCCGATGCTGTACTCCTCATATGGCTTCTGCATAGCCCGGTTGATAGACTGCAGGGAGAGACGGGACGAGTCACCTTCATTGGGGGCATATGGCGGCAGGGCCAGCTGCACGCTGGAGCGGATGGCGAGCATCCCCTCCGCACCGCGGCCGTGCTCAGCCCAGCCCGCCAGGACCACGCACCTCCACGAGGAAGTCAAAGACACGTGCGTAAAGCCCCTTGGCCAGGGCGTCCCTGGTGTAAGCCGCCTGCTCCACGTTGAGGGTGACGGTGATGGACTCAGAGCGGCCGCCCCACTTGCTGTCCATTTTCCTGCTGGTGACCTTCTCGTTGAGGCGGTCCTGGTCGATCCCCAGCAGGTAGGCAGGGAAGGCCAGGGCTGGGCAGAGGGGGGGGGGCGGTCAGGGCTGCCTGCTCCCCGTACGCCCCCAGCACACTGCATACAGCCACTGCCAGACCCCCCAGCCCCATCCGAGTGCAAAGGACAGCAGCGGTGCAGTGACCAGGGATGTGGAACGTGGTCCTCCCTCTGCTAAATCACAGCAAGTGACTCCTGGCATCTGTCCCCTTGCTAATTAAGCTCTGGTCATGCCACTTGCTCGCTGCCTCAGTTTCCCCATGTCTAACGTGAGGAAGATGCTGCCACTGCCTCTCTCCTCTGCTGGGGGATTTGTGCTACGGAGAGTTTGCAATTCATTGCCAGGAGTCTCTGCAAGTGTCCCTGCGTGCCCCCCCTGGAGCCGGGGGGGTTGGCTACTCACAGTCAGCATTTTCCACCCGAGCATAGTTGCCTTCCTCCCGAAAGCTGATGTTTCCCAGGTGGAGGATCCCTGCCACGATCTGCAGCACCAGCTGCTGGTCCTCACCACGGATGCCGATGACCTGCATGGCGTTCTGGGGGTGCGGGGAGCCCGTCAGCCCCTGCCCAGCCATGGCCAGCTCTGGGGACTCCCCCTCCCGGTCACTCACCATGGTCTCATGGAAGTCACTGCGGTCGTCCGTGCCCTCCACCTGATACGTGTCCGACTGGTTCAGGTAGTAGTAATAATCCGGGCTCATGATCCCCAGGTTCTGCCGCTGCTCTTGGGACGCCCCTTCGATGAGCTGGGAGAGAAACTGGGGCTGTGGTTACCTGGCCCCCGGCCCCCACGGCAGCCCGGCTGGCTCCATGCCCCCCGTACCTGGTAGTAGATGTGGAAATTCCTCTCACACTCATTCTGGCTCACCACCCGCGACTTCTCCAGCAGAAAGTTGGAGATCTTCCCCCCATCGGGTTCGCCGCCCCGGCTGAACTGGATCTCGAAGTACTTCCCCTGCTCCGGCACAGCTACCGCTCAGAGCTGCGGCCCCGGCCGTTGGGACCCCTTGCTCTCCCCGGCCCTGGCTTCTCTCCCCCTTCTCCCACCATGCTAGGAGCATTGCTGGGATGGGTCCCGCCTGCGGCGCTGACCTTCTGCACCTGCCCCAGTGACTTACAAAACGACTGGAGTTGTTGTTCCGCACGGTTTTGGCATTCCCGAAGGCTTCCAGCAGCGGGTTGGACTGCAGGATGATGTCCTTCACGTGCTGGGGACAGAGGAGGGGAGGGAGTTGGGGGCAGGGGGTGATGCACACCTGCGCCCCACTGCAGCACCTCTGCCTCGGAGCTGGGGGAAGACCCAGGGCTTTGCGTGTCCCCAGCCCTGGCACTGGGGCTGCTCCGTGTGCCACCATCAGACGGGGGGAGCAGGTCGCTGGGGTGGTGGGGAGCGGCTGGGAGGTGAAGCGATGCGTGGTGGTGCGGGGGAGAGCAGCCATACCTGCACTTTCTCGCCACCCCCGGACACTTTGGAGATGTAGCCCATGATGTATTTTGCTGCCACCGTTTTCCCGGCCCCGCTTTCTCCGCTGTGCAAATGTCAAAGCAGAGGAGACATGAAACGGCCCCACTGGAGACACTCATTCTGGGGTGCTTCGGGGTGGGATGCCAGCGCAGGGCCTGGGGGTGATGGTGGGTGACGGGGCCGGTGGCCTCCCTCCTGCCGTGTACTCTGAGCATATGGCAGCTCTAACGCAGGGGACGGGGCTGCCTGGGAGCTCTGGGGGTGCTCTGGGATATAAGTGGGGCCAGAGCAAGGCTTGGTGAGGAGCTGCTCTGGGAGATGTTGGATTTCTTGTTGCTGGATTTTGGAGGGGAGGAGGGAGACTTGGGAGCCTCAAGGGGAAGTCTCTGGCCTTGCCCCACATCCTGAACATCTCCCTTGCAACACTCCGCCGGAACGGTGCATTGCACAAGGCTCGGTCCCTGCCTGGGACAACCTGGTCACAGCCCTGGCTGGTGCTCATGGCCCAGGATGCCGGGGTCCCTCCAGGCACCCCCACGTGCTGTGTCCCCCAGGACACACCACTGGGCTTCAGCTGCCTCTTGCCGCTGCCCGGCTGCTGTGTTTAGCTGGCTTGCCCCCAGGGTGTGGGGAGAAGGGGTGATGGGGGCAGCCGGCCCCGGACCAGTGGCATGGGGACCCCGGCTGTGCCCTGTGTACCCCCTACCTGATGATGACACACTGGTTCTCCCCGTCGATCAGCATGTTGCGGTACATGTTGTCAGTCAGGGCGTAGATATGGGGGGGATTTTCATACTGAGCCTAAACGGGGGACAAGGACAGCAGCGCTGAGCACAGAGCAGCCACCAGCTCCCCACCCTGAGCCCCCTCCCCAAATCCCCTTAAATCTGCCCATGCGTTGCACAAGGCAGTGGCACACAGCAGGGATGGGGAATTAGTCTCTTGCCACAAACATGAGCTAATCAGCAGCATGTCAGATGTTTTTTTGACTCTCCCCTCCTCCTCGGGAAGCTCGTTGTGGCAGAGCTAGTCACTCGGGCTGGATTTTACCATGTTTGGATTGCTTTGGTGTTTATTTATGAGCTGAATTTCCCAGGAATGTGGATTTGCTCTTGAGTCTCGTTACTGATTCTCCATCAACGGGTTTGGGACCACAGATCCCTGCAGGACCCAAAGGGCCGGGGAGGACAAGGACACTCATGGGACACCCCCCAGCTGTTTTGCACCAAATTAAACGCAGTGAACCCTTGGCCGACCCCGCCAGCCGGCACACAGCAGCCTCACCGCCCCCTGGTACAGCTCGATCTCCCGGTCGGTGAAATACGGCATCTGCTTGAAGGGGTTGACGGAGATGAGCACCGGCCCAATGTAGGTCTGAGTGGCAGGTTAAGGTCTCTGCGTCCTTTCCCATGTCCCCCCTTCCTGCTGCCCCTTCCTGCCCCGGAGGCAGCGTCAGTGAGAGCAATGGCAAGAAGGTGGTTGGGGGGTCCCTGCCTCATCCTGGAATACCATGAGGGTTTTTAGCTCGGGTGCAGGGACAGCTGCTGCCATGACTTGGTGCTCTCCCAGCCATGGGGCTGCAGTGTTTCACTCCCTTGGCCCCAGGGTGTCCCCCGCAGTGTGATCGGCGCAGGGTACAGCAGGAGCTTCCCCTCAGCTCCCTGGCCTCTGGCTGAGGATTGGCTCCAGAAGCGGCATTTCCAGCATCCTGCACCCTCCCGGAATTCGCCCTCTGCTCAGCTGCTCATGCTCCATCTGCAGCTTTTGCAGCAGGAGACCATCTCCATTTTACAACCAGGGAAACTGAGGCACGGAGAGGAGAGAAACCACCGGCTCCTGCTTTTGCAGCAGGAGACCATCTCCATTTTACAACCAGGGAAACTGAGGCACAGAGAGGAGAGAAACCACCGGCTCCTGCTTTTGCAGCAGGAGACCATCTCCATTTTACAACAAGGGAAACTGAGGCACGGAGAGGAGAGAAACTACCAGCTCCTGCCTTCCCCCGGCCACCAAGCCACTCTATCTCCCTCGGCCCCTGCCTGCAGCATCCCCGAGTCACCCAGGTGTGGGCAGGGGACAGGAAAAGCAGGGAATTGCACCTGGAAATGATGCAGCAGTAGGATGGGGATAAGCCCCCAGCACCCTAGGGCATGTGCTGGGGAGATCGAGGTTGGGGATGCAGCGGTGCCAGTGGGGTTACCCCAAGCCCTTGATGTCCTATTTTTGGCCCACCTGACAGCAGGGCAGGGGAAAAGCAGCCGAAGGGCAGGAAAAAAGGGTTTTTCTGGGAAATGCAGAAGCGTGGGGCATTGAGTCACGGCTAGACGGGGGCCCTGCGAGCAGCAGCTCAAAAAAAAGGAAGAAAGACATTGCGTGGGGTATTTTTTACCTCCAAAAAAAAAAAAAAAAAGTCAACCCCAAACCCAACCCATAAATGCATTTAAAGCCCCAGGGCTGCCGAAAGAGCAGGGAGGATGGCTGCGTCACCGCCGGCCCGGGACAGAGCATCGCCTTGTAAGGACAGAGCCACATCTTCAGCGAAACCACAGCCGCTTGCAGTGGCATGAGCAAGCAGCTCAGCCCCGTGCTCAGCGCTGCTGCCACCTGAGCCCCCGCGTGCCCTGCTCTGCACAGCAGGGATTTTGTCCTCTTCCCCACTAGAGCCAGCCACCCACCAGAGCTGGGGTGCAGGCGAAGCATGTGCGATGGTGCCGGGGTGCTGAGCTGGCCACATCCCCAAGCAGGTGTGGGGCAACCGAGGCAAGGGCTCAGCGCCTCGAATTATGGGCATGGGGACACCTCCCCATCTACTCTGCGGAGCCCGAGAGCCGCCGAGCCTCGTGCACGATGCTCAGCAGCATCAACTCTGTGATGGGAGCCAGAGACTGGAAAAGCCTCTGGGCTGCGGGATGGCACAGTGGGGGCAACACTGGGCGGGGTGGGAGCTTTGCACCCTGCGCTGGCTTGGTGGTGTCCCATGTGGCCTGATACTGGTGGAGAGTGAGGGGTGGCATCTCCAACCCATGTCTGCAGGGATGCTCCTGCTCCATCCAGGGTTTGCTTGGATTTGCTGCCAGTAGAGCAGCCAGGGCGCACTGTGGGCATCGGGGGTTTGGGTGACAGCAACAGGGGACAATGGCCACTGCTGCCACTGGGATCTGGCCCCCTTGGCACAGGCAGGTGGGTCTCCAGTGTGCAGGAGCAGTGGGAGACAGCAGATGAGGGACTTTGCTCAGTGTCCTTTGCTTAGGGCTTTGTGGCCGCAAAGAAAGGACCAAAGTGGGTCCCGGGGCATGGCAGGATGGGGGCCTCGATTGCAGTGTTTCTGCCGAGTGCATGTCAGCTTGGGAATGGCAGCATTCCCCCAGCCGACCCCAATCTTGTCCCACGACAGCATGGGGACGGGACACTCTGCAAGCGTTGGTACATCCCCAGTTTGGTAAAGCCCTGGAGCACAGCCCTGCTGCTCCCCAGTCCCATCCCGCTGCCCCAGGAAGGATACAAAGATGTAATCATCCATAAAACGCTTCTTGAGGTTCTCCACGATGGCCTCTTCGGAGATCTTGGAGAGCAGGACCATATCGTCCACGCCACTCTGCTTGACATTGTGGCTCTGCCAGTGGAAGCGCTCCTTGCTGCCCTGTGGGGAGAGGGCCACAGCGACTGCACCGGGGCCACCACCCGTAGGAGTGGGGCTCCAGGCGTGGACCTGGCCCCAGCTCCCCCGGAGCTGCTGGTAGCTGTAACTGGCCCCTGTCCCAGCCATGCCTCCAAAACAGGCACCTTCGGGTGGTGCAAAGAGAGCTCATCCCAGCACTGCTGCAGGCTTGCCCCATCCCTCTGGCCAGATCCTGCCTCGAGGCAGGTCTGGCACCCCGGAGGGGAGCAGATGGGGCACTGACAGCCTGCAGGCATGTTTGTAACATCACCCCTGCTCCTTACAGAGGTAACAAAGGACTAATGAAGCGATTACTTCACAGGCTTTGCTTATGAGTCAAAGTGGCAGTAAAAATAACCCAGGGGAAGGGCAAAAATTGCAGCCAGCGGGGGAGCCCCTGGCACCGCACATCCCCTTGCGCCCCCACATCCCCTTTGTACCTCGGCAGAGGTGCGACCGTGCCCCCATCACCCTTTCCTCCCTGCCCAGAGAGATGCCAGCACCCGCTTTCCAGCCACCCCCCAGCTGGCCTGGCTCCGTCCTCTGGGGCTGCGGGGCAGCAGAAAGCTGGGCTGTGATTTAAGCCCTTGCAGGGCTAAAACCAGCCCTGGGCTGGGAGGGGAAGGTAAGATTTCACTGTGCAAAAAGACTACTCAAAGGCCCCTTCTCCTCCATGCTGCAGAGGAAATTTGCTGAACACAGCTGTGGTGCCCATGCAGCCCCCGGCGGGGTGCCTGGGAGGGGACACCCCATCTGGACCTGCCCGCAGCTCCTCGGTGACTGTCCCGTGGCCCACTCGGTTCCGCTTTCACCCCAGCGCTCCCGGCACGGATTTCACTTCTCCTCCCCCCAGCCTCTTACACTTTCCATTTCCCTTTTCTTCTCTTCCCCTTTTGCTTCATTTTCCTGCTGGCTCTCAAGATTTCAGGCCTCCGGACCCCAACACCTTCGCCCCCTCCCGTCTGCCCCTGATTTTCACAGGCTGCCTGCAGCCCCCTGCACCCACCCTCGGATGCTCAGCACAACCCGGTACCATCACGACAGGGGACAGAGGGACCATCGTGGAGCACAGAGGGGCTCAGCAACATTGTGCTGCTCCCCCTGGCCACCTCCCTCCCCGCTGGGCTTTGCAACCCAAACTAGGATCCACGGCCCCCCCCAGCCCCAGGTGTGACTCAAGCACCCATAGCTGGTGACAGGGCTTTTGGCTTTATTGTCCCACCACCTTCCCTTGGGATGTGTGGACCTGGATCAGCTCGGGGGGTCCAGGGGGGATCGGGGCTGCTCACACAGCCTGAAAACACTCAGGAACCTTGTCCTCTTCCTCCTGTTTATTGCCTATGAGCCTTTTTCTTGCCTTCCCCTCCTCTTCCTCCCCTCTATCCTAACAAGCCCCTAGACAGGCCACCTGGAAAAACACAGGCACGCTCAGTCATTCACTCCAGGTGACCGTGCTGTCACCCCGGGAGCTATCAGTGACCCCGGGAGCCTCCCAGCTTCAACCCAACCCAGCCAAAACCCCGTGCTTTAGGTGGAGAGGAGTGGGTTGGGAGGAGCCTGTGGGGAGCCCAACACCTCGGTTTCCCGTCCCCTGCCTCCATCGCCCTGAGCGCTCTGGCACAGGCACCAAATTAAGGCAAACGTGAGCATTTCCTGTATTGCAAGCTCGGCGCTTTAGAGCTGACACACGGAGTTTCTCCTTCAGTCAAACGACTGCTCAGAGCTGTCAGCAGCAAGCACGTACCTTTGTGACACCTCCTCTTCCTCCCGCACAGGTTAGGTGCTTTCCTGGCTCAGCCGGGGCACCTGATGCAGCACAGCTGCACGGAAAACACCCACTCGCTTTAAACGAAGATTTTGCCCCGCATAGCTGCAGGGCCGTGGTTGTTTTCCGCCCCATTTCTGGGAACACAAAGTCTGCCTGGCTTTCCTCAGCACATCCCGAGGGGTGGCATGGGGGGGTCCGTGGGGCCAAGGCTCGCTAAGCTGGGTAAAAGCCTTGAGGGGAGGATGAAGAGGAATGATGCTCCTTGAAACCATAGCATTGCCTGAGCTCAGCACCCAGCAAGCCCTCGCGGGATGGGGGCTGCAGGCAGCAGCCCTGCAGGGAGTGGGGGCAGACACTGAATTTGCTTTCAGACGTTTGGGACAGCGGCTCCTCAGTCCCCTCCTCTGTTCCAGGCCAAAGCGAGGGATGAGCCAGAGAGCAGTGGCTCGACAAGCCCCACTGCTGGTGTCCCCAGGGAAGGGGCATGATGGGCAGCCTGGACCAAACACCTCTGTGAGGCCACTTTCAGCCTCAAGCCAAGCAGGAGCGGCTTTCAGCAGCCCTTGGCCTGGGCTTCCAGGTGAATCTGCAGCCACTTGCACAAGGGACTTTGCTCTGATGGTGGTCCCATGCATGATGGGTGCATGCCTGGGGGAGCCCCACCAGGACCCCCAGGAATGCCGCAGCTGAGGGCTGCGAGACTGTCACCATCGCAGCCACTGCCTGTGTCTGGGGCTGAGGATGTACCCCGTGCTCACGATAGGATCACTGAGGCAGGGAGGAGAGCAGCCCTGCGGCAGCAATTGCAAAACATCATCTGTTTTTCTTCAAAGCTCAGGTCTAAGCCACCAAAAAAACCCTGCAAGCCCCGAGCAGGGAGCGGACGCAGCCCAAGGAGGCACCTTTTGTCTTGAGATAGGGCAAGCCCTGATGCAGCCAACACCTTAAAACCACCGGAAGCCTTGAGAAGAGCAGCGCGGGGTGTTGCATCGCTGTCACAACCCTACCAGCTCCCAGGCACAGGCAGCACTTGGGGATGGGGTGTTTCCCCCAGCGTTTTGGGGATGGGGGCTGGCCCCAGAGCTGGGACCCGGCAGGGGTCGGGGTCGCGGCTGCACAGCCCCATGGCCCTTTGTGAAGCCACAAAACATCTTCAGGTCTCAGGTGGCAGTGGGGAAGGGACAGTGTTTGTGTCTTGTGGGGGGCAGCATCAAAGCAGCCTCTCAGAGGTGACAACCACGACCGTGGGTGGGGGAAAGCTCTGTTTCAGCCTGACCACCATCTCCTTCCTGGCTGGGCGGAAATGTCTGGGGACAGCATCACTCCAAGACACGGAAGGAGCAGAGCCGCAGGCTGAGGGACGTGGCTGCAGCCCCACCGTGCAGACCCTTACTCTGTGCCTGAACACCTCCCTAATTTTGAGAGCTTTCATCTTCCTCTTCTGCTTCCAGATCAACTTCCAGCTCTGGCTGCTGCCCTTTCAGCACCCAGTGCCCTGTCCGTGGCCCTTGTTCCCTGCATGCACCAAGGTGCAAGGTCTGACCCTGGGCACCGGCACCCAGAGGGTTCTTCCCAGCTTGATCCAGCCTGGGGGGTGCAGCTGCCCCTGGCAGCCCCTGCCACCCCGCTGCGCTCTGCCTGCACCACGCTCTGCCCACACCCTGCTGGCACCATGAGCGCTGAAACCAGAAGTGCTGGCGGGAAGTTGGGCTGAGAGGAACACAAAAGTTCTCCTGTGGGGACCAAACCAGCGATGGCAAAATCAAAACCATTTTGTGCTGGCCCAGCCGCACCACCTGGTGCCCTCCATCCTGCTCGGGTCAGGGCTGCCGGGGGCACTGACCCTGCACCCGGCACCCGGCACCCATCCCCGGCTGCTCCCCACCACCGTGCCCTGCGCCAGTGCTTCACCCAGCCCCAGCTCTGCTCCCGGTCCCCAAGCCTGGGCAGCACTGTCCCCTCTCCAGTGGGGATGTCGGGTGGGCTCCTGACACCTCCCAGAAAATAGCAAGGGACCACGATGGGTGCAGGAGAAGACAGGGCTGAGATAGCCCTGAGGTGGCAGGAAGAGAGGGTGACATCTCCAGGGTGTCCCAGGGAGACAGGGTGGGGGGAGCCCAGCAAGGGCCTCGCTTGCACTCACCATGGTGTCCCTGCGTCTTGCCCCCTGGGGATGGGGTGTTCAGGGGTCCTGTCACCGAGGGCCCAGGTCCATCTTGAAGTGCTTTGCTTTTGTGTTTCTGCTGCAACTACAAATTGCAACTAATTTTTTTTTCCTCCTCCCACTTCCTCATTTCGTGCCGGTTTGCCAGGGGTGGGGAGGACGAGGGCGGCTCTCTGCTGCTGGGGGAGACCTTAGGGTGGCTCTGTCCAGGGTGACCCCACCTCTGCTGCAGACGAGTGCTGCTGGTGCCAGGGGGGGGCGGTCACCAACCTGGATAAGCGGGTGGATGCTTGGTGGAGTCCAGCAGGGATGCTCAGAGCCTCCGCAAAAACTATCACCCCTCCCCGAGGTGACAGTTTGATGTAACCCCCTGCAGGGGTGGCCAGTCAGTGCTGGGGGATGCTCTGCTTTAAGGTGGTTTTAGGAGCAAGCTGCTTTTTTTACAGGTATTTTGAATAAAAAAGGCCATGCTTGAGGAAACATTTTGGCTACAAATGGGCTGAAGCCATTTCAGAAAGACCATTGCTGGAGCTGTGTGTGGGATGAGAGTGGGAGTCCCCACGGGGGATGACCGCGGTGCTGTCCCCACCATGACTGCAGAGCCGGTGCTCCTGCAAAAACCTGCGCATACACAGACCCATCTTCATGCACCAGCCCTGGCGTGCAAATGCACCTATGCAAGCCCTGGCTCGCTGCGAAGGTACCGCAACGCTGATCCCAGGCTACGCTTGAAGAAGTACAGGCTACAGGCCCTACTAAAGACTGTGTCCTCTGGTTCTCTAGAGCCACAAGACATGGTGCAAACCTTTGTGTCAGTCCCCACAGGAACCAGCCCAAGGGATTGAGGGAAGCATCAGTGGTGTTTCAGACATGTAGTTCTTCAAACAACTCCCTCCTGAAAATCCCAAACCAGCATTACCAATATGGGGTCTGTGCGCCCCTGGGGTGCACAGCCAACCCCCAAGGGGCTGCCAAGGGGAAGCCTCTTCCTATGTGCCACGCAGCAGCTCTGGGCGAATCTCCACCTCTCCGACCCACTCCGGTCATTCGGCCTGCAGGAAAAACCCTCCCTGCTGCCCAAACGTCTCCTTCAGCGTGAGCACGAGGAGCATTGTGCTGTGGGGCTGCCCAGAGCCCAGGCTTGCCGCTTGAGAAACAAGACTGGGAGCAGAAGCTGCGCCCGGGATCGTAGCTACTCCTTTATTATAAATCATGCCATTACGTCGCTCCTCCTCAGAGTTAGTAGGCTAAACATTTTTCATTATATATATATCTATATAAAAAGGTGAAAACACCCCGTCCCCTCAACCAAAATGTCAGAACGGAGCATGGCACCAGGAAGGAAGACAAATGAAGACCTGCTCGACAGCCGAATGGGATTTGCTGAGCACCAGAGAAGCTGCGATCGGCTGATGAGCAGATAAAACCACAGATGGCAGAGTAACACATGAGGGCTGGCAGGGTGGAGAGGTTTGCTCTGGGGAAAGAGGGCTGTCCGTCTCCCTGCACCCTGCGGATGACCCCCAAGGGGAACAGAACGTGGCTTTGGGCAAGATTTCCCATCTTTGTGATGCAGAAAGGCCTGAAAATAATAATAATAATGCTAACAATAATGGCAACAAAAAGCACATGCTTTGTAGATGTGAAATTCAGGTCTCCTCTGCAGGCTGCGGTGGCCCGTGGAGCAGATGTGTGTTGGCCCAGCTTTGGCCAGGACGTGACCTGGAGGAATTTCAGGCCTGCTCTCTTCCCATCACTGGAGGTCTCCTGGGGGCAGAGGAGTGGGTGGCACTGGGACTGGCACCCCGAGGCCACAGCGGCATGCAGCCAGGCTGCCTTTGGAGGCAAAGCACCTTTCGGAGGCAAAGCACCTTTTGGAGGCAAAGCACCTTTGGAAGTAAAGCACCTTTGGAGGCAAAGCAGCCGCTGAGGCCGTGGAGTTCGCTGGGAAGGGCCCTGCCAGGACCAGGCAGACTGGTGCCGAGTCACGTCTCGGCAATGGGGACACTGTGACCAAGACAGTTCTCGTCCTGCATCCTCCTTTGCTTTGCTTCCTGCAGCCCGACATGTCCTTGATGCCCGTTAAGTGACTGCAACCCCGAGCATGCCTGGGCCCTGACCTCAGCTCGTGCTGCGAGCTGTTTCTGGAATAAAAAATGGCCATCATAGCGACAAGGGCTTTAAGGAAAAGTAGGGGGACACCCATATCAAAGTAGGTTGTTAAGAGAGTTTGCATAAGCCCCTCTGCCAGTGAAACTGATGTCACCGCTCTGCTCACTGAGTGATCTGCTCTCTGTCCCCTGCTGCATGTCCCAAGGTGAGAGGATGCAAAACAAGAAAACAGAATTCCTGCTCCAACCCCGCTCCCCACAGCAGCTCATCTTCGTCCATCGCCCAGAAGCCACAAGGCATGCTTGTCACATGTGGCACCTGAAACCTCCTCCCTGCTTCCCCTGGGATCCCCGAGGGAAAGGCAGCAGTCCCCGGTGTGCTCAGCCTCCCTGTGTACGCCCCACTGCGGACCACGATGCCCTGCCATGCCCTCAGGACACGGGCGCGGGACAGGACGAGGCAGGAGCGGGGCGAGTGGTGCCGCTTTGGTGGCTGTCTCGGCGCCTGCAGGACCTGGGTCCGCTACTAATAAATAACAATGTCAGAATTTCAAGTAATGTCCCTGCTGCCGCGCTCTGCCAGCTTCTCCCTCTCCCACCGCTCATTGACCAGGTCCTGTCGCAGTTGTCCGTGGCGGTGTCTGCAGCGGCTGGCAGTGTTTTAACTGGGAACCTGCTATTGTGAAGCTCAGGGGTGAAGGGTGCATGTCTTTGGGGGGCGGGTTTTGGTGACGCCGGCTCCCACCGGAAGCACGACCAGTGTCTGTGTTGGACCCAGGGGAGATTCCTGGGGTGGAGAGGAAGGGCACAGTTCGGCGGCCCTGCAGCGTAGCTTTTGCCTTCCAGTTTTCCCATGGGGTCACGCTGTGTCCCTAGTGCCCCTGGCACGTTTTACAGCACATCTGTCGGAAGTAGGTCCGGCTGCAGAACTTGAACTTCAGGACGAGTGGGCAGTAGGCCACCTTGTTCACATCCTTGCATTCTGGATGGGCGACAGAGGGAAACAGGGTTACAGCTGCCTCAGGGATGAGGAGGGCCAGGAGGGACTTCTAACCAGCTCTGTGCAAGCTCCTTTTGCACCGCGATGCCCAGCTCCAGGAAGCAGCAAGATGCAGCCATGCTGAAGAAGCTACTGAGAACCTCACTACTGAAAGCCTCTCTTTGCCAAGGTGCAGTTACTTCATTTATCAGGGTCATGGCATGCCAGTTTGGCCTGGGACCAGAAGGGACAGCATCAGGTCTCCCCATGAGAGCCTCACCCCAAAGCACAGCACCTAGAGCCCAACTCAGGCTGTGCTGGCTCTGGTGTCCCTGTACCACGTAGCCTCCAAGGCTGGCAGTGCTCCGCGTTTCCCTCCCCAGTCCCCCCCGTCTCCCTCACCTTCAGGGTTGTCCGTAGGTCCCGATTCGCACTTGGTCTCGCACTGCTGCATGCCAGGCGGCTGCAGGGTCTCCACGCAGTCGCTGGACGGCTGCCCGGTGTGAGCCAGGCACTGGACAGATCTTCTTTGCTGGCCAAGGCCACACTGCGCAGAGCACTGCCGGGAAACAGCACAGCACAGAGCTGTGGCAGCCGCCACGGCTTTAATAACGCGGGGGGAGAGGGCACGGCCAGGTCTTAGGAGGTGCAAAGGGTGCTGGATGCAGTCGTCCCTTCCCTCACCAGCAGCTGCAGGGACCTCACCGGCACGGCTGAGCGCTGCGGCCCTGCTTCCTGAAAAGCTTCGTCTGAACCTCCAGGACTCAGCGTGGGTCTCTCCATCCAGCCCTAAATCACTGGCCTTTCCCAGGCCTGCTGCACCCTGATGTCACCCTGCAGCTCGAGGGGTGTTAGAGGGGAGGACTGTCAGCATCGCCCTCTTGCAGGCGCCGGGCTGGGCTGTGGCAGGTGGACCAGCGGTAGCCCCGCTTGCAGCTGGCCCAGCCCACCTCTGCAGCCCATCGCTCCCGCTGCACTGCACTGCTCCCCATCATCACTGCCCTGCTGCTCCCCAGATACCCGCGGGGGCCCTCCAACAACTTCTGTAGGGCCCTTCTAGGCCCAGGAGACTCCCTGAGTCAGCTGTGTGCTTGGGCTGCCATCACAATGGCCTCCTGAGCCAAGGGGGGGGGCAAAGAACACCACTGTGGAGTCCTGCTGTCCCCCAGACAGTTGTGGTGGCCACATCGGGTTCTGCTGGCAGGTAAAAGCCTCATGTGTGCTAGGATTTGAGGGGCTGGGGAGGCAGAGTCTTCTCCTTCAATAACCCCATGGAAAGGATTGTCCCTACCTCTCCCCACTCGCCAGTCACCCAGCGTGGCGGTGGGCAGCGCCGCAGGTTGCACCTCATGCTGGTCGGGGGCTTGGAGCCTTCGTAGCACTGGGAGGTGGGCAGCGTTGCGCTGTGGTCACCGCTCTTGCAGAGGACAATGCGATGGCGGAAACCTGGCCCGCAGCTTGGGGTGCACTGCAAAGAGAGGACACACGCGGTCAGGATGTACAGCAAAGAGCAGAGAGAGGCATCGCTGGCTCTCCCCACCACTGCTCCCACCTCGCCTGTCTTCTGAGCTACCAGACCATTTCCCACGTTACACTCTCCACGGCCAGCAGCCACCACCGATGCTCTGGCCTAGTGATTGACACTGTCCTCCTAAGGACCAGTGACATCAGAGAGGTGAAAGCCAATGTTAAGCACTTACTTCAGACCAATCCAGGGCGACCCACTCTGGAGGGCACGTCTGGTTATTGCAAGGCTCAAGCATCTTTGGCCGTGGATGGCTGCAAGAAGCATCATCCAAGGTCTTCTCCTCGGTGGCAGAGATCTTACGCTTGCAGAAGACGCTGCGTGTGCGGACGCCTTCATTGCAACTTCGGCTGCATTCAGACCAGTTCCCAATCACCCAGCTGGAGACAGGTAAAACAGCAAAGCTTGCGAGGGGCACAGTGGTCCATGCTGTCCCTCCTGTACACAGCCCTATTCCTACTCTGGCCACAACCTCCCAGGCAGCTCTGGTTGAACCACAGGGTTCCTCCACATCTCCCTTTCCCCTTCAAGAGAGGGGCAAGGGCCAGCCAGGGAGGGGCTGGGACAATTTCTGAGGGACTGTGCTGAGTATCTGCTCTGCACCAAAGGACCAGATGGGGAGGGCTCCTTTCTGCAAGTAGCACAGCAGCACAGGGAGAAGGTCACGCTGCAGAGACCATCCTGGGCCAACACACCACGTGCTCGGCACATCTCTCACCAAGCAAGGCACAGTGTAGGATCGTGCAAAAAGCACTGCAGTGGAGACAGGTTTCTGCTCCCTGCATCACCGCTACCCCTTCCCTGCAGTGATGCACTTGGGCTGTGCAGGTTGTGCGGTGTATTGTGCTTGTGATGGGGCACAGAGCAGAAAACTGCCTGCCCCCCCTAGTAGAGCTGCTCCAGTCAGGTAGTCTCGCCCCCGGGTACTGTGGCAGGGGACTCTGACTTGGGAATGGCAGAAAGGGGGGAATTTCACCCTCCTCCACACTGGCTTTTCCACCCACACTCTCTCGATCTGCTCCAAGCCATGGTACTCACGCTGGGGGGCATGGTTCGGTATTGCATGGCCTTTGTCGCTCTGGCATTTTGGTTTCAGGGCTACAGAAATGGTTGAAGACAGTTGAGCCATCGGAAAGTTTCTTGCATACCACAGATTGGATCTGGCTGCCTGCCAAGAAAAAGAGGCAAAGGGGAAAGAGAGGACGATGCTGAGGCTAGCGCTGAGCCAGGCTGCAGGTACGAGCCCCACAGCTCTGCTCCTGCAAGGGCAATGTGACGGGGCAGCCACTCGTCACTGCACCTCGTCAAGCCTAAACCTACTTCTCTATTCATAACCAGGGCCTCCTTTGCCTCTAACACGTCCAGAAAAGAATGGATGGGGCAAAGGCTCACCAGCCAGGGCAGGACCCAGCAGAGTTTGCAGAGGATGGAGGATCAAAGCATTCCAAGGATCTTGTCCTCAAATAAATCTGTTCTAACCTTGGCCTTGTGAGGCTTTCTGGGCAGCACTGGGGGGAATAGGTGGAACAAGAGGGGGCAACACTTTGTCAAGGTCTAGCACGCAAGACAAGGTCAGGGGCCTTAGCGTTAAACAGGGAACATTATTAAGCATTGCTTTTGAAACTGCCTCTCTCTTCTTCTGAATACCAGCTCAGTCACCTGCAGCCAGGTTCTCCAGAGCCAGGAGACATGGCACAAACCTTTGTGTCAATCCCCACAGGAACCAGCCCAAGGGATTCAGGGAAGCATCTGCAGTGTTTCAGTTCACAGACATGTGGATCTGAAGGCCAGAGGGGCTGTTGCGATCAGCTAACCTGTCCTGCATCGCACAAGTAAATGAATTTCAAGCATATCATGCCACCTTCCTCTACCACTTACACCGCGGTCCAGCCAAAGAACGGCATCCGGGTTGTTTGCCCTGACACTCTGCCAACAAGGTCATGCTGACTGACATCAGCTTGCAAGTAGCTGAGTGCAGGGTGGGAATATGTAGAAACCTGAGAGCTCCTTTAGAGCAAAGCAGATGCTAATGTCTGTGCGTTGTCTCTCGTGGCCCAGACGCAGTGTGTGGGAGTCACAGGAGTGCAGACACTTGTCCCCCCCCGCAGCCGACATGGGGTCAAACCTCACCCCCTGCACACAGTGCTGAGCATTTGGTCCATGGGGTGTAGTGCCAGAGGTACTGGTTCGAGCCATCCCTGCTGATGGGTGCGTTGAACTTGTACCGGATTCCCTGCAGCTCTGTCCGCACAAGGACCTGCAGAGAAAGGCACCACCGAGGCATCAGTGCCACCGAAGTCCAGCATGGTCACGACTGTCCAGATGGCACCCCATGACCTCAGCGCGCTCTCTAAAATCCAGGGCAGCTGAAATCTCCCCCCCTTCCCTTTCTAGTTCCTTCTAGCATTGACATGGCAGCCACCGCTGATGACAGTGGTGCAGTCACAAAGGTGACATGATCAAAGAACAAGCTCCTGTGCACTTGCAGATCAAATTGTTCCAAAGTCTGGCAGATTAGGGAGAGAGACCTGAGAATTTAGCCCAATTTACCTCTGATCTCTGTGCCCTTTTACTCCAGACAGTGAGGACAGAGGCTGATTTGCTCCAATTCCCATGTAGTCATGGCAAGGTCTCTTTAGCCCAGACCAGGCCCATACCAGGTGGGGGTATGAAGAAACCATGTTACCAACCATGACAAAGAGGGTGACGTTGGTGGGTCCCAAGGCCTCCAGGGACTCAGGCTCTTCTGGGGATCTCCTGTAGTGGAATGTTGTGCCTGCGATGTCAAAGCGCCGCGGAGGGTCGATGGAGAGCCTCCCGTTGATGTAATACTCGCCGCTCTCCCCTCTCAGCGCTGCAAGAACAGGGGAGCAAGGGTTAGCAGGAAAGCTGAACGCACCTGTACCCAGCTTTGGCCGGGCGCTTCTCATCTGCCAGGCTCAACACTGCTACAACAGAGGGTAAATATCATCAGCCTCACTTTACAGGGAGGGAGCAGGTGGGACAAATAAAGTAGGTGCCTGGGTCAGGGTCACACAGAAAGTCACTAGCAGAGGTGGGGCTCATGTACCCATCATCTTGCCTCAGCCTGCCCACCACCTCACTGTGGAAGGACGACGCTGCAGGGAGCTCAGCCAGCTGCCCGGGGTGGTGGTGGGGACACTTGGCAGTGTGACAAGCTGTGGCCATGAAGCCAGGCTCAAATCCAGCTGTGCAAACTGGGTCTTAGCCGTTGGGGCTACTGGAGCAGGCCGGTGGCCAGGAGCCTGGCTGCGGTTGCCCAAGCGAGTCACTAGAGGGAGATCGGCTCGCTTGGTCCTCCCGCTCGCATTCCCACGCTCTCCCTGCTTGCTCTCTGCCACCAACACCACGCTGGCACCCAGCTCTGCGTCACTCCTGCCCTCGCTGCTGGCAACGACCTCATTGCCACGATGCTCTGGAGCAGGGAGTATGTTTCGTACTGATGAGGATGGAGGATGCTCCCTCCCCTCCCACTGGGACAGATCCTGGAGTGGGAGAGACTGGTGGCAGCAGCTGATAGAGATACAAGCTTGGGCTGTGCCTCCAGTGCACAGAAATCCAGTATGGATGGACACGAGGAGTCCCCAGTATACCTGGGCTGGGCAGGGAGGGATGTCGGCATCCCCGGACCCAGCAAAGGGAGCTGGCCTGGAGGGATGCTGCTAGGAGAGCCCCGCTGCGACCTCCCACCAGTGCCGGCATCTGGGCAGGCTCCTGCTCCAGGAGAGCCACTGCGGAGGCACCAGGCAGCAAGCCAGCAGTGAGCACCCCTGCCCACCTCTCTATGATCACTGTCCATCGCTTGGAGGACAGAAAGAGAAGACAAGGGGAAAGAAAAAAGCCCGTTGCAAAAACCAGCCAGAGCCTGGCTGGAAAATTAAGCCCAAGGAAAATGTGAGCAGGTCTATTTTTAATCCCCAGCCCAACATGCTGGCGGAGGGGGGAATGCCAAGGAGCCGCAGCCAGCGCCAGGAATGGGGGGGTGTGGGGTTTGCTCTGGGTTACGCTGCTGAACAGTGAGCGCAGGACGGAGGCAGCGCTGCAGCGAGACAGGGGCTGTGTGTGCACACTGATGCGGCCCACGCTGGCCTGAGACATGCCACCCTGCCAGCAGGCCCTGCTGCCTTTCTCTGCCCCCAACCCCAAACTGGGACCCCCAACCCCATCCTCTGCTGCAGTGGGAGGTTTTCCGTGCTGGGCCTTTCCCACGCCCTATTAACTGCAGGGAAACAGCAGACCAAGGGGTGTCTGGCTGGGATTTCAGTGTACCCCAGCCCCATCTCACCTAGGTAGTTGATGGAGAGGTTCAGCTCCCGGATGTCGATGTGGACGGAGCCCTTGGGAATCTGGATCACCTCCTCGTAACCTGTGAGACAACCCGGGGCCAGTGAGCAACGATGCTCAGCCTCCGAGCCTGGAGCCAACCCTTCCCTGAGCTGGATGCGAGTGTGTGCCACCCTGTTACCCATGGGCTAAACACTAAACGAGATGCTGGCAGTGCAGAGGTGTTCGTTCAGCCACCCACTGCAATTAAACGGAAAAACCACTATGGCCCACCAGGACAGTGGCTTGCTTGCTTTGCAGTGTGGGCTCTTGTGATGGGACTGGCCATGGTGGGGAGGTGTTGTGGAGCTGGGATCTCCACGGGCATCTCCACAGCCTGGCTTGAGGGCAGCATGAGCTGGGGAGCAGGGAAGGAGCTTGGTGCTCTGTGCCAGGGACTTGGGTATCAGTGGTGGCTGGGCCATGGCTTAGTGAACAGGAGCGATTTGCTCCCTGCTTGCAGCCTGGTCCTGCCCTTTGAGGACTTTCCCTGGGATATGTCCCTGCCTGTCCTGCGCATCCCCAGGAGCACATGAAGCCAAGGAGGGACTCGAGGGTGGGTGACGCCGGCTGTGCTGGCCAGGCCGCTTGCTTCCTACCTCCCTCCGGCAGGGACTGGTTGAAGACGCCCTCAATGGTCTCACAGGAGCTGCCGTCTCCCCCACATACGCGACACTTATCCTCCTTTGAGTCAGAGCCCAGGACACGGTCGCAGCCCACATGCTGGAGGAAGGAGCAGCAAGGAATTAGCCATCCTGGTGGGGCTTTGCCCTCTCCACACGTGACCTGCAGCATTCCGGGGAGCAGGGAACTCCCCTGGGCTCCACCTCACTCCCCTCCATTGCACAGTACACCAGGCAGTGCTCAGTCACATCACCTCTGCCCAGCCACACCTTTCTGCCACCCCTCTCCAGCGACAGCCCTGGGGGGTCTCTCTCCAGAGAGAAGTTATGGTGCCTGCGTTCAGCTGGTGGAGCTGCAGCAACCCAAGGCGAGCTGCGTCCCCACAGCACCAGCATCGCGGTGGTGAGCCCACGTGAAGCTTCCAGCTCTGCCCTGCTGCCACAGTATGAGGGCTAGCAAGCAGCTCACCAGCACAGCTGTGGTTACCTATGGTGCAATCCCCCTTTTGTTCCACAGTGTATTCAGCCCCACGGAGACAAAGAGATCCCAGTGACACAGGAAGGGAGACAGAGACAGAGAGGGAGCCTGTCTGCCTGACTGCTGGGGGACATTCACCACTCCCACAGTGCTTTCTTATAATTAAACTTTTATAGCCCTCCAGATCCCATTTCAAGGGAAATATCAAGTGCCTGGGACTACATGGGCTGTAAATGCAGAGACTTATCGTTAGTGCAGGCCAGTGTGGTACCCGGTCCATGGAGAGTGGATGGGCACAAGCCCAGAAGTGGATATGCTCCTGTAGGTGAACCGGGTGCCCGGGCAGAGGGATACCCGTGTCCGTGCGGGCATGTGGAGGGCAGCACTCCCCTGCCCGAGGGTCTGCCCTTGCCTCCCCACCCCGAGCCTGTCCCAGACCCCGGCAGCACCTTGCACTCCCCATTGACGCAGATGTCGTTGGAGTCCTGCCGGCACGGTGTCCCATCCACCACGGCTGCGGCTCGTTCTGTGTAGAAGTTGAAACCCTCGGCCAGGCAGTTGAGGGAACAGGCTTTCACACCCCCTGGGAAAGAAGCAGAGGTTCAAATGATGGCGCTGAGGAGAGAGAGGAAAGATGTGGAGAGCCAGACCTGGATAACGTCTGCCTTTCCCTTGGCCTCCCCATGCCTCAATCCTGCGCCTGGCCCACTGTACAGGTCCAAGTGCCCAGGCGGATGTCCCTGCTGAGCGGAGGGACCCGCGGAGGGACCAAGTCAAGACCCTTGAACTGGACACTGATACATGGTGAGACACTGTCCCTTCTGCACAGCCTGGGAAACATGGGCTGTATGTGACACGGAAGGAAACAAACTGACTTGTTTTTATCTGGTGTCAGTCACTCCTGGGTCTCCTGGCACTTTACAAGAGCTGTTGACACCCTTGTGCCCATTTCACAGGCAGGGAAACTGAGGCAGCAGCTCTTAAGCAACTTGTCCAAGGTTTTTCAGCTACTAGACCAGAGCCACCAAGTTTTTCAGCTCCTAGACCAGTTACTAGGCCAGAGCAACAATTTCTTTCTGTCCAAGGCTGGTGGATATCGAGTCCTTCACAGCAAAGACAATGACAGCAGTGTGAGGATGAAGGGGAAGGATGCTCAAGTTATAGCTAAAATACCTGCTTCCCAACACCCCTTGCCAAAGGTCCATCTAAGGAACAGAGGCTGGATATCTCGATCTTGGCTTATGGTGCCTGGGAACAGGACATGGAACCGGTTATGGAAGGAGATGCCTGAGCAAAGCAGTTTCCTGCCTCCTGTCATTGGATTTTTATCAAATGCTGGTGCAGATCGTGGCATTTGCTGCCTTTACTGAGCATACCAAGGAGACCCAACAGCCTGCATGACCCTGGCAGACAGATGCATGCCTGAGCTGTGGCAGTTCCGGCAACAGTTGTGAGCCATGTGCCAGAGCTGGGAAGCACCTAAGTCTGGAGCAATGGAAATCTGCAAAGCTTGCAACTCGATACAGCACATCAAAGTGGCAGATGGAGGGGAGGGGTGGCCCAGCTGTGCCTGGGAGCACCCGAACGCAGCTGGGGGGAAGAAAGAGTAAAGCCGGGAGAGGGAAGAACAGGAGGAGACATGAGAGGGGAATTCAGCAGCTTGGAGGTATGCTGTCGAGCAGGATGCCTGGGCAAGCCCCTAAAGAAGGCACTTGATCAACTCTCCTTCTGGAGAGCCAAGCCCCTCCACAGCACCCAGGGCTCTTCCTGGCCTGGCGAGGGAGCTCCAGGGCCACCGAGGGGGACAGCGCAGGCATGACCCCGAAAACTCCCAGCTATCTAAACACGGCATGGCTGGACCCCAGGTCTGTCCAGCCAGATCTCAGGTGCAAAACATCACCAGCAAGGTAAGAAAAGACAAGTTGCAAGGGACCTACATTGGTTGCGGGATCTCCCAGTTTGGAGAGGCTGTGCCACCAAGCCCCACTGGCAACCACATACCCTGCGCATGCAACTGTCCCACCAGCCTGAGAGAGGGGCTTGTGCTGGCCCTTCCTGGGATGTATCTGTGATTTAGCAACTGCTTGCTGGCTCGGGAGCATCTCTCCTGCCACTGGCCTTGCTCCTGGCAGCGCAGCAGTGCGCTCCCTCGGCTGCGCGGGACCCTTTGTCCCTGCCTGTGTGCAGCTCTCTAAAGCCGTGCTCTCTCCTGCCATCGCTGGAGTGCAGGGCAGACTATGCAATGAAGCAGAGCTGAGAAACAGCCAGAAACTTGGGCTTTCGTTTCAGGGCTCTCAGATGGGTTTGCTAAGCTATTCACATGCACTCCCTATTCCCTTCCTTCCCTCCAGCTACAAGGAAAAGCAAGACCCACTGCAGACGCCTTGCTGCAGTTCCCTGGTGGGCAGCTAACCCCTGCCACAGCCTGTTTCTGCCTTTCTCCCAGCCCTGGCTCCATTTTAGTAGCTCCCAATCAGCTGCATGAGCCTCTTTTCTATCATAACTCCTCAGTGCTGTTGCCCTGTGCCCAGGCTGGCGCCCAGCCTCCTCTAGCAGCAAGCAGCCCCAAGCGTAATTGTCACAGCCTCGAAAGCGGAACCCGTGGGGAAAACTGGAGTGAAAAATATAACAAGCTGGAGGAAAAAAAAAAAAAAAGAAAGAAAAGAGGGAAAATACAAGATCGGGGATTGGCAGCATGAGACCAAATTTCTTCCTTTGCTTTAAGTGCCCTGACTTTGCTGCGGGGCTGCAAAAATGGTGTGAGTGCATGAACTCAGCTCATCGCAGAGCCAGGGGTGTTCATGGGGGTTTCCCCATTGCCCTCCCCTTGCTGGAGCCCAGGAGAATTCATGTGTGCATGCATGCTTAAATCCCTAACAATTTAACCTTCTTTTGAGGTGAGATGAGCAGAGAAGGAGGAAAGCGTGTGGAAGAGAGCAAGCCCTCCATGCTGGGACAGTCGCCCTGGTTCCAGCCCATCACTGGTGAAGACCCATCACTGCCGATGCAGGCTCTGTATGCCGGTGGCTCCGAGCACGTTGCGTGCTCAGAGGGAGCCTGGGAAGCATCTGCTGAGCAGGGGGAACTCAGCACCCATCACCTTCCTGCCTGCAAGAGCTGACAGCGGGTGGGACTTGGGGGTTCATGCAGGTAGCTGGGACTTGGGGTCCTGTGGCCATGCTGCCACCCAGCTGCTGCTCCATGTGGGATGAATCCCTGCTGGCCCTGCATCGAGCCACTTAGGAAAGGCTTGCAGATAGGGGATTTCTGCCCTTAAAAGAAAAAGTCTTACGGAAGAGAAATGGGGAGAGGGAGAATGAAGGAGGAAGGGCAAGAGAGAGGGATGACCCTGCATTGGTATCTGCATCCTGACTGTGGCTGCTCCAGTGAGTCAGCTGGGCCACCTGAGCTCAGGACCCATCCCCAACACACCCTCCCTGGTGACAATTTCCAGGCAGGATTTGCCCTTGGCAGCCAGGTCACCCTCCCACCGATCAGAGGAAAGAGGGGCTGGTATCACTGCCCAGCATCTGTCGGGAACTGGACTTTCCTCGGCACTCAGCTGGCCAAGAGGTGCTCAGGTGGTCTGGACATCACCTTGTCCTTGTTAAGGTGGTTCCTTAAAAAGGCACCTTTCTAAAGTCCTAGACCAGTGACAACTGTGTGTCCCCATGACAGCAACACTGACCAGAGCAATATGGCCAGGGTGACTTTTGGACCCCAGAAAGATCCTTTGAAACAGCACGACATGCCTTGACATTCTTAGAGATGGGAATTAAGGACCATATTTTCACCAGCAACCAGGATCCAGCCCTTCCTCTCCCAGTGCGTGAATGGTTTGGTGGGAGCTGCGCTTTTTGGGGTGGGAGCCTTAGGCTCACTGCTGCCCAGTGATACCCACATCTGCAGGGCACGAGCGGGATCCTCAGCGGAAGCGCCACGGGGCATTTGGCAGCAGAGAGGCAGGAGAGGCTCTGCAGTGCCCGTTGTCACCTGGGCAAGGTGGGTCCCCCACCAAGGGAGAAGAGCCCACTTCCACAGAATGAGTGGGAACGCCACCCACTGCCAGGTGAATATTACTAATTGACTGAGAAGTGAGGAGCAGACAAGACCATATAACCCTGAAGAGCGCAGGTCTGCCATAAACACTGTGCAGTTCCCCAGCCCCCCGCCCCCAGAGAGGGGAACTCCCCGGCCATGCATGAGAGCTGCCCGCCCTTTGCTTTGGGCTGAGTAGTCCAAGGTCAGCAACAGCCACGTCTGCCGCAGGTACTCCTTTTAATCTTTAATATAGCTATTAAAATAGAATAGAACAGAACCTTTTCAGTTGGCTGCGTGGTGCCTCAGAGGATGTTTTATTCCTCCTGCCTGCCCTGTCCCACAGAGGAATTAAAGAGCATTACAATTTATGATGAGCAATCTCCTGTTTTATGCAAGCCCCTGCTCCTCCCCATCCTTCTCCCAGCCCCGTGAGCCACTCCACTCTCCCTTGGCTCTTGCATCTGCCAAGAGCAAAATGAATAACTAAGCAAATAAAGCAAAATAAACAAACAATTAAAGCTGCATTCCACGAGATATCTGCTGACTGTTGAGCTCCAAAAGGCTGAGCTCAGCGTTTCTCGCTGGGGCTGTGTCTTGCGATCCCGGGGTCTGGGCTCCAGGACCATTATAAATCACCGCCAGGAAAACACGCCATACCAGCCCCGTGCAAAACCCGACCTCAACTTGCCAGTGACCCAGTGGCTGGTGTCAGGCTTTCAGTGGGTGGCTCCTTCCCTTCCCAAATTCCCTGCAGGATTGGTGCCCTCCACCATCCAAGCCCGTGGGGTACTCCGTGTCTTCAGGGAGTGCTCTGTGCCCAGGACATTTCCCCAAACTGACGTGGGGCCAGCGTCTGACAGGCAAACGGCACAAGCACCGCTGCATGACCGCACCTTTCGGCAAGGGGGCGGCTCAAGGGTGCAGTGCCAAAGGCAGCGGCTGAGCTGAGCAGGGGAAGAGCCTCAGCAGAAGGCCAGGGTGGTGAACGGCTCCCAAAGCGGGGACATGTGCCCAAAAGCAACCTGAAGAACAGATATGCTACCAGCTGGAGGGCAGAACGCCCGGGGATGAGGCTGACAACAAGGATGGATCCTGGCGGGCTGCTTGTGCCAGTGGGGAGGGAGGGACTGACACCCGCCACCCCAGAGCTCCTGGGCTGGAAGAGCCCAGGAAGGAGTGAGGGAGATGATGGCCAGCCCTCATTGCCTCCCCAATGCTGGGGTAGGAATGCCTGCTAGCACAGGGGGAAAACATGGGTCCTGACAGCAAAACACCTGCAGAAAGGGGAAGACAAGAGGGGGCTGTTCCACGGGGGTCTGATCTACGACATGGAGAGGGTGGAGGTGCAAGGGACGCTCCCGCCTCCCCCACAGATGGACCTCCGACACCCAAACAACACCAAGTATCACAAAATCCCACAGGCAAGTGAAGATGCAGTGCTGCTGAAGTCATAGTCATAGAATCATAGAGGGGTTTGGGTTGGAAGGGACCTTCAAAGACCATCTAAGGTCTTTTCCAACCTTAGTGATTCTGTGAGGTGTTCAAGGAACGTGTGGACGTGGCACTGCGGGTGGGACATGGTTTAGCGGGCATGGTGGTGTTAGTTGATGGTTGGACTTGATGATCTTACAGGTCTTTTCCAACCTTAGTGATTCTGTGATTCTAGTCTAACCCCCCTTGCCATGGGCAGGGACATCTTCCACTAGATCAGGTTGCTCAAAGCCCCGTCCAACCTGACCTTGAACACTTCCAGGGATGAGGCATCCACAGCCTTTCTGGGCAACCTGTTCCAGTGTCTCACCACCCTCATCATACACTGTTTCTTCCTTATGTCCACTCTAAACCTACCTTCTTTCCATTTAAGACTGTTGCCCCTTGTCCTGTCACTACAGGCCTTGGTAAAAAGTCTCTCTCCATCTTACTTACAAGCCCTCTTTATGTATTGAACGTCTGCCATCAGGCTTCCCCAATCCTGACAGAGTGCCCAGACTCAGGCAAAGAAGTTTGCAGGTGGAGGGGAACAGTGATGACACCTTGCCACCTCCACAGTCCCAACTGATCTGAGGGTCCAGTGTGGACAGCCCATGACATGAAGAGCTGCTCCTGCTAATCCCAGCTGACAGCTCCCAGGCAGGTGGGTGTCAGCACACACGAGAGCTGGGAGATGGGCGCTCTCCCGGCCAGGGGCTTGGCTTCCACCACAGACTGAGGAGCTGCAGCTTCCAGCACCTCTTTACTGGTGTGAACATGCCTCAGTTTCCCTAACTGGGCCACCACAGAGGAAGATGGTGATGCCCTTTGGCAATGAATAAACAAAACATAACTGCTAAACAACACGGCTCCTTGTGAGCATCACCCACAGCCAACCGGGAGAGCCGAGACAGGGAGCTCCCGGATCCCTTCAAGACACGATCGTGCCAACGCTCAGAGCCTCCTGGGAAGGGGACAGGTTTCATCACCTTATTTTATGGAAGAGGAAGCCGAAGCAGAGAGAGAGGAAGGGTCTTTTTATGAAAACCAGAGCAAAAATCTGTGTCAGAGCCAGATTATAATTCAAGGGTCGATGTTCAACTGTCCGACCATCCCCTGGACTCAAACCACTGGGCCATGCCTGGGGAAGAGAGAGGTCCGAGTGAGGGCAGATCCAGCCTGCAGGGCTGTCTTCCACCTTGGCATCCATTGGGGTCTTTGTGTGACTTACTGCTCTGCGATTTTATTACATTTTTATTGATCCATCCCCTGCAGCCTCAGCACATCTGCTCCAGCTGCAGGAGCCCCGCTGGGAAGTGTGCTTATTTACACAGCTGCGAAGGATTTCCCCAGTCAAGTTCATTAACTACATGAAGGAGACGCGCTGTTCTTTCTCATTATTAAGAGATTTCTGCCACAGAGGCCTCCTCCCGCTCCCTCTCCTTGCTAGACACTTCTGCAGGACACAGGAGGACTGACCTTGGGAAGAGGGGAGGTCTGCTCTTTGGAGGATCCACCGGTTCGCCTCCCTTCTGCCCATGCAGGAACTGGAAGCTTTACCTGCCTGCGCAGGGAGGGCTGCCCTGTTTTCTCCCCATCAGGTACCAGACACTAGCAACTCCCTTCTCGTGTCTGTCTTCCTCTTTGCTCACTCAGCGGTTAAGGAAACAGCCTCGAGGGAAGAAGTTAAACTGCTCTGATGCTGCTGGAATTGTTTCTAGCAGAGCAATAAAGTTAAAGAGCAATTGCACAGGGGTAAGTAACCCAGGGCATGGCAGGACGGTTGTGGGACAGCGCCAGGGGCAGCCGCCTGGAGGGATGCACGTTGATCCACAGTCATGCGAGAGGGAGGCGGCACACCCCAGGGACACAGAGCGGGCAGCCTGCGGGACCTTGGCTAGCGGAGATGGTGACTAACTGGCCACCAGACCACTTGGACCATGAGACCTGTCCCTGCAGAGAACAGGGGAGAGCAAAGCCCTGCACGGCCGTGTTCCAGGTCCGCCTGAGCCAAGGGATGCTCAGCCCAGCCCCAGCACTCACCTCCACGGTACGTCTTCCAGGTGTAGTACTTCCCTCGGAAAGGGACGTTATCGAATTCGGCACACTGCAGCTCTCGGAAGTCCTGGGAGCCTGGTGGGCAGTCCTGCGGTCACACAGCCAGTGATCAGCACATTGGTGGGAGCAGCCTGCCTTATCTGCTAGGAGGGCAGGAGCTGCTACAGGGCTCCCAGCTGCTACTAACACCAGTCCTTCTACAAGAGGGACACCAGCCCTGACAACTGGACACTGTTACAGTATGGCAGGAGCAGCCTTCCTGCAAAGCTAAACACTATTTGAAGACTAATGACACGAGCCATTGGGCCCCAGCTGCCTGTCTGCAGATGCAACACTTGCTCTTGCGAGCAATCCTTTAAAAGCTAGGTGCAAAGCCCAGGGGAAGCAATGGGGAGCCATCTATTTTCCTCACTACCAGCCTGTGGGTGTTAAAGCTACCATTTCCCAGGTCCAAAGCTTCATTGAGCTTCTCTGCAGCGCAGTTATTTCTCTTTGCTCCCCTTGAGGTTTAACCCCCATCCCTGGGAAGTGGGGTGCTACAGGACGTTTCATGAGCTGCTCTCACCTGACCAGGCCTGCACTTGCAGCGTGTGAGAGGCAACGACTGTCATGTCAGTGTTGGAAGCCTCTGATCTCTCCCTCTTTTTCTCTTTATCTTTTTGGGCCCCTTCTTGATGCCGAAGCCCCGCAGGTACATACCTCCCACCCGCCCTCTGAGCCAGCTCACAGCTGGTGCAGGCGTGCATCGTCCTGCTCAGCTTTCCCCATTGCAGGATTGCTGTCGGCACAGCATGGCTCACCCCCACCCAGCGCTGTCACCTCCTCCTGTGGGTCCCACAGCTGCACATAACGCCCCGCAGCTATACTGCAACACAGCGCTGCCTACCCCACCAGCAAAGCCCTGCTAGCCCACCACCGCTCCTCTCCCTGAGCCCACCAGTACTCACATCGGTGTTGCAGGACCGGTACCGCTTCCGCTCTCCCAGGCAATACTTCCCTCCGATCGTGGGCCTGCCAAACCAGGAACGAGATAGGAGAACCAGCTCAGGGCAGTGAGCCATGTTTGGGGCAGATGGCTGCCCCAAGCTTGCAGAAGCACCACAGCTTTTCCCAACCCTGCACCGCTGCAGGGACGGATCCTGCCTGGAGGGGCTATTGCAGAAATGCAGCACCCCAGCAGACTTCACACATTCAGCTGCAAGCGCATAGTGGCTGTGGGTCTGTGGTTGCAGAACCAACACCAAATGCAAAAGCACCAAGCTGCTGTGAAAGCAGGACATGGGATTTGCGTGCAGGAGCCAAGACCCTCCTGGGAGCTGAGCACAGAGCTGCACGGGTTCTGCCTTCCTCACTAACCTGAACAGCGATGCTGTGCAGCTAGGACAAGGCAGGGCCACACCAACAGGGCCACGTGCACGTACACCTACCGCGGGCTGTCACAGTGGCGAATGGATGATGATACGCCTCCGCCGCATGTCCTGCTGCACTCTCCCCAAGATGACCAGGCTCCCCAGGCGCCATCCACGCCCTCCGGTCGGGTGCCAAAAGGCACACACTCCCTCTTGTAGCACCACTGGGGAAAGATAGAGCTTCAAACACCCTGAGCACACAGTCTCCTCCTCCCAGGGCGCTCCCCAGCCTCCACTGGACATGGCAGCCCGCTCAGAGCTGGGATCTGGTTTGAACCTGTGAAATCTGAACTCAGAGCTGTGTTGGCCTTGGAGTCAAGCTCTCCACTGCAGAGGGTATTCACCTCTCCCCAGGCACCCTCTCCTCCGAGTCACAGTGTCACCATTTGTGCACACTGCATACTTGGGGTTCACAGGGATGCTGGGACCAGTGCCCCCACTCCCAACCCCTGGTGAACCATCCTGTGGGGCAGTCGGTGACGGGCAAGTGGGTCACATCCCCACTTCTCCTCTAAAGGGGTCCCTGGGCACCCGGGTCAATCAGGGTGACACACGTTGCGAGCAGGGACACGTCAGAGCACACACCTCAGTGCCTATAAAAGCGTGCAGCAGTGAGTCCCAGGTGGGACTTGGACGGGAGCTGCTGCTGCTGGGCAGCAGGGCTGGGATCCCTGGGGGGCATGGACACCTCCACTGCCAGCTGCTTCCTCGCAGGACGGAGTGAGTTTTCTATGCGTACTGGGAGCTCAAGTTGTGGTTAATGTGTTAAAATTACCCAATCTGCAGAAGGTCCAGGTTAAAATAAAGTTTTGATTTTAACAACAACGTTGTGTTGTTCTGCTGAGGATCTGTAAGGAATCGGCCTGTCTCCGTCCTATTGGTGACAGATCTTCATGCAAACTTGCCTATGAAATATTTCCCTTGGACCTGGAAGGCGTCCTGCACCCCCTGGAGTCAACAGTGACGCAAGGAGAGGGACACTGCCAGACCTGCTGCCGTTCTCCGGGCACGGTGCCGGACACCATGCCTCGGGGGCTGAGATAATCCCAGGAAGGAAGAAACTGCTGTGCGTTCCTTCCAGGGGCTGATAACCCACCCTGGAGCTGCTGGCACAGCCTCTCCCGGCTCCTGAGCCAGGCTCTCCACGGGTAGCACAGCCGGCAGGGAAAAATGATCCATGGCCTCCCAGGACACTCAGCTAGCGACCTCCTAGCAAACCAGCGCCTTTCCAAAGGTGTGGTCCCATGCAGAGGAGAAGCTCTGCAGGCACAGCCTTTCTGGTGCCCCTGCTGAAGCTCCAGCCTGGAGGCACTGGAGCTGCTGCTTTTGCAGGAAGGACCCAGGAGCCTGCCCAGCCCCTGCAAACCCCTCCACGTGCTCAGGGCTCCTGAGAGTGTCCGTGATGGGCTCTGCCCTTGTGCTCTGGCTGCTGGGAGCAGACCCTGGCTCGCTCTCCTGCAGCAAGCATGGACATGTGCCGGCTGCAAGACCAGATATGAGTTGGGGGCATGCGGGGAGGGAGGATGCGTAATGACAAGCATCCTCACAGGGTGCACTGACCACAGTCTGTGTAACAAGTGCTTGATTAATGAAAATTAAAAAAAAAAGAGAAAAGAATACCAAAACAGGCAGGGAAGGAGCCAGTAAGACAGTCAACCCGCTGCCTGAGCAGCCAGGCTGCTGGGGGCACCCCTAGGGCAGCAGAAACTACCGCGAGATCTGGGCCTGAAGTCACCCACTGTGGGTTCCTGGGGTAAGACAAGGGAAGCTCTAACAACCACAGGGGATCACTTAAAAAAAAAATGGAGAATTTGGGAGGAGGAAACAAGCAGAGGTCTGGGATGTGGGCACAGCCACCATCCAACAGAGCTTGGCTCAGTCTTCCCCCGCCACTGCTTCCCCAGTTGGGTGGCAGAGCACAGAAACTCACCCTATCTCTCCTTTAATCCTGCATACCTTAAATAGCTTCTACACCCTGATCCTTCCCTCTGCTCTCACCAGCTAGAAAGGGAGAAGCCAGGGTGGACCTCAGAGAGCTGCTCCAGCCAAGGGTTGAGGTCTGAGGGCTCACGCGGCCGGCCACCGCAGGGGCCACCGGCTGGTGAAGGTGTAGAAACTTAATACAAAGGTCCGTCTTCTTTCACCCAAGGATATCAAATCACTTCTGAACCATGAATTAATACAAAGGGATAAACAGAAGCACAGGAAGGTAACCGGGGGTTCAAACTGAGTCAGTATCTTTACTGGGAATAGCTCCCATGAGTCCTGGGGGGCTTCGACTGCTTGTCACTTCATTTCTTTCAGGACTCTTCAAAACCCCTGGTTAAAAAACTAGTAAGTGGGGGACAAAGAGATATTTAAAAGTGGGAAAAGCTGGTAAAAAAAGATGACTAGCAGAAAAAAATTGCCATTGTATATGGTGAATCTCCAGCAGCAGGGATGTTCAGCCCCAGGAACTGTCTACTCCTTTTCAATTTAATTTCCAACAGAACTAAGGTGGCTGTTTGCAAAGAATAATGCATTTGTCAAAGCCATCCTCTTTCCGGTACATTAGCTTCTTCAGCTTTTTAAGGATTTGAAATTATTCTTGAATTTCTTGGGAATTATTTTTCCTCTAATGGAAAAACACATGTCCATTTAACAGAGAATGTCCCAGCCCTGATTCTCCATTGTCCCAATTATTATTCAGTTTGCAAAGGCACTTGGTTTTAACAGTGCTACACGCCCGCTGTATATTGGCGCAAATGGGTGTAGGAGGTGCAGGGAACGAAGCGATATGAACATCAAGTCAAAATTAACTTTCAAAATATGTGGTCATGAAAAATCCTACTCTCCTCTCTCAGCTGAGTCTGAAAAATGAAGGTTTCATCATAGCTAGCCTTGTGAGGCAGTTTTTCACAAGTTCCTCTGAAAGCATGTTACAAACCCATTCATTGTCTCTCCTGGCGAAACTGGGGCAAAAATCACTTTTCTCAGGACAGCCTGGAGACCTCAACAGACCTGAGAACAAGACGTTCGTCTAAAGCATACGCCATAGCTTGATGTCACCTTACTGTGCCTCCTAGGCGAGACCAAGAAGCTCGCTGGAGCAGGGACTTCATGTTCTGCATTTCCAGCAATATGCAAGATGATCTGTACTTCGAGGGTGATTACGGGCCCCTCTGGGCTCCTTGGCACACCCCAGCCTCCCTCCACGCTGGCGGGGAGGGTGGCTCCAGGCTCTGGGAGGCAGGGCAAGAGAGGCTGGTGGGTGCTCTTAAATCAACTCCGTGCTCACCAATGCAAACAATAATCCCGGTTATTGCTGGAAGAGGGATTCAAGCACTCACTGTCAACTCGCTACGGTGCCCCGGGCTTCCTTACCCCCTTTTCAATGGTGTTGGTTTGGCATATGGTCCCCTCAGCGGCAGGGATGCTGTTGGTTATGCAGCGGTTGCTTTTACTCAGACACCATAACTCACTGCAGACTTCCTGGAAAGAGAGAGATTTTGGGGGAGAGAGGGGGAGGGAGGAAGAAAGACAAAGAAACAAAGCCGAGATTAGGATTTGCTTGTGCTAGGGGCTGCGAGGCTGGGGCAGCAGCACACCAGTGTGCTTGAGAAGCACCAGCTGAGCTGGGACACAGGGACAGGAGTGTTTTCAGCATGGTGCGGGGAAAATGAGATAAAATCTTGCAAGGTGTTGCCAGCTGCAGTCAACCCAAGGCCACTGACAGCTCCCCCCCTTTCCTGGACTAAGCCTAAGCACTTCTCTTGCCGTTGGGGTTCTCTGGATTTGGAGATTCCACTGCGCTCGGGTGCCAGAGCTGGCTCCCCAGCCAGCGCACACAGCCAAACCTGGTCTTTGTGCCACAGAGGACACATCTCCTCAGACATCCCAGTGAGCCCCAAGCTAACCCCACCGTGCTCCACCTAACCCCTCTCCCCAGCCCTGAGGGATGTTCTCTTTTTTGGGTCTGTGCAGTAGGAGCCAAGCAGAAGGGCCCATTCCTAGCACCTGCCATGAGCATCCCTACGCCACGTGAGTCCAGATCTGCCATGCGGATCTGGATCTGTCTCTGCGGGAAGCTGGGACTCCCTGGGAGCATCAACACTGCACATGTTATCTCCTGCTACAGGAACGCACTGCATGTCACAGTGTGACTAGCTTGTGTACTGGCAATCTCAGCCAGCCTAACAGTCCTAAAGGGAAGACTCTTCTGGAAGATTTAGAGCTGTTTTCAGAATAATTAAAATAACTCCAGATACTGAGCTAGCCCTTAAGCAGCTCGAGAACTGGGCACTTCTGCTCTCTGCCTCTGCTACGTGCAGTTGGGTCCACTGAGTGATACTGGGCTGAGGACTCCAGATCTCTTTCCAGGAGGTTTCCTGAGCCGCAGATCCTGAGCTTCAGCCCATCCTGACCTCTCAGAGTGCCAGCAAACATAAAGCTTCCCTTGGTTGTTCCAGAACCCACCCAAAAGTTACGTCCACGACTCTGCAAAGTTGTCACAGCTGCTAAAACAGAACGTCCAGGCCCTTTGAACCTGCTCTGCCACTAAATCAACCAGGCTGGACTTCAACACCTGCAAACTGCAAAGCAACACCTAAAATCCAGAGCTGAGTTTCCTGCCAGGTCACCATCCTGCTCCTATCCCTACTGAAATAAGCCTATGGAAAACTTGCTGCTTTTCAGACAGCAGTTTGCCATGACTTACGTTATACTTGAAAGCATTAAACAGGTTGACATTGTCAATGAAGGAAACTGTCTCAAGATGTGAGAGCAGACTCTAAACAGCCACGGCTGCTGCTAATGTGCTCCCAGCACACACCGGTGCCACTGTTGGTGCACACCAATGTCACAGCACAGGCTGAAGGACCCGGCGTGCTCTGCGCTGCATGCTCAGGTGCCGGCACAGCGACCACCTGGCCTCCTGCCTGCCCCTACGGCAGCATGACCTACAAGACACCTCCCATGGGCCGCCTGCCTCTAGTCAGGTAGCAGCCTGTTCATCATGCCTCCGGGCTTGGTTCAGCCTTCCAGCAAGGCATTCCTCTGCCCCGCCAAGGGCTGTGCTCTAAACAGTAACCGATACCCCCGTGGGATGAACTGACTCAACGACTGGGAATCCTCTGTGCTGGTACCAAGAGGGATGAAAAGACGAGCCCGGGATTTCTCTGCTTCCCTCCTGTTCCCAGGGTTGTGACAGCAGAGTGATACAGGGCGAGCCGGCAAAGGAAAATACTGCGGAGTCTGTACCGAGGACCACAGCTCCAAGACGCAAAGGGATTTTGGTTCCTAACTCCTTTGCCAAAGTCCAGCTGCAGCTGGTTTTAACCAGCGAAAGGAGAAAGTCTCTCCTATCTTCAAAAGGCATCTACCCCTCCATACTGCTCTTGGAGAGCCAGCATGACTATTGGGAAGTAGGAGTTCCTGTATAGTCTCTTCTCGCTGTGTCACCAAGGGAGAGGACTTCCCAGCTTCAACCAGTGACATCTATTCACTCTGTCCTCATTACACCTATCAATCATCCGCTCTGTACTGGCATGGAGGAAGGGATCTTGCCGTGTTTGTGCCATCACCCTGGAGTCCGTTTATATGGGGCACGGGATGGGTGGACTTAAACATTTACCCAGATTTATACGCACACGCTTGAGCCCTTATGGCCTTTGGGTTTCTCCCAAACAACATGCAAGACAGGCTGGGCTAGAAGGGTCATCGTGAGGACATCTTGTGCTTTTGTGATACTTGTATATATACAGGAAGCGTCTGCCCAAGTTAAAAATTAGCCGGGAAACAGGCATGTAAACGTGGAAACTTTCCATTCCACTGCCTCTGGCTCAGCTGAGGAGGGGCACAGACCGCAGTCAGTAGCACCCAACATCAGATACCATGACCAGGGGATTCAGACTCAGACTTCTGCTGCGGCTCTGGGCATCTCACAAGACTGCATCTGCCCCATGTCCAGCAGGCTCTGGGCCCCTAGGCCATGTTGAAAGACAGCACTGGACCAGGGAGAGCCAAGCTTTGCCTTTTGTTCACTGAGATGAGCTGGCGAGATCACCAGGAGGTGGTTTAGTGTTTAACCATACTAAATAGATGAACACTTGGAGTGATAAACTGGTTCACATTGGGTCACTTCAATGGCAGCATTGGGCTTGGATTTACATGGTTGCAAGAGAAACTGAACCCTGATCTGATGTGTTTCCTCCTTCACAGCTTCCCAGGGCTTGGACTGGAGTGGGTACACATACACGTGTGTTCATCAGACAACACAGCTGCCTGTGTCTCTCACTGCTGGCTCCTCTGTTTTCTCTAGGGGAAAGTGGATGCGTTAAGGAGTTCAATTCACCCTTTAGTGCAGACGCTTCCCCCTCACCACTATGCTCAGATAGTTGGCAATGTCCAGTACACTAAGAACAGCAAAACATCAGGCTGAGATCTTTTCTCCTGAAATAAACTTTCCTTTCAGTGGTTTCCTGGATTCAAAGATCAGTGTGATGGCAGGAGTGGCTTAGGTGGGCAGCTGTCACTCAGATGGACCTACAGCACATCGACCCACCTCACCTGGAAGAAAGAAGTTTCTCCTCCTAAGTTTGTGCGAGCAGCATAATGACTTCCAGTAAGGATCATGAAAAATATGTCTGTGTACAAACCCCCACTGAGAGGAGTCTGGATGAGGGGACTGCAGCTTGGCTTTCAGCTGCGACCCTTGGGGTCCAGCAGCAGCCAAGGTATCAGACAGAGGCAAGAGATCTCTTCCCATGGGAATAACCTGACCAAAACTGAGCTGGGGTCAACCTTTGTGGATGGGAGACGACCTCCTCTGCCCTCTCACAGGGAAGCAAGGCAAAAAGCTCACAGGGAACGTGCTAGTGCCCTTCATTTGAAGCAGGACAGCAAAGCGATGTGGGCAGCAGAGGAACAGCCCCATGGCCCCTTTGCCCTTGTAGCCCCCGTCCTCCACCCCCTGGGAACCGATAGTAAAGCAGGAAGGCTCTCTACCCCGTATTTACACTGGCGAGATTTAACTCCGTACTGGAAACGGCACTGCTCGTCTGCATCGTAGGCCTGTCCTGGAGCCACCGTTGGGTAGATAAAGTCTTGCTTGGGAGGAGCATTGTTCAGGCATAATCCCATCCCAGAGCTGGAAACAAGAGATGAGAATCAGAGCTCAGAAAGGCTTGTAGGAGAGCATGGCGGTGGCTGAGCTCTCATAAGCTTGGCTGCTTGGAAGGATAACTCTACCAGCCTCCTCTGGGCAAAACCGGTGCTGAGAAAGTGCTCTGAAGTCTTTCTATCTGTGCCCTCGGGGCTGGGAAGCACATGCTTGTTCCTAGGTAACTCTAGAAGTTTTAATCTGAGGGTTTTGCAGGCTATTGCCAGCCCCTGGTTGTCCTGACGGGTTCCGGCTCCAGCAGACAGTGCGTGGCAGTGCGCAGGCAGGCGCGTGCCCAGGACCCCAGGATGGCGGGTAGGCGGAGGGGCTGCCCTCCCACCCCACGGCTGCAGAGCCCCAGCTGAGAGCAACCAGAGGTGCCGAGTGCGGAGAGCCCCTGCTCTCCAAGCCCATCCTTCTGCACGCCAGAGCTTTGTAGGAGCGTCCAAATTTTGCAAGAAACATGCCTTTCCCTCCCCCTTCCTTGCTGCTTTCTGAGCTCTCCCTAAATCAAGGCCCCTGTCACCACTCCCCCGGCCCTGTGTCCTGGGGTCTTGCACGCTCCATGGCCCCATCCCGGCGGAGGCTCTTGGGGCCACGCTCAGGCGGGGGCGGCCAGCACAAACCGTGGAGAGGGCCGACATGAACTCACTGTCCTCCGCCAGCCCTGCCGAGACCTCGGGGTTACCTGAGGACAAGGCAGCCTCTGCCACGGCGCCGCCACGGCGCTGTCCGTGCAACGTGCCTTGCTGTGGTGCACGTCCAGCGGTCAAAAGCGAGGGGGACAGGTTTTGCTGCGGCCAAACGTGAGCTGCCAGATGCGGAATTTGGTGATGAGCCATGCGGTTTGGCCAAGCTTTGCGGGACAGTGGGGCAGGCAGCAGCCCCTCGGGGAGGCTTGCATTCACTGCCCCTCTCGCAGCGTTACAACAGCAGTGTCTCTTGTAGAGGTCTGGTATTCAGACTCCTCCAGGAATTCCTGCCACAGTGACCCCACGCACTTGCTTCTTCCAGTTGAGACTCAAGTCCTACCCAGTCCTTCTATTAGGTAGTGCCCGTATCCTACCAAAAACATGGCCAAAATTGATCCTGACTGCTCTTTTTGTGATAGAAACCCTGGGGGCTGCCTAAACCCTGGACAAGAAGCTCTTTCAGGCTGCAGAGGCATGAGTCAGGCAAGGTGACAATATCGAAACTCTGGGACTTAGGAGCCTAAATCCCTTCTCCTGAATCCTAAAGGTGCTTTCGAAAAAAACCAAAAACCTTTCTCCTACGTTGCTTGTTCACAACTGAAAACTCTCCTCCTTAGTGTCTGGAGAAGCTGCCTAGACCATGCAGACCGGTCCTGTCTCCACATCCTCCTTCCCCAGCACACCAGCCCTTCCCTGCAATCCCTGGCTGAACTTCAGAAACATCCAAATGCCGCCAGAAGCTACTGATATATTTGTGAAGTTTCTGGAAGCGGGGAACGTAAATAAAGGTCTCACAGCTGCAAGGTAAATGGGGTTAGTATCTTCAGCAGGCAAGCAAACCATGGGAAAGTCTAAAGGAAGGAAGGAAAGAAAGCACGTGCCTTTTGGGATAGGGTGAGGTGCTGGGAGACAAGACAGAAGGTGCATGGGCTGTGTGCTTTGGGGGCTTTTCTTTGGCTTTACCCACTCCTCACAAGTGACTGTGAGAGGTTGGAGGTGTGTACTGGTTGCGAGGTAGAAGGAAGGGCAAGGTGAGATGGATTCCTTACTCCAGGAAGCTGGTGATGTAATCCCTGCTGCATGTGGACCATACAAATGGGTTGGTCTTCATGGTGATGTGAGCAGCCATGAGCTTGGCCGTTTCCTGCCCACGGGAACCACAGCTGTTGCCGACACCATCATGATTCATGCCAAACCTAGAAAGCATCACCAAGGCAATAGAGAGATGATCAGCTGCTGCATTTTTGACACATCTGGGTCATCCATAGGAAGGATTTTTCAGCTCCTGTTGGCAGGAACAAAACAATGGGGGCCCTTCCCTGTGATGGCCACTCCCAGGGACTCTTCTGGCACAGTACTCACGTGTGGCCGATCTCATGGGCAATGGTGAAGGCTGTGGCCAGGCCAATGTCCTCGTTGATGCTGCAGCTTCGTTCTCGTTCGCACATCCCGCCGACGGGGGCCAGGCCTAGGGAAGCCAGATAGAGCTGTCACATAGGGTCAGCACAAAGCATCTGTAGGGGACATGGGTGGTATTTGGGGACTAACTGATGTGCTTCACACTCACTAACACTGATCATAGCCTTCTGTCAGTAACAAGTTTCTTCGCACTGGTTGCACTGGGCTTTGGGATGGACCCATGGCTCTTAGGGGCTGTGAGCACATGGTCACTCAGCACTGTCAACTAATTTAACAATGAGAGACTCAGAAATGCTATGAATGCGTCAAAATCCTTTGAATTTCCTATCCAAACCCCCAACTGTGTGCAGAGAGGAGCAGTCCTTGTCACGACACTGGCACTGCTGGTGGAGGAACCCAAGATCAGCTTCACCAGCACTTGGGCATCCAAACCTGTCCAGGGCAGCCTGGAAAATGGAGTAAGCCAGGATCCAACCTCACCATCCATGCTTGGTTCTGGCTGATACCCACCATGATCAGGAATCCAGCCTGACTCCATCTGGAGGGCTGGATCATGCAGAAATCCCCCTTGGATCATGGCAGCAGATTCCCCCCATCTTCTGCCCATACACTGTCCCACCACCACAGGCTGTGCCTGCTGAACCCGGCCAGGGAAGGAACAGTCTCTGCTAAAGGAATGAATCGAGCTGTCACAGCATCTCCGGCCTCAACCGCCCTACCAGGCACCTCATCTGCAGCCGCATCAGGTCAGAGATCCACAAACTTTTCCTTTTTAACTGCAGTGATTCAGAGCAGTAATCCCTCCCTGACTGCTTAGTCTAGACCAGGGCAAGACAAATTAGGAGCTACAGCCAGAGAGAGCTGCAGGGTCTGTCTGCGTCTAGCGGTTTAAATAAAGAACTCCCTTTATAGTCATCACAAAAAAGTCTTATTTCTCTCTGCTAAGCCAGGAATACTCCACTAGGCGATGGACCAGCCCTAGATGCGAGTGGTTCTTAATCATCAGGCTGGACCCAACCCAGGGATATAATGGAGAAGCGTTCCAGAGCCCATCCGTCCTCCGGATTGCTGCTTTTAGTGTTTACAGAAGTAAGGAGGCTACACGGTCGAGCAGGCTGGAAACCACGGGGCTGTTCCTGGCTCTGCTGCTGGTGCTCGCGGCAGCTTTGGGCGAGCGCTTCCCCTCGTGCAGCCCTCCCTCACCACGCTCCTGAAGATGCACATGTTGGGGAGAAGTGCTGCCAAAGGGGCAGCAAAATCCTACCTACCCAGGGTGCCACACGGTTTATTCTTGTAGATGCAAATGTCGTATCTGCAAAGGAGAGAAGACAGCGTTAAGAACACTTACAATATCGGCGGCTCCAAAATCTTTCACAAGCGCATCTTCATTTTACTGATGTGCGCACACCCAAAACACTTCAAAACAGCCCACATGGCTCATGCGACACTTCTGGAATGGAAAGTACCAACTGTAACAGGTAAGACGCCTCTGATCCATATTGTACAACACTCACTTTCCCCAGGCTGAGACTCACTGTGGATTTTAACGATAGCTCCTGTCCCTTAACTATGGGGCAGTGCTGAGCAGGGTCAGAGGTTTGGATTTGATGAAACATGGTTAAGTCAGCAGGGACAATGCTATTCCAGCCTTGAAGCTCTTTGGGTTTGGGTTGGTGGTCCAGGTCTGCTCACTAGCACGCAGTGCACTCCCGGGAGCCGGCCACTTCTCTCCTGGGAGGCACTGGTTTCAGGGATCTGCCCCAGCAGTGCAGGGTGGAAGAGGCCAGGGCCAGCCTCCTGTCTGTAAACTCCCGTCCCTTGCAGCAAATAGTATCAATCAAATATGTAATTCTGATTTTTTTTTTACAAAACAAGGAAAAAATTTCAGTTTGAAAACATGTTTCATTTCAAAACCCACTGTGGTTTCATTAAAATGCTAAAGTGATTTTTTATATTTTTTTTCAGTTTAGTTCTTTACTGAGAATTTTCCAAACAAATTCAATATGGGTTGATTCAAGATGACTCTTCCCTCTGTTCCTGGCGTCAACTCCCAGCCATTGCATCAAGGAATCGACTGTTTGCACATCGTTAGCTGTGTACAAGGAAAAGCTAAACGAGGACAGCAAAGTAAAATCTCCTCCAAATTGAAATGCAGCACCCTCGCAATGGGATGCGGCAACAGCTCCAGAAGAGACCAGTTTGGGCCAGAGAGTGCATATTATCATTTAATTGCAGAGACGAGCCGCATACCCTCCCTGCCTCTGCTCAAATACCTTCTCCAGAAGGTGAGGCTCCTCAGACATCTGGGCCTTTGCAAAACCTGGGTTGAAAGGGGTGAGGCTAACACTCGAATCCGCATAGGGCGGGCAGGCGGGGGGACCGGTGGCAGCTGCGCTGGGACGCCCCAGAACCGGGTTGGGGTGTTGCTCCTTAGCCCTGAGAAGCATTTCAACCTGAGTGCATGCTGGGCTCACAGCACGGAGGATGCTGACCACAGTGTGGGTTTGGGGGATGCTGCACGACGAGCAGGACCATCCGACACTGCTCGCCCTGGCAGCTCCACGGGGATGAGAGCAGGGAAGAAGCAAGCTGATAGCACACGATGGGTTAAGTATAACATGTTCCTGTGATGGCTCCTGTCCCTTTGGCCCCTGGCGCTCTCTGGAAGTGTCCAAACCTCTCACCCCTGGCTGGAAACTGAGTGAGTGAAAAACATTTGTTGCTTTGTTTTGAGCAAATACCGTTAAAGCCTTCAGAGGCTCTGGTTTGACACGTCCCTGCAAGAGAAAAAAGCCTGCAGCTCAGCAAGATGTTATCGGGAGACGGGGAATTTATTAGAGATGAGGCCAGATGCGCTGGTGCTGTCCAAGCCTGGCGTGGCTGGCCCGGCAAGTCGCTTCGGGTTAGCTCAAACATCTGGTGGGAGGCTGGAGAACTCGGAGCCGGCATTTGCGTCCCGCACGTGTGGTGGGAGGGGAGGAAAAGCAGACGCTGCAGCCCCGGGAGCGTGAAGCTGGGGCCGAGGGGCCTTTTGCTCGCTCCTCCCCTGGTGCTTGTGGGCTCTCATCTCACGAGCTCCCCGGGAGGGATGCACCAGGCTGCGCGCGGCTCCCGCCACCGCTGGGAACTGGAGCAGGAGAGGAGCACATGGTGCCAACGAAACCGGCTCCCGCTTGGAGGCTCCCCTCTCCAGCGCTTTCATTTTAGGACTTTCTTCCACTCCGCAGGAGGGGAAAAAAAAGGTGCAAACAAATCGTGGGTTTGCCTTTGGCTTCTCCCCAGGCCGCTGCCCCTCTGCCCAAGCAGGGTTTCTGTGGGCACTGGAGAGCCAGTGCCCTGGGCACAGCTGGCAGCACCGCTGAGAGCTGCCTCTCAGAGCCCTCCATCCCCTCCATCCTTCCAGCTCTCCCTTCGGCATCCTCTGGCCTTCCAGACGCCCCTCTGTTCCTTCCACTGTCCCTGTTGCCCTCCTGTAGCCTCTGCTGCTCCAGGCTCAAGCACCCATCTATTTTGATGGGGGTTATTTGTCCTGCATGTGAAGGTTCAGACCTCTTCACCCATCTCTGGAGGTCTAATTCAGCATCCAACTTAAGCTGCTGACCGAGACTGTTGTTACAGGAGCGGAGAGACACAGCCAGGGCACGACTGTCCTTGTCCTAAGGGAGCTGGGATGAAGTCACTACTTCAAGGGTGTCCATCAGCTACCAAGGAGAGAGTTCAGCCCTACACGTAGGCACCTAAAATGATGTGAGCCAAATCCCGTACTGGCTGGAGACACTCTGTCACTGTCATGACACTCAGGTCCCACCTGTATCTTCTCCATCTTTCATAGTGGAGGCAGATGGGCCTCTCCATTTCAGTAGGATGCCCGATGCTCCACGACTCTGGGGTGGGTTCCCACACATGCCCAACACCGTTGTACACACCATTGACTTTTGGGGCACAAATACCCATGGCTGCAAACTAAGCTCCTTGAGAGCACAACAAAGACTGAGGGAAGACACGGGAGGATGGTAACTATCCAAACTGCAATAACCTGCATCGCTGCAAGGGAACTGGCAAGTGGCCAGCCTGAGGGACAGACAGTGCCAGGCAGCTCGTGGGGGAGCGCATGGGAAGGAAGCCTTGGATGAACCACTTGGACAGAGATGGAGGACAGCTGCACCGAGGACACCTCCCGTGAGGACAGCACTGCCAGGGCCGGGCTCAGCCTTACCTGGTGATCAGCACTGCAGTGTCGTGGTTGGCTATGCCATTCTCTGGGATAGCGTTCCCATTGCCATTCCTGTTCACAATGGATTTCTGCCACTTGCAGAAGCTGTCCAGGGATTTGCCGGCGTGATGGTTAATCTCCAGTGTGGGCTGGAATGGAAGCAATATGACAATGTGTTCCCAGAAAAGCTCTGATATGAAGGCACTGCCTATTCCCATGCCAGCAGAGCACTGACAGCAGTCCAGATGCCCCCATTCTTTCTCGGAGGCCATGGGGAAGCAAGATTTTAGGAGGACTGAAGCTACTTAGACCTCCCTAAAGCCACCTTATCATAGAAACAGTCCTCAGAGTCCCAGAGGTCTCCTCAGTCTAAACCTAGTCCCCAGCTGTCATTGAGAGGATGTGGTGCACCCAGCAGACTGCACTGGGGGGACCTCCCAGGGGTGACATCCAGGGGGACACACAGACCCGCAAAGGAAATGTAAAGGCATGATGGAAGCAGCTTGACAAAGCCTGCCTTACCTGATCCTCAGTGAGGAGAATCAGCCGGGTCACCAGGATATTGACAATATTGCCCAGACTCGAGTCCTGGAAAAGTTTGGCAACCTGACCTCCAAGAAACAAGAAAAGACGAGTCTTAAAAATGAGCTCACTGGCTGGGTGACTGGTGCAATCGGTGGGTAAGCTCGCACTTGCTGGGCACCCGGCAGAGGGAAACAGGGCTGCTTCATCCGCATGGGCTGCAGGGACTGAACACAATCTTTTTAGAAAGCAGAGATGCGTATGGTACTCTACATGACCACTTGGATTGCAGAGCCTCCTAAACTGTGTTTAGACCTCACTGTCTCCTTCTGGGGAGATTCGAGTGGTGAAGCTGACAACCCGCAGCACCTGCTCCTTGCCTGGAGCTCAGGTGGGGAAGTCCCATGGTCCTGGCATTACGCAGCCACAGGGACGAAGCTTTGCTGACTGCCCATCGGCAGGGAACGACACAGCATCTCTCAGAAATCTGCCACCACACGATGGGTGTTTTACAGCAGATGAAACAGTTAGAAACGGTGTTGTTTTAAAATCTGGCATCTGCTTTAGAAATGCAAACAAAGCAAGCCATGAAAAGAGATCCTGCAGAGGACAGGACAAAGGACCATCACAGAAGGGCTTTCAGTAGTTTGATGGATAACTTCCAAGCCTATCTCACCTCACAGGAGGATTCAGCACAGCCAATTCAGGCTGTTAATGCATCTAGCCTGGTATCCTGCCGCCAGCAATGACCCAAATGTGATGCTGCAGAGGAAGCTCCTCTGCAGTAACCCAGAGACACGGGAAGCATGGTATGGAAGAGCGAGGGTATTTCTTCCTACCCCTCATGCTGATCAGCCCCCAAGCGTGAGAGCTCACTGTCCTTATGCTTTCCCATGTGTTTCTCAGCTTGGTTGGCCCTATTTGCAATGCTAATTTGAGATGAGAGATGCTGTTCAAAGAAAGGGCTTTGTTCTCCCGGACCAGATCTGGCCTGTAGCATGGTCAGACGGGCCAGAGTTTATCTCTCCTACAGTGCCTCCCCTATACAAGAGAGAGTCCCTGCAGGCTCCAGAGTATCACTGCTCATGAGCAGCGGCAGCGTGTCAGGATTTTTGACCCAAACATCTTGCTCTGGGGATGGGGAGAAGCCACTGGCATCCTGGAACAGATCCGATTTCCCCACTGCGTTCCCTCCACCCTGCTTGTCTTCTTGCAGGAAAAGCACATGGCACCCTCTGCCAAACGCAGACATTCGGGGTGAAGAACAGGATTTATTCCTGCTTGCTCTCTGCTGCTGGGTGTGTCAGCCCCTGGGTCCCCCAGAGTTCGTGATGTGGTTATAACACTTACAATATTCATGATGGCCAGGATGTACTGCTCTATGTCCCGCCGCCCGTGGTACCCCACCATCATTTTGTCGGCCACCACCAGGGTCTCCACGTAGCGTTCCGTGCTGACAGATCTCTTCAGGGGCAGCTGTCCCCGCTGGCTGTGGTTGCTCGATGGCTTCAGAGGGGAGGGCTTCAGCGTCCGCAGCCACCAGTGTCTCCCCTTCCAGGGCTTCTCATCTGAGCAGAGAAAGAGATTTTTCTGTTGCCCTCCAGCAGCAATTCAGCAGCACACAGGTGAGGAGCAGGCAGTATGAGCTCAGTTTTAGGGAAGAAAAGACCAGCGTGAGGCTCTTGATGCACTATGCACGAACTCTGCAAATGCCCCCACTGCCATCGGCCAGCCCTGCTGAGCTTTTCCTACTGCAGCCCAGGGCTGGCCCCATACTCCTGCGGGCCCCGCTGGCATCCTGCCTGCCCTCCTGCCCTCCTCCTGCCCAGGCGCTGCACATGGAGCTGTGCACTGTCCTGCTGCTGCAGCCCCATGCACTTCACTGCCTCTGTGCCGCGAGACCCTGCCCTCACCTCTGTCACAGGGAAGAGCAGTGTGGATTTAGAAACTACACAGACATAATCTGAAAATAAAGCCATTGCAGATCATTTCCTCTTTCCTTTTCCTGCCAGGACCTGAATTTAGGACTTGGCTTTTCCTCCACAGAAATGGCTGCAGCCTCCAAAGCAGCAGCAGCAGGTTTGTAGGACTTTGCTCCAGGCTTCCAGTGCTACTGACCCAACCCTAGAGATGTCCCCAGAGGGGCCATCAGCTCCAAACCCATGGCCTGGAGACCACCACAGGGCAGGAAAGCTGCCTGGGGGATTACAACCACTCTCCTACCCTATTGGGAGAGCGGGCTGAATCCTCCTCCTCTGCTCTGATGCTGGATCATCAAACACCCTGCAAGACTGGGAAGATGGGCAGATCACAGGCGGCCCCACAGCCTACCAGCTCCTGCCCCTCCAGCTGATCCGAGGGAGCTCGCGGGGGTGCTCAGGGACCTGCTGTGCTGGGCAGGTGAGGACAGGTCGAGCCTGCAGGGCGAGGGGACGGGGCTGTGGTTGTTCTGAACTGTATTTGGCCTGTGTCTCCCACTGCATGGTCTTTGCTTTCCAAGAAGCAATTGGGAACAGGCTAACTTTCGTCTGGAAGCCAGGGAATGTGGCAAAGAGTCAGCAGAAGGGGAGTCTGCTGGTGCTTCAGTCAATGTGACTTTGGGAGCTGGGACGGGAGGAGCCAGGCCAGAGAAGCACAGGTTGTCTCCAGAGATACTGGCAGATCTGGGGAGAGGCAGAGCCTGCTCAGAGCAGGCTGGCAGTGCCCCGGTGTCTCCAGAGGCTCCATCCCTTCCAGCAGTGACTCCTCATTTGGTCAAGTGTCACCACTGGGGCACTGGATGAACAGCCTGAAGTGACACACAAACCTGCCAGGAGCAACTGGGAACAGCTCTGCTTCTGCATCCACAAACTAATCCATGAAATGCGAGCTGGCCCCTCTGCAGGGATGGCAGCTCCTCTCATCCTTACGGGGCCAGGGGAAGCCTCTGTAAACTGAGGGAGCAGTATCCTGACTGCATGCAACATTTTGAGTAAATGGAGAAACTTTGCACATTCACAAGGGCCGGGGATTTCAGCGAGGCTCTGGGACGCAGAATAATTGCTAGCAAGGACGAGAAGGGCACAGGCGCATGGGGAGAAGCCAGGGCAGACCTGCGTGAGTCCTTTAGGAAGTCAAAGGCCTGTAAGTGTAGAAGTGAGGTAGATGTGCAATTGCCATTCTGTATCAACATCTCCCAGAGCCCACTGTGACTAACCAGATCCCACGTCACACCCTGCAAGGCATCCTTCCACCTGGTCTCTAATAGCCGCAGATGTATCTCAATGTGGACGCAATCTTCAGCGACCAAACCCCAAAGACAAATCTCTGCTGAGGATGTGTAAGCTACAATTTCTCAATACCTTGTAAATTGGCCAAATCTGGGAGGATTTTCTTAAGAACAATAAGAGACATTTTTTTCTCTTCTATTCCGTGCTCTATTTACAATTTAAAATCCCTGCTGTGAAGAGTACAAGAGCTTTCCAGAGACCAGGCCACCAGAAATCCTTAACATGGGTAAAAGTAAATACAGAAAACTTTCTTAAATGCCAGAGATAGATTTGGTTCTTTGCCATATAGGGCAGTGTGAACCTTCAAAGCCTGGTCTACCAGGACCTTCCCAGCCTGCACCAGGATGGATTGAGGACGTGTTGGTGGGTACAGATACCTAGCACGCCGCAGGCTGCATCCATGTGTGGGTACTGGAGAGATGATCGCTTGTACACGACGTGGGGGCTGCCCTTGCCCTCGCTCCCTGTGCTGACATTGGCTCCCGGGCTCAGCGGTTCAATGAAATACTCCTCTTCATCTGCGACAATCACCCCGTGCTGCAGAAGGAAAGAGACAGAAGGCAATAGAAGAGGTAGGGAAAGAACTGGGTGACATACTGGTGGCTTCTCATAATGAGCTTTCTGATGACTAACCACTGAATTTCTGGGGACTGACAAATATTTTTGAGAATGTGAAGGAATCCTTCATTTACGCACAAACACTGAACTATATGAATGCACAGACCAGAGAAAACTGAGCCAGATGGTCGTGGATGCCTTGGGACATCTGTGTTCACTAAAGTCCTCTGGAAATCAGTCTTTCCTTGCAAAATTATGAATAAGTTGTTTCCTATTCCACCCACTCAGTCCAACTGAGAGCTGTCTGTGGGATCCTAAATACCATACCTTTAAATAGCAGCACAACTCAGCAGTGAGATCCACCTCCTATACTTTTCAACCTCACTGAAGAACCTTCGAAAGCAGCTCTGGACCATTACCACCAGCTGAGAAACTCAGGCACAGAGCTGCAGAGAAGTGTACATGTTCAGAGGCTTTTGAAAAATCTTTAAAATCTGAAGTCCGATTTGCAGTGAGGCAGCCAGCAGGAGCCACAACCTTTCTCTGCAGCCTGAAACCTGCGTTGTGCCCAGGAGACATCACTGCCCCTTTTACACCTCCGACTGGCCACCTCAGTCAGATGATCTTGTTTCTGCTCCCTTACTTGTTGATTTAGCTAGTTAGGTATTTTTGTTCCCCCTTACTTTATTCTTTGAATGAATCTCAGCTGTGAGCCCAGATTTTGGTCTCTGTGAGTGGACCCACTCGTGAGACAGTGATGACCAGCAGGAGCAGACCCCAGCAGGATGAGCAGCCAAACTCACCAGGTGCTTGCAAGATCTCCTCTGCAGCTGGTCCTATCCTCACAGAAAGCTTTCCCTCTACCTAAAAGGTCTGAGCAACCTAAAAAGCTTCTGTGAGCCCAACACAACACATGCAGAAGCTCCATTGCTGTAACAACTCTCTCCTGGCATTGAATCTCACCTAACTCTATGAAACATGGGTGTGCTATTGGCTGAACCTTACCAGCAAGCAACCAAGGCACAGAAACATGCCCGACATTGCTCAGGCAGGACAAGAAGTATCCCAAAAGTCTAAGACCCACGTTACCTGGCTGTCCTCCCACTCCTTGTGCGCAAGCATAGCTCTGGGTGCAGACACCCCAATGCTGCCATCAGCTCTGCACCAGTATTGTCCTTTGGATGTCACAGCACTTTACCAGCTCCCCTCTATGCAAGGGGTCAGGAGCCCTGATCTGCCAGGACAGGGAGTGGGGAAGTAGGTCTCTGTAAAACATCTTGAGGTCCTTGCATGTAAAGCACCACCTATGTAACAGCGTTATTGCTGGCGTTTGTAGGGGAGAGCCTCTCTGGGGCGGACGCTACCTCCGTAATAGGTCTCTCCCCCTCTCCCTCCCTGCCATGAAAGCTGAATCGGGGCAGTGTGTGCACAGCGAAGTCCCCATCTCCAGAGTGCCGGGGGATTTCCTCCTGCACCAGGCTCTGTTGCTCTTGGCTCAGCTCCACTTTTTCAAACACAAGCGAGGTACTGTGAGGTTAGCCTGGCGAGGGCTCCGGCGGAAAGCCGAGTGTCGGCCTGCGAAGCCAGCTGGCTGCCGGCTTTGTGGGACGGGGAGAAGGAGGTCACCGCCGGCTTGGGGCAGAGCAGCAGGAGGGGAGAGCATGTCCTGCCCAAAAAACATGTACTACTAGAAAAGAGCCGTTCTTACTTAAACCCGGAGCCTCCGCAGAGTGCAAGAGGCTCCACCACCTGCCTGGCATCCTTCAGCAACGAAGCTCAGCCATCACAGGAGTCTGAAAACTGCCTCATCGCTGACCCCAAAGACTGAGCTCTGAGGTCCAGGTGCTGGACATGACACAAGCCTGTAAAAGGGGGCGGCAAGAAGCCCTTAGAGAGATCCCTGTGGTTTGTGGGGGAGCTAAACTGGATATCCTGTCTATGATTCACCCAGGTCATCTGCAGAGCAAGGATGGTTTATGCTATTAGCTTATAACCACACTTAAGGAAAGCACAGCCACATACTGCAATTCGGCTCTTCCACCTCCTCGTATATACACACAAGCAGCTTGACGTTAGCTTCAGCAGCGGGGCCATCTGCCTTGCTCCAAGCAAGTCCCAGAGGTGTCCAAGGAACATGTGGATGTGGCATTGTGGGACACGGTTTAGTGGGCATGGTGGTGTTGGGTTGGTGGTTGGACTTGATGATCTTACAGGTCTTTTCCAACCTTAGTGATTCTGTGATTTAATGTTCATGCTGACTTCAGGAGGGCTTTTCAGATGAAAGCACAATTTCAGCACAGACACACAGGGTTGAAAACCTGGCCTTTAAACTGTCCTTTGATGAGGTCTGACACAAGAGGTAAGAGAGTGGCATTTATTTCCTAAAGTTGTTTTCTCCTTGCTGTGATTTTTTTGATGGTAGGACATGGGTCCTTGGGATCTCATGCAGCTGGGGGGATGAAACATGGCTTTGCCTAAGACAGGGATTTCAGCTCCTGGCCAGCCTGAGGCAAAGCTCCCTGAGCTGCTCACTGCAGGCTCCAGCGGCTTTGTGCTTGGCCCCACTGGCAGCTCACGGCTCTGCATGTTTTGGAAAATGAACCACTTTGGCCTTTGCTTCCGACAACTTAAGCCGGGGTGACTTTCCCCCTGCTCAGCCTAAAGAGCAGCACGGCGTGCCCTCCATGGGAGACGCGTGGGGTGAACCACGCTGCCTGCCTGCCCTCAGGCCAGGGTGACAGTGTGTGTGGCCGGGAGGGATAAGTCTATGTGAGCATGCCCAGCTATTGGCAAGTCCTACGCTGGGGTGCCGTAAGGTGCAAGTTACCTTGTGGGTGTTTGAAAACAAAGCGGTTTACAGTGGTACACCCTGCAGACACAGAAATTGCTCAGGGATGTGGGAGTTCGAGGACAGGAGAATGGCCTGGGGCTTGTTACCCATTTTCACAGCTTTGTGTTGGAGGCTTCTGTGGATGGAGTCATCCCTTTCCCTCCTCCTCATGCACAGCTCACCCCGTAATCAGCACCTGGTCCCTGCTTGTGCCCATTCAACAACACAACACACAACTCCCTTTGCATCATCAGCGAGTCAGGTCTGTGCAAACGTGGGTCACCGTGTGCAGTCCCCCCACGGCACGTGTCAGCATGAACCCGAACCTAGAGACCTCAGCAACTAGAGACCCTCTTCTGTCCCTACCTGTCCCCTCCAAAGCTGATGCCTGCCTGGAGGGGAGTGTGCTGCGGCTGAGGGATGGCACAAGTGGCTCAGCTGTTACTGATCAACCAGAGCTCTGCAACAGATCTTCTCTGGTGGCAAGTACAGCCCCCACTCTCAGCTAAAAAGACTCCAGTCTCCTCTCATCCAAATTCCTAACCCCATCGTCCTCATTAACCCAGAAGACCTCCTCTCCCCTCCTTGCTGATGTCCGTAGCTCTCCAGGGCAGAAGGACAGAGTTCAGGAAAAGGAGAGATTGTTGGATGACCCTCTGTCCCTATTTGTGCCTGGCTGCATTTTCCTCCAGACAACCCCTGCTATCTCTCCAGAGCTAAACACAGCCTGTGGACTAAATTATCCTAGTGCAAGTGCTGCTGGGCCATTGCTTGCCCTGGACTTGCTGCCCTCTGAAGTGGGAAGACAGGCTAACGCCGGATCCCTTCTGAGCCAGCAGCATCCAGCTCACCCTTCAGTGCTTTTGTGAACACCACTAAATTGTCTAGGACTTCAGCAGAGTTCCCATATCTAAACAAAGGGCTAACTAGGGAAGCAAGAGTTTATGCAGCGCTGATTTTTGGCTGTGAGATAGAAACATTAGACTCTATGATATAATGAGTCAGATTCTCATTTCTGTTAATAACCCACAGCACTGTTCTGGCAGTGTAATTTAGCAATAAATCAAACGTGAATTCATTACCATTTGGAAGCTCTTCCACACTGCCAGAATACTGCTAAGAGGTGGGGCCGTAGCATAAATATCAATCTGGCCTAGGGAGTCTTTTTCTAGATGTTACCCCTCCAAGGGAGCCATCATCCTTGGGATTCACTAACAGGGTATGTTTGCTCCATCCCTCCATCTGGCAGGTCATGAAATGTGCTTTGTGAGCCAGAAATATCAGAAAATCACAGAAAAATAAGGATGGAAGTCCTTAGTCTATTCCCAGTGCTGGAAGAGCTAATGAATCATACCTGGAGTATTTTTGAGAGGCATTTGTCTGGCCTGTTTTTAAAGATCTCCAACGATGTAGGGGCCTCGCACCCTCCAAGCAATCTAGTCCAGAGCTCAGCTATACTTACCACTAATGTTTACCATTAAGCTTTCTTGCTGATATTTAAGACCATGACGTCTAGTCCTAGCTGTTAGGACATGCAAAATCAATCATTTCCACCCTCTTTGCTGCAGCCTTGCCGGTTTTGAGGAATGCCATCTTGTCCCCTCTTGGTATTCTCTTTTTCATATTGAAAAACACTGATTATTTCATTTTTTCCCCCAGAAGTCACATTTTTAGCTCCTGAAATCTGGACAGAAGTGACTGGGAGCCCCAGGAATGTATCTGCAATTGTAAGGATCTGAATGCACTTTTGACATTTCCAGTTGTGCTGTGAAATTCCTGCCCTCCTGCTCTTCTTCCTCACTAGCACGCACAACACATATCTTTTGCTATTGCTGTTGAAAATGGAGAGGAGAGTTCTGTGAGAGCCAGAATAACGGTCTAGAGCCTTGATTATCCCGTTCGAATTAAAATCAATGGAAAAATCTCCACTGACTTTGGTAGAAACTGGACTACAAGTCAAATACAGATCAGGAACCCTTAGAGATGTAATGAAGAGATGTGGCCTTCTTCACCCTCAGCTGACTTTCAATGCCGGTGTGTAATATTCTAGCTTGACACCAACCCCATGCCTTTCCCACCACCATGGACCCACCTGCTGGGACCCAAATCAGGTGGTACTTCTACATCAAAGATCAAAGAAGCTGCAATCTGCTCTGCTTTATGGGCAGCTCTAGTTGTTAGTATTGCCCTTGGCTGGGCAAAATGCAGAGACTCACCAGTCCATTGCAGTTGCTGATGGCGACCTTTGAGTTCAGGTACTGATCCTGCAAGTGGCCCGCATAGTGGCAGTCTTCGTGGAAATCATGTTGCCAGTCCACGCCATCTCGCTTCCAGTATTCGACAGTGAAGTGCTCAGCCAGCAGGTTGGAGTGCAGTGTCAGGTTGAGGAGGAACTGGGTTCGGTGGGCAGAGACTTTGTAGAAAACCTGCTGCTCAGATGGCTCGTAGGGCAAGGACCCCAGACTGCGCCGAGGGCGTTGCTTCAGCTGGCTTCTCACGTCAAAGGTGAGGAAGTCCCCGTTTTGGTCCACTTGGATGGGGAACGCAATTTCATAGTGATCGAGGCTGGAGAGGAACTCCTCTGGGGAGGGAAAGCAAACACAGGAGGAATGACATTCTGCAAAGAGAGTCAGAGCAAAACACCCAGCGACTTCAGCGCGGAGCCGGCTGTGCCTCAGCTCAACTGAGCCATGGCCAGCTCAAGGTGGAGGGACAGGGTCCTGACACTGAGGGACTGCTCTGTCCAGGCTGCGGGACCCTTGGGGTGTTCCCAAAGGCCTTCAGCCTACAGAGCCTTGGGGTATCAATAGGCCTTGAACCTATGGAGCATCATCTTCTTCCTCTGCAGGTGATGGAGAGAAACAGACTGGTCCAAGGGGCCATTCAGGACACCCAAATTCTGGCTCTGGGCCTGGACTATGCCCCATGTCTCCATCTCCACCGGGCAGAGGGACTCCAGGTTGTGCAGAGTCACACTCTGTGGTTTGGAGGCTTATTTTAACCTGGATCCTTTCAGTAACAAAGCTAGCAATAAGGTCTCTTCAAAACGAGCCAGAACAAGCCTTGGGGTGACAATGTCTCAGGAGATGACAGTCTCACTAAGGAACTGTGGGGTTCTTCAGAACATCTACAGCTGCCACGTGGACCTGCAAACTCTGCTTTGATAACTCGCATAATAACAGTACCATACCAGCCTCCCCAATCACAGCTGCGTTACTGCATTAGGTACTCGGCATCCTCCTAAGAGGTACAAAGACAATGTCCTTGCAATGCCAATCTTGCAATCAAAATAAGAAAGAAGGTAACCAGAATTCCCCAGCTGTGCTAAAAAGGCAGAAAGAAAAAAAGTCAGACATCCCAATTTCCCAGCCAGGTCTCTATCTATGACACCGTCCTGCCTTCCCAGCTCACCAGCTTGCTGCTCTTTATCGTATCAGCCTGGCTTAGCACCTCTTCTTGGGGCACTTGAGTTTTTGAGCCTGTCTCGTACCACTTAGGAAATGTGCTCTGGCAAGGTCACTGTCCAAAACGTCTGCCTGCACTCACACAGTAATGCAACACTTTTGGCTGTCAAAGAAATTGGCGGTCTGTAACCTCTACAGAAATTTCTCATTTTCCAAGCAAAATGTCCCAGGGACTGACAGACTGGATCTGACTGGAGGTCCAGCTGTCTCTGACAGCCCTCAGTACCTGAGGCTTCATTGGAAGATGTAAAAAATCATGCACTGGCCAGGATAGCTCCCCCCATCACAGTGTGTTCTGAACCCCCCATGGCTGGAGGTTTGCTCATGGAGTGGGAGAGGATTTGCCCTCTTTTCACTCTGGAATATTCTTCCTGTGCTTTCTGCATCCTATTTGTAGTTGTTTCCTAAGCAAATGGGAGAGGCCAGGCTGCTCCAGGGTGGCTGCATTTCGCCTGGCTCCACAGCACCCATCTTCAAAGCCTTCCCAGCCATCATAAATTTGAACTCCAAATTACACTCTTACCACATAGCAGCACTGGAAAGTTTCCTCTTCCTCTAGTGTGTTTTACAGTGTGGGAGCCTGACAGAGTGGTTTCCTTGGCCACCGGTAATGGGACAGTCCCTCCCACCGGCTGGGTTTAGGGGTTAGCTCCCATCCTTCCAAACCATAAGCACTTCTGGCACCTCTCCCTTGCCTCAACAAGCCAGAAATAATTATTAGTTTTTTAACTTCCTGTGCTCCAGCTTCTCCTGCATCACCCTGCCTCGCGTGTGATGCAGCCAGGCAAACAAGAGTGACTATTTGCACTTAAGCAATGACCTCAGGCTTGGAAAAATTTGCTGTCGGAAGTGTCTTGTTTTTCTTTTTCCCTCTCTGCAGTCCACATGGGCTTGCAAAATAGTGACTGGGAAGGAGGTTTGCGCACGCAGTGGCTAGAAAGGGCCTGGGATGCTGGGCTGTGGTCTCTGATCCTGACCTACAAGGTACATCCAGGAGGAAAATACATGTCCAGAGCCTGGGGGTGAGGTGTTGTGTGAGAACCTGCTTTTGCTGTAGTGCCGGTCACCATGCATCCTCTCAGGGATGTCACTCTGGAAACTGAGGCACAGGAAGAAAGATCTAAGAGCAGTGCCCTGCATCACATGAATGTTTTAGGAAGTGATGCTTTAGAGTGGGAATGCCACAGATGGGAAAATATAACAGAGACGTTCAACACAAGGAATAAGCCAGTGTCCTCGTCCAGTGTTACAGCTGGCTCCTTCCTCTCTAAAAATGTAAAAGATTAGATTAGGCTTTAAGAGATTAGGACCTCTTTTACCCCCTAACCCTGTGTATTCCACCCAACATCACAGATGTTCCCTTATTCCCTCATTTGTTCATCTCTGCCTTGGTCATGCTCCCCATATTAGAGACCATACTAGGAGCTCCCAACAGCAAGAGCAGTACTGTTTGGCCCTTCCTTCCTTCCAGAAAAGCCATCATGTTCCCTCTGCCCTCTCAGCCACTTCATGCTGTATTAATAGATCTTGGCCTGAAATGTGCAGTACTACACCCACTGTATCAGAAGGGTTTGCACTGGTGATAAGCAGCCTGGTGTTTCCAGAGAGCTGTCAAACTGCTTTGGAAGAGATGCTATAAAAAGCCTTTCTCCAGGAAAACCTGCCCATGGCTGTGCGGGACACTGGGCACCCTTGGAGGACCACGGACCTCCCAGAACAGGGCAAGGGAGAAAGCTGGGAAGCAGGGAGGATGGGGCGTGGGGAGAGGTACCTTGCTGCCCCATTTTTGGTGGAAAGGGAGCACACATAGGACCACACATAGAATGCTCTCTACAACTACCTGAAAGGGGTTGTGGTGAGGTGGGTGTTGGTCTCTTCTCCCAAGTGACAAGTGACAGGACAAGAGGAAATGGCCTCAAGTTGTGCCAGAGGAGGTTTAGGCTGGATATTAGGAAAAATTTCTTTACTGAGAGAGCGGTGAAGCACTGGAATGGGCTGCCCAGGGAGGTGGTGGAGTCACCATCACTGGAGGTGTTCAAGGAACGTGTGGACATGGCACTGCGGGGCATGGTTTAGTGGGCATGGTGGGGTTGGGTTGGTGGTTGGGCTTGATAATCTTAAAGGTCTTTTCCAACCTTAGTGATTCTGTGATTCTGTGACATCTGCAGGGGCAGGGACAGCAGAGGAAGGGAAAGGGCACAGGGGAGGTAGAGGGCTAAGCTGAACAAAAAAGAAGAGAAGGAAGGTGAAAGTGGAGGAGGGAGGATTTTGTCCCCTCCTTGTATGCTCACCATTGCTTCTCTCATTACAGAGCTGCTTAAAGGATGAAAAGGAAGCAGATATTTGCTCTGGTCTTGTCACCAGAGCGAAGAGGAGCCCCAACTGCAGCCCAGACACGATTCCTAAGGGATGGCTCTGGAAAACACTGTGGATCCCACAGCTTCAGTCTGCCCTGGCATTGTGTCAGTCTCACTACATCCTCCAAGGGTCCATCAGTTTACATGTGAGCCGGAAGCAGTGAGATTAGCTTCACCTAACGTTCTGTAAAACAGAGAACATCTAATCTTTCACTATGGTTAAACTAAGGCACTAGCAGAAAATTTCCTTTTGATTAAAAACCATTCAGCAATGGTGTGCATGTGTTGAATCCTTGGTCAGTTGTTTCAGCTGCTGTTCCCTGCACTGTTAAAAACTGCAGCCTGAGTGTAAATGTTACATCTGAACCTTGTTACACCTGTGTTGGCTTGAAGAAGCCTTCAATGCTGGGCTGCTATTTCCCACAAAGATAATTACAGCTTATGATTATGATACCTTGATCTTTTTCCTGCATAAATACACTGATGTGGAGTTGTGCACATGGGGCACGTGAATCCTGTTCCACCGCTAACTGGAGCAAATCACTTGGTCAAAATCAGTGGCTTGTTGAAAACACTGGCCTTTATTCTCCATGCCTCTAACTGCTAAAAGGAGATAACAGCGTTTCACCCTCTTGAAAGGGTGTTGTGAGGATTATGTACTTACTATCTCAGCAGCGTGGTGAAGAGAAGTGTTGAGTAACATCAATAGCCTGACGCCAACCGTTCTGGATGCAGGGAGCCTAAAAAAGCGCTCTGACAGCAAAAGGGGCCCATGGGGCAGCCTGACCCTCAGGACTAGACAGGGACTGGGGAGGGGACAGGCTGCAATCCCTGGCTTGGGGCTTCCACGGCACCATGCTCCCAGCAACATCACGAGCTAAGACGCATCCCCAAGACCTGCTCAGGGAAAGCCAGTATCTAGGAAAACACAAATGCATTAACTGTAATTTTGATGAGTCCTCGGGTTTAGACTGAGGTGTATTAGCAAACGGTGCGGGGACTTGTGAGCGAGGGAGGATCTGAGCTGCTGTGAGTCAGGATGGAGGCGATCTGGCAGCGAAGTCCTTGTCAGAGCATCACTGCGCTGTGAACGCGGTACTGCAGATGGAGAGAGGTGTGAACTGACGGACGTGGGAGGCCCAGAACAGTCACCCCAGGCATTGCCAGAGGCTTTGGCGAAAACCACCAGAAACCACGTTTGTTTCAGATTCAAGAAAATCTGCCTATGTAACCTTGCACGTTGCACGGCGCCTGCACAGCACGCAGCTCTGTGTCTGACTGCCTCTCCTTTCACCCAGCACAAGCTGCAGTACGGCAGTGCCCCACATTTAGCAATGAGACAGTGTTCAGACCCAGGACGGCACGTGGCTTTCGGTTGCCTTTGTTCCTCTTTCCAGTTCCGCTTCAGAAGACAACCCACAGCCACCGTAACTACAGCCCTTTGGCATTGCACTGCTCAACAGCCCGGGTACATCTCCAACTTTGGTCCTACTGCAATTAATCTGGAAACACGTGGTATTTCAGGATTATGGCTGCGTAAGTACGCTGCCAAGGTTTTTAACACCTTGCACAGATAAATGTCCAACTTTGGAGCCCTTTCTTCTTACCTCTGGTGCCTGAAGGGAGTGTTCATATTGCCTCTTAAGAAATGGTCACAAAAGCAAATTAGTATTAAGAAATTTAACCACCATGTGTTAACCTGCCCATGCTATATTTGTACTCTAGGTTGGGTACAAAGCAGTCCACCTCACTTTCCAGTCCCTTCACTCCTAACCTGGAATAAAATCATGTACAAAGGCACAAATCTATGTACAAGAGACTCACATCCTGCTTTCTTTGCAGTCACTTGCATGTGTGGCTCTGTATTTAAACACAAGACCATCAGAAACACACGGACATATCAGACGGGTACAAAGTGCTCATGCCTGAGCAGGTTTGAGCATTTACTAACGATAGCACTTACAGAAATGTGTGCACAGACTAAAACTGCTCCTCCAGCAGCACACATCTGTCCAGACTCAGCTGTATTTGTATGCTCCAGCAGAGACCTCCACCCCTGCACGCGCAGAGGACTGCTCACAAGCGCATCGGCTGGCTGCACACACACAACCCTCCTTGTAACAAAGCCTCTATTCATCCAAGGATGCGCCACTCCACCCGGGTGGAAGGGGAGCTTCCTCTATTGCTACCACATCCCCTTCGCTTTCTAAGCCTGTACGTGGCTCTCATCTTACACAGACCCTACTGCTCCAAATCCTGCAAAAAGCCAAGGAGCGTAACATCCAAGTGCAAAACACATCCCTTCCTCAGAGGTCAATGGAAAACACCTGCGAATTCTGCAGGAGGAGCTCTGCTGCAGTACAGCAAGAAGAGCAGAGTTCAGGGTGTCTCCACCTACCCCCCAGCACAACATTACCCTAACATCTCCCCCAGGGCCAGCATTAGGGTTTCTGCCAGCGGAGGTGGGTGGATCCAGCTCCCCTCCCCACGGCAATCCCTACCTTGTGACTGGAACGTGTAACCAGGAAAGTTGCACACGGCCGCAGTGAAGATGACAGTCCACGTGAGAAGCCTCCAAGCTATTGCCATGGTTAGCGATGCTTGTCTCAGTGCAGGGAGTATTGTGCCAGCTGAAAGGGCGCTGTCCCAACATGTCTCTCCCTCGGCCACTGCTTATGTGGAGACAGGAGTCCTCGGTCCCTCCGCAGGCATCCTCAGCCGCTCCGTGCTCTCCCCAAAGCCGCGAGGCCGACGGTGTCTTTGCAGCGTGCTGTGCCCGGGCCAGTGCAGTGGGGTCAGCATGGGCTAATTTGAACCGCAGGCTCTCGGTGGCATTGCCCCTGTGGAGGAGAGGGTGGGGATGAGTGAATGGGAGAGACGGGCAGAGGGGAAACAAAGGATGGAGAAGGAGATGAGGGAGAAAACGGTGTGCAGCGTGAACGAGGAAAGCCCGATCTTAGAGAAGGGAAGAGTGAGATGGAAAGAAAGAAAAAGGAAGGGGAGGAAAGGATGGGAAGCAAACGCAAATGCAATTAACCACATTAGTTCACAGCATCGGAAAGCCGCGTTATCCTGTTACAGGGACACTGCACTCCCGGGTGCTCTCCCAGGGGTGAAATCTGCTCCCAGTGCAGCCCCTGCACCGCTCTGACAGCAGCACTAAAGGTCTGGTGTATATACCTTATACCAGAGGAAAGGAGCTCAGAATAAATGGGAACCCTTTGTCCTGTGGCAATGCCCATGAGGAAGTGCAGACCGAACAGTGACCTGGTCTGTTACCTGATCTCTTAAAGGACAGCATGAAATAAAAGCATCAGCGGGGTGGCAGTGAGCAGCAACCTAGAAATCCTCTACTCCAGTTCCCCTGGCTTTAAAATACACTTTAATGACCATCGCTGCACTGAGAAGCACACTTGCTCTCAGAGTGTATTGGCTAAACCTAAAAAAGTGATTGAAAACAAAGGACCCATTCAGTGAACTCACCCTTACCCTCAGCTCTATCCACAAATGGATCGTGAGATTCCAATTGTATTTGTTATTTAAAATGATTTGCTAATTGCTACAGTGAAAGATTTTTGGCTTGCAGATAATTTCCACTCAGTCTGAGGCAATTATACAAAACTCACATAGTGCTGGAGAGTTGCATAAAGCCTGTGGTTTTTTGTTTCTATCCAGCGATTAGATGACGTATGCAATGAATATGGCACATACCTAACTACCGCCCAGAGAATCCCAAATATCTGAACAGTGATGCTCTGCTTGAAAGCAGCCCCGCAGCAAAATGCAAACGTTCCTGCAAAGGTGACAGATAAATACAGACTGAAGTCTGACTTCAGACTGGTGATGCAGCAACCACTTGCACTGCGGCAGACGGTGCTGGAGGACGGCAGGGAAAGGCAGGATGGATGCTCCTGAGCTGCTGGGAAGATAAGGCTGGGCTGGAGACCAGAGCACAGTGCTCTTTGCAAAGGTGTCCTCATCCCAGTAAGGAAACACTTGGAATAACGTCATTAACCCTTGCCTCGCTCTGCTCTTGTGTGTTTTAAATAGCAAAGATTAACTACTGGCTAGAGAACAGGGCAGGAGAGCTCGGTTCCTCCTCGGGTCTGCCACGTTCCCCTTCACCTCGTGTCCCCAGGGGAGTCCGCAATTTATTTCTATTTCTGTTTTCCCACCTTTACTATGCAATTAGTGTTATCTGTGCTGTGGGGGCTTGGAATAACACCCACCACCAGAGACTACATAGGTGAGGTACAAGAAGAAATCAGAGAGATTATTCCTGACCCAATAATTAAACTAAACAAGTCAATGATTTTTTCCCTACCAGACAGAAATGCTGAGAGGATTAATAGTGTGTCTTTAAATCACAATCTGGAGTTTCCTATTTTAAATGTTAAGATTTGTAACTTTATTTACAGTTAAAAATGGCCAAAGACCGTCAGTGAGGTCTCCCCAGTCACATCTGGTGCCACTTGCCAGGTTAGTTTCTGCAAAGCCCGGACACAACACCCACAACAGTGGCCTCAAAGACTGAGCATGCAATCAGCAACTGTGAGAATAAACTACCTGACTGGGGAAAAACTGTCTAAATCTCATTTCGGGCTGCTCCGCTCACCAGCAACAGGTAAAGGGATGCAGGCAGTGGAGGCAAGAGGGTTGACAGGACTTCTTCTGCCCTCTTCCACCATGACACGAGGATGCTGAGATCAGCACTGCAGGTCCATGAGGCCATGTCCACCTGGTGACACCATCCTTTGTAGCGTCACCCCCCCGGCTGCGGTGCAGAGAGGGCAGAGCTGGGGCTGCAGCAATGCATGGCTCAGCACTGTGGCTGCTGCGAGCTGCTCTGTGCCTGCTCCCTGTGGGGCTGGGAAGTGAACTGGAAAAGGGAGAAGACGAAACGAAAGCCGGGCGTGCTGTGGCCCTCTCCTAAGTCAGCATTTTTCAGCATCTATTAAAGCTCGAGATTCCAGCTTTTAAATCCTGTCACGGCTCCAAGGTCTGCGGACAGAAAGCCGCTCAGCTGAAGTATATTTTCTCCTGGGCTTCACACTACTAATTTTTCTTGGTTTCCAGCTGTTGAACCCACTTCCTCAAGGCTGTCATTATTTCCCATCCTTCCTCCGCCTCTCCGCGACCCTGAGCTGCGGCAGTCGCAACTGGTGCCCTCGTCTCCCCTCTGCCCTTCCCCTTCAGCCCCGGCATCTCAGCATCCCCCGGAGCCGGGGCCGGGGGGGAGCTGAAGGCGCCAAGACCCCGCAGCCCTGACCTTGGGGGAAGGAGGCATGATTGGAGCAGCACATGTCAGGAATTACAGCTGCAAAATTCCCGTAAGCCAGGCTGGGGGAAGGGCCCGGCTTTGATTCCTCCCCACACACGGCAAGGAAAACATGGCCCCTTCCCAGCGGCGCTTCACTTCCGAGACCCTGGTGAGCCCATCTCCTGCAAGAGAAGGACCCGTAACAAGCAGGAGAGAGCTGGAGGAGTGCGGGCTCCGTGGCCACTTCAATACGTATAAAGTTTTCCATAACCTCAGTTTTCAGATTTTGCTTTCTGAGTGTCAGCGACCGGCAGGCGCGGACAAGCCCAAGGAGCCCGGGCCCGTGCGGGGGGCCGGGGGACACCGGGGTCTCGCGAGCCAGGATGGAGGGGCCGTGGGGAGGCCTGGGGCACGGGGTGACCTCTCCGGTCTCGTGCCTCCCTCGCTTGGGCCGGTTCTGATTTGCTCCTTCCCGAGGAATTCGTTGTCCTTGGCAGGCGCTCCGCGAGCGGCTGACGCTCCCCGCTCCCTGCGCCAAGGTGGCTTTCGCCGCGTGAACCCGTGGGCCGGGCCGCCCGCGCAAGGAGGCGGCGGCGGCGGGGATGAGGGGAGCAGGGGCCGATGCCGCCGGGGCTGGTGGCGGCTTCGAGGTCGCCTCTTCCCACCCCAAAAACACGCGAGAAGCGGGGGGCTGAGGAGGGGGTTTAAAATTCAAGCTGGAATAAAGCAAAGAGAAGAGGAAAAAAAGAAAAACAGATGACAACTGTTACTAATTTCAACATTGGGGCTGCAGACAGAATTCCCTGAAAGCCCGGCTTTTTGGCCGGGTACACAGCTTTATGGGAAGGTAATAGGAAGCAGATGGGCTCTGCTCGGGGCCAAGAGGAAGGTTCAAGGTGCCTCCTAGTGCAGAGAAAAGGAATTTAACTGCTTTTAAAGATGCAGGGCCCAGCAGCTTCCAGGTTTCTCATCCAACTTTTGCAAATTATGAGCTCAGGTGTCCTTTTCCCTTTTTTGAAAGAGAAATAAATACAAACACAGATTTCTGCTTCCAGCTTTCCCCGGAGAGAGGAAATACTTGCAGCACACCCCCCCCCAGCCCCCGGCCCTTCCACTGACATCTTTCCGATGTGCAGCGCCTGCGAGCAGCGAGAGCAGTGCCCCACGGCCGCACTGCTTCACCCTTAACAGTGCTTCTGCGCTGTGCTATTAGCAACAGCGTTAACGAATGAATGAAAGTCACCGGCCCTCACGGTTACTTCTTCTTTCTTCCATAAAACGGGGTACTAGCACTTCCCAGCCACCCCAGGGTTATCGCAACACCATGTCCCACAGCTCAGCCAGCTTCAGCCCCGTCTTCCTCCTGACCCCGCCAAGGGGCTAAGCGGGACTTCAGACCCCGCGGGAGGGCAGCTACGTGGCCACCGTGCACAGTCTCTGCAAACACAGCTCCTCCATCCACTCCAACTTGAAATTGTTCTACCAGTTCAAAAGGTATCATCAGGGGGAAGAGCCGCAAACACATGGCTTGCTCCGTGAGCCTTATTTTCTTTGGAAACCAAGGTAAATATGGTGGGGACTGCAGGGTGCTGGGATGTGTGGCTCCCAGACCATGCCAGTGCCACGGAGAGGCACTTGGCAGCAGCATCACCAGATTTCTCAGGCTTGCCCACCACCTGCACACACCTCCTTCTCCGCGCAGTGGGCTCTTACCTACTGCCTGTTATCAGAGCTGCCCACTGTGGCCACACAGCAAACCTCACAGTGCTTGTAGTTCATGGATGCCGATCTTAAAATCGCCACGTTTTCTGAAAAAAACAGACCCCTTCTCACCTGCTGTCACTGCTTCATGGAGGCCCTCAAGTTTTGGCTGTAAACCCTTGGCTGAAATCTACTTCCCAAATACTGCTGCGGTGCGGAAGGACAACTCCTCCACATGGTCTCCAGGGACTGTCCTGGTTTCAGCCCATGCTGCTCTGCTCAGGGGACACTCTGAAAATTGCGACATGCCTGTTGCTGCCTGACCTGCAGAGACAAGTGCCGTCAGAGCAAGGGGACACTGAGACCACCAGTCCCATCTCCACCTCCCTGTGAGAGAGCGCGCAGGGGGTGCGCTCACAAAAAGCACGAGGGCTGAGGAAATCATTTAATTGGGGACTGGAATGTCTTAAAAGCAAAAGCCCTGGTGAGCTCTGCCAGACAGCGGCTGAAGGCAGCCCTGCTCAGGTCTCCAGAGACAACTCAATGGCACCTTTGTGTGGTCAACCTCGCAGAGAGCTGCACGTGCCGGTGGCCACCTCCAGCATCAAGATCTCCAGGACGCATCTGAAGCCAGCTAGCAGAAAGCCACCCCCAGTGACCGGGGCCAGCCTTTTTGGCATAAGGAAAACACACAGGCAGATAGCTCCAGCCAGATATAAAAAAACCGCATACCAAAACCAGAGTCTTCAAGGAAAATTGGTCATTTTCTCACACTTTCAACCAACCCCATCAAACATCAACCCCCATGCAGCTGATCTGCATGCCTAATTTAGCAGGCTTCTTGGTCCAGATCAGAGGAGCAGGCAATGTTGGTCAGTCACTACCACAGCAAGAAATCAGAGCTCAGCCCCTACAGATGGGCACGGACAGGGCCTGTTTGCAGTTCATGGCCAAAGGGGACATCTCCTTGCTCTGCCCCCGCTGCACCCAGCCGCTCTCCGTACCACCAGCTCTCCCATCTCCACAAGCGCCTCTGGCCTCTGTTCACCCTTTGCAGTATAAGCAGGGGAAGGGAAGGGCAGTGGGGGACGAGGAAAGCCACCGACGACACTCCTGCCTCCTTTCCTTGAAACCGCTCCCAAATCACTTCTCACCATTCCTACCTCCCTCCCTCTCATCACCTCCACTCTGCGCACCCCAGGGTATGGCAATAGGCAGGTCCCTCCCTCCGGGCGCTGGGTTGCCGATGCAGCTGTGTGCTTGCTGCCGGGGGCTGCTGGCCCACTGTGCTCCCCTGGGGCGGTGGGTGTTTCATGCGTGCGCAGTCATCACCCCAGCTCCCGGCAGGTTCCTGCACGTTCCTGAGGACAGAGTAAACAGCGCTGCTCCCCACTGCCGCACTGCACCTCCTGCAGCAGGGGGTGAGAGGCCGGGCGGGTGGTGAGCATGTGGGTGGATGCAAAGCTTCCCGAGACCTCCCCAGCTTTCAGCAAGAGACCGTCCTGATATTCCCGACAAAATATTTGGCTGGACTGCGAAGTTGAAAACATGCTGAGTTGCAGATGGCAGAATTCTTTTTGCAGTTATCCTGCCAGCATGACAGGACTTCCACTGGGAAGTAATTTCTCAGCTCTAGAGTAGCATTATGGGTTAAAACCAGAAAAATCGGCATTAACTAATCAGCAGCTCACTGCTAGGAGCATCGGCTGCAGAATGCGAAAAACGGGTTAAAGTCACAGGTCTGCAGAACTGAAAACAAGAGCTTGAACCTTAATCTGCTTTGCTGCTGCACGCCTGGCCTCTCTGGGGGCACAGCAAGCAAAGAATTAGAAACATGTAGTTATCACTGTTCACCAGAAAACAGCAGCCTCCAGCCATGGGATGGTTACGGCCCACACTGCTCTACAGCAACCCTTTAGGATCCCCTCGCCATCCCTCTGGTTGCTCCTGTTATCAAGCCCACACTGGAGTAAGGACAAGGGCTTTTGTCTTTCCCTTTTTTGCTGGCATCCACCGGGGTGAGAGGGGACCTACAACACTCGCTGCAGCCCACCTCGCTTGTAAGGGCTGTTTCATCTCACCCTAAGAGCGGTTCTGCGCAGACACCCATCCCAGCGACTGCAGGGTCAAATTCAGAGTTTGCCCAGAAGAGAGATGCTGCTTTCACACTGTTAAAATAAGACTTAACCCTGGCCAAAGGCGCTCACCAGCAACGTGGGAAATCCAGACTGATGCTGCCAGTCTGAACCCAAGAGGCGAGGGGTCTGCGCCCGGGTCTCCGTCCCCCTGCCAGCACCCTGGTACCAGCCTGGGTGAGCAGGGGAACACCCTCCCTGCCTTTGGACCACCAGCTCCCTCTTACAGGCTCGCTGCTTCACTCCACGCCGGGCCCTGCTGTGCTCTAGCCGGGCACACCCTCTATCCCTTTGTACAAGCAAGCTTCACAGGGGTTTGGGCTCACTCCAGTACTGTGTGGGAGTAGTTTTTTTTTTTAAAACACGAGAATTGTTTTACAGTCAAGTCTATTCAGTGCAATCTTAGTGAGGAAAGGACTAAATTACCCCCTTGCTCCTCTCCAAAATCCAGCGGGATCTTTAATTTCACCAGCAAAGTGGCAAAAGAAACCCATGACAAAGCGAGGGCATACGAGTGGAGAGCTGGGAGCACCGACCTCTCTCTGACACAGACTGCTTTGCTTTCTGGAAATACTATCTCTCTGTTACATAAGGGTCTGGCCCTATCTGGAAAGCTGGGGTCACTGCATTTCTCCAAGTGTGGTAAAATGCTCGGAGGTCCTCAACAGGAAAGCATGAGAGAAGTGCCAGCTCATATCATCATCAGGGAGGGGTGTTCGGCACGGGGCAGTGCGAGCACCAGGGCTGAGCCCAAATCTAGCTGCTAGACCAGTCAACTTCAGCCAGATGTAAGGTGGCTACCGAGCAACCCAATGCTCCCAGGCTTGGACTTCTTTTCCTTTAAGGAGATGACTCCACCAAGCAGGTCCACTTTCAGACAGGACTTATGCAATAGTTTGGAGCCACTCCATGTGACCCAGACTTGCTGGCCCCCTGCCACCACTCTCCTTGTTGGCTTCAGCCATGCACAAAACAGCAGAATTAAAAAGACAACCGAGCAGTCATTAAAAGAAAGTGCATCTTGCCTACCATACAGTGCCCCTGCCAACTACACACATGCACCATGCATGTAAGTACACACGTGTCATCCATATGCATGCAGACCACAACTGCAGCTGTTCGTGTGCGGCTGTGCACGAGGATACAGGCTATCTGTACGAGGATACACACTACCTGCAGGCACGTCTGCGTTCGGTACCCACATGCCCTTCTGCATGCCATCATGCACCGCCAATACCTCTGGATATACCATGCACAAATGCTGGTTTTATATCTGGCATCTCCATGTCTGCGTGACTGCCTTTTGCCTTCATAAAACTACCTCTTCTCTCTGTGGGGTTCAGCGCAGCCAGGAGAGAGTCCAGATCTCCTGGGCCTCTGCACAAGCAGCTCCCTACCCATGCTCCTCCTGCTCCCCCTGCACCAGCATGGAGCAAGCAACACAGCTCTGGTGTGCTCGGGATGCCAGGAAACTGCCCCAGGCTCTCGGAAAGGCCAGGAGCACTCACACCTCTGAGCAGGCGGGGAAGCAGATGCAGCCACTGCAACAGCCCGGCGCAGCCATCCGCATCCCGGCAGAGCTGGCTTCCGCAGCAATCTTTGTGCTTACGCAGCACAGCAACACAAGGCGCCGAGCCCTGGGGTTGCATAAAGACAAACACCCTCCTGTGCCAACATTGAGCTCCACTCACCTACAAACAGCCACCAGCACTCTCCAGGAGGGGTCTGGGCTGAGAAAGGCATGTGCTGTTTGTCCCAGTTCAGGCAGTAGCACGTTTTATACAGTTATCCCTTACAAAGACCTGTCACAGCTCACACACCACGTGTGCAACCCTAAATTTGACCCGTTTGTCAACCTGGCCTTAGGGCAGGGCCATACCTCACACATCTGTAGTGCTGTACCTGTGCTGGGACCCTCCGACAAAGACGTGTCTGGTCATCTGACTGGAAGTGCTATGCTAGAGGACAGAGCCACACCACAGCCCCTCTCATCGCCTGCCATGCCACATGTATCCATGGTACAGCACAGTCTCATATGCTGAAGCTGGAGAGACAAGAAAACCCCACTGAGCTTCCCAAGAAGAGCATCTGAGGTGACTCCTGGGCTGTGAGAAGCACCGTGGGACCTGCAGTGAGCACAGAGATCGGCAGCTCCTTCTACCACCACCACAGCACAGCAGCGTCTAATGCTGCACCCAGCAATAGCAGAGTCCTGGACAGGGGAGGGGATCCACAGCATTGCCTGTCTCCAGCACCCGTTGCTGATTTGGTCCTGCCAGACAGAATCAAAGAGTCACTGCGGCTGGAAGGGACTCGAGGGGATCTCTCGTCCTACCCTAGTCTCAGAACAGGGTTAACTTTGATATCAGATCAGGTTTGGATCACAAAATCCAGGCTGTCTCAGGGGGTCACATATGGAAGTGGCTTGGAGGAAAGGCAGTGAGCTCTGGAGCGGTACCCTAAAGCTGCAGAGTCAGTCTGGACCACGCTGTCCTTCCAGGAAATCAGAAACATGTCCTTTCAGAGAAGCGGCTGCATCGTGGTGACAGAGAAAGAAACAGGAGCCCTGGCTGGCCAGAGAGGTGGCTTGTCCTGATCTGCTCTACATGCCTCGCTGCCTCCTTGACTGTATACTTCCCGCGCCTCAGGACCGAGACTCCCTCCCTCTCTGCAGGCGTGCAGGGAGCAGCCAGCTTCCCAGGGCACTGAGAGCACAAAAATGCAAACGCAGCCTAGCTTCTGCCACTGTCCCTGTAGCCTCCCCGCCTTTCAAAGTCTCCCTGCAAGCAGGTGAATGCTACCGGCTTCATTTCACAGCAGGGCAAACCAAGGCAAGCGGAGAAGGGATTTGGCGACAGCCAAGCAGGCAGTCTGTGCAAGAGCATGGGGGCCCCCCCATGAAATCACCCTGGGGGCCCCCTTCGTGCAAGGCAGCGTGACTATGACAGCGAGCACCCACGGACCCCAAGACACGTTACCATGGAGGAATGTGCCAGAGGAGCTCTGCAGCAGGATGAAGTCTTACAGACCGCATCGGGCTATGGACTCCCTCCAGCCCTTACAGATCTGAAAGATCTGCAGATCGTTTCCAGGCTCCGGCTCCCTTAAGCGAGCTCTGTGAGATCTGCTGTGCAGAGAGTTTATGGGCTCTTTTTCCCTCCCTGCAGGTTCTCTGTTCAGGGAAACATATGGCCCAGATGGTTTGGATTTGGTGGGGTATGGCAGGGTGCAACAGAAAATATGCCGACTCACAAGCATGTGTGGCTTCCTAATGAGGAAGCTGTAGCCCAAAGGCCACCGAGTACATTACTCTGTGCCTGGCCGTGGAGGAGCTGCCTTCGTTCATGGCCAGGGAATGAAGAGCCGCTAACTCTGATAGGACTGAACTCATCGTTTGCACTGTGGTTTTAACCGAAGCCGCTTCAGGGTGAAGTCTTGGCCCTGTTGAGGTCAGTGGCACAACTCCCACAGTGGGAGGCCAGGATTTCACCCGCCAGTTCAGCTCAGCTGGATCCAACATTTATGAATGTGTGAGTTCAGAAGGATTTGCAGAACTGCACAGGAATAGATTAATTTTAACTCGTTTTCCCTTTAAAAATTAAGCAGTGGAGGAGTAGGAAACACAATAGCAATAATGGTGGGTTGGGATGATAAACAGAAGTGTAAAGGCACTGAACAGTCAGACGCAGCATATCCCAAGCACTCTTTTCCCAGCCTGGGGGAATGCAGAAGGTAAGAGAGTAGCAGCAATGGAGCAGCTGGATGGAGACCCTGCACTTAACACATGCCACTGACATTGCTCCACTGAAGTCAGATGAAGCTAAAATATTTTGGCAGAGTTTCTCAGTGGAGAATCTCCCAATTCTTGAATTGGTTGCAGACTTAATTGAAGGCACTCACAGTAACCAAGATGGGAAAATTTGCTTTGATGGTGTCCCTTTAAAACATCCTTCAGTGTTGAAAAATGAGTCTGTATGCAGGCTGGTGGTTTTCCATGTTTCTCACTCCCCAATCGCTGCATGAGATCTGACCTGCTTACAGATTCCCAGGAAATGTTTGTAACTACTCGCCCTGCAAACATATCCTATAGTGGTGAGGTCAAGTGAAGATCTTTTTGACTTGTGTATCTTCAGCACATCTGAGCTGACATCATCCAAATCACTAGTGAATCGTTTCTGAAAACTTGACAAATTTGGTCCAAATTCTGTTTGTTTTAAGTTCATTTGTGTTAACTTGAGATCTAGGCAGGACAGGACGTGACAAACACATCCTGCGGTGTTTCTGGCTTAGAATGAACTAATTGCTGGAAACTTGGCAAGAAAAGTGGTTTTTGGAGTTGGGGGTTTCAGATAAGCTTTAGATAAGTGCTTGAACAGAATCATCCCCTGGGTGGGCCTGATGCAACCTGTGCTGAAAAGCCCTCCATGGAGCTGCTTCTCTGGGCAGCTGAGCCCATGCTGTCTCTAGACCAGGGCTTCATGTGATGATAAGCACACTTATTCCTCCCCGTAACAGTCTCTGGGTGGCCTTGAGCCATCGGCGATAACAGAGCCTCTCATGTTACAGGTTTGCGTGTTGGTACTTAAAAGGCCTCTCGCACGACTAGCAGACACTGTTTATGTTGAGCAGGCAATACCTTCCCTTAGGGCTACACTTCACCCCATCGACTGCTCGCTCAGTCGCAGCTTATCGGGGTCTTCCTCTGCCAAATGAAACAGTTCAGCCCCTGAGTCTTATCTGGGAAAAGCATGATTTACAGGAGATGACAGGACCTTTCCCATTCCACCCAACAAGCAGCTGCTTGGGAAATGCAACTGGAGACACACCGACGAGCGCTGGAGATTTTAGGGCTATAAGGAGGAGAAGGAAAGGAGAGGGTGCTGCCGTGGGGCGAAGCAGGAACAACGGGAAGCCGAGGATGGAGCAACCAGAGCGCTCTGCATGTTCCATATATGGAGAAACTTCGTGACACTGGAACAACCTCCTAAGAACTGGAGGAAGCCTCACTGACAGAGGCATTTCAGACTAGTCTGGGCAAGGCTATGGCGAGCAGAGCAGAGGGAACACCCCTGTGCCGGCTGGGGAATTACCTGGGCGCCTGACAAAGCATTTCCCCTTCTACCATCCGCAGCGCAGGGGAGACCAGAAATGAACAAAGACTTCAAAAAATCTTCCTGCACCCGTCATGCACTAGATCGCACGCTGTCACCATGTGAGCTCTGCTAACAAGAATATTAATGAACAGAATAAGAAACAGATCTCTGGTGTGGCTGAGCTATCTCCAGCCAATATGGTTATTACCATGGACTGAAACAGGAGAACAAACGCCCCCTGAGGTTTACATCCCTGAGTACGCTTGACCAGAAAAGTCCCCAAAAATGAGCCTCCGTTTGAAATTTTAAATTTTGCCGCACAGCCACGGCTGGCGCCGAAGCAGGGTACCTGCCCTGGAGCGCGGCTCTGACCAGCACGGCTCCGTGCTTCCCTCCTGGTTTGATTCTTCCCCTCTGGAAGATATTTGCCAAGGTTATTTTATAAACTCCTTTCTATTTATAGCACAGCTCCTTCAGCTCTAATGAGATAATCTTCTGGCATTTCACCATCCCTAATATTTACTTTGATGTTTAAAATAACATGTTCTGAGGGACTGATCTTTTTAAAAAAAACCCTTTAAAACATAATCAAAGCAAAAAAATATATGACTAGTGCAACCGGGCCAAATGCTTCGTGATGCACACAAAGTTAATGACATTGCAACTTTTTCAGGGCAGACAGTTTATAATCCTCTGACCACATCGTACAGGAGGGAAAGAAGCATTGGCAGCTCCTGAAGATGGAGAGGGACAGCGAAAGAGGGAGAGGGAGCGCAGTATGTGTTTATTCTCAGGAATGAAGACAGCAAGGAATGTATAATTCGGCAATAGGGATTATAGCTGTTGCTTTCTCTAATTGAGAGTTTCGCCCATGGCAGCTCTGCATAAGAGAATTATATTTTAGAGCAGCAAACATGCGATCAGATGGCTTAATGAAATAAAAAGTGGAGTGCTGTGGGGATGGGGGAGGCGAGGGAGACAGCGCGCGAGCGTGGATGCCTGACTCCTGCTGTCTGCAGACACTTTGAAACACAACCCTGCGTTTTTATGGAAACTCTGAATGTTGGAGAAGGGTGAACATGGTTTTCATTCTCATAAATGTTTTTCCAGCGTGCAATGCTCTTCGGGCTCATTCCTTCTCCAGGGAGACGGTTCTGATTTCAAAGAACATTCGCGTTCCCTCCACCCCAGACCACCCCACTCCAACCTCAAAGAGTCTTCTCTGGAAAAATTATTTTAAAGAGTGTTTTACCTTTTCTAGTGTTTTCCCTTCTTTCTTCTTTTTCCCCTTTTAATTCCTTGAGCTTCTTTTTTTTTTTTTTCTTTTTCCCAGCAGCAGCCAAAAGCTTCTCTCTCCCCCTCAGTCCTGCGCGTGTCAGAAAGTTTCCAGGCTGAGGGTTTATGTCGCCTTCCTCAATAACCTTCTTCTGTCAGACCCAGGCAGTGCTGGAGCTAGAGGCTTTGCTAAAAAGTCTCCTTTCAGGAAGTGAGCAGTAATAAGAGAGCGGCTTGGAGGCAGCATGTATAGGGGCTGCTCAAAAAAAAAAAAAAAAGAAAAAAAGAAAAAAAAAAAAACTTTGCTCAGGAATTTTGCCAGGGTTATCCAAAAAAAAAAAAAAAAAAAAATCCCCAAACCCACAAGGCTGTAAAAGTCCCGCCCTGACTGCTGACATCAGTGCAGAAGGCAGGTCTCTTGCCTGCAACAGTATAAAACTGCTAAGCCTTTCTGCAAAGGAGCAGGCAGCGGTCTTCCCTGGGCAGCCCCGGCTGCGAGCAGAGCCCCGGCGGCGATGCAGGCAGCTCCCTGGCCGATAAAACATCCCAATAAAAGCGATAAAGCAAAGAGGTCATGCTGACGGTGGCAGACAAAACAGATAAATTAAGCCAGAATTTTTGGGTTTTTTCCCCAACAACAAACAACACTCCCACCCTTCATTTTAACCGTAGCTTTCAAAATGCTTTTAAAAAGCCAGTGCATGTCTGATGAAATGGCCTTAACAAAGGCAGCTGTGCTCTACAGTAATGTTAGGTATTGGCTTTAAATTTAAAAAAGCCCTCAAGAATTTGCTAATGTTTTAAGAACTCCCTTCCCTCCCGAGTTACATCATTTTCGCCCCGCTGGCTCTTGTGATGCCATAATTTCTCTTGTTCTGCTGCCACCACAGAGTGTCCCACAGAGGACAATACATTTCTAAAGTAAAGAATAAACATTGCAAATAATAAAATAGTGCTTGTTTAAAAACAAAGCCCTCCCAGGACACATAAAACAATAAGCAACAATAAAGGGCAGGAGCTCATTTCCTTCTTACTTCTGAAGTCATCTTTGAGATTAGAAAGCTGAATACGTGAGCCTCGGTAAAGAGAGAATTACCTGACAATTCTGCAAATATTGTAAAAACCGGCCCTTCCAAATCGCCATGCGCTGCCCTGTTTTTCTTTGGATACGGAGAGGGGCCCTGGGGAAGGACACAGGGAAGGGATGGCAGCACCAGGCAGCGTGCCTCCAGCCTGAGTCCATCAATGGGGACAGAGGGACCCCAAAATTGTCCCCAAAGAGCCTTTTAGTAAAGCAGGATTTGAACGAAGAGTAAGGGGGTGAAAAGTTGCCAGGGGAAGCTATAAGCTAAGTCTTAGACCAAGCTCCCTGAATGTGAGACCCCTCTGCCCAGGAGCAGATTGCAAGGGGGGGGCTCTGGGAGGGGGGGTAGACAGTTTACAGCCCTGTGAAATGTGGCGCAGATGCCAGGTCTGCAGGACAGCCAGCCCCTCCAGACTGCGTGTCCTGCCGGCCCTTCTAGGCATGTACATTGCCAAATCAACAGGATCCGGCCCTGGGACAGGCCCGAGCAGCCAGGGCTCTTGGCGATGGTCCTGGGTGCCATCCCGGCTGACCCAGCACTAGTCTGTGACCATCTGACCATTAGACTGGAATGGCGAAAGGAAAAGCCACAGAGGCCTGGCCAGCCCCACGTCCTAATCGAACGCTGGCCATGGGATGCCTAAGAAAAGGGATTAAGAAAAAAAGCAAGATGCTGTGGTACTTTTTGCAGTATATCCTCCTATATCCTCTGCTATCAGTAAACTAAGTGCAGGGCTGAACCGAAGCCAGAAGCTGTATCTTTGTATTTAATAGCCATAATTCATTTTCTTCCATGAATTTGTGTAAACCTTTATCGAAGCCCTCCGAACTCCACTCCTCGGATGGCGCAGCAGCGTGACCTGAGCAGGAGATGCCCGGGAGGGACCTCCTGAGCCTCTGCGGGTCTCGAAGTATTCGGTATTGCCTGCTGGGCATGCTCGTCCTAACAGCCCTGAGAAAACAAGAGGAAACATCCTTTGCTCCCAGAAGGAGATGCCTGATGGTGGGGGTTCACAGCCCCCAGTCCCCGGAGCATCCCAACGCAAGCAGAAGGGCCACTCTTCCTTACAGGCGTTCAGACTGGAAAGGCCTGGCTCTCCGTTTGAAAATGGAGTTCAAAGGGACTGCAATTGCTGGGCTGGATTTTTGGCCGGTTCCCTGGCTGGGTGGAAAGAGTGGTTTCCTTCCTCCCCAGGCCGTGCTAGCCATTGTCTGAGCCCCCAAAGCACATACATAAAAGAGCAACTAAACAAAGTATTTGGTGTTTAATTGAATGGTGCCGCTTCTGGCCAGGGGAAAACTAATTGCTCAAAGTGTGGCCCGGTGCCATACCAGGGGCTTTCTGTCTGCTGAAGCTTGTCTCCAAACACACTGGGTGTGTAATGAAGAGGGACGGAGGTGCCAGAGGCCCATCTTCCCTGCTCAGCAGCGAGCAGCTGGGTGCTGCCTGTCCCTCTCCCTTCCCAGGGAAACTTGCTTTTCCCCAATGTGCAGGGTCTCCAGTCCCTCCTGGATGGTAAATACAGTGTTAGAGACTCCTGACATAGAAGGACACGCAATCTGCGTGTTTGGGCCAACCCGCCCCAGCCCTGTACCCAAAAGCGGTGCTGCTTTGAGGACCCTCTCACAATCATACCAGGCCATGCAAACTCCTCTGCTCAAAAGCCAGGTCTTACTCCAGTCTGGACCTGTCTCTGAAGGGGTGATGGAGCTACCTCGGAGCTGCACGCACCTTCCCAAGCCAAGACCTCCATCACTTACACAGAAGTCCTGAAAATGGAGAAAGGTAAAGGGACCAGATACTCACAGAAAAGAAGCAGAGGGTATTGGACTCTGCCTGAAAAAGAAGGTTTCACAGGCAACCGACAGCCACTACAATTCATCTCCAACTTCAAACAGTGCCAGCCAGTTGCTTCCTTTCTTTCTAGGATGAGGAGATGATGATGCATTTCCAGGAGACGCTTGAAATCCTCTCCTTCCAGTTCCCCTGCATCCTCACCCACTCCTGAGATGGAGGGGAGCCCTGTGCTCAGCACAGCACCAGGACCCACTCCCCAAAGCTCAGCAGCCCGGTGATGCTGCACCCTCCTGTGGCTACACGTGGCAGAGGCTGCACGCTCCGATCCTGCGAGGTCCGGGCTCAGCACCAGGCTGGTAGAAACCCAGCAGGGGTTGATGCATTGAACCCTGCGGAAGCATAAAGAGCAACGCTTCCAGGAAAACTTGGCGCAGTCGCTTCTCGGTGGTGCTGGCCGATGCCCGAATGCATCCATTGAGCCCAGCTGCAGCACCAGCTTGCACAGCAGTGAGGCCAGTGCTTATTTTAAGGCATGTAAAGCTGCAAACTCTGTCCTGGTTGCCATTAAAAGACATAGGGAACGATGCTGAGGCCTGATGGAGTAATTTTCTATAACCATTTTGTACATAAAAATAAAAGAAACTCTCTCTTGCTATGTCTAAACTGCAGGGCCTGGGCAACGTTCCCAGCTCTGGCTCTACATCACAGCCTGGCCCCAAGTCTGTGTTGGGACTAGCTACTTAGCCACTGACTAACCCTTTTTATGGTTGTACAGTACCTAACACAACAACGCCCCATCCAGTCTTTTAGCTACTGCTGTAATAAACAAACTACTCTGCTTTGTTTGTAGCCCAAATACTGCAGGTTGAGAACCTGCAAGTGAAACCAGCTGTTAACAAATGGATTTGGTTTTCCACTAGTGTAGAGACATGCAAGCTAATTGCCCAACCGTAAAATGCAGTTTAATTAATCCCAGGTGTTGGATAAAATTGGGTTGGTGTCTTCCAAACTTGTAACTCCAGCTTGAAAGAGCCGCTGCTATCTTTGAAATCACAGCTGTCAGAAAGCGATTATGAAGATCATTGTACATTGCCTAAATTTTGTGGGGATTTTAGGCAAAGGACAAACGTGCAGGTGAGCCTTGCTGAGGGCTCAGGATTGAGAGCTCTTTGCTCGCACTGCAAGGTTGGGTGTGTTGGGATGCTGCATTTTCACTGTTGTAAACTGCCTAAATGACTCATCCTTTCTATCTCAGGATCTCACCTTGTCCTTGGAAAAACCTTTAATATGGATTTCTGAGTAAACATCATGTAGAGCTCCACATTAAAATGTAAACAAAGGGCTCCTCACATTTGGCAATGAGATGCCATACAGTTGAGTAATGCTCAAGGATAGCTTGCATTTTGCGTACCTAACCCTATTACTCTGTTTTTATTCCAATCAGTCTTGAACATCAGCAAGCTCAACTTGCCAGGATCAGGGCCCTAGTCCCAACTTCTACAGTACAGAGTTGTCTGCCTGCAACAGTGAGACACTTCAGGACTCCCCATCCATCTCGTTGGGGCACCTCTTTGCATTCAGCAGAAAGAAGTCACAGTACTGTAGCCTTTCTCCCCAGCCACCAAAAGCTGGTACTGAACGCTGTCCCTTTGCCCTTCTCTTCCAGGCTAATGAGCTGTCAAGTGGCAGTGAGCTGTTTTACCATGGCCGGTGATGAAACATGGAAACTTTTCCCTTCTGGAAAGGGAGACATGTTCCTGAGGAGCAGCTGAGAACCCTGCCAAAAATAAGCACTGTTTGGGGGGGACTGGTGTTGGATGGTTCCCAGCCCAGCTGTTAGTGTTATGGCCATTTTGGCACTACAGAGAGCTAAATCAGAAACCAGCGTAGGAAAAACACTCTAGGAGAGGCTTCTTAGGTTACTAAGTCTAGGTCTTGACCATCACAAACTGTCATTCCAAAGCAGCCCTACACAGAGGGCCTTTCTCAGTAGCCTCTGGCCTGGACGTGGCAAATCCAAAGAAAATAAGCTCTTCTTACCCCCTTGTGACTTCCAAAGGACACACCATGGCATGGCGGAGATACTTGTGCAAAAAGGCTCATTTCCCCATGAACAGCTGTTCAATGGGCAAGAGAGCTTTGCTCTCCAGGCGACGTCTTCCCCAACACATTTGTTTAAATAACAACAGCTCTTCACCACCTTCCTCTGATTTGTCTTCTTCCATAGAAGACCCATGCCCTGGCACTGAGAAGGTCTCAGAGCTCTTTCACTCTTCAGAGCTACACAGCTTTTATTTTCTCTTCTTTCCTGTACAACAAGGAAATAGGTCACATTTCAAAGAAACCAGCAAACGGAGGTTAGCGAATGCCAGAGAGCTCACTGGATGGTGTGGCCCGTTCCTCTCTCACCTTCCAAAATTGACACATTTCTCACTTGCTGAAGAACATTTTCTGTCTTCTTTCCTTTTTTTTTCTTCAAAATTGCTGTAACAAAGCCCCGACAAGACATCCTGCCCATCTGCAAACCAGGTAAGAGGCACTTTCTCTTTTTTTGCTGTTGGTATCTTCGGTAGCTCTTACACGACATGGCTGCTTTGTTCCTTGTCTCGTACCTTTCTGCACACCCCAGTAGCATCGGGGGTTTAGTGGCAGAAGGGGAGATCCTGTGAAACGATGGTGTTAATAGGCCCAGATTAATTCATCGTGCGGCTGCTCTAGCTCTCTACTGATTACTCCATTTTTTCAGGAAAAAAAATGGTGTAAGTTAGGAGGCATCACATTCTTTTTGAAGTTGAGGGGGATTTAGCTAGGTCAGAAGATGCTGAAATGATGGCTTGTGGTCCAATACTCAGGGCCAGCCATTCTCTTCCCTTTACCTCTGGACACGACATCAAAACTTGTCTCCACTGGAAGTTTCTCTTTAAACTGCCTGCGGGCCTCAGTGGCAATGTGGGAAGACTCAGGATACCTGGCACCTGCTGAATAACGCTCCAAATACTTGAGAAGAACTTCAGAGATTTCCTACTGACAAATACAACAGCAAGTATACTCAAAAACAGAGGCCTCTGGCAAACTCCCATTTACTTCCTTTAATTTCTTTGTCATCTCGTCTGTTATTGCTCTGCACTTTTCTGTGAAAACAGGCACGGTTCCCAGTCCCATCAATTCAAGCACAGTCCGTGGTGTTACGGAATAAACTAGAATAAAGGAAAGTTGAGATTAAACCTCAGAAAACATTTCCTAATGGGCAGATCTATTAGACTGTGGAATAAATGCTGCACGGACGCAAGGGAAACCCATCACATGGGCAGAACTGGAGAGAGGACTGGAGAAGGGATCAGGCAGAAGGCTCCTTTGCTGGCAGGAGGATGGACAAACTGATCTACAAGGTTATGCTTTCTGATGTATTTATGATTTTTGTATTTTCAACCTTTTATCATCCTTTTTCCTCTTGAGAGAGAAGGGGTCCAAGTCTCTGAAAAGCTTGCTGATGCTCCTGGGAATAGGCAAACAGAAACATGGACGATGCCACAGCAGTATTTTGAATCCACACATATATGCATGTGGGTGTTCAACGACTTTAAAAGTTAATTCTCATTAAGACCTTAACCAGAAAGAGGGTTTCCTGAGCACTCGCAGATAGCGAGGGATTATGCCACAGTCTCTGTACTACCCTGTAAGGCAACCGGCTTCACAAAGAGCAGAAAACCTTTGAGGCACCAGGCTCTGCACATGATCTAAGCCCACTTAACCAGCTACGCAAAACTTGGCTTGAGCAGCAAAAGTCTGAGAGGGCCAACGTGGTCAGAATGGACAATAGATGTGTCAGTTAAACCAAGCTTTGACTCACACAAACCCCGAGCAGGTGGGACCTGCAGCACAAAAGCAGAGATACCAATGGAAAAGGATGCCACTGAGATGATTTTTTTTTTTCACCTCTAACAATTGTGTGCAACTGAGTGGAGTAACATGACTGGGAACAGAAAGATGCATGAAGCAGCTGTTAGTAGGGCAGGCACCATCAAGGAGCAATGCAGAAAATTAATCTGGAGGGTTGGAAATACAGGAAAATACAGGTCGCTGTTACCAAGTAATTTAAAGCCCCACACACTTTGTTTAACACTTGCTTTCCCAGGAATCTCTGCTAACTTATACGGTAGCATTAGATGGGCTATATCAAACAGTCTAGGTTAGGAATTAAAGTACAATACTTGCTTAGTGCTTTCCTCACCAGTGCAGCAGCAATATGCATTTTTAAACACAGTTTTGATCACTGAATGTGCTTACTTAGTCTTGTAATATCCCCAGAGGTGCCAGGAAAGGCCCTGCTGGGTGTGGAATTGAATGGGCTCAGCAGAGAGCGGGGCCAGGCTAGAGAGAGCCCAGAACGTAAGACAGATACCAGGGGACATGGAGAACATGGGCAGCTTTCTACGAACTCCATGCAGAGCCAGCAAACAAAGTTATAGCCACTGTAAGGGAGGTAGTAAGGGTAAAGCATGAACTAAGGTCTAGATAACTCCATTCCCTAAATCCTATTCAAATAATTGGAACAAAAAGCCTTTGCCATTATTATTGAAAATAAACAAAATGCCCTGTGCAGATCTGGCCCATTCTTTCTCTATGCCTCAGTTTTATACTTGGAAAACAGAGGTAGCAAGCTGCCTGTTAGTGGAACATTTAAATACTCAGAACAGACCTTTTCACGTAGGAAATGACTGATTGTGAATGCAAACTTGCAAGTCACACACTTTGCCCAAACGCATGCTGGTCACATGCAAACACATACTTACCCTTCAGAGCTAGTAAGCTTTTGCAAGAGCAGCAGAGCTGGTGAAGTCCAAGTCTTTAGCTTCCCCTGCCTCCAGTTGTATTAGTTTTCCTCTTCAGGAATTTCCTACGACCACCCTGTAATCCTGCGCAGTCTGAAGTTTGTTTAATCCTCATAACATACACCAGTAAAGGAATAGTCTCACCCTGCTTTGGAATAGTGTTCAAAGAAATCTTGAACAACAGTGATGAGGCAAAGTTTGCACTCCCACTCTGATGAAGACCTATGAAGACTGTCATTGACCATCAGGACAATATTGTACACCTGCAGTTTTGGAAGCTCACCTGGATCTTGCAGAATTCCCCTCCTTGTTGCAAATTAGATTTCAACCTCAGATTCATCTTTTGTCTTTTAAAACTCCAAACAGAACAACTGATGCTCAATAAACTTTGCTGTTGAGTTGCAGATGACTGTTAGGCTCTGAGCTGTCTTTCTACTTTATTTACCTGGTTTATAACCTTAAAGCCAGGAGCTGCTAGGTCTGCCAGTGCAGTGCCCTTGGCTTCAACAGGCCTTCCCTGTGGCTACTTTAGTGAGTAGCAAGTGCCAAAGAGCAAGTGTGGGGACCTTAAATTCGTCACCTAACAGAGCATTTTCAGAAGACCCTGGTGAAGCAGGACTTCAGACTGCTTCTGACTGTTGAAAGGAACAGGGTTGCTAATTGCCATTGTCTCCCAGTTGATACCAGAGCAGCTTAGCCAAAGACCAGTTTCATAAGTCACAGAGGACTGAAGCCTCTTAAGCCAGCCTGCAGAACAGTCTCTGGCTTCCAACAGGATCAGGGTGCCTGATTTTCTGCAATTCTGCTCATCAATGCCTGCCTCTGCACTGTGTTCACCGCACAGAGATATCTGAGCTGGCTTAGGGACTGCAAGCATCTGGCTGCAGTCCCCCAGTGCAATACTAATGCAGTATCTTCGTGGGCAATAGCTGTTAAAGGCAGCCACAGCTACTAAACACTTCTCCATCCCATTAGCCAGACCCTGCATGAGCTGAACAGCTGATTCACCCAGGACCTTCTGCAGGTGCATCAGAACAGAGGGATTCTTTGCAGCAACCCAGTACTTACTTAGACACTACTCCTCAGCATGCAAAAAACCACCCTCAGAGGACTGAAGCTATTAGCAATCTGGACCTGAAGGGATGCCAGGAGGGTTTATAAACTTCTCTTGGCTGATGACAGAATTACTTTAGCAGGGAGAGATGCGCATAAGCCACACAGTATGAATGTTATAGAAACTTTAGGCAAGACCTGTCACTTGTACCTTGGGAACATATACCTTGCTCTTTTTATTCTGAATGATCCTACAGTGCATCTGAAAGCAATCACTTCATCTCATGGGTGCCCCTGAGGGGACAAGACAACACACAATTGTTGCAGCAAGTTAATAACGCAAACAGATTTAGGGGTCTGGCACAATAAATGGGGTAAGAGGCTTCAGATAATTCTGTATTTTTCTGAAAATTCCATGGGATTTTAAAACAGCACAAGAAACTTCAGTTCTGAGCTTCATTGGCCATAATAAAGCACGCATAAAGAGGACAAAGTGACTATTTTTCCAAGGCCCGTCCTAGATCATCTAGAGATGCAATGTGCTTACCGTGATAGGCAGCATAATGCTAAAGCAAGTGTGTTACTTGGGAGAACTCCAGCCTACGGCATTACCGTGGGATGAGCTCTTCTCTTCTCCCTCCCTCAACTTCGTCATCTGCAGGAGAGGGAATCATCAATGTCATCCCTCAGCTGCCTAGAAATATAGAAGAATTGAAAGGTGGCACATGGGTGCAAAGCACATTCACCATCAGCACGTTTTTCAGGGACCAAAGTTCTCCTCACCCCGGACAAAACCTGGGGTAAAGCCTTTGAAGGGACAGGGAACAGTCCCGGCTCTTAAGATAATCGCTTGCTACCTGCCTGATTTTCCAGCTGAGAGCACTGAAGCACAGCAAGATTACAAAGCAGACGAGCAATTTTAAAGCCTTCCTGGACACATACTGAGAAAATCCTCTGCCGCAAGAGTTAAAAGCCTGAAGCAGAACATTTGAGCCTTCCAGTTCATCTGCCGGGAGCGCTGGCAGGGCTGCTCAGATCTGCACTAGCAGTGCAGCAGGATGGAGTCGATGGGACATGCTGGATTCTGCCCGAGGCTGCTGGAAGGGTCCTGGGTTTGGCAGTGCTGGGATGAGCTGCAAAACTGCAAAGCAAAACCGACTAGGCAGCAAAACAGCTGAGCTGCTGTTTCTGGGGTTATGTTATCCACTAACTATGACTACTCAAGCACCTGGATAATATTAGCGAACATAGTCTCAAACCTTATTTTATGAGGATTTGACCAAAAAAGTCACTCTCCCCAAGCACTTAGAGTTGTTGTTGCTGCCTGTCAACAATTAACTGGACAGAAAAGCAGGTGACAGAGACAAAGCTGGAAGATATACCAGACCCATCATCTATCAGTCATTGACTCAAATCCCAAGCTCAAATCTCAGAGAAAGTCCTTCTGCATATGAGAAGCCTAACAACTGCATTTTGCCCAGGTTCTTTCTCATTTTGGCCAAAAAGAAGAGAAGACTGAAGCCAACTGAGTATTTTAAACCCTTAAAGTCTTAAAAAAACCCAACTTATTTGTGCTTCTGAAAAGCTTCTAAATAATCCCTCAGCAGAAGCCTATTAAGTAACAAAGTTATGATAGGTTGGGCCAATGAAGAACAAATTATTCAGTTTTTTTCCTTGCTCATCTGCTATCCTGCTCCTACCTGCCTCTTCTCCATCTCATTAGAAAACTCCCAGTGTGCGTCTCTGGAGCAGATCACACTGGAATCTAGAAAGTTGAGCTCTGCATGGCAGGTGGAAAGTTAGCAAGATTTTTTTTTTTTTGAGTGAAAATCATGACCCTTCTCCCATCAGATGTTTGTGCAGATCCTGAAGATTACTTGTGAAGACATACACATATGATTTGCCCCTCATTTCTTATCTGAGAAGATTGTAATCTATAATCTTTCATGTGCAGAGCTAAGAGGCATAGGTAGGAGTACCCAGCATAAGTATTATATGACAACTAGAGCCTTATTTTATGAAGTTAATACAGCCCTAGGGAGGAGTGTGAGACTATGCATATTTCTGCAAACGAGTGGAAAACACATCCTTCCCAAATCCTACATCAGATGTTCAAGGTCCTGTAGCCACTGTCATGTCAAGTGATAAAGGACAAGAAGGGTATCGGCGAGGGTCCTGCCAGAGCAAAACTGTGCAGACGAGTACTCGGCACAGACTCCAGTGCTGTGGCTGAGCTGGGAAAGGAGCCAGCAAATACTGCCCCGAGGAACATAATTTTGATGCAGGAATAGACAATAGTCTAGAGAAAAGCCCTACAGCCACAGCAAAATGTGGCAATAGGTGCCAGAGGCACAGGCAAAATTCTTAGGGGCGTTCAGTGCTGCCTGTATCTCTCTGAAATCATGTTACAATGGTAGGGTTAAACAGCACCGGGCACTTCTGGGAACTCAGCTGGGCCCACGCAGAGCAGGACATGCCCTGCACAGCTGCCAGTGCCCTGGCTTCCCTGGGACCTGGAAGGATTTCCACTTGCTCTCTGCTAAGAGTGCTGAAGAAAAGCCTATTTGCAACTAATTGTTGCTGCCGAGACACACCCGCTATGAAGCCAGCTGCGAGAGCAACAACAATTCTGCTAGCAGTGCCCGAATAACTGCCAGGCAGGGACATCCAGCCTGTCCCACCATGGCTGGATGCATTCCAGCAGCCTAGAGGGCTCTGCAGCACAAAGCCCCATTTCTTGGACCACAATGTTCTCCTTGGAGAATTTGTTTTGATAGATTATTGGCATCCCACAGGTTCAGCTGACAAGGGGAGGCTGCAGGAGGGTGAAGCAGGAGCTAAATGACCAGAAGGTTTTCTGTAAGACAGTGTTAACCTTCTGCTGCTCATTTTAGTGTCTTTCATCCAAGACAGAAAAGAGGATGGGTGCTTGCAAGAGGATGTTCAGCTGCAAGGTTAGTTCAAAGTTAGTTTTGCTTGGTGGAAATGTTAAGGGAGATGGTGCATTTTGCCCATGGTAAGAAGAACAGACTGAGCACGGGGAGACATTGATTAATGCAACCTCCTGTTGACAGCATAGAAAGGACAAAAGCTAAGAACTTACCAGACCATGGAGAATGAGCTATTTTTTCACCTTAGTCATTACGTAGCTGATCACTGAACCACATTATAAAAATGTGCAGGAGAATATTTACTGCTGCGTAAGTAACACTAGTCTGCAAGCAAATAGAGGACTTAATTCCCATTTCAGACACTGATGTTCAACAAAAGACCACCAAAAATGTCAACAGCGGAAGCAAAATGCATCTGCATTCAGTGTTTTTCGGTTTTCCACGGAACATTGGCTGAACTGGAAATTACGTTGGCCAGAGAAGGAAATTGAAAGTATTAGTTTCCCTAATGGAACTCAGAATTGCAGAAATTAGATATGGGAAAGTCCTATTAGCTCATCCCAGTTTCTTCCTGCCTGTAGAGGATTGTTCCCTACAGTACATTTTCTGATCCAGTGTTAAGTGACAAGCCACAGGTCTTCCACTATTTCCCCTGTTCCACATCCTGATGGATCTTCTCGTTAGAAAATGTTTCTTGATAACCAGACTTACTTTCCACTGGTTAATATCTTCTCCTTTATCCCTGTATCATCTTACCAGCACATCCAAAACAGCTTTTCCTCTCTGAAAAATGATCATGCTTTTTAGATACTTCCTCCTTGCTCTCAAATTTCCCCCCGTCACACTTGGTCAACAATTAAGATGCGTACTCCACCCCCAAGAGCTGTACTCATTAATCAGTCCAGTCAGGCCCTTCATTGCTTTCATTGCTCTCTCTCAAAATTGCGATGTTCCCAACACTTCTAGTATCAAATCACCTACTTAAATAAGTAATCTTAACAGCACCAAGGATCATGTTCACCACTGGTACTGAACCACATGGGTGGTACTTTTTATTTATGAAACAGCAGGAACTATGTTTTAGTCTCTTCCATGTAAATAAAACTTATCTTTATGTCTGAGAAGCAATGAGTGCACCCAGAGCTCTGCCAGCAGCTTTCATCCACTCTACTTACAGTAATATGCTATTCATAAAAGCCAGTGTGATGGCTGCAGCGCTGATGGTGAACACCAAACGCCCAACACATTCATTTTGTCATGTTTGGATGTACTGCTAGCCCCCTTCCCCTGGGCTGCCAAAGTGAGATTGAGAAACCCTGTGACTCATGACCATTAGAGCCCATGGCAGTTACTGCAAGCACAGAGAAGTCGCTTTGGTGTTTCAGCCAACTTCTGAGTTAGATATTTATACTCTGCCTGCCTACATCCCCTCTAGCAGTGCTAGAGAAGGTTCTCTCCCCGTTTCAGGCGCTCCTGTGCCAGCACTGCAGAGCACAAAAGCTGCGTGTCCCGTATTGGGGGTGGCTGCAGTGGAAGATGAGGGTGGACCGTCTCAAACATCTGCTTCAGAGATGTTTGGAGAGCCACTGCAGCAATGCCGGCTCTGTACATGTGAGCCGTAACACACACCCGACATGCCCCCAAGCAGAATCCCCTGTCCAGTGGCTGTGTACAGTTACGGGGCAGCTCAGGGCTCACGGAGGCCTCTGTTCGAGCCGAAGCTCAGGTGACCAACACATGGCACTGACGCAGCACCAGTACGACCTAGCTCAGTACTGGTTTGAATGGCAACTGCCTGCTTCCCTGCCTCCATCCTCCCCAGTCTCCTGCTCTCCGAGAGGGACTTGCAGAGCTCTGGGGATGGCTTCAGAGGAGGACTATAAACCAGAATAAGCTTATGAAGTGCCACATCGGCATAGAGATATTGTCCAGGGTGAGAATACCTTAAAAATACATCTTGTATAGTAGCCAGAGGAGAAGCCAGGTAGCTTTGGACAGACCAATCGATGTCTGACAGTACCTACCATATGAAACAGCCCAATGACCAAAGAGAAGAGAGCCTATGCTCAGAAGGGAGATGTTACTGATGGAGACACAGTAACTGTTTCCTCTTAGGGCTAAATTAAGGCAGAATGATTGAACAACTGAAACGCAACCAGCAGCTCAGCACTAGCTGACACCTCAGATGCAATGTATTTTCACTGAATCAGGTTTTAACTCCTATGAAGCATTTAACTGAAGGTTGGCCAGCAGGTGGGTGAGCCCCCCCCATGTTACCTCCAGACAGCTTGTCTCCCCCCCCAGTAGACCTGATAACCCAGCACCCTACCAAGTACAGTATAAAAAGTCAGCACCCCATCAGGAAGGCATCATAACCCAGTGGCTGCACAGCCCGGTACACCAGGAGCCAAGGAATGAGATTTTGGAGCTCTACACCTGACCTGATTGCAACTGCACACACAACAGTCCTCCTCTCCTCAATTTGCCTCTGTCTCTTCCTCCCCCCATTTCTTCTTCTTCCTGGGCTTTTCAGGACAAAGACCGTGCACTCCCATGCAGTGCAGATGGTGGCTGTGATATTCCAGGGAGTCTCTAGGCATTGCAAAAAAAAAAAATGCTGCTAAAGCTCAGCTGTTATATTTATTTTTAAATGGCAAAGGCTGAGCATAAATGCAGATGTTTATGTAACAAAAACACCGTCATTTTGCGGTTGGAAATAGAGTTGTCAGCCACTTCACCACCTAGAGCAGCGAGGGAGGGAGAGGTGAGAAGGGCACGTTTTTCAGAGCCGCATCGCACCTGCTTAGCAGGTTTCAGTCCTTCCAGAGAAGGTACCTGTTCAGCACCATCAGAAGGACCCAAGGCAGTGCAGGACACGATGAACTTATTTCCAGTAAGATTCATCACAGCCAGTGCTCTTGCACCTATGCAGCTCAAAGCCCTCCATGTCAACTTTGCTGCACCCTGTGAGGGCTGAGCTACTATAGCGGTGCCAAGGAATGGACTCAAGCCACAGGCTCACCTCACACAAATATCTCGTTTAATCTTTCTGCAGCTTGCCGCTCCCCAAATGCTCTGTACTGGCTTGAGTCAATCTCTAGGCCCATGATGTTGTGTGCCAAGTTATTTCAGCAAAAGCCCTTCACAGGGTAATGCAGGGAGGCCACGTAGAAGCAAGTAAAAAACCAGAGCCCTTCTCCTCCAACTTACGCATGAGTTACTGCAGTTTTCTGTCACTGGCTCCATGAAACCATCTGCTAGACCCAAAACCCAGAGGATGCTGCTGGACTACCGACTCTTCTCTTTGTCAAGACCAGCTCCACCTTGGTGGCAGGGACAAGCTCTGTGCTCACTCATGGCCAGGACAAACATCTTGACATCATTTGTTTAGACACGATGACCCATAGCTGAGTTATCAGACCACAAGAGCACTGGGCGATATTAGGCAGGAAACTGCAGGCACTGTGTTTAACCATGTACGTTAGACCCTAATTAAGAGTTGTTCAGGATCAGTGGGTCTGGAGCCAGGAGTGTTTTCAGTGGCTCTACAAAGAATCAGCAGGGTGTTTTCACAGTCTTCCGAACTAAATCCCCTTGCAACAGATGAGCAAAAGCTGCCTTAGGACAACACAGCGACTTTGCTTTACCCCATCACACAGTGTCACCCTGCTCATGGACCCCAGCACCCCACCTATTCCAGAGCTGCCCCAAGAGGGAAGCTGCTCACCAGGGACATTCAGCTTGTGAGAAGATAATACTATAAACCAGTAGCAGGGGCAGCTCCAAGGGCAGCTGCATGTGACACCAAAACTCAGGTTTCTGTTCCTGCATCAACCCAGCCACTGAAGCCTACGGCAAAACTCTCCTCTTCTCTGTGCAGGACGCAGGGTACTTGTCCCTGCCTGCATCACTGGATATTCCTGAAATATTAGCATCAGCTTGAGTTTAAACAAAGAACCACATTCAGTTAAATTTTCTGTGCCCCTCATTGCAGCATTTTAGGAAAAACATGGTTCTTTACATTCTGATTTATCAGGGTCTGCCAGGCTCCTACCTAGGATAAACACTTTCTCAGAGATCTTTTTATGGAAGAGAAGCACTAGATAAAGAACCAATACCCCTTTCCTTAGGGAAAGAGCCAAGTATTTAGCACAAACTCCTACAGTCAGTGGCAGAACTAGTCAGCTCTGTGGCCAGTGATGACCCAGTGCACAGCAGACTAAGAGCAGCCACTTGCATTGCTCTGTGCTGGACTCCTTGGGTGCCAAGGAGCATACCGAGATCCACGTGGTTGGTTGTGTCTTTGGATCCACACTCCCCAGGCAGTGTACAACCAGACAACAAAGTTTTAGTAAGAAACAGGTGCACTCTGCTAGACAGAGCATGTGGATACACCACAGGCATGACCACATGTAAATAGGAAACAAGTTCATGCATACAATTCACCTGTGTTAATCCAGAAGGCACCATCTGCATGTTTCAGAAACCCATTGGTACTTTCTACTGCAATATTCTCACTGTGCTTTCGCTCAGGGGACTGCACTCTGCCTGTTTGACTCCCCTGCTATGGCACTGCAGAAATATCTGCCCAGTCTCCGGCGGGGAGGCACCGAGCTCTGCCTCATGCTACCCCTGAGGCAGCTGCATTGCAGGCTCACAAGCATCAGTGATAAACTCAGAGGAAGCAGGGTAACACCAGAAAACTGCTTTCTGGGAACAAGGCAATCCCAGCCGTTAAAACAACAGCTTGAACAAAAGAGGCAGATAGTTATACCCACCAGGCCCCATGCAGGTGGCCTTCTCCCCCCCCAGCCCCCTCCCTGTCTCCTGCTCTCAAAGCTAGAGGAGCAAATTGCTTCCGCTCATTAGCATTTGACAAATAACCACAGAAGGAAAACAAGTCCCCAGCAGGATATGAATGAGCTCAGGCCTTTATTGCCATCTGACTGCACCAGACAAGCATGTCATCAATTTTTCCATGCTCTATTGCACTGTTTCTCCCTTTTGGAGAAGGATGAGCACCCTCACCCACTCAGGCAGGTTCAGAGTGGCCAAGTCAAAACAGAGCAGCAAGAAGGAATGATCCGAGAGCTGCAGGATGGGAGCAGAGGTGACACATGGCAACTTCTGAGCCTCTGGGCACAGATAGGAGTGTCAGGCTGGCTCTGCAGGAAGGACTGTGAGCAGCATGCTCATGCATTGACTGCTCAAACACCAACTGCAAGCAAGAGCACTGGCTTGTGGGAATAAGTGTTTTAACAGAGTTGAGGGGACCCAAGGCAGCCTGCCTAGCTCAGATCCTGGGTGGAAGGAGGCACAGAAAACCAGTCACACATCAGCCCTGCCACTGGGTCAGTACTGCCTGCTTCTAGCATACATGTACCATAAGACCAAAGGCCACAAGCATTTGAGCAGAACCATCCCCTCTATTTATTTTTGATCTTCAGTAATACTGCGATGGGGTGGCACTAGGTCTCTAGCCAAGTATTTAGAAGGGGGAAGAGAGGTACTGGTCTCACAGTACCAGCTTTTCTTAGCCTGTGTCTGGTACAGTCCTGTCACAGTTAGGAACCTTCAAACCGAGTGCATCACAGGAGCACCAGGTCACTCTGTGGGCCTTGCCAGTGGTGCTGTGGAACAGAACATTTTTCCTTCCAAGAGGGACTGTGGACTGTCCCTGGGGTCAGATGGCTCCCATGTTCCACTTCAAAGGGGCAGGAGGTATATAAAGCATTTCTGCATCTGGCCTGGGATCCACAGGCAGTGGAGGGGCAGTGTGGACCTACCTGCTTGCTTCAAGGACAGCAAGAGCAGACAAGGTCCTTAGTGGAAATCAGGCAGGTTTTTCCTGTAAACACAACCATTTCAGGCAGGACTGAGTCAGTAACACTCACTGAGAAGTAGAAAAGATGATTATCTTCACATGCAAGCAGAAGGCACACTGTTTATGAGTACAAACATAAATGGGCTCACACTTTCATAAACTCCCACTCACACATAATTCAAGTGTTAATAAATGGTTGGGTAGCTGAGGTTTTAATGAGTAGTCAGCAGGGAGGTTAGGAAAGCAGTTATAGCCAGGAATGTAAGTGCTCATGAGGAAATCTTGGGAAGAGCTGCCACGGAGTGCATAAATAAGAATTAAACATTAATCAAGAACAATTAGAAGAGTGTAGTCATGCCAATCCAAAGTTAAATTTTTCCGTTTTTTCTTTAAACTAAGAAGGATTTCAAGTTGAATCAAAATAATTTCAAGTCTTTGGTTATTTAAGATTTAAAAAAACCATGTGCCTGAACTCCAGGAATCAGCTCTTCAGTTCATCCTCTTGCACGGTGCCAGCTACTCCTGGGAAGAATGACTTGGAAAGGGAACTTGTACACTGTAGACATTTTTTAGCCCTTCACATCTTCAACTGCACTCTCTGCTGTAAATCTAGTTCTCAGATCAAATCAGGAACAACAGAAAGGAATCCAGGGGAAGGGATGGGGGATAGCTGCTCTGGGGAGGCAGAAGGTCCCTGTACATGCCCATTACCTCTGCAGGTACAGAGGGAACCAGCTGCTGCTGGAGACTCTCTCTGCTTTCTGCCATCCCTCTCTACACCTCACCCTGCTCCCACCTCTAAATCCTGCTTCGTTCTGCCACAGCCTCTGCTCCTCAGGCTCAGCCCCACTCCTCCAGCCAGCTGTCCCTCCATGGGGACCAGCAGAGCTCCTGCCACCATTCCTGGAGAGCTCACTAAACAACAGGAGGCTTGAAATAATGTAAGGTACAAGTGCTTTCCTAAAGCACTGAGAAGAAGGGGCTGTAAACAGCACCATAAGAAAGCACATTTATTCTCACATTAACTGCAGGTGGGTCTAGGCAAGACACCATGAGAAGCGTATTTCCTTGCCACAAGGTGGTCAAAGAGGCCAGTTCACATCAGGAGAGACAAGAAGGCAGCAAAGGCCAGTTAGGAGCTCAGGACTGAACTGATACCCCACACCCACCCAGCTGCCTTCACCCATGCAGCACTCCTGCTTGCAAGGCAGGCAAGCCCCTAAGGGTGGGCTGCTCCCCCTGCCCATCAGCAACCCACCCAGCTGCCTGTGCCACAGTTCAGACCCACCACCAACACCCCCAGGCCTGGGGGGCAGCAGAAGTGATCCACAGAGGAGCTCAGAGACACCAGCCCCCATCAGACAGGCTGACCTTACCTTTCAGCAATGCCACAGGCACATTTACCAGGGCAGACCTTACTTTCAGCTACCTCTCCCCCTTCCCCAATTAAACACCTTTCAGAGAATTCTTAAAAACACCCCTCCCCACATTGCCAAAACAAACCTTAACAGCAGCTCCTACCACCACCTCCAAAGCACACCCTTCCCCCGACCCCCCCTTTATACCCCTCCAGGCTGGTTTCCCATCACATGGTTCCCATCCTCCAGCCCTCCCTGCTGCTCCCTGGTCTCCCCCCGGGCAGGTCCCTCCTCTAGCCCAGGCTGACCCAGCCACCTTAAAGGGACAGCCCAGCCATCCAGGGCTGTGTTATAAGGGATTAGTCCTGCCAGGACAACGATACAGAAAATATGGTCCTGACAGGATGCTAAAGTCTGCCAGTGCCTCTTCCGGTTTCATCAGTGTACCCCATTGCTCTCGGGGACTGGCTCCAGATTCGCACAAAGTGGTTCTGCTGTTCTGAGAAATTATAAAATCAAACCAGTTCCTGACGGTTCTTGTCTGATCTAAATAAAAGCAAGTGGCCGGCTATATATAGATCTGATTGACTGACATGTCAATAGCTTCCTGCCTGGCTTTCCTGTGTGTCATGGTGTGCAGATCCGACTACTTTTTACATGGGTGTTGCTTTTTTCAGTGCGTCTTCACTTCGTAACACCGACTTGCAAACATGGTCATTATCACAGGAACCCTGGTGTTACTGCTGTTCTCCCTGAGTGCTGTTTCTAACCTGGGGGGAGCACCCAAAGCCAACAGGAACACCCAGCATTTGGGTCGCTGCAGCCCAAGGGACAGAGATTAAGCAGGTGCTGGAAAAATCAGGTCCTGTTACTTAAAATTAACAGTGGTGGAGGGTCCCTTGCACAGCTTCTTCCAGGCACTAGTTTGTTATGTTCGTAAAAGCAATCCATGAAATCGGTTCGCATTTTCCTCTGCATTTTACAGCGTGGGAAAACAAAGTCGTATGAGGTTTGTGCAGGTCTGTTGAGGTTGTATCAGGGTTGCTCAGGTCCACCCAGAGGTATTGCTAAGGAACAGAGATGTAGTTTTGAAGAGGAGCTTAGCTATGCCCAGAAGACCCTGGGGGGCTGTATGGGCAATAGAAAGAGCCAGGACAGTAGGACAAATTTTTTTAAAGCAAGAGCTTTAGAGGGGCTATAAATCATCCTGTTCAAATCTGCTCTCAGTCTTCAGGGGGTGACTTTCCCTCATGACTGGGGACTTAGAAGTTTTTTCTAATAAGGGTGATTTTCTAATAGGGTTCATTTGTGGCAGCAAGGCTTGTATGAAATGGGTGGCATAGCCCGAACCAACCTCTGATCCCTGGGTTCACTCTCATATCTCCCCAAGGCTGTTTATAACAGAACTGCCTGTGTGGGCAGCTGGAAACTTTGTGGGAGCTCGATGGTGATCAATGGCTTCTGCCATCTCATTTTCACCTGTCTGAACAATTGTCAAACACGTTCCGTTTGCTGTGATGTTCTGGTCCTGGGCTTTCCAGAAAAGGGAATCAGCATGTTTGGGTACCGCGTCCTTGTACTGAATCACTGTTTATCCCAGGTAGCTAGTGGAAATTAGTAGCACATGAAGAAGGCCATCGACCTTCCACTGCCCACTCAGCACTTCCTCTTCCTTGACTTGTGAATGTGACTCATGAGCCTGACTCTGCAGTTAAAACCAAGAGCTGCAATCCTTGCTCCGCACATCCTTCAAGCCACCTTCCTGGGACCTGCCCTCCCCTGGGACCAGGCTAAGGTTGGGAAGACCTGGCAGTCTCCTCGTCTCAGGAGCTGAGCCTGGGGGATATGCCTGTCCAGTGTCTGGGCTGCTTTGATGCCTGGAGGCATCAAGGGATTAGGACATTTGCTTTGGTTCCTTGTTTGAGTTACAGCATGTTTTCATTTGCCTCTGTGTCCCAGACTGGCAGGTCTGCCAAGATCCCACTTTGCTTCATTTGAGGAATTTGATGAAAGGGGCTTCACAACCCAGGCTTATTTGTGCTGTGCCTGATACAGTTTAAGCTAGTCCCGCACCCAAGCTGCAAACGCCACTGACGGCTTCCTGTTGTGGTTTCCTGCCTCCGTTAAAACGCCTCCTCGGCGGAGCCTGGTCTCCCTTCCTGTTCTCATCAGGGCCATTTCTGGGCTTAATGAAGCAAACAAATAGGTAGAGAAGACTCTGGTTGCCATAAATCCAGCTCCTCGTGGGTCTTCGCTGTTGTAGGCTGAGCAGAGCAGGGTGCACGCAGCAGAATGGTTTCTCCTGAGCAGTTTCCTCTTGACCCCTATCCCGTTCCTGCCCACACAAAGCACATATCCAGCCAACCTCTTCCCAGCTCCAGCAGTCCCAGAGGCTGGCAGGAGGCAGCCCTGTCGCTATGCTGCTGAGTGGGCTGCGGCGGGCTGGGTGAGACGGAGCAGGGCTGACCACCAGCCCAGGCACAGTTCCAGCCACTGCCTGAGAGCAAAGGCCACTTCTGGAATAGCGCAGTGGGCACAACCCATGGGCAGCAACTCCTCCCGTCATGTTTAGAAATTAGAGTTATGTTGGGAAGAATCAGGACAAATACCCAGCGCGCTGACCAAAGAGCCAATGTTTTCTTTACTCTGAACCCGAGTGATGCATTTGCGGGAAATGCAGATGGAGACAAACACTCTGATCTTTTTGGGGTCAGCATCTCTGCAATGACAAAATCAAAGATCAGGCTCTAGGAAACAAATGAGACCCTTCAATATGATAATGTTTCCATTAATCACCGGAAATTGGCTTCTGTTTGTGGGTGGGATTTTAGATGATTTGATACAAGACCTATAGCTCTTTGGCAGAAGGGGCTCTGCAGTGACTCAGTCAACGAAGTGCCATTTCTCGCTGGATTCCCTCCGTCAGCTGGTGCTGCAGCAGCACGGCGGTAGGTTCATTTCTGGGGTTAGGCTGTTCTGAACAGGGGGCTCCAGTAACGCTCGCACATTGCAGCTCGACAGAGGCAGCGGGATTAAACTCACTTTGCGGTGATGGCTGGCCACAGCTGAGCTCTGGCCTTCTCTGGAGCACGTACACGATGTAGAAGTAGGAACTGTCAAACGGGATCAGAGTATCGGCCAAATTCAGAAACCACCCAGAGTCAGGTATCGTGGGAAAAAATCCGTAAATTTTTCAAAAGACAATTAGAGGAAGGTTTCTTCTTGTTCTGTCAACTGATGGTTAATGTCCGCCCAGAAGCACTTGGGTTTATCTTTATCTCCTTTTTCTGTGTTTGGTGCAATTGTGTATCTAAATGTTTTTTAGACATTTAATATCCATCTCATGTTTTAATCTTATTCTGTTTAAGATTTTGGCCTTACAGACCCTCATGGCAAAACTAATTTATTCAGCTAGGCAAAAGAATTTCCTTTTATTGTGAACAGGGCTGGACAGAAAATGGTAGGAAGTCAAAGCTAAAAACTTCAGGATGGATGCAAGAAGCACGTTTTTAATAGTGATGGTAATTAACCATTGGAACAATTCACTGTAGGATTTGGTGCATTCTCTGTTGCTTGAAATCTTTAAATCAAGATGACATGGATTTTGACTTACACTTTGTAGCTGCATTCAGGGCAGGATAGAGGAATCGCAGTGGGATTCTCTGGCTGGGGTTACGAATGCACCCACTGCTACTCTCCATGCGATGTTTGAAATGAGGCTACAGAGAGTCAGCCAAGGGCTGAAGGACCTCTAGGCAGACAAGTCTGAATTCCGATTAAACCTTTTTGCAAATTTTGTGTCAGTGAAGAATTTTGCTTCTTTATTCCAGATCGAACACTAGCAGCGCGTGAGCCAACCCAAGCAGTCCCGGTAAGCGCACAGAGATGCCAGATGCTGCTGCTCACCTGCCCTTTTACTATGGCAGCATTGCCAGGTCCGAAGCGGAGGAGTACCTCAAGCTGGCAGGGATGTCGGATGGCCTGTTCCTGCTGCGGCAATGCCTGCGCAGTCTTGGGGGGTATGTCCTCTCCATGGTCTGCAACCTGCAGTTTTACCATTACGCCATCGAGCGCCAGATGAACGGTACCTACGCCATTGCGGGGGGCAAAGCGCACTGTGGGCCAGAGGAGCTCTGTGAGTTTTACTCCAAGGATGCCGACGGGCTCTGCTGCACCCTCCGCAAGCCCTGCAACCGCCCCAGTGGTGTGGAGCCCCAGCCCGGTGTCTTCGACAGCATGAGGGACAATATGGTGCGCGAATATGTCCGGCAGACATGGAAACTAGAGGTACTGGCCCTTGCCAAAGGTGGTGTGGGACTGTGCAAGGAGTGCTCCCCGGAGGCTTACTGCCGCTTGCTGCCCTCGCCTCCTCTGTCGCTGTCATGCCCCTCTTACAGCATGGTAAAGCAAGGTCCTTCTCCTCAGAGGCTGCTGGCACTAAGAGCAGTCTTAAACCTCTCTCTTTTCCAGTTTCTTCTTCAGAAACAGGTCTAAACATCTTTTCAAGCCTTCAGACTCTTCCTCTGAACAGCTCGTGTTGCATCTGCTCTGCAGGGCATTGGAGCTCTCTGCCCGCTTTGCAAGCGTTGTCCCATGTGCCATTTGCTCCTCTGCAGCACATGGGACGCTCGCTGCAGTTAGACCATCGCTCTCCATGTGAGGTGCCTGTGCTTCCATAACATTGTGCTGAAGACGTAATGAAACCAGACTTAAATTCTTGCTCACATTTTCCTCACTCTTTGAAGTCAGAGGAGGTTTTGCCTATGAGACTGAGGTACTGGGTATTGGATCAGGTCTGTCTGTTATTTAAATTTAAAAATAGCTACAGACAGGTTCCTGCACTTTATTGCAGACTGGAATATATGTAGTATAAGGCAAAACTCTGTAAATGGTCACACTGGCAGCCATGTAATTAATTTCCTTCTGTCTGCTGTCACCTCAAGAGTGGCTAATCAGACGCTTCCAAGTCGTCACAGAAAGATGGCTCAGGAATTCTCTTTATAGAGCCTTTCTACAAAAGATCTCTAAATTTGGCCTATTTTAGACCAAAGGTGCTTGACAGAAGGAGGTATCTATAGGGTTTCTCCTCGAAGCTGATCTGTGGGCACTGGTAGATAACACAAAGGACATTGCCACCTACTGGCAAACGAAAAACTGCAGTTGTTTACAAAACGTGTGGGGCCAGTAAAATTAATTTAGGGTCTCCCGCATGACTACTAGTCTGCACTGCTCTTGACAAGTTGTAGTGTGCGGACAGTGAGCAGCCAGGAAGGCAGAGGCACCAGAAAGAGGTCCTGCTCTCCCAGGAATGTGAGGCTGAAAGACACCCTGCAAGCCTGACGTTGAAATCCCCCGTACGAACATGATGACTTCTCTCTTCCCTCACCAGCAAGTCAATGAACTTCAGCTGGATTCGAGGGATGGAGCCAATTCAGATAAGCAAGGAATTCTGCTCTGCAGCACAACAGAATTCAACCCACTATTGCTGTAGGTGTGATTAAGGCCACAGGCACTTCAATTATGAGACCTTCCATGTTTCCTGTGTCATCAGCCCAAAAGGGTGCAAAATATACTGTGCTGAAGGCATGCAACAGAGTTGCCAGAGGTCTCATTTCTCACTCTCTTCCAGGGTGATGCACTCGAACAGGCCATCATAAGCCAGGCTCCACAGGTGGAGAAGCTCATCGCCACCACAGCCCATGAGAGGATGCCCTGGTACCATGGCAGCATCGCCCGGGATGAAGCTGAAAGGAGGCTTTACTCTGGGGCACAGCCTGATGGGAAATTCCTGTGAGTATGCAAAATCCTGGCAGATGCTGTGATCCCTGTGCTTTTTACCATTTCCCTACCTCCACTACCCTGCAGTTACTTGTTTCACGTGACAGTTCCTGAGAGGTGGTTTAGCTGAATATGGTCAGACTGTGGTTACAGATCTTTCAAAGACAGGGTCTGCCATCCCAAACCTATTATTGTCCAGACAGTGTGTGGCCTCCATGAGGAGCCAATCTTGAGCTTTATTGGTTTCTCATATTTAGCTATCTCTATGAAGTATGCATGTTAATGCACTGGATGATGTGACATACAGGGTTCAGTGGGTGAAGACATTTAACACTGCCACATAGACAATGTATGGCCAATAAAATACAGGAGAAAGCATTTGCTCTGCATTTCTGCTGAGGTGAGAGAGCCCTTCATTTAATTATCTCCTGAATGAGTTAGGGAAAGAAAGAATTACCTGCAGAGGGTGGAGGAGAGGGGCAAGAGACTGAAGGTGAAGAGTCCCTCCTCAGCCTCTGCAGAGGGGTGTCAGGAAGGTGGCAATTCCAACAGTGGGTGCTGGGAAACCTTACCAAAAGCCCACTCAGCGACCCACCACCACTGCAGCCATGATAATTTGTAGGGCAAACCCTAGAGTTGCTTTTAATAGTTCTCCTTCTTACCAGGCTGAGAGAAAGGAAGGAGAACAGTGCCTATGCCCTCTCCCTCGTCTATGGCAAAACAGTGTATCACTATCGGATAGACCAGGACAAGTCCGGCAAGTACTCCATCCCCGAGGGGACCAAGTTCGACACACTCTGGCAGGTACCGTACTGTGGGATGCTGACTGCTGGTGTCCCGATAAAGTGAAAGCACTTTTCCCTTTTTATAGCTGCCCATGCCTTGAGGGACAGGAAAGGCTGTGGAGCTTTAAAGGCTTTAAGACTGTGCATGGGTGGTTGTAGTCCCTTCCAGAAAACCCTTACATTCCCTGGGTCTGGCTGTCTATCAGCTCACCTCATTGCATTAATTTCTCTGCACTCCTGGCTAAGTAGATCTAAGTCTGGGATATCACAGCAGTTCTGAAATAGCGCTGGCTTTACCACTGCATTCATGCCTTACACCAGTGTGATGCCTCTCCAAGGAAACAAGAGGATTAGTGCTTTTAATTTCCAGCTTTAAGCCAGGATACTTGAGATGGTTATATTAATTACACTTGCACCCCATCAGCAAACATCACACATTCAGCCACAGCGTGCACCTTGGACCTCTGCAAGCCCCGATGAGATTGCTCATCCCAGGCTGTCGCTCCTGCACGTCCCCCACGCTGCTCCTGGACTGGCAAAACTGTTGCATGCAGATTGCCGCTTTATTTTCCAAGCGATTGACTTCTGTGCAAAGAGTAGGGGAGGCCAGAAGTCTTGAGCCAGCTGCCAAAATCTTTACATGACAGAAGAGCCGAGTGCCAGGAGACACATCCCATCACCCCTGAGAGTCAGGGGCTTTGGGAGAGGGAGATGGCTGTAATGCCCCAGCAGTCCTCATGAGGGTGGGGTTTTTAGGGAATGGGACCCATGGTCCAGCAGCTGTTGGCACTGCTGGGGAGTCGCATGCCCCCCCCGGAGCCCGGCTCTGCCCAGTGGCACACACCTCGGACCTGCTCCAGGGAACGGATACAGGCGCTTCCTCCTGGGCAGGGCTGTCTGGGGGACGGTAACTCTGTTTTGCTGAATTTTTTAAATTCCCAGGACTGTTTTCACTCTGCATTTGATTGAAAACAAAGACTTTGGGGCATTTTTATGGAAACAGAACCGTGCCAGGCTCCCAATTGCAGATGAAATCTGAGCCAGACAGAAGGGGAAGAGAAAGCCTCATCTCCCCTGCTGTCTGGTGGCCAGGAGCTGGTCTGATTGTCTCCAGCCAGAGTCAAGTCCCCAGTGTGCTTGAACCAGCAGTTGCTGCAGTGAAAAACTGTCTGGGATCCACAGAGCTAACCCTGGGGTTCCTCTGGGGAAGCAAAAGGTTTCTCTCAGGCTTTATCAAACACAACACGGCTTAAAAACCTTTCTGGCTGGGACAGCAATAACATTACACTGAAAATGCCCTACCCACTTCTCCTTCTGGAGGTTTTCCTTTTGTCTTTCCATGGTCCTTATGTAACTTCCCAAGTTCTTCCCAGCTTTGGCAGATATCCAGGTATGCAAGCGCTTGCTTTAGGAGATCCCTGAGTGCATGGATAGGAGAGGAGAGAAAGAAATAGTCGAGTCCCTGTCTGCCATAAATCTGAGAGAAATCATTACCATAAGCCACACAAGTTGCCTGCAAAAAAAGAGATTATTTTCTCCTTGCAATAATCTCTTTTCCCTCCGATTCCTTTCCCAGTTGGTGGAGTACCTAAAACTCAAACCGGATGGGCTGATTTTCTACCTGAGGGAAACCTGCCCCAACCCCAACATGCCAGGTGAGCCGACATCTCTCAGTGCCACCCCTGGCCTCGGTTTACCACCAGCACCAACCCAAGTTTCCTTTATTGTGTCCAGCCTTGCTCAGACCCTGGTGGTGAGGGAACGGTGAGGTCTCTGCTCCTCTAGCAAACTGGGCAAGTCTCACATCATGTTGTCTGCTGAAAGTGGCCACTCTCCAGGCCTGGCCTATGGTGGCCCAAAGACAGGAGCAGATGGGGGAATTAGTGCTCCAAATGGATTAGGGACTTGTGGTGCCAAACAGATGGCTTCTGAAAAATTACTTGCTTTTTAGGCAGCAGGAAACAACATGTCCTGCAAGTCTGGCTCCTGGTGGGACTCTTGAGCTAAACACTCAAAACCGTGGGTCACTTTGTCCTGGCCCAAGTATCACAAATGTCTCTTCAGAGCCTGCCTGTGCGACCCCCGCTCTCCTGGGCAGGGGGCTCTGGGGTACCGCTCAGCCAGTCCCTGGGACCGATGGAGACTGCAGGGCCCACCAGTGGGCCTGCACCTCCCCTGAGGGCTGCTCTGGGAATAACGCCCACATCCAGGCACCTTTCCACACCTTTTTGGGCTAAAGCGGTGGAAACTGGCCTTTGTAGGGGAGGTGACAGACCCAGGCGTCCATATAGTCCTTCAAGGACTGATGTTCTGATCCTGCTTGGGGCACAGGCAGACTCTTAATAACAGCTTCTCTCTCCTGATTCACAGCGTCTGCAGCACCGGTTCCACCAACCCACCCCTCCGCGAGCGTAAGTTTTGGGGAGGATCTGTTTATTGGTACCTCAGTAGTTTACTGTTACTGCATTTCAAGCTTGCTGATCAAACTCTGCTCTTCTCTAAAAGGCAATAACTCAAATGGAATATATTAAGCCCAGCTGCAAGGTTGTCCCCTTTCCAGCTTGGATGGGGACAAGAAATAGCTGGGCACAGCTACCATTAGAGCTGAAAATGGTTTCCATTCATACTGCGCTCCTTGCAACATGTGGGCTGGTCCTCAGGGAGCCCTCTCCCCACTGCCCTCCTTGCCAGGCAGGAGCGAGGAAGACGTGGTCGGATTCTGGGAACACTCAGTCTTGCTGCTGGCCGCTGGCCACCAGCCAGGTCTTTGTGCTCCCTCTGCGTCCCTGGCCTTGGGGTACGTCTGCGCTCAGTCACCACTGCGAGTGCTGAGCAGTGTTGAAACCAGCTAGTTTGGGCTATACAGGCAGCCCATCCCAGAGCCCAGCAGAGGCTAAATAAAGGCCTGAGCATTCACGCATCTTCTGAGAGAGCTTTCACAATCTGCGGTGGGCACTCATGTTGCAGCAACTCTGCTGCAAGCAGCACTGGCGTTCAAAACTGTGCTGGACAAATGTGTACCATACCACTTTGTCGCTGTCTGCTTTTGGGACAGTGGCTGTTTACGGTGTCCGTGTGTGCTCATAGGGGCCACTCTTGGGCAGGTAGGTGTGCCGGCTGCAAGCTGAGCTGCCTCCAGGCTTCCCTTTGCTCTCTGTCTCAAAACAAGCTGCAGAGACTTGGCTGGGATGACCCCCGCTGCTGCAGGAGAATTGTCACTTTGGGATGGGGAAAGCAGAGGGAGCAGAGAGCCAAATGCAGCCCTGTGTGCGTGCCCCTCGCTGCTGGAGTAAACATGGAGCCCTCAGCACCTCACCCTGCACAGCCCACAGGCTGGGTTACTGGAGGGCGGTGCTGCATTCAGGCTCCATGGCAGTGAATCCTCCCAGGGGCTGATCTCTGCTGTGCAGCTGCAGTGAGGGTACCTGCCAGCCGGGACTGGAAGAGAAAAGTCGGCTTGATACCACTTCAATCTCTTGTGCCCACCTCAGGGCCTTTGAGAGGGAGTCACCAGCTAGGGCTCTGTGTGCCGCAAAGGCTCCTTGTCCCTCTCCTCTCCCATTTCAAACTGAAGCAGTTTCCCCTGGCTGCTTTATCCACTTTATCCCCGTTTCTTTTCCAGAGACACCTTGGGCCTCTCAATGCAGACGGATACACACCAGAGCCTGTAGGTGAGCATCTTTGAAAGCCTTCTCCTCCTAACAGAGGGAGACAGGACCTGAGGATGCCACAGGAACTATGGGGCTGCCTGACACATTTGTATCACCTTCTGGTCAAAGAGCTGTGCTACAAAGCCCCTTTCTTACAAAGGACCCAGGAGCATCCCACTCATTTCAGGGCCCTGAGACAAGAATATTGCAAAACTGTTTACCCATATCCGGCACCCAGTAAATCAAGCCTTGCCCTGTTCCCCATCTTCCATCCTGCCTGCTAAATACTCAGTGTATTCAGTTGCATTTCAGTGGGGTGAAGTCATGCACATGCCCAGGTCCCACAGGGTCTGATGTGTGGAGTAGGAATCCTCAAACATCTCTCCCCATCCTGGCTCCTTCAGCAGCTGTAACTAGGAGAGGCCATGGGCTGTGAAAGGAAGGGAGATGCCCAGGAGGGAGGCTTGAATGCTGGAGCTTGAAGGAGAATTGGCCAAGAGAGTAGAGTAAACCTTCCCAAGTGGTAAGGGAGGGAGAGATGGGGAAGGATATGTTGTTTACAGCTGTAAAAAACTCTGTCTCTTGGGAAGGTGCAGGAAAGTCACGCCTGCTACCCATGGACACCAGTGTCTACGAGAGCCCATACAGTGACCCGGAGGAACTGAAGGATAAGAAGCTTTTCCTAAAGAGGGATCACCTGATGATCGATGAAGTGGAACTGGGGGCAGGAAACTTTGGCTGCGTCAAGAAAGGAGTCTACAAAATGAGAAAGTGAGTGCCACCCTGAAGGATGCCGAGGAAATGGGAGGAGGGTGCTCCAGGCTGAGCTCAGAGGTGTCCCCAGCTAATCTGTTTCTAGATAGATGGACCCTAATGATAATGGGGTGGAGGTATAAGAAGTACTCTGGAAGGTCAGTGATGACTTTCCATGGACTTTCAGTGACAGCCTCATTGCCCTGAGAGTATAATCTGGACTGCACACTCCCGGGCATAAGACTGCCGCTTCTGAAGGCATTTGCTGGGCTCAGAGGAGCAAGTCCATGCTTCTGAGGTCATCTTGGTCCCTGTCAGGGCAAAGGAGTGAGACTGAGGAGATGTGTGATCCTTGGCTGTCACTGGCTGTCTGTGAGTCCACAGAGATGGCCTTTGCCCACTTTGTGCCTGAGTTTCTCCCTTGAAAAATGGCAATGATGATGCAAATCTCAGTGTGCAAGGTGATGCGCCTTCAGAGCTACAGATGGCAAATACTGGCCTACGCTTATAAGGGTGAGGTGATCCTTTTCTCTTTGGCCTTCTAGCAGGCCTGGGATACAGGTGTTGTGCAGGGCTCTGCCAAAACAGGCTACTGAGATTGCCGCTGAGAGATCAAACAGTACCACATGAGAGGTGGTTTGCATTCCTGGCTGTGGTACATGAGTCCAGCTGTGGTTTAGTTCATCCCGTGTGTGTTCCTCTTGCACCTTGTGCAGGAAGCAGATCGATGTGGCCATAAAGGTGCTGAAGAGCAACAATGAGAAAACAGTGAAGGATGAAATGATGAAGGAAGCCCAGATCATGCATCTGCTGGACAACCCCTACATTGTCCGCATGATTGGGGTCTGTGAGGCAGAGTCCCTGATGCTCGTGATGGAGATGGCTTCTGGAGGACCACTCAACAAGTTCTTGTCTTCCAAGAAGTGAGTACTGAATAAAATGTGGCTGGCTGACTTTCTGCACTTCTCATCAAACTCTCTTCTGCCAGGAGAGCCTGGCTTTGTAGGTGGAATGAAGCTGATAACAGCAGAAAGAGATGTCTTTTCATGTGAAGTATTAGGGACTGATGCTTCTGGAACAAAGATGTCCACATTCTCCCTTGCAGCTAGAAAGCTTGGAGGGGACTGTGGTGTACAGAGTAATGACAGGTCCTTTATTACTGCATTGTCCTTTCACCTTCCCCAGAGATGAGATTACAGTCAGCAATATTGTGGAGCTGATGCACCAAGTATCCATGGGGATGAAGTACCTGGAGGAAAAAAACTTTGTCCACAGGGACCTGGCAGCCAGAAATGTTCTGCTGGTCAACCAGCATTATGCCAAGATCAGTGACTTTGGACTCTCCAAGGCTCTTGGCGCTGATGACAGCTACTACAAGGTAAGTGTAAGCACAGCGAAGGATCCAGACAGCTAGCAGGAGCCCTCCTGGTTGGGGAGCTGAGACCCTCAGAGGTAGGGGGTCTGGGCTCTTCCCAGGAGCCCTGCTGTATGACCACATCACACTCTGGCTGGCCTCACTGCTGTGGCACTAAAAGGGGCTTTTCAAAGGTCCGGGCAGCAAGGAGGAAATTCAGATACATGCGAGGGGGGTGCAGTGCAGTGGGATGGCAGGAGAGACAGGAGAGGAGCCAGGGAAGGGAGCAGGGAGGAGAAGATGATGAAGAGTGAGCCAGCGCTGATCTTCCCAGCAGCGCGCACCAGTGCATGACCGCACTGAACCCCGGGGCTGGGGTGTAGGAGAGGGCTGGCACCACGGGACAGGTCCCGCACCCAGGGATGGCTTAGCAGGGCCAGCGAGACCGCAGGGCCTGGGCCAGGGTTCAGGGCTTGGCGCTTAGGGCTTGGGGCTTGGGATCTTGAACTCCTAGCCCAGGGCAAGAGGATTTTTTCAGCAGGGTGGGATTGCATATGATACAAACATTTAGGAAAGCAGAATTCATGTTCAGCTCAGAGCAGTCTGTCTCAGGGTGGAAATGTTCCTCTTTCTTTGCTTTGCTACAGGCCAGGACAGCAGGAAAGTGGCCCTTGAAATGGTATGCCCCAGAATGCATCCTCTATCACAAATTCTCCAGCAAGAGTGATGTGTGGAGCTACGGCGTGACCATGTGGGAGGCCTTCAGCTATGGGCAGAAACCGTACAAGGTGTGGCAGAGCTGGGTCCATCACGGATGGATGCTACAATCTAATCTCCCACTCTAAAACAGGCTGACACACACTGGAACTACAATTTCTGTTTCCTTGAGTGGGTGCTCTTCCCACTGTTGAACAGAGGGGAAAGGAGACAGGCTCATTTCCACTTTACAGAAGCCACAAATTAGATTGTTTGGATCCTGCAGCTTTGGGCTCATTTAAGGGAGAAGAAACAGAAAACAAAACAAATTCATTTGGGTTTGAATCAAAGCAGTTCTTCTCTTAGATCCTTCCGCTTATTTGCAGAGCTGAAAAATCAGTTGTTCAGCCACTGCTCTGCCCAGGCTTGGGATGGGGTCTGCAGGCTGGGCTGGCCACAATACGAGACACCGGTGCTGGGTGCCGGGGCTGAAAACGGTGACTGTACGGGGTGCGTGGTGCATGGATCCAAAGCATTACCCCAGGCCCAGCTCTAATTTGTCTCTTCTAACCCTGTTACCAGCTCCAAAAACATTAAGGCATTTTCCCACTTGATCCTATCCTAGAAAATGAAAGGCCCAGAGGTGATCAGCTTCATAGAGCAAGGGAAGCGCATGGACTGCCCCACAGACTGCCCAGCAGAGATGTATGCCCTCATGCAGCAATGCTGGACCTACAGGTAAGGCTTTCACTAGCTCAGCTCTTTGCTGGGTGGCAGGTCCATCACAACAGCACACACCGTCTTGATGGTGGCAACACAAAGCAAATGGTGTCTCCTGCCTTGGTCTCATTCCCCAGTCTACGATGAATGATGCACCTATTTCTTTATTACCATAGCCCTCCATTTACCTGTACCAGCCCTGGAAGATGTCAGAGCCTCTGTGCCTTTGCCCTTCTCCATCCCAGAAGAGTCTCAGCTGCCCTCCTAAGCCCTGGTACAACCAGGCTGCTGTTCTTCCCCAGGTTCTTCTGTGCTTGGTATCTTCTCATTGCATCAGTCCACTTTTGTCCCTTCTATTGAATCTTTTTGTTCCTTTCTGCCCTTGCAGATGGGAAGAGCGTCCAGGATTTATTTCTGTGGAAAACATAATCCGCTCCTACTACTACAGTATTGCTACCAAGACAGAAAATGGGCCAGAGACAGAGGACAAGTCAAAAGCAACTTTTCCCTGAGTTTCCCTCTCTGCTCCTGAACACACCCCCTTCCTGCATCGGACCTGGAAAGGCTCTTCGTGAATTTTTGCTTCAATCTCTTAAACGACGGTTTGGTTTCTCAAGGAGTTCCAGAACTAAGAACCTGGGAGATGATGCTGTCACAGCAGACAAGGGCACTCAGCAGTGCCTCGTGTCTCCAAATAGCCAGCCATGATGTACATCTCCAGCCTGACCCAGCACCGGACAGTACAGACAGTATTATAGTTCCTTCTTAGCCACTTCCAAAACTATCCCAGGATAGTTAATGCCTACCAGGCTCACTAAGGATGAACTGTGTTGGCTCCAGCAGACCCAGATTTTTCCAGATCCCTTAAAAAACAATTCTTTCACAGGAAACCACCAAGTACACATTTCTAGTGAGGTTTGCATGGGGTGGGACACAGGACAGGGAGCCATCGAGTTCCCTTTCCGTTGGCTTACGGCAAGAAGCAGCTGGTGTGCTGCTCGCTCCCAGGAGAGACAGGGAGGAGCAGTGGGGCAGAGTTGCACAGTGCCACTGCTTTGTCCTCCGTGCGCCCTGCCAGCGCGGCTTTTACACCCTGGGGCACTGCCATGTGCCTGTTCAGCACAGAGCACAGTGTATGTCCCCCCTGCACTGCCACAGCCCTCCAAGCTGGTTATAGCTCCTGAAACAACTAAACTCCAGGGACCCACTGCTCACCTCCTGGATCCCATCTGCCCCCTCTGTGCTACTGAAATGAGCATCTTGCTTTTCAAGCCTGAAAATTGGTCACCCTGTAAATAAACTAGTCTATATTTTTTAACATACCTATTACTCAGACTATTACTCATAACTGTTTGCAACTGCTTCAAGCTAACAAGAAAATAATTGTAATAATTGTAATAATTTCCCTCCACTAGGCCAGGGTTTCCCTCCTTGATGCTCTCCATAACCGTGCAGAGTCACCAACCTGGTCACCCTTGGGCTGGCTTCACTGCAGAGCTGGAACTTTCTTGCAGCTTTCTTGCAGCTAATGGCATATACAGCTGCTCAGCTGAGTCCACTGTGGAAAGCCACCTATTAAGGTTTGTACTGGTCTACCCCTGCCCCCAGATGCAGTGGATTACCCGTGTTGGGGGGACTGTGGTCTGCACTGTTACAGAGTGCAGAGTGGTTGTGAAGGCCGCGGAAGCGGGGGAAGCAGAAGATCAGAGCCCTGAGATACGGTGAATAGAAATGCTTATCTCTCACAATCTTCAGGTATCCGAAAGCCACACAGTAGCTCACACAGAGTACCTTGTCCAGGAGGTAAAATAAAAAGCTACAGCCCAGGCCAGGGCACAGCCCTTATCTAAAACCTCACTGGGAGGTGGATTTGATCTGAAGACACCGGTTCCTAGGGAGCATTCAGGTATGAGGCCTAAATTACCCTCTCGGTACAGCCTGTTTAAGCACTCAAAGAACCTAGGTCTGATGAAAAACAAGAGCGTTCCCCTCTCCTTGCTTAGACTACAGCCTCCGGTGATACCAACTATTTACACACCAAAGCATTTTCTCTCTCAACCCCATTAGCTTGTCTTGTGTGCTTGAGAACTACGGACATATTATCCCTACCAGTAGAGGGGAAAACAGAGGTATCAGAGGAGCAAGTGGCTTGTTCCTGTTTGTTCCGTGAGTTAGTGGCAGAGACAGGAAGAAAATTATCTCCTGTGTCATGTTTTCCTCCTGGAGAAAGAAGATATTTTGCTGGAAAAGAGAAGGTTCGATGTGCTTTCTACTTGAAAACCACTGCCAAAACATTTTGTTTAGACTTTTCTTTTGAAACAAATCCATTTTCCGGTTTGAAATGATTTCTCATATGAAATTTTCAGCTAACTGGTTGCTGGTATTTTTTCAAATGAGGAAGGAAAGTACCAGAGAAGTCATATCCCCAGAGGAGCTTTTGGTTTAGTTGGAGACAATTTCAAGCGAGTGTGTGCACACACCCCGACAGACAGAATGTAAATCCACAAGAGTGAGGGGCAAGAGCTTCTCCTCCGGAAAGCCATCTAGGCTGTGGATGTTGCTCTGGCTGTTCCAAGACATCGCGAAATGTCAGGAGCTGCTGTGGGAGAAAAAGGGAGTGAGACAACCAGGACCTGAAGTCACAGGGCTCTGTGACTCATCCATCTCTGTGACTCCTGCTTTTGGCTTGTGTGAGATCTGACAGTCACCCCTGAGGGGAATCTCCTTTGACTTCATGCACTGCCTCCCTTCTGGGCATCCCCAGTCTGCAATCCCAGAAGGGGGTCCGCCCCTGACTAAGACACATCTCCGGGTCCCTCAGTGCAATGGCCCTGCAGACCAGAACAGCCTCCCTTCCCCATCCACAGCATGGATGCTTCTTGGATCCACAGCTCTGTCCTCTCTCCTCGCCCACTGCTGGCAGGTCCAAATATTGAAACACTTTGCTGGACCTTTCAGTCCTTTCGCTGACTGATCCTGGAGGCACTGGGTGTTCAAGCAAGAGCTGTGTCACTGATAAGATGTAGTTAGCACAGACTCAGAGCTCAGTGTTCTATGGCTGCTTCTCCTCTCCCATAAACCTCCTCAAATCCTCTCTTTTCTTGCTGACATCTCCTTACTTCCGTCTCTCCACTCGTCCCATTTCCCTCTGTTTCACCTGAATCTTTAAAGCTCTTCTGATTCTTGCACTCTCCATATTGCAAGGGAAAAAATGAACTTCATCTTCTATCTAAGCACCAGCAGTGATAACATGAGACGTGATAAAGTATTGGTAATCATGTCTGATCAACACTATGTAACACTCCATCGTATCACCAAAGCAGATCTATCTCATTCCAACCTATCTTATCACCAATAAGCCTATCTTATCACCAGTACATGCCTATTTATCAATCGCACTGCGGTATCACAAGCGCATACTGACCTTTCTATCTCTTTCAGCTATCTAGGCACTTTCATTTTGTTCAGCAGTACAGCAACTACATGACTAACACAGCTCTGTGCTCACTGACCTTTATATCATACCCCTAAGTAATTTACTGAACCAATGCAAAAGTTCAAAGCTAGCGCTGGATATTTTCCCCTCTCTCCCCCAGAAGTGCTGCTTGTGAGGTTCCTCAGGGCATGGCTCAGCGCTGCCAGGGGGACTCCTGCTTTTGCCGCTGGGCTGTCCTCTCTCCCATGAGCCTGGTCAGCAGTTAAGCTGCTCAGTTTTGAATGCTTTCTGGGCCTTAGGTATTTCTGTAGAGCAAAGAAGGCAGAACTAGAAGCCCTAGGCAGAGAGAGGGGACCAGCCCGAGGGAAGAGCACCGGCAGGCTCCACGGCAGCTGTCTCCATGCAGCCCTTGCTGAGGTGAGCTGCTGCAACACCCAGACCTGCTCCATGCTTAGGGAAAGGGCAGGTTTGAATTTTCAAGATCTCTGTCCTGCTGGATGGCTCCAGCTGTTGGCAACTTGAAGACACTGCGCGGGCAGGGCACAGACCTACTCACCCATAGTCACCCTTCTTGTTACAAAATGTCTGGCAACTGTGAAGTCACGGAATGCTTTGGTCCTGCCCTGATAAAGTACACCTCAAAATCACAGATTTCTTCATAAAAGTCAGGTGAATCACTGCTCCTACACTGTCCACTTCTCTCCCTCCATGATAGGAGATCAGCTTGGTTTTAATTACAGCAGAGGGAAGTGAGACAAGGGAAGGATATGACTTGTCTGTGGTTGCACAGGGGCTTGGAAGAAAAGCTCCCATCCACCTTTGTCCGCTTTCATACTCTCATCTCCAGATGATGTCTTCTCTTCATGTTCAAAGGCCTTCATGGTTCAGAGAAGCTGAACAAGCCAAATGATGCCCCAGCACAAAGAGTGCCATCATGTGCATTGATATACTCATTCAGTAGTGGCCCAGAATTAGCTAAGTCTTATTGTAGAGGCTTTTGCCATCAACCCATCGTACATGAAGAAAAAAAGATGCACAAGGCACTGGAAGATGCAAACCTAGGTGCAAAATTAGATGCTTTTCACTGACAAGAGGAGTGCAAGTGATTGGGCCGGCTTAGGTATTAACAAGTATCCGTGTCCTGAGGACTGAAACTCTCTTTTCACAGCAGAAGGAATTACTTATTTTGCCACTGAGAAATCTGGTAGAGCAGGTGAGACTTGGACTGAGCCAAAAGGCCTTTTCTTCTTTTGTCTCTAGTTTTTTTAACGTTACCTTGGTTTTGGCTGTCAGATAGAAACCTCTGTGCTGGCAGAGGAAACTGTAAACATGTCTTCACAAGTGGTTTTTTTGATCAGCAACAGAAATCTTGGAAAATAAGAGGGGTGCTGGTACTGACTGAGATGCTGTTGGGGAGTGGTAGGAAATTCAGCATTGCTCTGAGGACAGGAGCGCGCTTGCGGTGTGAGGACAGGCACCGGGACCCTGCCTGCATGACCAGCCGGAGCCACGGCACAGAGTCAGGCCCTGCAGTGAGCAATGAGATGCAGAGAGGTATCAGACACACACCATGTCATGAAGAGAGGCTATTTTTGTCCCTAACTGCCAGCAAACAGCGCAAGCAGTGACAGGTGGTTTCAGCAGTTAATTCTCTGTGTCAGTTTGTGTGGCCTTAAGCGATCAGCTTTGGTCAATGCAAGACGTTGCTCTGTTCGATTTGCACAGGCAAATCAGGGTACGGTGGCTGGTGTTCCCACTGCCCCTTCAAGGCTTCTGCTCTGATAAGATGGCAGTTTCAGAGCCTTGTTCATAAAGCCTGGGGGACTTGGGGATAACCAGCAATTTGGCTCTTGATCTGAGGTCCCCCTATGTCCCATCCTCCCTATCTCCACAACTCATGGGCCCTTCCTGACTGTGACCTCCAGCCCATGCTTCCACTTGTAGCTCTGGGACAGGGTGAGGCAGCCTCTCACAGAGCAAAGAAATCACGGTCCAGAGTAACTGGGAGTTGAAAGGTTAAATAACCTACTCCTTTGGTAAATGTATTTTACTATTAAATTAATCTATTAAGTAACCAACCAGTTTGTTGTTGCTGTTGCTGTAAAGGGACTGCTTTTCTTCTTTAGTAGCCTGGCTGGGGCATTAGGCTGTCTGCTACATTGTCTGGGCAGCAAAAGAAAAAACAACTCCAGAAAGAAACTTTAAAAACTAAAATGGCATTTGATCCCTTTCTGTCCTTTTTTAAAATCGGATTTTGACAGAAACTTTGAAAGAGGGTAAAATACAGGGTCGTCTGGACGCTCTGTAGCACACCAGCACATCCCAGCTGTGCAGAGGCCAGTGAGGGCAGCAGTGTCTGGGAAGGGCAACGGAGCTGGCAGAGAAATGAGAGCAGTTTCCTTCCACTGGCAAAGCGTAGCTGCAGAGAGCCCTGCTGTGGCTGAAGGAACTTGTGTTCTGGCCTTTATGGGCTGGAGGGCTCTTTATATGTGCTCCCCCTTGCAGATCAAAGCCTGGGCACATCCTCTGCAAGGTCCTACCCTCCAGCAGAGTCCTTCTCCACCTCGCTCCCCGAGGGACCTCAGCTCATGCGGGACTATGCTGGGACTGCTTCTCCAGAACGAAACCACCCACTGCAGGCCCAGCAGCTGCACTACTGCTATTACTCACAGCATTCTTTCAATAAAGTAATCAATGTGGTTGTTTTGTGTCCTCCCAAACACTCGAATCATTCAGAACTCGGCTGTGCTCCTCGTAAAGCTTATACATGCATGTGCTTGTCTAGAGAGTGATTTTAAGTCCAACTGTCCTCAAGAGAAGGCAGCCGGTGGTCTCGCAGTCTGTCTGAAGGCTGTGGATTTTTGCTGTTGGGAGCCCACCTGCAACTTGCATCAAAAACGGAATATATCCTTTGCAGATTCGGAAACAGTGGTGGGCTTGGCATGGTACGGGAAGGAAAGGCAAGGCTACGACAATACAGCATGTTTGGCCTGAGGCTGAGCTTGGCTTGCAGTCCTTGCCCTCACTGTTGAAGTCCTAAGCTTGGCTGTGGAGCCCATTTTGGTCAGGGGAGAGCTAGCTGGCATGCTGTGCCAGTTGTGGTCCCTCTGACGTGCAGAAGGATGGAGTGGTGAGTGACAATGTTACTCAAACACATCTCACAAGCGCTGGGTGGCAGTTCCCAGTTTAGTTTGGAGTGCAGGTCCACAAAGGCTCTCTGTCTGTAAAGCAGCTACCTGCACCTCCCTGAGCTCAGGCTGGGGCTGAGAGTCCTACAGGACCTGAGAGGAACTCAGCTGAGAGGCTGCTGACTGTCCCCTCCCAGCCGAGGCAGAGCCAGGTAGGTATGGCTGCTCTTCTCCACTGCTCTGCTCAGGACCTGCATCCCACCATCAGAAGGTGGCAGATAGACTGTGGCAAGGAGGAGTGAGTGAGGCAGGCTGGCGCTCACCAGTATGAAGTGAGACAGTAACCACTGCTGGTGGCCAGTGATTGCTGCTTCTCCGTGAGTCTGGTGCCTCTCACAGCCAAGACCTATGGGCTGCCTTCTCCCCTGGACAGGCCCGCAGCAGGTCAATAGTCTCATCAGGCATGAACACAGGTCAAACACAGTGTAGGCAGCTGCCTCCACTCATAGTTAGAAGCTGGCAGGAGTCAGCACCTTGCCCTCCTCACTGATTATGTATGGGCCACAGAATGGCAAATTCTTCGTTATTCTCTCTGGGGCTGGAATTTGACTAATCCACGGAAGCTCAGCCCTTCTCTTGGGAATACTTCTCAGCATTGTGGTGAGGTTCAAATATTTCTCCCCCTGAGGATGAGAAGCACCAACCTCCCTGCACATGTCTGAACTTCCACTGGGAACAGAGCAGAAGTACCGAGTGGGGTCATGCAGGAAGGACAGAAGGGGCCAAAGCATCAGGGGACATACTGTAGGTGGCAGTTGTGAGCAGGCAAAGTAAAATGGGGAAAAAACCACCTCCCCCTGCTTTATTTTCAGAGCTTGCACCTGGAGCTGGAAATCATGTTACCAACACAGATGAATGGACACCATGTTCTGCTGCATAAAACATGCACTACTGACAACTATAATAACAATAACTCTGAATTGAATGGCAAAATAAAACATGGACAGTTTCAGTGGGATGAAAAATCATGATGAAAGAATCAAAAGAGATTTTAAAAATAAAACGTCTAACTCTGGGAGTCAGCGACTGTCTGGTCACAGAGCTGCCCCATGCAGGGAGAGAGCTATGAAAGCCATTACCTAACTGGTGTCTTGGCCTCCATGAGCCAGTCATCCGGGAAGGCTTGTAGCCCCAGAGCCAGAAAGTCCAGGGACAAGTAGGCAGATGGGTGAGCTGGCAGGAGTGGAGGCAGGCTCGCCCATCAGACAGCCTGGCCAAGGCTTGCTTTGTTTCCACTGAAAGCTTTGACGGAATCAAAACCTTTCCACGGAACATTTCAATTCAGTCTAATCAGCATTTTCAGATGGAAAACTCTTCTGTAGGAAAATTTCCATCCAACTCAAGTCATTTACTCCCGGGGCAAATGTGGGTGTAAAGCACGGTCATGTCAGAGATGTAGCAGTTGCCACATCCTTTGGCATGATGTAAATAGGGATGTGGTGTAGCAGGTGATGGAGAACCAGCTCCCTCCCCAGACCTACAGCATTGGTGTACCATGTCATCCTGGACAAACTTAAGAAATTGATTTTGGCCACATGTCAGTGAGTTTTGGGAAATAGGCTGGAATGACAAACAGTCAAGAGCCGTGGATCTAAAGTGAATAGGAAAGTCTATCTAGGCATGGAGAAGTATGCGGACGTCCATCTCTGCATCTTAGCGATCTCTCTGCTTTTTTGTTCCCCAGAGCAGTGCTTTCCAGAAATACACAGTTAACCTAATCCTTTGTGAATTTGCTTCATTGTTACAAGGCAATGCCCTACTCATCTGCAGTTTTGATACAGTATGTTCTACTGTAGCAAATCTTACAGAAAATAGTGGTTTTATCTGCAGTCAGAAGTACAGCAAGTACCTATGTGGGAAACGCTAGCAAGGGCCGGCTCTAATTTCCAGACTGGGAAGCAGCATTGCAAAAAATTAATAAGCAAACTGGCTTAACTAATGGTTTAAAGGAAGGATCACGAACTTGGTCCTTTATCAACCCTGACACCAGATTTAAGTGTAATATTTGCACCAGTACAACTGTTTGATTATGTTACAAATCTCACCAGCATGCTTCCAAATATGTGTAGAACTACATTGCTTAAAGGCTTCACAAACCAGGACATCTTAGTCCCACTTCTGTGCAGGTGCTTATATTACACAGATGCTGTGGTGAAAGCAATAAAGTGATCTTTTTTGCACCTAGGCAAGCCATACCTTCAAAAAAGAACTCAAGATCTTTGTGGCAATAAATAAGAGAACCGCAAAATATACTGTCTTTGTTCAGCCATTTTAATAGAAAATTTAACTGGTAGATATTCAAACACTTTAACAAAGCAAAAGAAAAATACTGATATGGAAAAAAATTGCAATGAATAATAAAAGATAAAACATATCATACAATCAGTGGAAAAAGGGAAAACAGTATGTTTTGTGTGTTTGTGCTTCAACTGATGTGAAGAGAAACAAGTATGGAAAAAGTGTTTTATGGACCATAAATGGGTTAAAAAACAGAAACAGGAAAACAGGTATTGAATCATGTTAGTATTTCACCTAGTGCAGCATCCATTTTCCCAAATGTAAAGTAGCAAAGAATCACCAAAGAGAAAGAAACTGTACAGAAGCCTAAGACTTGATATTTAGGGCAGCCTGTTTTAACACCTCCGGTGCTGTTTTGGCCTATTTAGAAAAATCAGAAATAAGCTTACACTGGGAGGAGCTGCAAAGATATAGCAAAAGTGGAGAAGGGTCAGAGAAATTACCAAGTAGGAGCAAAAATAATTACGTGGGCTCGGATACAAAAAGTGGAAGGTAAGGAAGTGTTTTTGTGATACAATATAAACAATCTCAGAACAATCTACTCTCAGAGATGACTAGGAATTTAGCAAAGGGCAGTTAAGACATTGGTACAGTGAAAATTTCAGATTATATTCTGAGGCAAGTATAAACTATAGGAACCACATTTTAAAGGTGATATTAAATTCCATTTTGCCATTTTTAATCCTCCATTTCATGTAAAATCATCAGTTTGGTCTCTGTTAATGTGACTTTAGAAATGAACAAAAATCTTCCCTCTAGGTTTTTTTACCTAAGTTTTCTAAATGCATTACCCTACTTGATTGTAGCTTTCCTTAATCAAGAACTCTTGCTCTTTTCACTATGATTTATGCATTTTCGACCTTGCTTCTCTGTATACTGGCAGCAGAGCAAGCAAAGGCCATGCTCCTGAAAGGGGCCCATTTGCTTCCCATTTCCTACCTGTTTTGCCCTCCTCTACGCAGGGGTCAGAGCCCAGAAGAGGATGGAGAAAGCTGGCTTGGCAAGATGGAAACCAGAGCTCACACGGATGGAGAAGGAGGACACAGCATCCATAGTTCTCCCTCTGTCACTGGGATCAGGATGTCTTAGCACAGTCACAGATTCTAGAAGACCAATGTAAGGGAAAATAGATTTCATAGGTAGAGTTCAAATGAAGAGGGAATTAAGTGATGGGAATTTGTAGAGGTCATTCTTCCCACCAAGTCAATGGAAGGAGGATGTAAATGTTCCTTTTGACCAGTTTCCAAAGGACAATATGACTTACAGTCAGAAAATGCCTAATCTTCATTTTCCCTTTCTGCACTTTGTTTTTGACCCTTCTAACTGCAGAATAACATCTCTGTGGCATTTTGTCCGTGTGCAGAAATTGTCAGGCATGTTTATGCCCTGGCACGTGTAGATAACATTTTGTGTGTGTGCCTATATGCACATAAACACAAGGACACTCGTGTGCAGGTCTGTCTTTTCATGCACACAATAACGAAGTCTGTACTTTTATGTGCACTGTTCGTACACTTATTATCTACCCAAAGTGGAAACCTCCTTGTCCTTTCAACCTCATAACTACAGTGGATGTGAACTCCTGGGCTCTCCCTGGTGTCTATGATTTAATTTTTATGAGAAAACCTATTTGTTTCCCCACATACACCCATCCCCTTCCCAACCTATTAATTTTTTAAAACCCTGTTTGCTTTATCGAGCTGCATGAACTGATTAATAAACTGCCCTGATGCAAGTAATAAAAACTCTGTATTTCTTGTTTGTTGTATTGATATGCTGGACAGGATGGGGCCATGTATTTCAAATGCGATTATTGATGATGTAACAGTAAAATATACAAGTGGGTAAACTCAGCTGCTTAACATTTAAAAGAAGTGCTAAACGATATATATCCCAGTTCAGAAGTGGACAAATGCTGGCACTTACTTGTCAACATACATCGGGGATAGTTATGCAGTCATTTATGCTACAGCCCTGTCTGAGAGAGCAGTCAGAGCTTCCTTCTGACCAATAGCCACTCCAGGTTCAGGTCCCCACTTTCCAGCTAGCTCAAAACCGCGAGCAAATCTTAAGTCTTTTTTGCTGCAAGTGGAAGCAGAATTTGGCCTCTGTGTTCTAGCACTAATATCTCAGCAATGTAGAAAAAGAATCGAGAATTTCGATAGGTTATTCAAATGAAAAGTGCAGGAAAGATTTAAGCAAACCATGGGGAGATGCCACTGACTAGAAATAGTTTTTATACTATTTTAATTTAAAAATCCACAAAGTAAACTTAAAAAAATCCTCTTATCCACCCAGATTCTTCTTTTATAGACTCCAGTACTGTATTGTGTACACACCCAAACATTAGACTATGGGAGTCGTATTTCTCAAGGAACACAAGTGTACTTACTGTCTATAAGTTTATTGTTTTTATTTTTATTGCAGTTTTATAAATCTAAATATGCAAGACAACAGGTAGTGATTCTGGGAAATCAGGTAGATCAAAGAATAGTAAGATGGGAACTATGTCAGAGACTAGCTTACTTGATTTATATCACATAATGCATTGAAATTACTACATGCCAGGTTTATACCTTAACCACAGCATCATCCTTTCTCCCATACAGCTGTCTTATTGGAAGTGCTCAGGGCCAGCTTTTCATACATTACCTCCTACACAGATGGGGCCGGTTTTCAGAATACCAATGCTCTCAGCCACAAACACAGGGAAAAGGTTTGCAGAACAGCAGCTCTGCACCCACACTCACCAGTTTTGTTGGTCATGAACAAAAAGTTCATGAATTTCATTTTGGTAGTTGGCTTCCTTTGAAAATCTAGCCTTTGCTAGAGAGGAAAGGAAGTCAAAGACTCGTTTACTCCACAGTTTTCTTAGTGACCTTGAATAACTGCTTCCTCTGCCTGAGTTTTTTCCCTGCCCCATTCTTGTTCGGTCTCCTTTGTGTAGTTTTGAAGGGCTATTATCCCACATATATAGAGCTACTACAATGAATGTCTGCTTTAATTTGCCCCTAGTAAGAAGTGTCACAAATACTGATGTTTGGATGTTTGTCATCAAACTCCCTCGCCTATGATCTTTGGCCATTCTCCATGCAACCTTTCTGATGGTTCTCATTTTTGCTGTCCATAAAGCATGCAATGAAATTCCTACTCCATGTCAGCATGAGCATACACATGTACAAGCTTTGGTAATGGCACAGAAATGCTAATTTGTTTACATGGGATGCTATAATTTCGTGTTTTGACTTCAAGGGGAGAATTGCAGAACCATAAATGAAACTTCAGCCCTCAGCTCCCACATCAAGAGGATCTTGAAGTATCTGTTCCTTTAAACACCTACCCTTAAGTAAGTTTTTGAGAATGTGACTCTCTCAGTAGACCTGTACACAAAAGGAGTAGATTTTCAGTTCAGCCTCAGGTCATTACTGGAATATAGAGTAATGAGTGCATTTCTGCTGAGCAGAAAGTGTGGTCTGCATCTGTGAAAGCCAAGAAGGTGAGGACAGGCGGAAGGAGGATGGAAAAAGAGTTTCCTAAGAGAATAAGAAGAGGAAGAGCGCAATCTTTCTGATTATGCTTGGGTTTGACACACATTCCCCATGTGAAGCAGCTTCAGTCCCTCTCCCTGTAGTCTGCAAGCTTCCTGCAGTACCTTTGTTCTTGTCTCACCAAGCCACAAAATCCTCCCTGCTGGGAAATGGCAAAGGGGACTTTTTGGGTGCCCTGTGGGTATGAATAATCCAGTGAAAAATCCTCCCTCTGCTCTGCCTCTCTTCAAGAGCTGCCTGCTGCAATCAGAAAACCACATGCCTCTTGTGCTGCCCCCACTTCATCTTGAGTTGGTTGAATAGCAGCATCCTTAGTCTAGCAACGAAATGGTAAAATGCTGGCACACCCTGGTCCCAGAGCGAGAATGCTGACACCACAGATGTCAGAGTGTTTTAATACCAGAAGCTCCTGCCAACTCTTAAACAATGGCTCAGGCATGACAGAAGGGACCAAGGAGCTTTCCAGCCCCTCAGGCCAACTACTTCCCAGTGATAAGTCCTGCCAAAACCTTTGACCGAATGCCCAGGACTGCAGTGTTAGAAGCAAAATCCATCCCAATTCCAAAAACCTCCAAGACCAGAGTAGTGAGAACCCAGCTAAGTGTTATCATCCTTGCAGTCCAAATTCAAATCATCATCTATCCTTCTCCAGTTCTTGCTGAGTTTTCTTACATCACATGGCAGCGAGTTCCAGAGCTTACCCTTATATGAAGGTTTTGACTTAATTTAGGCTAAAATGTGTAGTGTCTCATTATTAAGTCCCTGCAGTAATTGGCAGAATGGTATGAGGAGCTGTAGACAGGAGACAGGGTCTAATCTTCTTGGTAGCTGGGGTGAATGACCACTGAAGGCAGCTGTCCCCTAAGACTACTGTTGTGGCACTTTCTACTCCCTCTCCCTCTCTGCTGCCAGCATGCAAGTAATTCCTCTTGAAGTCAGTAAAATGTCTGTACAGGTAAAGCCCAGCTCAGCTGGAATAAAGTTGGTGGCAGAGCAGTGATTTGTTTGCTGGGGCTCAGGGGAAGAGTGCAAAGAAGCCAAAAGGGAGGTAAGCCCACGGTCTTGAGTGCAAAGGAGAAACACTCTGTGGTTGCTTATGTGGGTTACATGGGTGAGGTGAGGTTTTGAAGATGAGGTTCAGATACAGCATCTCACCAGGGAAGATGAGACTTAACACGACATTTTCAAGTTTCCTGCTATTCTGGTATCAGCACTAAGTGTGCTCCGCTCTACCTTGAGTTAGTAAGAGAAACAGAGAGGAACTGCATGTCTGGGAGCCGCAAAAGAGCCCCCAGGGAAGCTGGGCAGATGTTGTCCTTGCAGTGGAAAGTCTAGCAGTCCCATGACTATGTATTTAGAGCTGTTTATAAATTTTTCTGTCCCTGGCAATGATTTTGACAACAGAAAAAGGTTTTGGCTTTTTTGAGCAGCTTTTCTTCACAACCTTTGGAGGCATTCTTAAAACTACATGTCTGAAAAGTAAAAACTATTTGAGGATCTTTTGGCTGCAATGTTTTGATTGTCCAAGCTGAAAAGCACTGGGGAGAGGGAGAAGAAATAAGAGAGGTTTCCAAACTGCTATTATGAAAATTCAATTTTAATTGAAAATTGATATTTGCTGTGGAAAACTTCTACTTGATGAAAATGAACATTTCAGTGGAAAACATGGTTTGAACAAAACATTTTACACAGCTCTTTTCATGCCCACAGTGCACAACAGACTGTGACAGAGGAGCCATGTGATGAAATTATCTGATCTCTGAAAATCTGAAATGTAGGCAATCAGCTAGAGAAACACTGCCTGCTTTTACAACCTGATGTGATGGGCTAATCCCTGTTCATGTTGCATATCCTTAAAAATGCTTTTTATTCCTCTCTCTTTTCATAACTAACAATCCACTTTAAACACGTAGTATTCTGACTTCTAGAGATAGTAAGGATCTTTATGTCAGAATCTCATTTCTTCACAGCTAAAAAACAGTTCTTGCAAAATCAGCATTTTCTGAGGGAAAATTTCTATCTTGCCAGACAAAAAAAAAAAAACCATAGCATTATTTCCCAGTGGAAAAAATGAAACAAAAGATTTTATTCTCAGCATGGTTAAAATTAATATTGTTTGGTCTGTCAAGCCTGACTGAAGTAGTAATTTTCAGTTCTACTCTGCTTTGAACTGCATCCACATGCACCGGCCATTGCTCATTAGTAAGTCCTGGTGCAATGCCTCATGCCCTCGCTCCCCTTTTGGCACAGCTCCCCGGTGCGCTGGCAGTCCTCTCCCTGTGGTGTTTTCTGGCTGCACCACCACACCACATCACATTGCACAATGAAGAATGAAGCCTGCTGGGGAACCCAGCCCAGAGAGGAGAACAGGGATGTGAAGGCACCGGATTCCCATGACAGGCTATTTCAGGAAAACCTGTTTGTGAATGGGATGTTGCCTTGAGAACTGCACAGTAAAATTCATCTTCAATCGTTATGTTCACAAGAAGTGGCATGATATAAGTTACATATCCAGCAGTGCATGAGGGAGCATTTAGCACCTACACTGGTTCATGCTTGGGTTGAATGTGTGCGGACGATAGGTACTGCCGATGATTTGAGGCAATGTTGGTGTGTTGTTGCAATTAAAAAAAAAAAAAGAATTGGAGGTGATTACTGATCAGATTCATGGTTTTCTTACAAGAACACATGCTCCTGAAGTGTGCTATGTTAGTGTTGAAAAAAATCTATGAAGGTTGATCATGATTTAGAGGGCAAAAAAGAGTTTTGTTAGTGATAACAGAACAGCAATGGATACAGTTTACATCTTCAGACCCTACAAATTACTTCCTCGCAAATGCTAAGAGTCCTGGGTTTATTTTCCTATTCTGGGACAATCTGAGGGGCTTCACGCTCAAAACAGCCTGGTCACAAAAGGTACTATGCTTTTTCTGACTGGCACTCTTCCCTCTCGACTAACAGCAGGAAGACAGATCGATCCGGTAGCACTGTAGCTCTCATCCAGACTACTTGCCTTACACTGTCTTTATGCCCAATGCAGAGAAAAAGGCTAAGGTGTGGGGTTTTTTTCTTTTCAAGACAATAATCTAAAATAGATCAGATCACTCCCACCCTACAAAATTCTGCTTCTCTCCATTCACTATAAGAAGAATCTTAGAGGATAGGTCCATATGTAGAAACCCTGCTTTTGCAGATATCTAAAGCTAAACGGGATCAATAGTATCCTGATTCCCATTTTTGGGAGCAATGAGGGAGAATAGTGACCTCTACAGCTCAGCCCCTTCCCAGGCCTGCTGTCCTGGGAGGAAGGATAAGCTCTCCCCCCTGCTCACACTAATCCTGTCAGAATCAGGAAAAAAAAAAAAAAAAGAAAAAGGAAAAAGATTTAAGCCAAACTTACGGCCTTTAATGGACACTTCAGATATGCAAGTGCCTGTGTCCCTCAGACTGAAATTTTACTGCTGAAGGCTAAAGGAAAGTCAGTTTAAAAATAAAATAAACTAAACATCCAGAGAGACTTTAAGATATGTTACCCAGAAGACTCAGACCTAGGTTCCTTCATTCCTTCAATGCTTCTGAAAATTTTAATTCATATTGGTTAAAAAGGCAAACAAGCTATACTCTAGCAATTCTGACTTCATTTGATTGAAAAGCAAGATTCTGTAAAAGCTAACACCCACTGCTGTGAATGAAACTGGAATGAACAAAAATTTTCCCTGCAACTGGAATGGTTCAAACCCAATCATACAACGCAGGAGTTCTGGTAAAACTTCTGTCCCTTCCTGTGCTTGAAGGACTTTGGTGGCTAAGGCACTGTACACTGCAAACGTGTGCCAGTGAGCAGCACAGACTCGTGCATGCGGCCAGGCATGTTTGCCTGGGAAGAGGCACATTAATTTGTACTACCGAACAGTTCACCCTGACGGCATACGGAGCCACCTTCTCCACACTGCTACTTTTGAAAGTTCATACCAGCATGTCTCTAATCCCATTCATACCGACCCAGCTGGGACATTCAGCCCTCACTGCTCTTACACTCTCTCTCAAAGGATCAGAGTGGGCTGGGTTGGACACCTGGGACACAGGACAGTATTTGTGCTTTCAGCAAACATTTATTTCACTCCACTGAAGCTCAGTGTTTCCTCCTTGGTGTCCACCAGCTTGCACAAACTCCAGGCAGATTTATAGACAGGTAATGGGGCAGCAGACCACAAAGGTGATTTCTATTTTTCTGGACAGCACGGACTCCTCAGCAGAGCTAGTTCCTGGTTTTTCTGTCCTTGGGTTATGCACGCCAAGTTTCACACCTGTATCAACAGAGTTTCATCACTGTATCACAACAGAACACAAAAGCACAAATAAGATCCTAGCGCTGCCAAGGCAGATGCAGCGTGTACCATCTGTGCACCCTAAAATCTGCCATCTAAACAATGTTTATCCTGACTTTATTGATCTGGAATTTCAATCTATAGAGAGATATCACTGACTTGCCTGAAGTCTCAGACCTGCACCCATCATCTACACATGCATTGCAGGGTGAGTCCTGATCCAAAGCAAACTATTGCCTGCTTTATATCTGGATTTACTCATCAAGGGAAGAAGCTGGTTCATTCTAAACCACCACCCATGAGCAAACCTCCCGCGAGCTGTGTAGCACAGGATATAGCACCTGTTTAAAACAGTAGCAGAAATATCAGTGCTGTAATCTTCTGTGTTGAAGAATTCAGAGGGAGAATTTAATTGATTAGAATCAATTAATTAACTGTGGCTGTCTTTAGCACAGCATTTTGCTGTGTGCTAATACTTCACTCATCAATAATGAAACATATCCAAAAGCAATGGTGTGAAGGAGAGCCATGGAGGGAGATAAGGAATCAACGCCACATCCCATGTGAAAGAACAAGTCTCCAGCATCACCCACAGTCGCAGGTCTGTCACCCCGACTGTTGCCCCCAGATAACTGTTTTTCCTTGTATTCTCCGCAAGGATTTTAGAGTTCCTGCACAAAACTTAGTAAGTTGTCCCAACGTTTGGAGGGGTAACAATTTCTAGGTCCTGTAGATGAGCTCTTGGAGGATTTCACGTGGCACGTGAGTATGTAACATCTCCCACATCACAGATGAGGCACAAGAGGCATCAGTGTCACAATAATGGATCCACCTTCCCCTCATGATGGAAGCCTGTCCCCTGAAGCTGTCCCCTGCTGAGCCATGCTGCCATCCCTCTGCCCGCACAGGCCCGGAGTTGGGGCACCTCGGCCCACTGCCAGCCCGCGGGATGGGGAAGGGAGCTGGGCCGCCATGACCCCGGCGCCTCCTCAGCTGCCGCCTTTGTGTTGTGCAGACTTGTTCTCATGTGAGGGAAGAGTGCCATAAATACTCCAACATGCTCTAAAAATAGTATATTAAAACTTTTCACATACCTTAGGGCACAGCCACCTCAGCAAGAGCCCCTCTTCCCCTGGGCCAGCTGACAGGGCAGGCAGCAGCTGGGTGCAGCCCACAGGGCAAGCAGCAGGAGGCCCCAGCGCAGCTCATTTATCGGCCTCTGGGGATTTAAAGGCAAATCCCAGCCCCGGCTCCTGACAGAAAATGACAAGATGGGCCCAGGCAGCTGCGTCGCCATGTTCAGCGGCAATTGTTCCCCTGGCTCTCGAGGAGCCAGCCAATGCCACGAGCGTGGCTGCGTCAGGGCGCCAAACATGTCTCCCCTGAGGGAAGGCGCCTCACTGAAGCCTCCATGGAGCTGAGGCCTCCATGAAGCTGCGGCACCCCAAGAGCCCCAGAGGCCTGAGGCGGCAGGGTGAGCAGCACCCATGTCCCGGCGGGCAGGCAGGGCCTGAGGCAGGAGAGCCCCTTCTCGGGGGTCTTTGGCACTGCAGGCTGGGTAGGCAAACTTCAGCGGTGGGAGAAGGTGTCTCCTGGGTGTGGGGACCTGACGGGGAGGAGGGCTCTGCCAGGGGTGCCTTGAGACAGAGGGGACGCAGCCCTGAATTTTTCTATTTATTTGTGCCATACTGACTTGCCCTGCCTCTTCTTTAAAGTGAGGTTTATCTGGCTCCATCCATCAAGCCCTCCTCCTCCTCTCCGTGTCACACCGGTGCCCTCCACCCCATGGTACTCCCTCGTGCCACTCTCTCTGCCTCAGGCACCGGCTCCCACCTCCCTCAGCTCGGCTGGGCATGGCGCTCATCGCCCGGCTTTCTGAGTGACTCAACACCTACAACAGCTTTTTAAACTTCATGCTTGGCAGGGAGGCCACCCCCCTCGCTGCCACCACGGGGGCTGATGCGCTTTTTTTGGTGTAAATGCTAACGGGAAGCTTGAAAGCAGCTGTGTTGCTGGCGGGAGCCACCTGACATACACCACCACCCCCTCCACCCCCGGTGATGCCGCCTGCTCTGCCACCGCATGTCACCGCCTCTTACGTAATCACTACATGACTCCAGCTTTCCTGGGACCTGGTTATGCAAAAAAGAAAAAAAAAAAAGGTAAAAAAAAGTCCTCACTGACCCACTGACATGTTTCTCAGCACAGGGCCATCACAAGCAGGCGTGCGGTGAGGCAGCATTCAGCAGAAGAGGAGTTCATCATCTCCCTCTCACCTTGTCTGGGTGCCTCTTGGGTGAGGAGCCGATGCCAGATAACTCCGGGTGTCACGTGCGATCCGCAAGGTAAGTCCTGGCCAGGTTGGTGAGAGGGAGTTCACGGCGTTGGGGCTTTTCCAGGTGTTGTGGGGCAAAGAAGGCAGCAATACCCTACCAGAAAACCATTTCTATGCTTGTACCTAGACCTCTGCTGGCTTTCCTGAAAAGTGAATGACTTTCGGAATGAAAATTGCTGGCTTTTCTCTTTTTTTAATATTTTTTCTTTTTTCATCTTTTTTTGTCCTATTTTCATCTTTTTTGTAATCTTTTTTGTAATCTTTTTTCCCTTTTTTTGCCTTCTCTCTTTCCATTTTTCCTTTTTTCTTTTTTCTCCTTCCTTTCTCTCTCTCTCTCTCCCTTATATGTTATCTCTGTGCACTCTATGCTTCCCTCTGTCTGTCCCTGAATTTATCTCTGTCTCTAAACTTCTGACATTCAGCACGCCTCCCTGCCACACCTGCCAACACATGGACACCTGTATGTGTACACACATGGATGTGCACACACTCACCATGTTGCAGTGCCTGATATCATCCTCCCTATTTTCTCTTCCCGTCCTCAGGGGTAGTGATGGGGGTGGTTATATTTGTAGATTTTGTTGTATGCTTCTACTATGTTTGCCTAGTTGTCAAAGTTGGACATTTTTGTTGCCTGTTCTTTCCTATGTGCTTATTTTGGTTCAATCTCTACCACCGTTCATGCACTTGCACATGCCTGGCTGTGAGCCTAAGGAATAATTTATTTCCTGCATTGAGCAGATTTTTATTGTTTCTAGAGCATCACCTGGTGTCTCTGTGGCAGCCAGCATGGCAGTAGAGCTTAATAATAACATAGTGAATGTAAGGTGCTGGATTTGCAACCCTAAAGAGAGGGGTCGGCACCATCTCCTTAGAGGAGCCGCAGTAGAAAGGTGGCTTCCTTGCAGATGACCTTCTGCTGGCGGCTCCCACAGTGGCAGAAGGACCCACCTCTCAGCGGATGGAGCCCTTTGCACGTCTCTGCACAAAGCTTCGCTTGCAGAGATGATGAGGCCAGGAAAGGCAGTTGGCATTAGTGATACCAGTGGTTAGCATTGAGTGAATGATTGCCTAGGCCAAGACCAATTCCTGTCACAGTGGTCCCTGTATGGTATCAGTGTTTTCCTCAACTTTATGTTTTAACCATGGCAAACTCTCCTGTGGCTTTCCTAAGCTAGTGAGCTTGCACTGAAATCACAACCTGTTTTGTTCCAGCTGGTCTGATACGTGTTTCAAACCTTTTGCTTCCATCTCCCTGTCTCCTCATCCTCTCCTTCCCCAGTCTAAATTTCTCCTATGACACTTTTGGCCGCTTTTTCACAGTGTTGGAATCCCTAGATGCAAACCTCTTCTGAAAACCTCATCTGTTATGTCAAAGTCTGTGTAAAAACATAACATTTGAAAATTGGCTTTCCCTTTGTTTGCTCTGTATGGGGAAGATATTGGTGTATATGCACTTCACTATGTCCTGTACAATATCAGAAACACTGAGAAGCAGGATAGAAAATACAAATGATCCAGGCATCGAAAACTTAAAAAATTATTAATACCATGTAGGACTGTTTGTTTCTTTCTATCGTTGCTCAGCTTGTAACGTGGTTTCTTCAGTTCACAAAGCTTCTGGGGACAAGCCTTTTCCTCTCTTGTTTTGAAAAACCTTTTGCATCTAATTTCAAAGACAGGGAGGGGTTGTTGTCATTTCCCCCCCCCCTCTCAGACTTCCCCTTCTGTAGCAAGTTTGCGAGAGAAAGACAGAGAGAAAACTATTCTGAAGGCACGCAGAATTTATATAAAGGCAGGTGATACATATTTATTATACCTGGAGGAATGTGTGAAATTATTGTGTGTTATTTCTGAAGCTTGTGGTGAAATAGTTCTTGTTGTGAATTTTAAAGCTGACAGCTGTTATGATATTCTTGTATGAAGAAAAGGTGTATTTAATGCCCCTTTTTCTGCCCAAGATTCACTGTCCTTATTTTGCTTCAGCAAGCAATGAATTTTACAGTGAAGAAAATAACACATTAAATATTTTAATTATATTAATTGAGGAGAGTGATAAACGTCACAGTCATGAACTTAGAGGATTCACTAACCTCTACTTCACAGGCAGTCTTTGGTGTTAGAAGCACTTTAAAGTGGCACAGGAATCTGCAGCCAGGGCTGAACACTACTGCATGGTCTGTAAGCACAAAACCAACGGCTGTGCCTCGAAGCCACTTTTCCTACTGGCTTTCAGTGATCTCCAAAACACAGCATTTCCTCCCCTGTGGGCAAAAGTATCCCCAGGGTTTCTCGTTAATGTTGTTACCATTAATTAAAATGCAGGAGAATTGGGAATGTGATGTCAATAGGCCTTGAGAATAATTCCTGAAAAGACGTCCTGCTGCCTTGGAGTAATCCGCTCCCCTGGGCATACTGTGCATCCCTTACCACACAAAAATCATGCTACATTCAAACTCTTTCAGGTCGCTGTGGTAGCAATGGTCCTTTCTTTGCTCTTTGTCTAATGTTGTACCCAATATCCTTTGTATACGTTACAGTCATCCCAAGTAATATGCAGTAGAGAAAACTCTAGAGAGAAAAGCTGATATGCAAAAGAAAATGAAACTGCCATCCTGAATTCTGTGGAATTAACCAAATTTCCCCATCTACATAAGTGTCAAGACTGTAGATATAAAATGCAAGTTAATGAAACAGCGTACATTTGTTGAAAAAGCTAGAGAGTCTCATATGACAGAGATGCGTATCTATCTAGATGCTGCAAATCTGCCAAACCGCAATCTGCTGTTCATAATCACTTGGTTATTTATATAAGCAACATAAAATGCAGTTCCAGCTACAGAATCTTGTTATTACTAGCAGACACATATTAACAGTAAACCAATATCAAACGCATGCTAAAAAACCCTTTCTGAAGATTTCTAATGAAATTCTCTGAAAAGTTATGTCATTAGATAAATAAATTAAGACTGTGGGAGGATCTATTGCATTCACTGACTTTCAATGCCAGTGGCATGTTTACTTAGCTGAGAAATGAAATGCTTTTTTTTCCCTTAAAAGTCATATTTGCAAAATCTCCTTGGATTTAAGCATTTAGCAGGGCACTTTGATGAGGTTTACAAAGGGTTTTAAAAGCACCAGCTCCAACTTGTTCTAATTTTCTTTAATAGTTCGTGCTATGGTCTCCAAACCTTTTGATGTCTATTCCTCTTCTCAGCCACACAACCCTTGTACCTGCTGCTCCAGCTCACCTTCATTCCCATTTGGCTCTGGGATTTCATAGAATCATAGAATTGTTTAGGTTGGAAAAGACCTTTAAGATCATCAAGTCCAACTGTTAACCTAACCCTGCTAAATCCACCACTAAACCATGTCCCTAAGCACCTCATTCACACGTCCTTTAAATACCTCCAGTGATGGTGACTCCACCACCTCCCTGGGCAGCCTGTTCCAGTGTCTGACAACCCTTTCGGTGAAGAAATTTTTCCTAATAGCTCATCCAAGCCTCCCCTGACACAACTTGAGGCCATTTCCTCTTGTCCTATCACTTGTCACTTGGGAGAAGAGACCGAAACCCACCTCTCTACAACCTCCTTTCAGGTAGTTGTAGAGAGTGATAAGGTCTCCCCTCAGCCTCCTCTTCTCCAGGCTAAACTACCGCGGTTCTCTCAGCTGCTCCTCATAAGACTTGTGCTTGCATCATAAGACAGTTCACATTTTCAGCTCACCAATAGGTTGTAGATACCTGAAATTGTTAAGGCTACAATGCCACATCCCATTTACATTCTTTGTAGATTTTGCTCCTGAATTTTACAGGTTATTTTTGAGAATGGGAGTAAGATTTTTTCAATTGCTTTTGCAAGTTGTGTTTTTTGTCATTATGGATTTTAGGCAGCAGATTGGTCTAGCAGAAGCAACCAGCTCATAAGATGTACTCTTTATTTAAGTAAATTTAAATTAACATAATGTATATGATAATGCACATCCGTATTGTTTGACAGTGTATTGAGACTTACAAAGACAGGAAAGGAAATCAGCCCTTGGGTATTTTTAGACCTCACAGATTACAACTGAGTGAATTTTTTGCAAGACACTACATTCAAAAACCAACAATGTATTAGTGACCCTAAAACTGTTTTTGTAAGAGTTCCACTGGCAAATAATTTAGACTAAAAAACAAAAGGTAAGCTGTTTTTAGGAAGACTCAAAATGCTTCTAAACATCTTCTACTTCAAATTTACCAAGCAAAATGTCATTTCAAAAAGGCATTTTCATATTGAAATTGATCAATTCCTTATGAGAGAAAATGGTTAACTGTCCTGAAACATTTAATTTGAGATAAAATCAAATTGCTTTCTCTTGGTCCTGTAGAAACAGTTTTGCAGCTGTTCAATTCAGCCATGGAAAGAACTCTTGTCGGGCATTCCAACATGAGCTGCACTTTGCACCTGAAGAGGGAATTCAGGTATATAAATAAATAAAGGGACAAGAGTCATGCGGACAGTATAATGAGATCAAAACTGCAGCTTCAGAGAGAGCAACACAATTTTGTATATTTTTTACATTCCCAGCAAAACCGTTTCTTCTGCTCTGTATAGCTAACACTTACATAGCAGAATTTGGACACGGGCAGCAGATTTGCTTCTCCTATCGAAAGATAATGATGATGCCTGAGAGCAGGTTTTGCACCCCACACGCAAAATCTAGTATATTGTGTGTACAGGGTTCTGAACAGTATCAGATGTGAAATTCCAGTTTGCTGTATTCTCTCTAGTGGGGTGGGAGAGAATGAAGCTTTGAACGAAGGACACTGGTCTTGCCATGTCAGTGTAGCTGAAACATTCAAGTAGCCACTCTCCACAGCTACTTTATATATGAGGTGTAGACATTTTAAACAAGATGATTGTTTTTAAATCCCTTCCATGCATAATATTGAAAATAATTAGTAGCCAGCATTGCTTTTGATTTAAAGAGAGTGTGACAGTAAGTAACTATTCTGTTGATTACAAAAACCTGTGAGAAGGACATTTCTCAGGTCCTCCCAGACCAAGAAGCGAGCACTGAGAGCCCACTCAAAGGTTGGAACCTCCTGTTTCTACATGTGACAAATGCCCTTGCTGTATCATACAGAATACAAGACTTAAAATTTTTGAAATATCTAGGTATGGTAAATTTTTTACTGCTCTAAATTTGAACTTTGCTGTGCTGTGGCTTGACAGGTTAAATTTCTTGGGGACATTCAAAGATTTGTTGGGAGAAGGAAAATGCAGTTCATAAGTGTACTACATACCAGTTATCCCATATCTAGCATCTCTGCTTATCAGAAATAATTATTGCAATAATTAGGATGGAGGATGACTTCCATGCCAGCATGAGTGGAATAATCTGCAGACATCAGGCAGTATTTCAGAAGAGACTAATGACTCCAGACTCTGACATTCCTGATTGCCAAACGTAACAGGCTTCATTTAAAAAGACCGCTTTTCAAATTCCCACATCCTTTAAGACATCTCAGACTGCAGTCCTCTAATAAAGAGACTCTAAATTATGAACTATTTTAAGAAAGCATTCCAGTTCTAACTTCAAAAGATGTCTTCTTTGCAGCACGTTTTTAAAAGCTAAATTCAAGTGGTAAAATGAAAATGTGAAGAACTTTTGCTTTTGTTTTGGTTGGTTTGTGGGGTTGTTTTTTTGTTGTTGAAGGGAAGCTTTCTGTTTGTCTTGTTTTTGAGACTCCTCAATGTTACATTTTTAATCCTCTGCATCCACAAGAGCTAAACACATTTTTCTCTAATCAAAAGCTGAGACTCCTACCTAATGAGGTACCTTCAGCTAGCAGAGGCTTTCAGGAAAGCAGCAGATATTAGGAAAGTCTTATTAAGCTTCAGGATTTTTTGCCTGAGTGACTCCAAAATATCTGTCCACCTGCAAGCAACGACCTAAGGACCGGCCTCATACTTGTGATTCCTGCCCTGACTTTTTCACTGAAACACAAGCCTCTAGAGCACAATCCAGTTTTTGCTGTTCAGCCATTCTCACTCCTTGTAATTTGTCTCACAGTTTCCCCTGGCTGCAGTGTTGTTCTCTGTTTCCGGGCTAGGTTATTGTGTAGTATTGGTTTGATATGTGCTCTTACTGTGCTACCATGTCAATGTGGCCACAGCAACTGGGGGAGTGAAGTGTCCCCTGAGTTTCGGTCTTCGGGGAGTCGAGAACTGGTCCCGTGCTCCTGGGGATCTCTCAGACCTAAGAGCTCTGGCAGGTGAAAAAGCTTTGGTGAGTAATCTGACGTGTGTCTAGCTGAAATCTGTGCCAAGGTCACAGATCCTTCCTTTTTCAAACCTGTGCAATAAGTCAGATAAGATGCAATTAATACCAGAAAGTCAGGTAAGACGCAGTTAACAGCAGAATTTGGCTTTGTGTTTTGAGAGAGAAGAGTATCTTTATTTTCTTGCGGAGTCAAGCAGTTTTGGCAGAAATTCCCACTGCTTCCATCTAGTGAAAGTGTACTGTGTATATTAATATTGCAAGGAATAACCCAAGGGATGGAAGAGATAGTTCATTTTCTTTTGCTGGTTTCTGTAAAGACTATTATAGTCTGGCTGCTCATTTCTGCTGCTTTGGCAGAAATCTGGAATGAGTTATACAGCATTAGTGGAGGCACTCCAGATTTGACTCTAGTGTAGTTTCAGACAAAACCCAAATCCTAATTTACAGCCTTATTTTCTTTTCTGGTGAGTTAAAAAGGAAACTGCTGCAATCAGTTTGAATCTGGAAAAATTATTTCTAGGACTGGACCATGTGAATTTACATAAGTGTTTCACTTTAGTTACCCAGAAGCAAGTATTTTGAATCTGATAAAGCTCTGATAAGCACCTTGTTGCTTTGGGCACAGAGAAACTTAATGATTTGGAAATGAAATTAGGAGTTTCATCTTTAGTACCAGCGGGTTGTCACCAGTTCTGTGTATTATAGAAACTCAGGCAGAAGTGGCCGATGCATGACTCTGCCTTGCAAAATCTTCAAAAGTTTCATTTATTTCCTGTGATGGGAGAGTGAAAGGGAAACCTCTGACAGAAAATCTTGATATTAATAATTAATGATATAAATATAATGATAACAATATGATGATATAATGATATATATTACTGAAATAAAGGATATGAAACAAATAATGAATGAGAGATGTGGTCACACTCCGCAGTGAGTGCCCTTTGCACACACGTATGAGTGGAGGAGGCCTGGCAGCCAGTAGCGACGGCTTACTTCCTTTAAAAAGAAAAAGGGAAGCTTTTTGAGAGCATCGGATCCTTTGACAGGACTTCTGCAAATGAACACAAGGACGGGAATCTTCCTGCCAGAAAACAATGAGAAAGGTGCTGTGCACAGAAATTTGTGGTCTTTGATATGCTCCACTCCTGATCTGCTAAATATTTCTATACATCTTAGTGTGAATGGTTTCTATTTTGTGCTCATCAGTTTCTCGTTCTGAAAACAGGAGGGGAAGCAATGAGAAGAGTTTTATTTAGGTTCTGCAAAAACTTTTGTAAACAGGATGCAATGATCAGTCCTGCATTCTGGAAGTGCTTGTGCTGGAGCTAGGAGCAGGAAAAGACAGGGGGAAAGATTGGGAGAGCTTGGCTTTGGTTTGTCTACTTAAAGTAAAATAATTTCTTAGGGCTGGAATCTGGACGACAGCACTGCTGGGTTAGCAAAACCCCGTGAGGCTCTACTGCATGTGTGTGTCTCCATGGCTCAGAAATAAGCTGAGGGCCTAATTCAGTTTTCTAAATAAGGAATAATTTGCAACTGCTGATGTAAGTGACCACACAATGAGCAGGAGAATGGGGAATGAAGCAGGTCCTGGAAGTTTCACTGGCTGAACAAAATATTTCGGGTTGGGAGTTTTGAAACAGATATGTGAAAAGATGAAGAAAGGAGCTGGGAATATCAAATATAGGAGAAGACTGTCTTTCCTGATGACTGGTGTTTGCTGGGGAATGGATTTTGAAAATGGGGGGAGAGGTCCTTGTTTTTATCAGGATTTGTTCTGCTTTTCCTCTTAAAGTGTTGTTACGAACTTTGTGACAGTGGTATCTTTGCAGCTTCTACGGAGCGGGGGATTTTGTCATTTGCAAATGATTCCACTCCGTTTTTATAATAGGGATTTCATGTGCCCGCAAGACCTACTAACCACAGATGATTGCATCTAGGAAAGATTAGAAATGTGTTCAATTCTTTCCTGGTGGTTCTTGACTTCTAATTTCCAAGGCAGAAAGCCACTGACTTGCTAACATCAATGGCAGCCCTGCTTAAGCCAGCATTTCTGGCCTTGTCTCAGAAAAAGCTCTTAGCCTCTGCTTAATTTTAAACACATGCTTAGGTGTCATTGATTTCATAGCCTGTAATGACATTCTTGTGATACGGAGAGGAAGGGACTTACCTTTAGGTCTAGACCGCCTCTCACTTCTTCCTCATGATGAGGCATCACCGTAACATCTGGGGCAACCTTCAGATAATTATAAGCTTTATCTTTGTGAATCGATCTTCACTTTTAAAAAAACTATTGTGACAGCAGTTTTGGTCAGATTCAGTATGAACCAGATGGAATTTTCCATCCCTCTGGGTAGGCAGAGAGAGGTGGAGAGCGGATGCAGGGCTGCGTTTACTGCTGGTGGCAAGCTGCGCACGAGCATCCATCTGCTTGTTCAACTGGAACCAGACGTGTGAGTTCCTGGGCTAGTTCTCTTCTTCTCCCATCAGTCGTGTGAGTGAAGATCTAGCGACTGGAAAAGACTTACTGCTGAGTTACACCAAGGTAAATGCAGCCACACCTTGCTGGTTCCTGTTAGCACAGCAGACCAAAAGCTGCCACTTAAAATATCCACGCGCAAGAATTAACAGTTTCATACCTGACACCTATGCTGCTGCATACCATAACGGTTTTATGTATTATTTACTGCTTTTCTATAAACTATGTGACACAGAGCTGATACAGTATGGGCTGGTCCTGCTAATCTGTGCACTGTGATTGTGCTTAAGTGTGCTCTCAGTAAGCCAGCTTCAGTCGTAAATGTAGTCTGGTCATGGTAGCATTGCCAACTTGAGCTTGTTGGCATTAGTTAGCTTGGGGGAATTCCAGTCTGTCTCAGCATCATTGCATCCGAATGAAATAGCTCAGATATCTCTGTGCTACCCTGCGTTGTGCAGTGAAGAAATGGCAAGGGGAAAAAGAACAATTTGGTTATTCGTGCTTTATATGTTCCTGGAGCAGGGTCCACCAAGTAGGTGCTGAAACTGAAGGAACACGACAACTGAAAATGTTTGTAAAATACTCATTCGTATCTAGACTGTTTTTCAGGCATAGTCGGCTTTCCAAGGAAAGTTTTAGTTGTTTAAAAAAAAATCAGCAAAAATTATCTGAAAATACTAAGACCTTAATTGTTTTGCATTTTCAGCTGAAACACGTGAGTTTCTGATTCCAGTATTTCAGAATTCAACTAAACTATCCCTGCCAAGCATAATCTGTAGAAAAGTCAATACTTTCAACCCAAACTATGAAATAAAGCGGAGGAAGAAAAAGGATTTCTTTAAAGTCCTTTCCCAGAGGAAAAAAACCCATGTATGAAGTATCTTACATTGAGCCACGGTGTGACGGGTCAGGTTTCTTGGGTGCAGAGGCAAGCCGAAAGGAGCAAACACCGTGTAGACTTCATTATTCAGCAGCAGCACACACTGAGGTATTTGCAGACCAAGAAATGCAAAACTCTGTCATCACTTGCAAAGAACCATTAGTAACTTGGGGGTTTTAAGGGTTTTGCAGTACATTTGCAATCTTACGGTCTGTTGTAGACCCACAGTAAAATTTAGAGGTCAATTTGTTCCAAATAGAGTAATACCTGAGCTGGTTTTGAGGCTAGTTACCATGAGCAATGCAGCCTCAGCGGTGTGGGCTTTGACCACAAGGACTGAGGAGTCAGGGAAGGCTTATACAGCTTACAAGCTGTAACACCCAGCAATTCCGCTGCAGGTGGTTTGGTAATTTTGGGTAGGTTCACATAATTTGAAGTCTCATACCTCAAGACCAAAAGACAAAACTAATTCTACTAAGCCCCTAACAAACAACCTGTTGTGATTAAGCTGCAGAGACAGTGATTTAATATCTTTGAGCCTAGAATTTTAGTATGCCAGAAAGTTCAATATATCCTTCAGACTCTGAATCTGTAGTGAAAAACTTGATTTTCAGGAGTTCAGCATCTGTGGTTGTGGCCAGGTTTCAAAAGTGATCCACTCCAGAGAATCCTTATGGGGTCTTGGAATCTGATTTTCAAACAAGTGCCCAAATGAGTGTAAAGCTTCAGTGGAAACCAGACTTTAGAAAACCTGGCCCGATGGTGAAAATGCTTGATTTTGAAAATCTGTCTGTAAAAGCACTGCAATACATTGACAGACTTGCAGCAACATTTTGCGCTCTGAGCCAACAATAATCTGTGTTTTCAAAATAGACACACAGCAAAATTGTGACTTTGGCATACCGTAGTTGTTTCTGAGTCAGTTTTGCTTTGAATTTGAATTTAAAGCTTCACCAGCAAGAGCGATTCTTCCATCAGTAACAGCCACAGAAGTAGTTGTCCCAGAGCTCAGGCGTACAGGTCATTAGGGTCAGCTCTGTTTTCTCCTTTTCTGCCTGCTTTAATCAACAGACCATGCTATTTTGCGCTGAGATACAAAAAGTGAGTAATACATATTCCTCAATAGCACCTCTTAATCACTGCTTTAGCATGAATGTGAAATACTCAGGAATGTGAGTAATTAGAATGATGTCCTTTTATCTTAAATAGGCCAGTAGTTTTAGAGAGTGTTGTAAGACACTACCAAACCACAGATTATTTTTTTTCTTATTACTAAGGTGAAGAAGCAGCAGCAAGGATCGAAACTTGTTTAGTAAGGTGCTTGCAGTGCAGTGTTTGTACAGCGCAGTGTTACTAGTAGAAGTTTTCGGAGGTTTCTGTTGTAAATCATGCCATGCTCACTGGGGCCTGTTTATTATCTCATTTTATCAGTGTATATTCTGAATTACTCCTGTGGGTTAGATACTGATGTACTGGAGTGGCTTGAGATTAACAGCTGAGTTCTGATATAGTTTAGGATGATATAATTCAAGAGTGAAAATTAGGCAGCTATCAAGCTCCTTTACATTAGCGTAAAGCAAGGGTAGCTTGGCTCAAACTTTGTGCTGATTTAAACTCCTTAAATCCTAAATTCTGTTCCCAGTTTAATTAAGTTAGGTAAACTCCCGTGATGTTTCGATGGATTGGCTCCTATGTGTATGGGTGCTGAATTGAGCGCAATAAGAAAGCCGGGAATCAAAGTTGGATCCAAAAATTGTCTGTAGGATAGTTAATTTCATAATGGAATTATGTGTTTTATGAAAAATAATTGGAAGTTTTCTCCCCTTTGTTTGTTTAAAGTTATATTGAAAATCAAGTATACAGTATGTGCTGAAATCTGTGCATGTCATATGGTTTAGTTCTAGGTAGTCCTGCGACAAGGGAGTTGGACTCGATGATCCTTATGGGTCCCTTCCAGCTTGAGCTATTCTATGATTCTATGATTCTATGTCATGGGAATATGAGAGCAAATCAACCATTTTCACTTCAGAGTAAAGAAAAGAAATCTCTAAAGCAGGGAAGATATGCCAAGTCACTCTATGCACTTCTATATTACATTGATTTTTCCTATTTAATTAAAATATATATAGATTTATGCTTGGATTTTCATACCTGTGGTTTTAGTTAAGAATACTCCTCTCAGCTGTGTTTTTAAATGAGACTTCAAACTCAAAAACATTATCGGTGGTTAGATATGAATTTGTGATATACATAGGGAGAAATAAATAGACATGCAAAGATTTAAGAGAAAGTTTGCAACTTAGAGAAAGAGAAGTCATACTGAGAGGTAGTAAAATTTAGATTCATACATTAAAAATTAGTAAACTGAGAAGAATAAAGTATAGATATTCACCATATTGAAATGACTGAATTTTGTATGTAATTCACTTCATCCTCTCTTCTAATCCAAATAAGACCCATTACTATGGTTCAGTTCTACAGCATCTATAACCAACTTGCTGGAAATTTATTTGATACTCAAATTCACACGGTATTTTAGGACATAAGAATGGTCAGACTGAGTCAGCTTAAAGGTCCACCTGGCCTGATCTTTGACCTAATATTTTTTGTGATTCCCTTTTTATTTTTAATGACTACATTATGCTGAGGCAACGAACTCTGAATTTTAATCTGATGTTGTATGAAGATGTGCTTCTTTTTGTTTCTTTGAAATCTACTGCTTGATAATTCCAGTGCATGTTCTTTATTCTTGAGAAATAATGAGTTAGCATTTCTGTTTACAGAAACTGTTCTGAATCTATGGCTGTTCTGGTTGCCCTTTGCAGGATGTATTCTAATTTTGCTACATCCTTGGGAAAAAGAATAATCTGAGGGTTGAGGGCTTGATTTACAGTCACAGAAAAGTGAGATTCGCCAGCTGTTTATGAGGCAGTGTGTTTTGATTAAAGAAAAGTGTATATCGTCTTGTAGATCTGCAGTGAATCAGTTCCTGTTAGATGTAAGCTTTTTCTGGAGGACTTTGTACAACCTGCTGGAAAGTACAATTCATCAGAGTCTGATCTGCTGCTCAGGGTGGAGATATGAGAAAGAAGGGGAGATAGGTCTGAACCAAATCTCTGAAGCCTGAGCCCTAACATGGCCTTCTGTTAGTGGAAGGAAAGCAGTTTTACCAGAAATTAGGATCTTTCGACCAGGTAGATAGAATGCATATACAAAAACCTCAATACAACATGTCCTTCTTTTCACAGAGGTGTAAATGGTTTAGCATTGGCATTAAACTAGGACATTACACATTTAGTCCTTCACAGCTGATGAGGTGCATTGTAGAAGTGGTAAGGATAGTTTTTATTGCATAGCTTCATGTATTTAACAGTCTTAACATAAAAATGTGGCTTCCTTTCTGCCTGCTCAGAAAGGTAGGAGACTGGTAAAGTTCAAAGGCTGCTCTCTCTAGAGAAGTAGGGCTTTGGAAAGATGCTCTGTCTGACAGAACTAGCAGATTTAGTGCAAATCAGAGATAAAAACCGAAGGAACACCATCATTTTACAATGGTTTTGATGCTTTCTCTTCTGTTCGGGGTACAAATAACACAGAACATGGCTGATCTTCTGGCAAGACATTAGTAATTGTCTTCCCCGTTTATAGCTGCAGAAACAACAGATACCAACGCACCTTAGGAAATATTGGTTGCGTAATACACTTGACCAAAACAGTTCTACCGTTGTTACTAATATTAATGTTTCCACTCGTCTTTGTGGGTACAAGCTGTGTATCACCTTTTGTGCTTGATTGCTGGAGTCAGACTCCACTTATGAAGAGTCCCAAGACAAATGTCGTGTTGGTATATGTGCGACTTTGTGGGCTGCAGATAAAAATAACAGGTAGAGTTTAGACTCTGTGGCCTGAAACTTGATGCTTTCACATCTTGTCCCAGGTGAATCTTCATTCCTTGCCCTTAAAAGGCCAGATCCTGCCTCTGATAAGAACTTCTCCTGCCTTCCATTTCATACCCAACCTCCTTCCAAACCTTCCCCACCTCCAAGTAAGTGTAACTGTGCCCTCCCTCTGGTTTCACTCCTGCCTCTTCTCCTGGACTCAACCCTCACTTCTCACTATTTCACTTCCATCTGCTTCAATTCACACAGCATTAAGTTGGGGTCTGAAGGAAATTCCCACCTTGGCACAATGGATTAGAGTGTGAAGGATTGAACAAATGTGGGAAAGCTTAAACAAATGTGCTGAAATGAGTTTGCTGGAAGGAAGAGTTCAGGTTCTTCGTTACTTTTTTGTTCTGCCTCACAAATGCCTATTTTGGGTCCCTTTTTATTTCCCATGCTTCCCAGCTATATTGGACAGTCAGTGTTGGTTACAGTAATCTTGAAACTTCTTATAGGATCTCCTTATGACAGGCACCAGAAGCAAGAGAAGGACAGGGAGAAAACAAACTACTTTGCCCAATGCAAGTGATGAGTTTACACAGTGAAAAAGCCACCTGTTGATCTTTGACTCATTCAACAAAGAAGTCACGTCAAATACTAACCTGAAAAATTCCTGGTAAGTGATTAAGCCCTGAAACAATAGCATATTTCTGCCTCTTGACGCTGTCAGAAACCACAGGTACACTCACTGAAATTCTCCCTTTGATGCTTTGAGATCAGAAGTAGTTTTGATCAAAAGCCAGAGGAATTACCCCAAACCTATTAATGCTAAAGGTCATTCTTTGTTTTGGTCTTTAGTTAGTGTCAGAACCTTTGCATACTGTTTGAGATCTCAAAGACTTATGGCTAAATTAAAATAAATGCATTCCAAATGTATTTAATTACAAAGTCACACTGATTTGGACAGAGAATACTTTCATGGAACTTGTTCCAGTTCAAACCAGCACAAAAGTCTGGTCATGCTGAGCAAACTCGGATAGTGAATAGATGTGGATTTGTCTATTTTGCAGGTCTGCATTGTGCAGATGTCACAGTTGATGATGACAACCTGCCAATACTGAAGGTCTCTAAATCTGTAAAAATAAATAGCTGATATTTTATCTGCAAGCAGCAGAATATTTAATCAAATAGCTTCTACAGAAGATTAGCATTTCTAGGCTCAGTGTTCACATTTCTGCTGTACCATATGTATGTAACTCCTCCTGTATGTAATGGAACTCCTTTACACACATTCTCACATTGTTTGATTTTCAAAATCCTCTAGTCATCATTTATGCCTCATTTGTTGGGTGCTAGCTTGAGATACCTTAAAAAGGGATCTGATTTTCAGAAAAAGCTATGCAAGAAAACAGAGTTCTTTGCTTCCAAAATTTTGGCCTCTTGACGATTTATGAGTTGGATTCTTAAGAAATCACTAGTCACTTTTGGAAAACTAGACAATTATTTGAATGGTCTTTTATGTGAAACTTGGAAAGTGAAGAACACTGGAAATTTTCAAAACCTCTAGACACAAATTACAACTGGACAATGTTTAGGAATTGTTTTTTTTCCACACGTGTATGAGCTCTTTTGATTAGTGTTGATGTGAATGCACACGAACATTAGGCGGAGCGCCCAAACATGGTCCTTCATAATTTCTATTTCTGTATGTCCTTCACTGAACTAGTGCCCTTCTGTGTTCAGAGGGACATACAGTCCCTGCCCAAAGTGATGTCCTGAATGATTTTGAATTATATCTTCCCCTTTTGCTCGCAGATGATTATCAGTCATCAAGAAAAGAGTAATTCATGTCACTCATGCAATAAATTGATTTAACAAGAATGTTGGCTATTAGTCATGCTGATTATTAGCTGTGTTGATTTTCAGAAGGGTCACACGCCAGATTTTCACAAGCTCACAGCATCTGACTGCATGAACGTATACAGCCCAGGCTTTCTAAAGGGGTTTGACTTCTCCCTTCACCTGTAGCTCCAAATATGTCCATGTAATTTGGTTCCTAAATAACTGTTTGAAAGCCAAAAATGCTCGAACTGAATGTTACTGGCTAAAAACTGAATAATGCTTGGCTTTTGGATGTTATGTTGATTTTATTGCCTCTGAGTTTGGGCAATTTTCAGCCTGAAACTTTTTTTTCTTGGGCGGAAAAACATTTTCGGCTGAAAACATCAGCCAGCCCTCCTCCCCACAACACTCTGACTAGCCCTGCCAGGAACCTTGGTGATGTTGTCCCCATGACTCAGAAAAGCACTTTGCAATTATATAAACGGGTACTATTATTATAGTGAACCATGAGTGCATTACAGTGCTAGTAAAGTGTACTGCAACCCCCCAGACAGTGTGGAGGGCGTCTTGACCACTATTTGTGCATTGGTCTTTGTGGCTCCCAACAGTCACGTAGTTGTGAGGCTAAAATGAAGTGTCTTGTGCAAGGGCTGTGGGGATTTAAACGTGGCAAATATCAAAGCTTCAGTGCATTAGTTGCTAATCAAAGTGAAACAATTATGCCCTTCTTTACCATTTTAGGGTAATCCTGTAGACGTGATGGCTTATCAGGCTCAGTGCTGGCTGGTCTCTCTGGCCCAGCTTTCTGTTAGATGGGACCTAGGTCCTGAGCAGTCTGGCAGTGAAACATTTCTGAATGGGATCCTTTCTCTGCTCCTTCCCTGTCCATCCTGTAGAGCTGTCAGGAGAAGCTGTCTCCTCTTGACTCTAAAAGCAGTTTCCTAAAACTTAAGTTAGGCTCACAAGATGTGATTCCTCTCACCAGACCTAAGATGCCTGCAAGGTCTAGATCAGAATTAGTCACTCTGGGCTTTCTTACAGTCAATAGACAACAGTCGAGGGAGCTCAGCTGATCAAACATAAGTGACTACTTCAGGGTAAGATACATGTCATGCTAAGCTCTCTCACTAGGTCTCTGTGAATTACAGAGGGTGTCTGAGGTGACCACATACAGGTGCCTACTTCTAGACACTCACACTAGATCAGCACAATCCCTCTCAGACTGCTCAGAGGCAGGAGGGCTGATGTGGTTTTCCTGGAAGATCGCCATGTTACAGGAAGCTTGTAGCTTAGATGGAGATGTCTGGAGTGGGATCTCTTATTAATTTAATTCACAACTTAAACTGAATCATTGGTCTTCTCTGCTAGCTTCTTCCTGTAGTCAGGAATGTACCGTGGTCATTGTCTTCAGATGGATGCTTCTGTGCCAACACTCGGTGCCATACTGCTGCTCAGCATCTGCCATGCAAGTACTTGCAAGCTCCTAGATGGCACTTCCATTGTGTTCATCCACATTTGCTTACACGTCTATTGAAATCACAGACTTCATCAAATCCAGCTTTCCAGGGTGGGACCAGGGGTTTTGGGGAAAAATGGGGACTGAGTATATGCAGTGGATTTGTAATCCTGCTTCAGCTGCTAACTAAGGTATGTGACTGAGGTAAATCAGTTCTTCTCCCTGTGCCTTCCTTATCTGTAGAACAGGGACAATAAGACTTATTTCCTTTGTAAGGCGGTTTGAGATTAGTTGGAGAGAAGCAGAATGTGAAAGCAATTTTTATTATCCTGATTGAAGTTAGTTAGGCAAAGTGTTTGTGATTCTTCACTGAGTCGGCAAAATATGTCCTTTTTAACTCTGCTCAGTCATATACATTTTTTGGGTACCCCGTGATGGACTTTGCAGACACTGGTGAGATGTGAGCACCTTGATGTGCTGACAGTGTTTTGAAAATGTGGCTCCAAAATGACAGAAATAGCTGAGGGGAGCTGTCCTCAGGGTACGTGTGTGTATGGTGCTGTACTCACCGTTCCTGGTATGACTGCAACAGAGATAAAATAATCGCATGGCTATATTAATTTATTTGTTGGTATTAATCAATAGCACCTTTAGTGGTAATAGTTTTATGTTCTAATTCTGGCAGAACCCCAGCTGTGTTCACGACCATGGAAAAGTTCACGACACCGCTGAGCACCGTCAGTGAGCTTGCGCTTCAGCAGAGCAAGGCTAAGCTCCTCCACCGCAAGGTGAGCGGTCCCTCCCGGCGCAAGCGGGAGTTCATGCCGGATGAGAAGAAGGACAACACGTACTGGGAGAAGAGGCGCAAGAACAATGAGGCGGCCAAGCGCTCACGGGAGAAGAGGCGCCTCAATGACTTCGCCATGGAGAGCCAGCTGGCTGCTCTCAGCGAGGAGAACGCCATCCTCAGGACAGAGCTGCTGTCCCTGAAGCTGCGCTTTGGGCTCATTAGCCCAAACACCAGCACCTACCAGGGCCACTCTCTCCAGGACTTCCTGGGAGTTTATTTCAGAGGGCACAGAGCAGCCTCCCCACACCTTGAGGCAGAGCCCTTTGCTGGGGAGTCCTGCTTCTTCACAACGAAGAGCTTTGTGCCGAAGGTGCTGGAACCAGCTGACTTTTCCTGCAAAACCTTTGGCCCATCCAGAAACATCCTCAGCTGTGACTCAAAGCCAGCTCCCATGCACATATCCGGCCATCAGCAGCCAAATAGGCTTGATGCATCCTTCAGATCCACAGGTTGCTCTCCATTCCTCAATTACCACAGCCCAGACAAATATGCTTTCCATTTGCCTTTGTCTGGCAGCGCCTGCTTCTTATGCTCTTCCCCCAGTCTAGCTGAGGTGAGCAAAGAAAGCAGCACAACTGTCTCAGATGAAGATGATGAGCAACAAGTGCCCAAAACTTCTCCTCTACCTCCATGCAGCCTGCCCTGCCCTTCAGAAGATCATCTGAAGGGCCGAAGCTATGCTGCCCTACCTCACAAGCTCCGGATTAAGACCAAAGCCCTCAGCAGCTTGGAGGAGAGTGGCCTGGACTCCCACTGAGGTAGCAGAGGAACGGGCCCGCTGTGGGGCCAGTGCAAGACCTTCCAAAGACATGAAGAGTTTGGAAGGAGGGGGTGGGAGGGAAGTGTCCTATGCTTCAAAGAGGGAAGTAATTTTCCCTGCTTTGTGTAAATGATAAGGGAGTTTATAGAGCTGGGCTGCATCACTACAGCACAACTGCAGCTGGCCATGATGTTCATCTTGCAGAGTGAGACCTGCCAGACCCTGCGGTCACTGAGTGATCAAGTCTGAGTTTCACCTGGCTGCTCTGCTTACAAACCAATCTAAACTTTGAGGTGTGAAGGGACCAGAGGCAGGAAGAGGCTAAGATAGTGGAGGTGGCACCCACACCATGGAACACAACTACAGCTGTTTGGGGTGGCGACCATTTTAATTACCTTTGCTTCATCATCGCCTTCATCCTCACGAATGTGCCTGAAGTCTTAATTGCTTGACATGGGAAACGATTGATGGAAACAGTTTCAGACCCCTCAGATGTCTGGAGCAAGAAAAAGGGATGGTGATTAAAAGGCAGTGAATTTACACTGGCATGAAATGAGAGCAGAACTTAGTCCATTTTATTCCCAGTTTATCATAATTTACCTTCAGAGAGAATGAACTATTTTTCTCTTTGGCCAGACACGGTGTGGTCCAGAAGATAGTTTCATTTATCTTTGCAACAATTATTTTGGAGGACTAAATACTTGTTTTTTACTGAAATGCAAAACATATTTTAGTTTTACTTCCTTCTTTTTAAATCAGGCATTTTCAAAAATGATATTTCTGTATTTGGAAATTGCCTTTATAAAACATTCTCTCACCTTTAGCTGAGTTGGCTGAACCGTTTTCTTTTTTTTGAAATTAATTACTTATAAAATAAAAAAGATAAGCAAAAAGAATTTATTAACTGGGTAGAAAGCATTTCAACATTTTAGATATTTTTAAATTATTTTAAAATTATTTTACCATCTTTAAATGCAAGTAAGCAACTCAGTTAACATCTGGCTGCCTATAGTAATCAAGGTAAATCTCAACTGGCCCAATGCTGGTCTCATATTGGAAGTACTCATCTATGATTTCTATTTACCATACTGTGCAAGCTGGAGAGACTGAAGTGGAGACCTAGCACTGAAGGTTTCTCTTGAGTTTCAGTGCTTGGCATATTTGCAGCACTCAGAAATAATAGAGGAATATAATACTCGTAACTGTAGCCTTTTGGGTCCCTGCTGTCACGGAGTGTGCAGCATCACTGGATAAGCTGCAGATACGGACTTTTCAAAAACAGTAAAGGCCACATTGCTGTTTCAGAGATCTCCTGGACATGGAGGCACTGATTTCCATCCCTCTGTGAAGAAGGGAGGAGACTTAGAATTGTACGATGCCCAGGGCAGGGGGGGAGATGTCCAACACATTCTGCAGGTGTGTCCCCTTTACGGATATAACACTACCAGCTCGCACCCCTCCAGAGGCTTCACCCGTGTCAGCTGGGCCACAGGAAATGCTCCCTCCTAACCAAATTTGTACAGTGAGATGTGCTGGGAAGCTTCAGCAAAGCATCGTTGTTGGAAACCTGTGCTCAGGTTGGACAAGCTGTTACTTGGTTCTCACGTTGTGCTTCTGCTCCATCCCCAAGCATTCAAGGAGTGTCCATGCTAAGACATTTCTAGCATCATCTCCACATCGATTTTAGCTATTCCTGGTGACAGGGCTTTCCATCTTGTGCCTCAGGAGACTGCTTTTTTCCAGATGTCCAGACTTTGATTTTACCTAATGCATTTGGGTTCAGCCGCTTTCCCCTTTTAAAGCATTTTGCTCCTTTTTACCTATGCACACGCTGCACATAGTGTATGTATTCCCTGGGGTATCTGCTGGGACACTTTCCCCATCCGTCCTGCCTTCTGACTACTTAGCCTTTGGGAAAGCCGGCACTGCAGCCATGGCAATGAGCATGAAGTAGCTGCGATACAATTGGAGAACTTTAACCCAGCTGACCACGTAGCTCAGGGCTTAGCGTAAGGCAGGAGGCATCCTGAGCTACAGCTATGTTGAGCTGAAAGCCAGCTGAGCCTCAGTGAGCTGTAGTCTCATGGAGGTCTCTAAAGCCTACTTTATGCTGTTCCTCAGTCCCCTCAGTTTACAAGCCAAAGGTAGTTCTCAGAGATGTATTCCAGGTATAGCTGTAACTTCTTGTCCTCAGTTCTCCTTTCATGTTTTGCCTTTTTTCCTGAGGAAAGGAGGCTAAAGCAGTTCAGATGTTTCTGTGTCTGTCAGCCCTAAACATTTTTTGACATGTTGGACAAATAGAGCCCAATGTGATGGAAGAAGACAGATCTCAAAGAGAATAAGTAACTTCAAATTGTTCTCCTCTGCCCCAACCATAGATTTTCATGCAATCTACCACGTCCTTACTGATAGAAGAATGGCATTGCCTGCTCAGCCCTACTGGAAACTGGAGATGACACTGGGAGCTCATCCTCCTAGCTCACGTCCCTGGGAGTCTACTCTTTGCCAGTTCTGCTGCTCACAGGACTACCCTGTTCCTTTTTGTGTTGGAAACCTGCGCTCAGGCTGGGCAAGCTGTTACTTGGTTCTCACGTTGTGCTTCTGCTCCATCCCCAAGCATTCAAGGAGTGTCCATGCTAAGCATCATCTCCACGTCGTTCTCACTAAAATTTCAGGCTCTGGAGAATAAGGACAATTGTCAAGAGTATTTTTCTAGAAATAATTTTATAGCCAATAAATAAATGCACCAATAATAAGACCATGTTGTAAAAGGATAAACCACGTTACCTGACATGGGATGTAATAATCCTTAAGTTGGTTTGGAAAAGAGGGCCCTTAATGTGAGCTGTACATAGGGTCATCTGAACTGTGGAGGTATATCAACATGTCATGCCTAATAAAACTCTGTTTCCAGAAGCTGCAAAAGGTGTATTGGCCTGTCTGTTGGGACTGTATCTGCACTGAACTTTCCTCCTCAGGAACATACAGCATGACAAATATATCCCACGGAGACATGTCCTGCTTGGCAGGAGCACAGGTAGCTGTGATGAAAGGCACAGGTTAAGCGGGCTGTAGGGCACATACCTTTGTGATTCTTCTGTCCATAAATGTGTTTTCCCCCTGTCTGTGCCTATGTTCTCACAGCAGGACCCTCAGGTCTCCACCACAGAGTCCTTCTGCAGCTACCACGCTGCCGGCATGCTGGCAGAGTGGCTGGTGCAGTGGGGCTCACACGCAGCTCACCACCGTTTATAGTGATACCCTACAAGCGTCAATCCCGCTGACTGCCCATCTCTCGCACTCTTGTGCTGAGATCAGCACAGAGAAATGGGCAGACATTTACGCTCGCAGCTGCCGAGGCCAGAGCCCCGGGCTGCAGTGTGAGGGGGGCAGCTGTACTGTACTCACTGGCATGAAGGGAAACCAGAGTGCTGCAACCGCTCTTCAGGTGTGAAACTTGATGCAGTGATGCTTTCAGATTAAAAGAAACCACAAGTGCTTCGATTTCCTGTCCTATTCCCCCTGTCCTCTCTTCCCCTCAGAACAGGTTAGGGACAGCCCATAGCAAGAAGGTGGTTTAGAAATGATTTTTCTATAAGAAATTGCCTCCCCCTACTCCTGCCCTTCCCCATCACTGCTGGAACCAGATTTTCTCACCGCTCTCTGGCTCCATGCGCCTGCAGCCATTTCAGGATGGAGCAAGCGGCTGTGAGTGAGCGATGTGGGTTGCAGGCAGCAGCCTGGCCGTGGCAGCAGAGCTGGGGGTAGGTCAGCTCACCCTGCAACGTAGGATGGGTTCGGTGCTTGCAGGGAGGGGGGTAGCCCCCAGGACCTGCCTTCCCTCCCTGCCCTGCTGCCAGGGTCCCAGGGCGAGACGACCCTGAGAGGTTTAAACCTGCTAGTGCCCAAAGGTGATGTTTTGTGGGGAGCAGGCACGGTTCATCTGAAGACAATGAAGAAATGAGTAATGCTTCCTGTTTGTTGTGTCCCTGCTGTTGCACAAACTGAGGGCCAAATCTGGAGCGGGGGTTCATGGCAGTGTAAGCTGCCGAGCCCCCGTGGAGGGAGTGGAAGGGTGCGACAGCAGCAGGAAAAGCAGCAGGAGAGCATGAAAGGGTGTGAAGTAAGCCAGCCCTGGCCCCACACCTGGCTCATCTCACACCTTCTTACAACCCTTCCACTACTATTTGTCTTGCTCCAGGTTTTGCTTTTGCTCCCCTCCGGGGCCGCTCACCTGGAGGAGATGCAGACGGGGAAGGTGTTTCCCCTCCCTCCACACTTGCAATTCTCCTGTGCTGCCTTGTCCTAGAGAGTGTGCTACTGGTACCAGGGGGAGATCCAGACATCTCTATCGATTATCCCATCCCCAAGTTGCAAATTTAATAACATCTTCAAATAAGAGCTGTGCTAATTGTTTCAGATGATGATAGCTGCAAGGCTTGCCTGGAAGGCAGCTGACCTATTTCCGCTCCTGCTCAGGCTTAGAAGTTAATTCATTAACTAGTCTTTGTTCCAAAGTAATCTCAGGTAGTTTTCAAGCTGGTTAATTACCACGGTGAGTGCTATATAATAAAAAAACCTGTGCATGTGTCCTAAGAGGGGGAGGTGAGGAAGATATTTCTTGCCTATATCTCTTTGGAAACCTATTCTGGTATTTTTTTATCTGTCTACCAGAATGGAAAGGTCAAACGCAACAGCCTAATTCAGCATTAAATATTATACTGTTGATTCAACCCATGGTTAAACATGTAAACCAATGCCACAGATGTAATATCACCATTATTTACACTGGCAAATACAGGCCTGTGTTTATCAGTACCACTTGGTGGTGTTTATTCTTAGGGCAGAGGTGAAATTTAGAAATAACATGGGGCAGGACATTTGAAGGCAGAAGCTGTTAAATCTGACTCTGCGCTGCACAATTCCACTGTTTTGCAGCTCTGTCAGGCAGAGATGATTTATTTATAAAATAAAAAATGTAGTTTTTGTTGCTGTGAGAGCTGACAGAACAGCTGCCTGTCCGCAGCCGCTCACTCCACACCTCTGTGCATAAGGGTTTTTGCATCATTCCTGAGTCCCAGGTGCAGACCGGCAGCTTTTCGGGGCAGGAATAGGTCTGAGATGTGGGGCTTCTCCTTTGGCACCTGTATCCGTGACTGAGCCTGAGAGCATCACCCTCGCACACAGAGCCCGATATCCTCTGGGAGCCGAGCCCAGCCCCTGCCACAGCTCTCCCTTTCTCCTTTACCGGAGTCAGGAGCATGACCGTGGTCCCAGCCCGGACCTTCTCCAGCGAGCAAGTCCTGGTGCATGTGGCCAGCCCGGACTCCCCTGAAGCACAGCCACCACGAACACTTTCATTCAAAAGCACAACCAGCGGAGGAAGAAATGATGTTATGTATCAGCCTTTTTCTTTGCATAGGAGCTGGTGGTTTCAGCACTTCCCCAGGAAACAAGAGAATTCACTTTGATTCCTTTCTCTGGCTGCAAGGATTCAAAACTGCTTCCCAAGAGCTGCCTGGGGGGCAGCTCGAGGAGAGCGGGGCACCCTCCTCACTCCGCTGGGACCAGTGCTCCCCCACGGCCGGGAACTTGGGGTGCCGAGGGCTGGGAAGGGAAAAGAGAGGGAGCCAGGAACAGTGGCATTCCCCTCCTTGCAGCGGAGGGGAAGAATGTTGCAGCATTTAAACATTTCACGACATTTCTTTTGTGTTCAGAGTTTAATGCTCTTGCCAGTCACAGGTGAATCTGGCTTTCTGACTCCCAATGTTATTTCAACATATATTTTTAAAGCAGGCTTTCCCCCTCTGTACACCTCCACCCTTCATAATCAATACATTTTTCTCAAATTAAAAAATAAAACCCGTTTGCTGTAAGATTTTCAGGTGACAATTTTGCTGATCATAATGGAAAGTTCTCAAAAGCCCCAAACAGATTCCAGGAAATACAGCTTAAGTGTTAATTTGAGAGGCACAGTGGTGGCATCTGTTTTCTAGTCAACGTATTTAGTAAGTGGTTGAGAAAAAGCGGGAAATAGTGAAATGAAAAAGATTCTGGCATTATAAAGTTATTCAGGCTGACAAAAGCTGAAAATGACTGTGACAAGTTGGGGAAGGTCTCACCATGCTCAAAGACTGCAGACGATAATGCAGGCGCAATTTAATGATGATAAATACAAATTAATGCACAAAGGAGAAAGCCATGGCCCTAACAAATCGTGTAGTAACTGGTAAGTAACAACTAGCGCTCTCCAAGACAGCTCTGCTGTCCTGTTGAGGTCACATCTTCAATGCCATCTGCCATTCTGCTCCTCCTGCCTCCAAGAAGGCAATGACAGCGAGCGGAGATGCAGAAAGGCTCTGGTATGGAGCTTGGGATTTTGAGTTGGCAAGAGGTAGCTGAGAGGGACATGCTACAGGTATCTAAATACACATCATGGGAGACCTGCAAAATTTGAACAGGGAAAAATTGCTCACTGGTTTCCATAATGGAGAACGAGCTGGCACCGAGTGAAAGTGGGCAGAGGCTTTAAAAAAAAGCTGAAGGAATTATTTTTTCCTGCAGCACATGGTTAAACCATGCAACCTGTTACCACGGGATGTTGTGGCTATAAATGACGTCAAAAAGCAATGAGACAATTTCAGAGAGGATTAGTGTGTAAGGAGCAACTGGACACTGAGTGGTGGAGTGATTCTGGCTCAGCACGTCCCCGAAGCGCAGCCGGGGAGCCGGGAGGGCAGGCGATGCTGCCGCTGTGCCCACGGGTTTTTTCCTAAGCATCCACTAGCTTTGGAGACAAGCTGCAAGGCTGGATGGGGCTGAAGTCTGATCCAAATGTTTCTCCATCCCTGTGCCTCTGAAAAGAAAATTTCTCTGCTGCCAGACACTGCACACTCCAAAAAACCCCAACAAATCTCATGCATTTCAGGCACTATTTTTCACACCTTCGTAGGGTTAGGTGGAGAGATGACTACAGAGTCTTCCCTTAAGAGCATGAGTTAATGATGACCTTTAGCTTAGGCTAAGGACCAAAACTGAATCATTACTGACGTAGGAAAATTTAGCAATGACTTCTGGAAATAGATGCTGCATTCAGAGTACCCCGCTGCCTGACAGACTGTATAGCCCCTGGGTGTACCTGTAAGGGCAATGCCATTTCAAAAACCTACTTTAAATTTAATCTTGGCTATATTTCCATCATTATAAAATAATTAGAAGGGAAAATTCCAAACCATACACAACTAGAAGTATTAGTCATCTGCGAAATGAACTGCTCCCTGCATTGCATCCTGTTCCACATTGACATAGGAGACCAGACACTGCCATGGGCAGCTAAGACTCAGACTCAAACTGAATTGCCCCATTCCCATCCTATAGGATTCTTCTAATTTAATCTTGTGTCAATCCTGGAAGGTTATTTCTAGATAAGTGGGTTAGGGTTTTTTGTGGAAAAGAAAATAATCGTCATGTTTCTGGTTGGCATTTCCACCACCAGAAATCCCAGGTGACCTTGGCAGTGTTGGTGCCTGCAACTCCAGCTTGCAGGCGTAGCTGGTTTGCAATCCCCCCTGAGGGCCGAGGGCTCAGTTTCTTTACAAATGCCAGTCAGGGGCTGATGCCCAGGGCCTGGGGGGGCTGTTTGCAGTAGGAAGGTGCTGGCATCCAGGTTAGCAGCGGTCAGCTGGGCAAGAGTGGGGGATGGAGGATGCGACATCGCTTCTCTGTATTCATAGTGATGCTCTGGCCCTTGTGGTGAGTTGCAGGTTCTGGATGCTGGAGTTAGGGCTGGCTTTTATTGTTTCCTATGCAGAGAGATGTGGGGCTAGATTGAGTGACCACAGGCAGCAAAAGCATTGCTGCCCCTTATCTCTTGCTGGCCTTATCAGCTGCACAAGAGCTGCTCCTCATGTGGTCTGCCTGCTGTGCTCTGAGCTGCCTGGATTGCACCCCTATTTCTTTCCTGCTGAACCTTGCCTTTATCTTTATACCCAGGCGCCTTCTTTACACGCTCTGCTGCAGTGCTCTGTCTCTGTGCTTCTGGCAGGCAGCCCTGTGTGTAAACCCCATGACCATGCTTTGCACATCTTACCAGTTGTGCAAACTGGTCCCAGTTCTTTTCCTAGCTTAGCTACCCCACTGCTGTTTGGGCACTATCTGTGCAAACACGGAAAAGTATTTTGAAAAGATGGGTTTAACAGGAAGGGTATTAGAGATTGTTTATGAAATACCACTAGGAAAACGTGGAGGTTTTTTCATGCCCACCTGCAGCACTTTTTAGTAGGAATAAGCAGAAAGTGATGATCAGAGCCTCAGAAACACTTTAGTGCACAGTAAGTTGGACAACACAGTGCCTCGGTGCCTGTGGGCTTAGGCTTCCAGAGGACTAAGTCCTACGGTGCAGATGTGCATGACCATGGGCTTCTTGACCTGATTTATCCTATGGGGATTTAGGGATGATAAACTTCAAAATGTCTGTCAGGTCTGTCCATCCTTGCACAGCAAAGTCAGGCTGAAATACAGCTGGAGAAATGGTCTTGAGATGCCCACTGGCCATCGTCTAGGACAATCTTCAGCCTCCTGTGTCGCCTTAACTGGAGCTTTATCCTGTGGCTTGCAAAAGGATAAAGCAGGTTATGCAATCTACCTCCCTTTAATGCAAAACACTGGGAGTTGCTGTCTAAATTCCTAATGCCACCAAATATCCTTGTTTATATGCCATAATGCTCAGCAGTGTGTTAAGATGGAGTGATTATTAGAGGTAACTTGGGTGCATGGGAGTCAGTATTTATATAGCTGCCTTCCAGCTTATATCTTTTTCTTATCAGATACTCAGTCTTTTAAATTTGTGCTCAACTATGCAGGAAAAAATAAGAGAAAAAGTAAGTATACACCCTTACAGTAGCCTGTAAATATAATGTAGTAAATGCAACTGAAGAAGTGTGAACACACTAAGTTATTCATCTTTAAGCTGGCTTTCTGATATCAGTTCTTCTGAAGACCACAATCTTTCACTTCTCGCACGTAGCATTACTCATACTTGATAAGTGTACTAAAACATCAGAGGGAACTGGGGAGGTTTGACAACTCCTTGACCTCAGATAAACTACTCAAATAGCAACACTCTAGGATGAAAAAAGCTTGCTTGATTCTTATTTTTATTTTTTTCAGACATTAAAGGTCTTTGCAGTTGTGATGTGTTAGGGCTGGGTGTGGATAAAATAGCAGCTAACTAAAACCCGTGCCCAAACTCAGCCTCAGTCCCCAAAGCTCTAGCAAGGAGTGGACCGGGTGCCTCCACCCCAGCTTCTCCTTGCTCCTGGTGCAGCGCTGGCTCGCTGGTGCAGGCACAGTCCCAGCACCCTGGTGAGGAGGCCTGGACTTTTTTCTTGATTCCCACCCCATGCAGGAAGGCTGCGGCAGAGCGGGGAGCTGAGCTCCACTTCCCAGGTATCAAGCAGGGTTGTGTTGTCTCTATTTTTGCTTCTTTCTGCCAAAACCCCTTCGCTTATTGATAGCTGCATCAATTAGCTTGGACTAAAGTGTGAATCAAGCCTTCACAGAACCTCCTGAAATGCCATTTTTCTGGGTAAAATCCCCCAAACCTCCCCAGAACTCAAGTCTTACTGTGTTGAGTTAAACCTGGAAATTGTCTGCTATTTCTGTGGTGCCGTTTGAACTTTGCACAGATCTAGAGCTCTGGGGCTGGCTCAGCACTGGTGCCTGCAGAGATCATCACCCACCATCACATCTGGTGCACAGCTGGAATAGTTATAAAGGTGTGGAGGACAATATCGCATGTGCAGGTGTTGCTTTGGTCCAACAAAACTCTGCTTTTTTGATGCCCAGCTGTATTCTCTGGCTGCGGTGCTGTCTTCTGTGACCCAGGTGAGAGGGAAGTGCTGCCCAGGCAGAGGAGAAGCCTGACAGAGGATTTCTTGCTTGCAGATGAACAAGTTGCATCATGGCAAGAGGTGTGAGGAGTGCTGTGACTGTGCATGTGTGTCCATATCCCTCTGAATGGGAGGAAACACCCATGTTAACCACATCACTGCACAAGAGCACCGGTGGTGGGATGCCAAGCACAGGAGAAGAGGCCCCGTTACATCTTCAGGTTTACCCCTTCCTATGCTTTTTTTCTTCCCAGACGGTTGAGATGAAGCCGTATCAGGGCGTGGGCTGGGGAGCAGCTCCTCCCTCTGTGAGGGCTGCGTTGAGCCTCCCTCGAGTCTAACACCTGTGTTTGGTTTCCATGTCTGTGACCCTGAACATTTAGTGATGACACATAAAGTGCGGAAGTGGTTGCGTTGGCTGACGGAGGTTAATCCTATGAAAGGGATCAGAAGAAAAAAAATCAGGGTTTTATTGATTCCACCTAATTTCCTACGGCATGCAGCCACGTGATGCCAATGCAGCAATCCAGATGTGGCCTCTTGGTCACCTCCAGTTCCAGATGTGCCCAGAACAAAGGACAGTGTCCAGGTGTGATCAGGCTCTAACCACCACACTTGGCAGCACCAGCCCTTTTCCTTCCAATTCTCCATTTTCATCAGCATCACTGGCAGCCGTGCAGGGACCCCTCGCAGGGCGGAACAGACAGGGATGGGACGGGCTATGAGGGCCACAATCGGCCGGGTGTGCGCAGGACCAGGATGCACAATGGTGCTGCCATCATCAGTCCTCAGCTGTGCCGCCTCTGCGCCCCTCGTTCTCCAACTAAAGGACAGGGAATTCCCTCCCTGCAGTTTTCCTGCACATCAGCAATTAGAGCTGATTAGAGAATTACTTTTTCCTCCCTTGCATGTGAAAGACGCGTGATCTGATAATCGTTTTCATTTTCTCAGCATTTCCCTCTCCGCTCCAAATGTCAAAGGTTTAAATTTGAAATTGCACGTATTTCTTCTTGTTTCTTTAACAAAGATGGAAGGGATGGATCTCTTCACTGCAACTTGTTTGACAAAAAGTTGGGGGGTTGCGGGGTTAAAAATAACCTTTCCTAGGAAATGTTTTGCTAGGCACACCCAGGCAGCCAGGAGCTGTCTGGGACTATTTTATTTACTCCCGGATTCCCACTGTACCTGTCTCTGCTAATCTCCCTCTGGACCAAATGGGGATGCATCTGTGGGGAGACAAGGCTGAGGGGTACTGGTGCCTTATACCATATCTGACATGCTTGTGTTAATGCACTAGTTAGACAAAATAAGAAAGTTTTGATATAACCCAGGCAATTTCCCTCATTGTTTCAGCATTTTTCCAGCTGGCATAAATGTAGATAGTCTTCCTGAATTGCTCAGCGTTTATACGTAGTGGGAATAAAAAAAGCTTGAAAATGAGGAGAAAAAGGAACAGCCATACACAAAACCCAGAAGGGAATAGAAGATGCTGTTGCATCTTTTATTTCATGCCTTGAAGAAACAGGAAAAAAAATCCTTTTTGGTGAACACCACTGTGAAATTCAAGTGTGATCTGCTCTTGCAAGCATCTGCCCACAGCTTGTACCCCGGGCTGCTGTGAAAGCAAAGTGGGGGACCTGTGGTTTAGCCCCACTATGGCTCTGAAATTCTGAATAACCACACAGTAATAGAAAAGCAGCTACAGGAGTCCCAGGTGGTCATGTGTTTATTACAAGATTATTAATTATGTGTGCAGCACAACCGCAGGAAAAATCCGCTGGGCTCGAAGCTCCTGAGCCCCTAACTATGGTAGCAGGGACTCTCCCTAGCAGACTGGGTAAAATTTGTGAGATTTCATTTAAAATCTGTCATTTGCCTTGGCGATTGGAGGATGTCGTCAATGCTCTGGAGATGCAGAGGACAAAGAGTGCAAATGCACTGCGGGACGCGCAGGGACGGGAGATGGGGTGGGGGGGAGAGGCAGCTGGTGCCCGCAGCATCTCACTCTGACCATGTACCCACAGCTTGGACATCGCCTGGGAAATTGGGGAATTCACCTCCAGTAAACACACAGTGGGTTGGGTTTTTTTAATTAGCCTGAATCCAAGCCAATGTCGCACCTGCAGGGCCTTGCTGTTTATCCTTTGCTACAAAAGCTGAAGAAGCTGAGATGGCTTTGGGGTGCAAATATTAATGTTCTGTCCTCTTTGGGGCTATGAAATGTGAATGCAGTAAGATGTAAAGTTTAAGTTATTTAGGTTTGTAATAAACTTTTTGACCCAGAACCTAAAGAGGTGGGGATGGGCTTCATTGCTCTGGTGGGTGGGACATGGGTGTCTTTAGGGACTTTTGGTGACGAGCGCCAAGAGCTGAGTCACTCCAGCTGTCTTGTAGTCACGGGCGGCTTCTTCTCCTTATTTTCTGATGGTACTTGGCACTAGAGCAGCAGTCAAAGACTCTTGATGAGTCAGTCACTTTTATCAGAAAAAAGCTATTTCTGTTCTTAACGCCTTTGAAGCAGTAACTGCAACTTCAGAAGTTAAAAGGCAATTTGATAAGAAAAGCCTCTTCTTATTACTTTTTTAAAGAAAGTAAACATGGAGCCAGGTGCCCAGTGGGGATGTCAGAGGATGGGGGAGCCGCAGCGCAGTGCAGCCCCCTCCCCACCCGCTGGTCCTCCCTCAGGAAGCACTGGCGAGCTGTGAGCAAGAAGTCGCACAACTCTATTTCGCATCTCAGGGGTCCTCCTCACTTTCTACACCTCCCCAGGGCACCTGCCCTTCCTCCCTCAGGACTCAGCCCCTCATCGTAGCCTCCCGCCATGAACCTGCCCGGCCCGAAGGAGCTTCCCAGGTGCAGGATGGGGTGCAGCCAGAGGAGATGCGCTCGCAGCTCAGTCTCATCCCACTTTTCTTTAAATTGCTGAGGATTGGGTAAAGGGTGTGCAAAGACACATTCATTTCCTCTGGACCGTGGCACTCCGTGGGGATGCAGGGATGGGGTGGGGGCTGTGGTGCTCCTGGCAGCCATTCCCAACCGGTGCCAGAGCCCGACCGGGAGGTGTGTTCCTGGGCTGTGACAGACTGCATGCCGCAGAGCCCTCATTCTCCAAACAGGGACCTTCCTCCACCCCATGCCCCAGCCTTGTCACCCTGAATTCAAAACAATGGGGAGTGCAGATTAAGGGTGAAGATGTGATGTGAGGGATGTTAAGAGAATTTGTGGCACTCGGCAAGGCTTCCTTCTTCTTGCAAGGCTATTTCCACTCACTGCCGATGAGCACGAGATGCTTTCTGGAAAGCAGCGAGCTGCATTTCTCCCGTTGTCTCTTGCACAAGGCTCCCGCGTCACCGCTCGACCTCTTGTTCTTGCCCTCACAGCTGGGACAGGAAGCGGCGGCATGAACGGGAGTCACTCTCCCTCGAGAAACCTCCCACCCGGCTCAGTGTTGGGACTGCTGTACCGGTGGGGCTCTCCCACAGCCGGGAAAAACCTTTCCAAGCAGGGAGGCAGCACTGTGCCTGCAAAAGCCTGTAACAACGGGACAGCCACCTGCAGCGCAACCCGGGTCGATGCTCATGGCCAGCTCCCCATTTGCATGAGCGCTGAGGAGGTTCAGCTCTAGCAACCTCCCCGGGAGAGCTGGCCCAGGAATGACGAGAAACGAGGCTTATATCCAAGCCCCAGGAGTGTGCAAATCACAGGGAGGTTTTGCTGCCGGGAAACATTTCTGTCAAGTAATACCAGCCGCTGCCTCAAAGCCCATGACAGCGCAGGGATGGGGTGATGGCAAGTGGGAATGGAGCAGCTCTTGGCACGGTCCATCGCGGCACAGTGGCACAAGACAGCCATGGGCTCTCGATGGGGAAACACAAGTGATTTCGGCAAGTGGGGAGTAGGTGGAGGAGAAAACACGTGAATGAAAGGGAAGGGAGTGGAAATGCTGCATTTAAAGGTTAACACTTGCCCTGAGAGAGAGGAGGTGAATGTCTGTGCTCTTAAATAGCATTTGCTGACGAGGTTGTCTCACAGCTATTTGGTTTGGGTTTTTTCTTAAAAGACCAATTATGTCCTTTTTTTTTCCACTGTACTTGCTCACACCCTTGTTGAGTAGCGAGTTTGATGAACATCATTGTGAGATCTCAGGTCGTCACCACCTTCCCAGTGTGGTAGCATTAGTTCACACCTCCCACACTCGTTGCATTTCTTTAATACAGCAAGAAAAACCTAGCACGGCATGAGAATGAGATTACGACAGAAAAATACTTTCCGCTAAATTACCGCAGTGTTTTGACTAACCTCAAAATCATACCATCCCTGTCTTCCTGGTTCCTTACTTCCCTCAGATGTGAAGATGAGGGGTTTTTGCATCCCACTAAAACACGCATGCGGAGTCCTGGCACGTTGCTGTGACAGAGGCGTGCAGGGCTCCAGCACCAAGCGTGTAGGGTTGCCCTGTCCCCTTCAGGCCCTGAGCCCATGATGTGCCAGAGGGTGACTTGTTCATGGCGTATTTGCTTTATATCACCAAAAAGGACCCAGGAGGTAACCTGGAAGCTACCACCAGCTCTGAGCTGCGCTGATCCCTTCGGCACAAAGAAGCCATGTCCGTTACTGTCTGGATGAGGCGGCCCCCAGTTCCAACTGGCCAGTACCTCGAACCTGAGCACCAATTCCTGGCATCCCGCTGGGCTGTGCTGATCTCCCAGGCACACCCCAAATTCATTCCTAACTTTGCACACCTGCAAAATGTCGGCCATTGGTGTGCATGGGCCGTGTCGCCCCAGGCCTCACAGAGCATTGACAGGCGGGTGTTTCGGCGGTGCTGTGAAAGGCAGATTTTAACACGGGAGCTTCCGCGGTGCTGGTGCAGAGCAGGCAGGGTGGCCATGGTCTGGGAGGGCTTTGACAGTGCTTTAATTCACACCCTCACCAAAAGCCCCTGTGCAATCGCTGCTGCCGTGGAGCCTCTTTCCAAACACTCAAGCTGATGAAAGGAGCCATCCTCCTCCATGGGAAAAAGCTGATGGGTGACCGAAAGTACATCTGGGAAGATAAAAGGGTGATGGAGGTGTCTGATTAACCGCCAAGCAATTTCTTCCCCGTGCGGTGGTTGTGCTTTGTGCCGTGCCAGCAGGAGCAAGGCCAAGCAAGGCAACAGGCAGTGGTGGCAGTGCCCGGGCATCCTCAGGTGACATTGTGGAGCGGGCAGAGGAGCTGCCTCCGAGACCACTGGCGGGTGCCGCAGGATTTCGCCGTGCAGGCAGAGGCAGGAGAGGGGAGCTGATCTCTGCCTTTCTGCTCTCCATCATCCCGAGCTGCGCAGGGGGTAAGTTAGGAGGGAGAGACGCTGCTGCTCTGGTTTTTTGCCGAGCAGAAACAGGAGGAGGGGGGATTTGCTGGGCTAAAAACACTGCAGCCGTGCCAGCTGTTTTGTGGGCTGCAGCATTACCTGCTCAGAGGGCTGTGCCTACCGCAAAGTTAACCAAAGTCGTACTTAGAGTCCTGTCCCTCTGTCAAACCTTTAACAGAAAAAGGTGTAGGCTGAAAGCCAAGTGTCTGACGTTTCAGCTGATACCAAGGATGAAGAATAACACCCTCAGGTTGTGCCTGGTCCTTGTGTTTCCCCTTTCAGCTCAGAGGAAACAAATTTGCAGCTCGTTGCTCTGCAGGACATGGGACCGTGGTTTGCAGCAGCACTGGGCACATGGTGCCAGTAGCTCAGCCCCACAAGTGCAGCCCCATCCTCGAGCGCATCCTGGGGAGGCAGCAGCCAGCAGTTATCCAAGGCTGGGAGTGCCGCTGCTGGCTTACAAGAGCTGCTAGTTCCTCCCAGGCAGCCCAGCATCTGTGGCCTGGGTTTCTAGTGAGATAAGATAAGAACTTGTTTTCTCCGGAAAGTTTCAGGGGAAATAAAGTGGCTAGTTTGAGTCAATTTGAAAGCCAAACACTCTTTGCTTGACAAAGAGCCGTGGGAAAGTGTCCTGCAAGATACCTCCTGCATCCCTGCCGCATCCCTGCAACATCCCCCCTGCATCCCTGCAGCATTCCTGTGGCATCCCTCCCACATTCCAACACCATCCCTGCAGCATCCCCTCTGCATCGTTGCAGTGTCCCTGGAACATCCCCCCTGCATCCCTGCAGCATTCCTGTGGCATCCCTCCCACATTCCAACACCATCCCTGCAGCATCCCCTCTGCATCGTTGCAGTGTCCCTGGAACATCCTTCCTGCATCCCTGCAGCATCCCATGTCACTCCCACATCCCTTGCACCAAACCCTGTGTCAGCTTTAAAAGCTCAGGGGGCATTTCTCTAAAGTTTGTTAAATTTGGCATGATTCTTTTGGGGATTGTCTGAGGGAGGATTTGGTGCTGAGCTTGACACTGTTTGTGATATTTCCCGTGGGTCTTGCTCCTCTCTGCAGTGAGCAAATCGCTCGTGTGAAGGTGTTGGTGTTCGCAGGCAACAGCCACAGGGCGGGGACGGAGGCTGCTCCAGCCTGTGCGTGTTCGCAGTGCTGGAGTGGGGAGCAGGCACCTCCGCTGCATTAAAAGGAAATTAAATCTGCCGCGTTGCTGTTCAAGATCAGTGATTAAACCTGCCGCAATATCCTTAACTCTGCCCAACGGAGTGCCTTAAATAAGGGATCTTCATGGGACATAGAGGTCTCGGGGCTGAACAGAGAAGAATGAGGACTGGGAGAGGATGACAAACATGGGCGCAGGTCCCCTGTGCCCAGTAGGAGATGAGGAAATCTTGTCCTTGATACAAAGGGCAGCTGTGGGGAATTTAGCCTCTCCCACCTGTGAGCTGGCTCCAAGCCCCAGTGCTGGGGGATGCTCCTGGTTCCCTGCTGGGGTTTGCAGCTGAGGGCAATTGTGTCCTGAGGAGCTGTGAAAGGTGGTGGAGGAGCTGCAGCTGCAGTGCATAAACCCTCAACCCTATAAAACCCAGAGGGGGGACACAAAGGTCTCCTCCCTGGAGGAGTGCACTAGCAATTGGGAGTTAGTACCCTTTCTCCCTGTTGGACAGTACCCAGCTTGTGGCCGTCCCTTTCCCAGGCTTCTAGGCCAGGTATGAAAATACTTTGTGTGGTTTGGGAGAGGTGTCATGATGTTGTGGGTTTCTGCTTTGCTTTCTTTCCCATGGTTTGATCTGTGCCTTGGCAGCCTGCTCTGAGTACCTGTTTTTTGCATGAATATAGGTTTTATGGCCATCTTTGTGTGCTTGGGAGTGACTGCAAGGGCTGGTTGCTTAATGGGAGTGCCATGGGGTCATGCATGGGGGGTAAAGGACCTTTGCTGGGTAAATGGGTTGCAGCCCTGAGGGAGTGGCTATGCTGCAAATCATGGCATGAAATTCTGGTATCAGCCAAGCTGTCACACAGCTCTGCTAGAGGTGTGGGACCCCTGCATCCATTTTGGTGAGCTCCTGGCAGGGGTGGCAATGTCACTGTGATGCTGTTGTGGTGGCCTCAATAGAGAACACCATGATCTTTACTGACAACTTGGCCATGTGGGGTTGTGCGAGGAGTTGTGGAGACAGGGACTGGGGAAGTGACTGTGTGCACCTGGGGCCATGAGGGTGGCAGGGAGGCAGCAGAGCACAGCTGGAGCCCAGGGACCAGGTAGCTTAGGGCAGGGCTTCAGTATCACCTCTGAGCCTTTGCCCCATGGGCTGGTGGTGGGGCGGCCTCTTCCCCTGCAGAGGCAGTGCTGTGGCAGATGGTGTGTCCCTGAGGAGCAACATTGGTTGGCTTCATCTCTGCAATTGCAGCCTGAGTCTGTGGCTTTTACCTAACCAGCCCTCAGCTGGGGACAGTGCAGGGATGGGAGCAGATGATGCTCAATAGCACAAAATCATTTATTATTACGTTCTGCTGTCTGGTCTGTAACCATGAGAAAATTGTGTAACTGCTCCCTGGGCCTGGCATGGGTGTCCCCTCAGTAGCATATCTGGTGAGTGATGTGTGGCCCCTCTTCATCATACTCGTCCCTTTGGATCCACCACATCTGGAAGTTCTTGAGGGAGGTGAGGATGGGCATCCCTATCCACACTGAGTACCTCCGCAGTGGTGTGGCAGCCACCTTGACCTCGGTGTTGGGGGGCAGGCTTCAGAGGAGCTTGCTGCAAAACCTCCTCTCCAGCCCCTCAAAGAGAGAGGACTCTCCACACAGGATTCTTCTGTACATTGTTGACCTGATTTCTTCTGGAAGCTGGTCAAGGCTTCTCTGGGCCATCCCATGGATGCCCACATAGGAAATACCCCACTTTGGTAGAGGGTTGAAGAGCACTTATGGGCATTGAAACCTCTCCTTGCTGAGGCTGATGGTCTGGCCATCAGGCAGGGGAAAATCCAGGGTGCAGCTGACTGGCAGGACCTGGCACTTGCTGTCGAAGTTGGGAGTAATGTGGCAGCACTTGTGCTTAATGTCTTCCACTATATGGGCAGTCTTGTTGCTGAGCATGTACCCCACATCCCCCAAAAGTGTCATCATGTACCAGGAGAGGCATGACCCCACCAGATCCATCCTGTCAGTGGTATGTGCCAAGCTGTAGCCCTCACGGGCTGGCATGGCATGGCTGACAGCCTCACCTACATCCAACACCAGACTGGTTCTGCCATGGGTGTAGGTGGAGAGGACAGGCTGGTGGGCAATGAAAAGGCCAGGGGAGCCCAGTGACTTGAACACCACCTCCACCTTCTTCTCTCAGTGGGTCGTGAGGCTGAGCAGGGGCTCGGTGATGAGCAGCACATACTCCTCGGAGGAGACCTGAAGCTCATGTTTGAACAGATGTTGCCATGGGGTTTTGGCTGCTTCCGAATTTATGATGATGCAGTTCTGCATTGACTCAATAATTTCAGTGTCAGGGTAAAGCAAGACTTCCTCTCCAATTAAAACCTTGGACCTGTCATCTTCTAACCCTTGGGGCCATGCCACTGGGGCAGCCCACCAGGGTGTTGATTTTGGCTATGGGTATCTGTTGTCCAGAAAACCCTGATTTACAGCTCCTCATGCCTGTATCAATCACCACCGCTCCTGTTCTTAACTCCTGTTCCTTGCTTGAGGAGGAGCTGGAGGTGTTAGAGGACATGGTACTTACAGACCCCAGGCCTGAGTGGTCCTGGTGACATTCAGGAAGTGCAAACATCAGGGGGTGAGTCCCTGCTCCTAGATCGTCCTGGTCCCTGGTTTGGGGAGCCCCATCCCATGGTTCCTTCAGAGCTAGGCAGCAGTACACTCCCCCCCGGGGAAACCCAGCTCAGCTGTGGCTCTCCCTGCCCTGAGTGGGTTTGGGCCGACTAGTCAACAAAGGGAGTTGTGACATCAGCTGGATCTGAGGTGGTGGTAGCAGGTGTCCCCTGGCTACCGTGTGTCCTGGTGTCTCATCAGACCCACCCTGCCTGGCCTCTGGTCTGCCCAGAAAATGGCAGAGATCTGCCTTACTGTGGGAGGTCCTGAGCAAATAGCCCACCTCCCTGCCCGCTTTTACAAACACAATTGAATTGCTCTGCCTTCATCCTGTGAAGCCCCCCTGTCCCTGCAGGCGGGCGTTTTCTCCCAGTGATGTGGTGCCTTCCCCAAAATGCTGGAGGGAGTTGAGACTGCTGCTGCTTAGCCTGGCACCTTCTGAATAATGGATTAGTGGCAGATGCAGGAGCATTGCTGCAGATGCAGAAATGTCCCTGGGACCACGTTTGCAGTGCGACATGTTGGGCTCTTTGCTTCGTCTTGCATGAAAACATGGATTAGCAATGCTGTGCCAGGGCTGGGGTCGAAGTCCCGGACTGCAGCGAAGCTCTTTGGACCCGGTAAGATCAACTGGAAAGTGGTGGTTAAAGAGAGAGGGGAGGCACCTCTGGCCCCTGTGATAAGGGATTTTCTGCCTCCATGTCCCGAGCAAGTTTAGTAATGCCATGATGCTCGATGGTATCAACTGCTTTTTGGCAGGAGTGTGGTGGAAAAGTGAATGGTGCTGCCTAGCTCTGGCTCATGCCAGGACATATGTCCTGGGGGGTTTCATGGTCTGCTTTGGCCTGGTTTTTTGTTGTTTCTTGTAATGCTCTTTGGCCAGAAGCTGGTGCCCTGGGGGATCCCTCATCGGGTACAGTGTGCCCAGAGCTGCTCCTTTGTGGCTGTGGCTGCACACACCCAAGGAAAACAGCTCCTCATTTCCTGCAGGGCTCATCATTCCTTGTAAAATCCTGCTCAATGCTCTTCAGAGACGACAGCCTGTGATGGGCCAGCTGGCACTGCACAGCCTCAGCCTGTGGGTGTTTACCTCTGCTCGATATGGGCATTGCTGAGCTGCGTTGATTGAACATGGGGAGGTTTCCCTTGGGGCTGTTGAAATAACGTGCAGGGGACACCATGCAGCAGGACTGAATGGCTGGGTGGTGTAGCTGCTGTCTGGTGGTTGCAGCAATGGATCCACCTTGCTTTTGCATGCGGAAGACTGCGGGGGGGGGGGGGGGGGGGGGGCACTGGGCTGCAGGCACAATTGCTTGTGAAATGTTGCATTGCCTCAGTGCTCCTTCTTTTGCTGATGCATTGGGCAAACTGCAAGCTGAAGCATGAAAACTTCCTAATTTTCTTCTCCTGCTGTCCCTAAATCCGAGTCCTTTTTACTGGAAAGGAACAGGCATGCTTGTGCAGAGGAAAGAGGACAGACACATCAGGCCCAGCAGTGGCTCAGAGGGAAACTTGAATCTGCTTCTTGTAGGCTGGTAGGGGGGAAACAAAATTCAGCAATTGTGGTGCTAACAAAATAAAGCTCTTGCTCCTGATAAAGCAACTGTTTAACAAATTAAATTCCTGGTTGGGCACAGTGTGGCTCTTCTGCTGGCTGCCCCAGGCTAAGGTCCCCTGTGGAGCAGGGCAGGAGAAAGGCTGATGAGATAATCAGTGACAAACTAATGAGGGGGATGAGCAGAAAGGATGTGTCCTTGCCTGTGGAGCTGTAAATCCTGGCAGTGAAGCTGGGGCCAGGTGCTATTGCTGCCTGTGCATGGGGTGGGTGGTCTGGATCTTGCTCTGGATGAGGCAGCTCAGGTTGTTCAGGTTCTCATCTCCATCAAAGGTGGAACAGGATGGAGTTCTGCCCTTGGGAAACAGTGCTGGGTCGATGCAGAGAACAGGAAGTTAGAGGTGTCTGGATGTGTGCCCTCTTTGAATGATGCCCTTGCTGTACAAAGGGCTTTTTGATTACTATTTCCAAAGCAGATGGAGCATTTTTCTATCTATAAGAGCCAAATTGAATAGGAATTGCTGGGGAGAATGATGAGAAGCAGCTGAATCTTTTGTCGCTGCATTTCAGGCTTGTTTCCACTGTTCAGCGCAAAATATTTAAAGAGCTGAAAAGGAGAATGATAAACTGTCTCTTACTGAGCAGCAATTACCAAGGCAGTGCTGGGCAGGTCCACTTAGCCCTGTGCTGGGAAAAGAGGTGAACGGGTGCTGCCAGATGCCAGTTTGCACACTGGTAGTAGTGGGGGGACTGGGCTGAACCACATGAAGACAAGGACAGAAATGCCAAGGAACAGCCCACATGCATCTGCAGTGCTAGGGGAGAGCAGAGGCAGTGGCAGGCCAAAGATTGTGCTGGGGGGGAACAATCATGGAGGGTGGTGCTACAGGCAGGTGTTGATGGAATGGGGTCCAGGGCATATCCCTGAGGTCAAGCTGAGTGTCTTTACCCACTTACTCTGCCCTTCCCCAGCCCTAATCCCTGCCTGGGACCAGGTCATGGCACCAGAGGCTGAGCCACCTGCGTCACTGAAGCTGGCCCAGCCCCAGCAGCCTTGCTGGGGGCCCCTGTTTGGAAACAGCAGCTCCATAGCAAACACAGGCAGGTATCCAACCATAACATGAAGTACATTGCGACATGGTGTAGGGGATGCTGAGAGGCACTGTGGTATGTGAGAGCTCCTTCCTCTTGGAAAGCAGCCCTGCAGGGGGGCTTGCAGGCACCAGCCATCCCCATAGCGTGCTTGAACTTGGCTCTTTCTCCCTACAAGCTGCTGCTTTCTTAGTGCCTCAGCCCCTTTTCCCCTCTCAGCTGTCTTGATGCCCTTTCCTCAGTGTGTTTCAGTTTTGGTGTTGTCTCTCTAGATTTGGGGGTTGGGTATGGGGGAGGCCAGCTGGCAGGACTGGGATTTGAACCCCCTGCCTGCGAAGGTGTGTGGGGTCGGGTGTATGTGGCACATCCTGGTCTGTCAGTGGGCACTGGTGGCTGTGCCAGGGAGAGGGGGATGCTCGGCATGTGTGGCTGCAGCTGTTTCTGCAGGAAAGCATGTTTGCAATAACCCCTTAGGAAATGGGGTCTCATGGTATTGCTGGGACGGTTGTCTTGGCTCTTTGGAGCCCCTGCGAGCAGGCCAGATAGAGCTGAGTGCTGCTGTGCTGCATCTAAACTAAAGCTTTTCTAAATTAGACCAGTTATGTGTGTCTTGCTGTTGAGCAGACACAAAATTTACCCTGCTGCTCTTGGGTCTGTCCTGGGGCTCAGGGTGCTGCCCACAGCTCCACTGGGAAACTGCTGTTTTTTCTACCTTCCCTTTTGCCCCTGAGGCTGGAGGGGACAGTGGTGCCAGCACAGGGGCTGCTGCTCTGTGCTCTGAAATGTCTGCTGGGCCTCTCCTCCTGTTCCCAACAAACTCATGGGGAGAACTTGGGGAAGGAGGCAGTGGTGGTGTGGCTCATGGTGCTGAGGGAGGCAGGTCTTCTCCTGTGGCATGAAAAAGAAAATTCAAAACCCGTAGGAAGCAGCTCCACAAAATAGCACCTTCTTCTCCCAGTGTGTTCTGGCTGTCACATCTCCACACCCTGTGCTGTGATTAGCATCACTCGTGTTTTTTGAGTGAGAGATGGGGCTCCAGGATGAAGGAAACAGAGGTGCAGCAGGGACTGTTGGCTGAAGATCCAGGGGTTTGCTGGCAGGAGCTCATGCTCAATGGCTGGACCCTATCAGCCCTGCCCTGTCATGCAGCTTTTCTTGAGTGCCTGCTGCCAAAGCCTGAGCTGGGAAGTCCTTTCTGCTCACAGCACTTCTCATGCAATGGCTGTTGCAGCCAGGGCATGCTGGGTGGCACAGAAACCTGCAAAGGTCTTTTGCAAGCAACTGTGAAAGCTTTTAATCTGATGTTGCTGACATAATATTCGGTGCTTGAAAACCTTTGTTTGATGGAGGAAACAGGTTTCTAATCCTCTGCGTAGGAAGCTCCACTCCGCGCTGAGGAACCTGACTGGCTGACAAACTGGTCCAACCTGCCATTGAGGAGCTTTCCTTTGAAAGTAAAAAGACAGTTTGATTGTGTGGAAACATTGCCTGCAGTGGAAGGATTAATGACTAATCATGGTTTCATTAATTCTAATTCTAGTGCTTTCACTTTCAGCAGATTTCATCTAATGATAGTGTGAAATAATCACCTAGAGATCAGCACCATCTCCCGTGCTCTGCAGAAAATTGAGGCATGTACCAGGCGCTCTCGGGCAAGTCTGGCTCAGGTGGTCTGGAGGTCCTGATCTCTGTAACATCAGACCCTGCACTGTGGGGTGCCCAAGACAACCAAGGAGCAAAAGCTTAGGGATTTCAGTAGGGCAAAAGTAGTTTCTGATTTGGGATGAAAAGTGTTGCTACAGAGGAAATACAAGGAAATCTTTTCATGGCAATAAACATGGCATTTATTCAACGGAAATTGTATCAATCTCGAAAGACACAGGGTGACTGTATTGCACTCACACTTAACAATGTATCTTTACACAGTCTCTTGACATAATTTTACGTATATGAAATGTTTCAATCAGTTTAAGATATTTACATTTTAAAAGATAAATTGGGGAAAAAGCTAAAATCTAGGTGAAGTTTTAAAGTTTATACTAGTCAGTCCCCAAAAAATCTACAAATTAGTACAATTTCAAGCCTTTGTCAGAAAACTGACGTTAACACTGAAGAGCCTTGTGAACTGCAGTTCCTGGTAGTCTTTATTTTCTGCTGGTTGTGTAATACCTGTATAAGATACTGCAGTGTTTTAAAAAAATTTCCTCCTCAACATCTGCATTGTTGGCAGTTTCCCCATAGTATGAAAATAGTTGTGGTTAGAGTGCAAAGATTTGCCTCAAGATGAGAGAATGCTAAATGTAACTTATTAAAGAAATGTTTTTCTACTACTCGTAAACATTTTTTCCTTCATCAATGGACGAATGGGTCTGTGAAGACAGACTTCATCTGTTACGTCAATGCACTTTTCTTGTGTTCAGATGTGGGAAGTACACCCCGTACATGCCCTGTTGAACCTGGTATAGATGTGACTTTCTTCTTAGGCAAAAGATGATCTGGTGAGAAAAGAAATATGTTAATGGCAAAAAAACCAAGTCTGCACTTCGCCCTTCATTAGATGCCCCCAAACCACGTTGCCAGGTGGGTATGGAGGGACTCTGTGAATAAGATGCTTGCCTAAAGCTGCCTAGGCAGACACTAGCACAGCCCCCCGTTTTGAATCCGAGCTTCTTCCTCTTCTAAATGTTGCTGACTAACTTTTACTCTTGAACCCCCAAGGGTAGTAATCCATGTTCTCTGTAGGTTTAGCTGTTCTCTTCTAGCTGGTGCAAAGCAAACACAGCTGCTTTTGAAACAGTGTTATTAATATGCTGTCCCCCAACAAATTAGCACCAGAGGTCAGAAGAGGATTTGCTCCGCTCTGCTCTTTCCAAGGGTACGCAGCTGGACTATGGTCCTGCAAGGCTGCTACAGTCTGTATGTTAAGAACACTGGATACAAAATTCTGGATGTGATTCCTGCAGGTTATTAAAAATGTCATCTTCTGAAGTCCCTTATCCATAACCTGATCATTCTGCAGATACTCAAACAGGGAAGAGGTTTAAGAAATGCTGTGGGAGAGTCCTGAATTCAACCTGCTTGTTGTCTTGGTGTTTGCCTTACCTTTGGCTTTATATTTTTCTCTCTGCAATGGAGACCATCTCATTCATGATCCATTGTTTCCTTTCCTAGAAATCTACTTAGCTGACTATAAACACCCTTCCTCATCCTCCTGTGCACAAGTCCTTGAAAGAGTTGGCAGTAACTGAAAGAGGCATGCCATTTGCTGTTACCATGCATGTCAGGTACTGCTCCCACCGGGCTTCTTGCGGATGTGCCTGAATGTCCCTCCTGCAACTCCCCAGATGGCTTGGCACTGCTGTAGTCAAGTTAGAGGTAGGACAGCAAAGGGGCCACTTACCAGGAAGCATAACAAGAGAAGGAGAATGAAGCCAAGTAGGGTGAAAACGCAGATGAGGATAATTGCCCAGTACTGAAGCTCTGCAAAGGCAAAATAAGGGCACATCAGTTTTTTGGACTCAATACATGGGGCGTAGAGAGGGAGATCTCGCCTGGGCAAAGTTTGAAAGTACTGTACAGTGCACAGTGACGCAAAATTGCTGAAAGGCAGCGTCTAGCCTACCCTGGCTGCAGGGCAAACATGCCCCAGCAATGCCAAGGTGAGTGGGATGTACAGAAACTTTGGTAAAATGGAGTGAGGGTCTGAGGACCTGCAACTTTAAAAGCCACCTCAGTGAGAGTCAGAGCCCTCAGATGGTTTCAGGGGTGTTCAGAGACATAAAGTTCTCTCTTAGCTGCTGGATGGAACCTTTTGGGGAAGCGGACAGGGCTAAGGGTGTCAGTAAAAGCTGTAGTTACTTTTACCAGCATGTTTGTGGTGCATGGAAAAATAACAGTTCAGAGTATTTTTGTCTTCTGTTTACTCTTAGTTCTGAGGCTGTGGCTATGCTTACAACACTGTATCTGGATTTTCTTTGTAAATACTGCAGTTATCAGAATTTACTGGTGCTAGAGCTCCACAACAGCTTCCCAGATGGTATTGCTTTTGCCTGTCCTTCACTTCCATTTTCCTCAGGCTGGCTGGCTCTGATGGCCCCTGCTGTTTGTTGCCAGCCTACCAGGAGTCTTAGATTTCTGGCCTCTAGTCTCCATTTCAAGGTATGTGTTGCTAATTTACTATAGTTCAAGTATTCGGTGGCTGTAGGGTCAATCCCTCCTAAAAAGCACTTACGAGATCTTTCGGACTCCTGTTCATCTATCTTGAGTGGAGAGTAACCTGGAAGTAAAGGGTGGGACAGGTGAGGAACAAAGCATGCTAGAGGTGATTAAAACAAAACTAATAAGCATTCTTAAAAGTCACCACAGGGGCTCTCACCTTCAACAACCACACTCTGCTCTTCCAGCTCGTAGCTGGGGGCCAGCCTGGTGAACCCATGTGTCAGGCGTTTCAGCTCCTCATACAACTCTTGCTTTTGTAAAGTCCCTGAGAAGGGGTCCAGTGTGAATTTGCAGATGGAGGCAACGTTTGTGTAAGCTTTCCCATCGACAGGCCTGGAGGATGACAGCCAGGGTCATTATGGGAGAAGAGAAAAAGAAGTAGAGCTGAGTAGAGGCAGGGAGAGGCATCCAGAATCAGGCTCAGGTTTGCAGATGTCAAAGCAATGTTTTATTAGCATGGAATCAGTTTTTGCAGTTTATGCTAGATGAGACAGGAACTCATGCAGCCTTGTGGAATCCACTCACTGATTTAATTCCAGGCAAGGCATTTCTAAGAGATAAATTAGCTCAGCTATTTTTGTTCTTCCAAAGAGGTGTTGGAGAAGACACACAGAAGCAGATTTTGTTCTCAGGCATGCCAGTTCTGATGACTGTTTTGCTAATGTGTTTCAGTGGAGTTTTAGCTTATTTGAATAAGCTAAATGAGAGAATGAATATATTTGTTTTACTCCAGAATTGTTTATGCATGAAAATAGCTTTGCTAGCATGGAAATAAAACCACCTCTCATTTGGACAGAAACCTTATTATGGTAAAGGCAGAACTGACCGAGAGTGAATGAAGGTGCCTCTTATGTGTCACCCAGAGCACAAAAGTTGGCAGTGAGGCATAAATGTCATGCTGTGGCTCTGAATGCCTTTTCTGCTAACTGCTCTTTTGGGACTCAGGAAAAAACACTTCTGAAGCAGGACATACCCAAAGCTCTTGACAGTGCAGCCAGCGAAGTAGTCCTTCAGGCTGCTAGTTCTCAATGCATCAAGCTGATGGGAAGAAACAAAGGAAATGAGGAAAACTGAGTAAATTTAATGCATCTTTAATTTGGACAAGGAAATCAAGCTATTGCTCTTAGTTTTACCTGTTTCTCAATTTTCTCTTTGTTCACTTGGTACATCTGTGACCTGGAGTCCTGCAGTTCTGGGGAGTAGGGAAGGTTGGAGATTCTGAAGTTTAATCTGAGATTTTGTTTCCCAGACTTGAGGGGTGTCTTGTAAGTTGCTGCCTCAATTGCTAGTTCCAAGCCTGGAAATGTAGAGGAAAAGTCAGTATAAATTCTAGCTGAAAGAAACAGAGGCTCTTCTACCAAGCAGCATTGACCTGCAGACTTTTAGCTGGGAAAACTTGAAGTCTTAATAGATTAACAGAACTTGAGTTGCATTTGGGTCTGACAGCAAATTCCCAGTCTACCCTTTGAATCACAGTCCTTCAATAACACACTAGGCCACTCATTTCTTTGGGAAGCTGTGTACCTTTGGGAAAAAAGCTAAAAGTTTGTTTATCTCTAAGTGCTTGAAGTTATGGTGAGTAGTTACCACTTCATTATCTTATTATTTAACATTGAGTAACACCTTAAGCCATTGAGCACTAAAGGGCTACACTGAGCCAGACTGAATGTGGCAAAGGACTGGCCCAACTCTGACCTGAGTTCAGTGATTCAACTTGATAACATAGAGATGTATTTCCACACATCCCCCCCCCCCAGCACAGAATTTGGGGAATTCTGAGTATGCCATAGCAAAGTGGGTTGATCTGGGTGGAAACCGGGCAGCTGTGATTCGAGCTCTACATACTGCCTACTGAGAATTCTTGCAGCTGGTAACTGCTTCCCAGCCATAGTCCGGTTGCATTTGAAGTCCCGTTCTGAAAAGCCTTTTCAACCACAGCCCTGTTGATGCTGGCCTCTGGCTGGAAGAAGCACTTGCAGTCAACCACTATGGATCCAGTCCTGTGGACAGATAAGTAGAGGTTCTGAGATAAATAGGCTGATGATCATAAAATTTCTTCATGTGGGAAAGGGTTTCCTGAAGGGTTCCTGCTATTCTGAGTGTTAAGTGTTTGTGGTGCTATTTATTGAGAGATGTGGAACAAGTTGCTTTGGGCTTTTCCTTCGGCCAGGGACAGCAAATACAATACCACTACCTCTTCTCTCTGCAGACTTAGGTTATACTGCATGCGTACAATGAATGATCAGCACTTTTTTAAAAGCTTTTACCCTGTGTGAGGGTCCCTTGTCCAAGCCTCTTCCCATCTAGAGTAGGACACTACAGCTATACCTGAAGCCCACTTCTAAAACCTAGTGGAGTCCAAGTCAGGAGGAGGAGGGCAGAGGTTGCTGGGTCAACATTTGGTCCTCATTAAGAGGTAAGATTGCTGATGGTAATTACTGGGATATTCAGAGACCTAAGAGTGCCTCACAGAAATCCTGACTGAGACTTAGAAAAGTGTCAGTCAATACCAAGTCAGGAAAAATTCAAACTGATGAATTCTGGGAAGCCTGGAAATGACTTCTTAGGGCATGAACCAAATAATTTCAACATGAGAATGGAGGGGAGGAATTCTGCAGAGGACAATGGCACTTGGCCATTGGGGAACAGTGCCAGGGTGTGGCAACCTTTCAAACAAAGTTAGAATGTATCACAGACCTCAGTCTTGTGATGCTGCAGTTCAGGAACTGGTCTTGCAGTTTGCTCTGTCGGTACAGTTGATTCATCTGAAAAAAAAGTTGTGTTAAATATTAATGGGTTCTGGGCCTTGTGGTAGATGCTTTAGGACAGTAGAAGGGCCTCTAACTTTGGAGAAACATCAGGGTTTTCTTGGCTAGTTGGATTTCATGGGAGTTGGTTTATACTTCAGAATATGCCTTCTGGTGATGGAGTCCAGCTTTGGCAAGCCTTTTTGTCTTATCTGAGCAAGCTGCCAGTATTAAACAGCACAATCTGCTGACTGACAGCTGTCATCTTGATCCATGTTTCACAGACAGTGAAGACTCAGAACTTGAAGCCATAACATTCCATACTTTATCCAAAAAGTATAATAAAAAGTATAGCAAACCTACCTAATCAGGGTTTTATTGGATTGATATGTTGGCAGATTGGTGCTGAAAAGAATGTGTTGGATTCTCAGCAATGAATTATGTATGTGCTGGCCTCTAGGCTGGCAGAGATTTGTATACGCTTCTAGAGATAGGACTGAAATGCTGAGCGAGTGTGCATTTAACAGGTGACCTAAACTTTGTGCATTTTGTAGTGCACGTCTTTGGCTGGAGATAACTTCTTAAGACCACATGTAACATAACTAAATCAAAAGTGATTCAAAGGCCAGTCTCATCTTTTAGATTCTAGAAATTTTCTATCCCAAATGTTGATTTTTTTTAATTAAAAAATAAATCTATGGCAGTTGCTGCAAAAATTGACTAGTGCAGAGATGATGGTATTTGAGCTGCAGCTCCTTACCTTGTTACTGATGCTTTCCACTGCTGCTTTGTATTCCAAAGACTGAGAGTCTGGGTTGGTTAGATTTTCATTGACTATTCTAAAGCTCAATATGTAGCCCAAGTTGGCTGGAGCTTCTCTCAAGACAGGCTCTCTGGTGATAGCTGTGTCTGTGAGGGGGAAACCTAAATAAAAAAGGTAGAGTGTCTTTATTTTTACATCAGATTTATCCATACCACAAAAGGGATATAGGTATGTCCCTGGTTAGATTATGTAATAATGAAATTCTCCAGGAATTTGTATGATTTAAGGGGTGGAATGCTTCTACAATGGGTTGGTTTTGTCATAGTGTCAAAACTTACAGAATACCAACAAAACCAAAGGTGAAGTTCACCACTGCTCAAGCCCCAGTGGAGCAGAAGAATGAGGAGTGACCTCTGAGTGATCCCAAAATCATATCTTGATACTGTTCATGGGTGCTTACCATTGATGTACAGGCTGTTCTTCTCCAGGCTGTAGTGCCCTAGTTTGGTGACACCATTTGTCATGGTGCTCAGCTCATGATAAATGTTTTCTCTGTCGAATCTGGCAAGGCTGATGTTGTTTTTGTAGCTGCAGACAGCATCTACACCTGTGTCATCCCTGTCTCTCCCAGACCTAAGTAAAAATGTCAGACACATTCTTTAGGATGCTGCTGATGCTTACAGAACACCCTGTGTAATTTGTGTGACTAGAACAGGCACTGAAACCTCAGTGCAATTGGGCTCCTACATTTTTCAGCAGATTCTCAAGAATTGTGGCAATAACATTTAGATACCAAAATGATTTTACCAGCAAGAAAATCATGAATGGACACCAGGGGGGTGTCACTGGCTTCTATTTTCTGGCATCAGAACAACTATGATAATTTATGCAAAATTAAGGTGTATAAGAGCAGATAAAGAAATTAATAGTACTTTCAGGAATCTTACCTAAATTTCATCACTTTACATCCTGTGTAGACAGAGCTTATACTGCTTCTTTTGAAAAGAGGGTCAATCTGTCAAAAAAAAAGTACAACTGAGAACTTGAACTCATGTCCTGAGTTTAATGCGGGCAGATTAAGATCACCACCATAACACAATATGGGCAAAACCAGAGCCAGACTTACATAATGGTTGATAATTTTCCCTGTGGAAATGAATTTGCGGGAACTTGGTGTATCCAGATCTGCAGTGTACCGGAGGTTGGTCAAGGTGAAATTAAGTGTGAAATACACGGATGTTGAGCTTGGTGCAGTGGTTATGCTGAGAGCTATAATCAAAGGGGAGAAGGATTACGATTTTACTATACAAAAAGCTATCTTCACTTTCAAAGACATTCTAAATCCTAGCACACTTAAAGGCTACTCTGAAGAATCTCTTCCCCTCTTATTTTTGAGTGTACCACTCCTTTGATAGCTTTCCCTGGAATGAGTTTGGCAAAACACTTACGTGATCTCTCAAGTGGTTCATTGTAACCTGGAAAAGAAATGCAAGAGAAACATTATATAAGAGAACTATACACTTAAGAGAATGAAAGAGAAGAGGGGATGATTAAATGGATGACTTGGGAATGAATCATAGGAACCAGTCCCTGAGGGTGTGAATCTATTAAACAAACAACCTGCTGCTTAAGTGAACAAGGTGCTTTTATAATAGTGAAGGCTACAATGAGAAAATATATGTGCCACTTTAAATTAAATACTGGTGGGATAGAAATTGGGCAAAATGTTCATATACAGGTGAATGACTGAGGTCAAGACTAAAATTAAGTCACTCTTCAATGTAATATAGAGATTAACATTTCAAAAATGCTCTTGGAAGCATACGCTTATTCTTACACACAAATTATGCAGTAAACTCCAGTGGGACCACCTTTTCCTTAAGGTCACTATTTTTTTTCACATTGATGTGCTCCCTAAGGCCAAAGATAGCCCCAAACTGCTCTCGTGCCTGGAGGAATGAGAAAATCAAGCACCTACCATTGATATAGAGGCTCCTGTTGTCCAGGTTATAGATTCCTAATTCTGTGATGCCGTTTGTCATGCTCCTTAATTCTTGGTAAACCTTAGCTTGGTCAAACTTGGGCACTTGGGAGCCGTTTCCATAGTTGCAGATGGTGTCTACTCCTGTGTTATTCCTATTCCTCACTGACCTGAGGAATGTAATATCATGAAGCTTCTGTTAGTTATTCCAAAAATGTTTTTTTCTGATGTGATTAAAAAACCCAAAACAATTAAAATCTGTCCGCAGTTCTCAGAGATGAACTGTAGAAATTACTGAGATATGGTATTATATACAAAAAGGCTTTGTAAGAGAAGGACTGTACAAAAGTGCATAACGCTCTATTATAATGATACTGACTTCTTGAAAAAGGAACTGTTACTAGTTATTTAAGTGTCAGTCAAACATATGGAAATCCATTTGCTAATGTTCAAAGTTAATCTGTCAGCTATGTTGCTCACCTGAATCCTATTACTTTGCAGCCAGTGAAATAGGGGCCAATGCTGCTCTTCTGAAGCAGGGGGTCAATCTGACAAGGAAAGGGCTTTGTGAAAATGGGAAAACCAAAATACTGGGTGATTTCAGCAAAAAACAATGTGACTCTGGCTTACATAATGTTGCATTATTTTCTCAGTAGAATTGAATTTAGCAGAATTTGGTGTCCCTAGGTCTGTTGTGAACCTGAGGTTGATTATTGTGAAGTTCAGTATGAATTGCTCTATTACTGCTCCTGGGCTTTGTGTGGTCGTTGGCTTCACCACTGTAAGAGAGAACAAAAGTTACACAGATAAAATGAGAACAGGAATTTCATAAGACACAGTATTGTTGCTGTTTATGATTAGAGCAGAAAAACATATGAACGTGATCATGCACTTCAGATACTTTGCGATCTTATGAGCATTGACAAATGGGGGAAACAAAATTAACTTATGCCTTTGAGTAGCTTTATCTGTTTTTAAACATACTTACGTGACAGACTATGTGGTTCATTGTAATCTGAAAAAGAAATGGACAATTATTAGGAAATATTCCAAGAATGTCTCAGCAGGACTAAACACATGTTTTTATTACAGAAGATTCAGGATCATGGTTACTAAATTCATGACTGTGTTAACTTAGTGACTCTGACAGTTTTTTTGCCCTCTACTTCTTGTTATCTGCTTTGAGAGGTATATTTAATCATCTTCATTCTCACTCCAAAATAGTCTTGTGTCAACATAAGGAATAATGCCTTGAGGTGGTCTCATTACCATTGATGTAGAGGCTCTGGCTGTTAAGGCTGTAGTGTCCCAGCTTGGTGATGCCATTTGTCATATTGCTCAGCTCATGGTAAATTGTCGCTCTGCTAAACTTGGGATCTGAAGGCTCATCTCTATAGCTGCAGATGGCATCTACTCCCGTGTCATCCCTGTCCTTCTTTGATCTAGGAAATAATGCATTGTTTTAGGATATTTTTAGTCATTGAGAAGTCCATCTTAACTTTTAGTAGATCAAAGATGCATGTAAGAAAACCACTCAGTGACATTAATGTCTTGACTGCTGAGAAATGGGAAACAACTTTTTAAGAAGCAGGTAATGCAGACTTCCCAGACATGACTCTTACCTGAATGCCATTATTTTGCAGCCAATATAAGCAGGGCCGATGCTGCTTTTTTGGAGTAAAGAGTCAACCTAGAAATTTAATAATAACATTTAAGTAAAATGTCATGGCAAAGATAAGAGATTAGAGATATTAAAAGAACTGTGCCCAAGCAGGGCATCATTTTGTCAGACTTACGTAATGGTACATGACTTTTTCTGTTGACTTGAATTTTTTAGAATTTGGCATTGCCAGATCTGCAGTGAACTGGAGGTTGGTTATGGTGAAATTCAGTGTGAAGTTCCTCACTGCTGGTGACAGAGGTTGTGTACTTTGATCAACAGCTGTAATGAGCAAGGCAAATTATTGCTTGAAAATACAATTTATGTTCATCATCCCTAGAGGAAACACTATAAGAAAAATTCTATGGCTTCAGAGTCATAGCAGCTGCGGTTCCCTAACAGGCTCCCAAATTCTCTTAACACTGTTTTATAAGTCTAATAGTGCTCTTGATTGGTTAGTCCAGCCTTCTTTTTTGGCTGTTGCTAACTAGGAAAATCTTCTTGCCCTTTCAATTCCTATTTAAAGGTACTCACATAGTCCAGGCTGCAGTTCATTATAACCTGTGGGGGGAAGAAAAAGGACAGTATTTCAGAAACTGGCTTACAACTTGGAATGTCTGGCACACAGAGGAATACAGAACTTAAATTGTTTTTGTCTGAGAGATCCTGTGTAAACATTTACTAGGAAAGACTGATTTGATGACTAAGGCATAAATGCACAGTCATACTGCTGTATGTTGTTGGCAAGCTGCTGCTTTTCTTAGAGCAGTGTACAGAATTCTCCCTTCCTTAGGGATGCTGAGAAGGAATTTACCCATTCCCTAAATCCAATTTAACTTCTACATTGACAATTTAAGTATGACTTTTCTCAAGTGGTGTCTAGGTCTAGTGCTTTTCCTCTGCAGGGTAACACATTCCATATGTGCCTTGAGAGGTCAATCGTTATATTTTCTGGAGAATGACCTATAAGTGTATTATGGTATCTTGTATTTGGCTAAATAGTTCAAAGGAACAGCAAGGTGCAAAGGCTATGAGTGACAGTGGCTCCTCAGCTTTGGTTAGCATTTGTTCTTGCTCTCTCTCCAGGTTTTATTGCTTCTCCTCAATTCCTCCTAATATCAAACAGGCAGTCAGGAGAGGATTCCCTCCTGACATCAGCTCAGCCACTTACCGCTAATGTAAAAACTCATTGCATCCAGCCTGTAGGGTCCTAGCTCAGTGCAGCTGGCTGTCATTTTGCTGAACTCACGATAAACCTTGATTCGGTTGAACTCGGTAGCAGTGGCTCTGTATGTGCAGACTGCATCCATGGCAGTGCCCTCTCTGTTCTTCACAGACCTGAAAAATCACACACATGTTTGTAAGCCTGAATGATGCTTCTGTGCATTTGTTTGAGTTCACTTGCACACTACCATGGAATTGAATTTCCACTTAAAATACTGTAAAATGTTATTAAATTAAAGAATGCCCTAAAATTCTGGAAATTTAGTATTATGCTGTTTTATACAATTGGAACAGCACTTTTATTATCTAACTGAAATGCATTTAAAATTAGTCAGATTACCTTTATCTAGTGCAAAATTGGTGTGAAATCAATGCAAGTATAATCAGGAGAAATTACGTAATAACCACCCTATCACAAGGGATCATAAATGAGGTGTAATTCTACTCAGCACTCTCTAGAACTTAACAGGTTCTACCAGGCTAGGAGGAAACAAAATCAGGAAGGAATTACATGCAAAAGAAAGATTCTTGCATAATCCTATTGTCAGCCAAAATTTGAATTGCCCTTGTCTTCTAAACACTTCCACGATGTGCCTACCTTAGTGCCACCACTGTACATCCAGTGTAAACAGGGCTAATGCTGCTGTTCTTGAGCACATGATCAATCTGCCAAGAAAAAGCCAGTTGATAAGTCAGTGAATAAATAATAAAACCAGCAAGAACATAGCCACAAGAGGAACCTGACTGACACTCACCAAGTATGTCAGAGTATTTTTTGTAGCAATGAATTTTTTAGAATTTGGATTTCCTAATGCTGATGTGTAGAGGAGATTGGTCACAGTGAAGTTCACTGTGAAATGTCCCTCTCTTGCAAGAGGAGCAGCTGGAGATGTTGCTGCAAGAAAAGCACAAAATTCATTGCAACAGGAAAAGAAATATTCATGAACCTGCTAAAGCCAGGGATAAAGAAATTCCCATCAGCTGGAAGGGATGGGCGCTACACTGAACAGCTTAGTATGGAATGATGATGCCAGCAACAGTGTAGGGCATACAGCTGTGGAGGAGATGTAGGCTCTCCAGCTCATCCAGATTCCAACAGAAGGCCAGTCGTAGCTGAACAGGCTCTAAACAGGTACATGACCACTTCAGATGAGGAGCTGAGGTTAACTCCATCTCCCCTTTTATCCTGGTGGGTACAAACCCTGATGTCCTTTAACCACACTGGCCTGATAGTCTAGCTTTTTCAACCTCGGATTCTTTTTACTTGTAGCGTTGCTTTCGGAAAAGACTGAACTGCATGTCAACATCAATTACCCTCCAGCCTTCCAAGAGTGTAATTCTGTGTTCTGCAAACAGGTTTCCTCACACAGTCTCCTCTGACCTCCTATGTAATCCTGATCTAATTCAAATGCTTCATGAGACATTGATACCAATGGTGCTTGGTGTTTAATTCCTCTCACTGTTAAATGTTTGCACCTTTGCACTTCTAGTTCCATGAAAAGGCTAAAAAAGAGAAGATATCTGAATAGGCATTCATGTCTATCTTGTATATTGACACTTAGGGCATCATGGCATTTATTTACTTAGAAGCACTTACGAGGCATGAGATGGACTTCATGGTAATCTGGAAGGAGAAAAGACAAAGAAGTAATGAATTATGCTTCAATGAGAGACAATAATTGAATCGGATAATTCTATAGGTGAACAATGCTACAGAAGGACAATAGACTTGCTGTTTCTGAGCAGTCAATTAAACTATTTATAGTAGCGCAGCAAGGCATTATTTTGAAGAAAGCTCCATTGTAAATAGTGGAGGAAAGTTCCCAATTTATGCTGAAATTAGTTGTCTTTTAAGATTTATATGCTGCTTTGCATGTTTTGGTAATTTATCCGATGTTATTTAAAATAAAAAAACAGCTGCAACTGACAGTGCAAAACCTCTGAAGGTAAATGGTGCTAGTTTGAGGAGGATTTGTGTAGATGGCAGAGCTTTGAGAATTATCTACCACATGGATTTGAGCACAAGTATACATGTTACAAATGCTATTTCATCTGCATACTAGTCATTACTGTGCTTTAACTACAAGACAGTTATGAATTATTAGCTGATGAATATCCCCACATCCACATGGAAATCAACACTTTACCATTGATATATAGGCTTTCCTGGTCCAGGCTGTAGATTCCTAAGTTGGTGATGCCATTTGTCTTGTTGCTCACTTCATGGTAAACAACCACTTCATCAAACTGGGAAGCAGCAGAATCTGTTTTGTAGGTACACACAGCATCTACTTCAGTGTCTTCAATTCTTTGTGCAGGTCTAGGGAAATTAGGATATATCCTGTTCTGTTCCAGAATTCAATACTCATGATAAATAATGATGGGGTTTTTAACTCAACCCTATTGCCAGGTAGAAAAGAAAATATAATTTTTTCCCCATGATGATTCTCAAGTGTTTTATCAAAATCGTGAGAATATACTTGACTCCTCAGATGCTGCAAGCATGAATTCAAGTAAATTTATAAAGACATAGTGGGGAAAAAAGTGTGAATATTTCCTAGGTTATTTAAATCAGGTGATAAATTAAAAGATGTAAAAGTGAATTAAGGGACTAGGATCCATTTGTGTATCATACTATATCATGAAAAGGAAAAAAATATGTATTTTCTAAAACTAAATAATTACGCTTACCTGAAAGCCATAATTTTGCAGCCAGTGTAGACAGAATGAATACCAGTCTTTCTGAACAGCTGATCGAGCTGAAAAAGAATGCATTTTCCATGTTAACCATATTTAGACAAGCACAATATCACAAAGAAAAAATAAATAGGAATATATCACACTAACCAGAACAGACAGGACTCTTGAGGTAGCACTAAACTTGGCAGAATGGGGATTTCTGAGACTAGTAGAATACTGGAGATTAGTTATGGTGAAATTCACTGTGAACTTCCCAGATCTTGGAGATAGAGCTGTAGCTTGAAGAAAAACACAAGGAAAAGTGAATGAAAAATTGGAAGTAATGGATTTCATCTTTCACAGTCAAGTAGGAAGAGTATAATAAAAAAAGTTGAACATATGTATATTTAAATTAACTTTGACAAAAAACCAGTGGCACTATTAGACAAGGTGTGATACATGCTGATATTTACATGTGATATTATTGGTTTGTATTCAGATTATAACTGATTTTTTTAGATTTACCTGGGAAAAGATGTGCTCTGTTGTACTCTGAAAGGGAAAGACATGATCAGTAAAGGCAAATATATATACAAAGAAGGTGGGGGGGGGGGGGAACAAATCAAAAAAACACAACAATGGAGAAAAGTTCATACTTAGAATACTAAAAATAAGTGTAAGGAAAAAAAATACCCTCCAATGTTAATTTTCCTATCTTGATAAGAAAGAAATGTGAATAATATAAAGAGGAAGACAGAATTATATACCAGAGTATGACACAAACTCTGTAAAATCCACCAGAACATAAAAACTTAAAGAAAAAGAGAGTTCATTAATAAATAAATATGACAAGAAACAAAATAGAAAACGTATATAGTAAAAGATGAAAACATAAAGGAAAAAAAAGTTCACCATTAATGTAGAGGCTGTCCTTGTCCAGGCTGTAGGGGCCCAGCCGTGTGATGCCTCTGGTCTTGTTGCTCACTTCATGGTAAAGGCCCACCCTGTCCAAGGGCGGGGCGGAGGGCTCCTTCCTGTAGGTGCAGACGGCGTCCACCCCCGTGTTGTCCCCTTGCCTCGCTGGCCTGGAAAACATAGCGCCGTGCCTGAGCTCCCTCCTCTGTGCTCTCTTGCTGCAAGGCCAGGCCTTGGGGCTTGCGTAGCCGTCCCTGCACGGGAACGCAAGCTTTGCGTTCCCAACGCCTGCGTGCATGGAGGTCGGCCACTGCTTTCCTGCCTCCGCTCACATCCTGGGGCTGTTGAGGAAGCACGGGGCCAGGCAGGACTTCAGAGTCATCTTGGGACTATGCCGTGACCGTCCCAAAGAGAGACGGGAGGGCCTGAGGCAGGGGGGCATCAGGGAGAAGGGCCTGAGGCAGGGGAGCGTCAGGGAGAAGGTCCTGCCTCCTCAGACTAGGCCAGCACAGAGCACGGGAGCGTGACGGGCCCCATGATCCAATCGTGGGACCTGCAAAGGGACACTCAGGCCCAACCCATACCTGAAGGCTGTCGTTTCACATCCAAGGAAAGCGGGGCCAATGCTGCTTTCCTTCAGAAGGCGATCAAGCTGCCGAGGAGAGAGGTTTCACAGTTAAGCCCTGGCCATCTCCCTGCGCTCCCCCGGTGTTTATGGGGCTCCCGGGGGCACGGCTACAGCCGTGCAGCGGGCTGCTTACCAAGGTGGCCATGACTCTCCTCGTAGTGTTGAACTTTGCCGAGCCAGGAGTCGCCAGGTCGGAGTTGTAGGGGAGATTGGTGATGGTGAAATTGATGGTGAAGCGCTCGAGGGCAGCAGCTGTCGCTGGTGGATGGCTGGGAGCTGCAAGAAGCACACATGAGGAGTGAGAAGGTGCAAGAGCCAGGGTGTCAAGGCTCTGGGTGGAGAAACGCAGAGGTCTCCTGCCAGCCACCCCTCGTCCCTGACCCTGCTCTCAATGGGAAAGGCTGGCAAGCTCCCCGCTTCTTGTGGGGATCACGAGCCCTGGTCCCTGGCCGCCTCCGCCCGGGAGAAGAGCCCCGCGAGGCGCTGGCTGCCTTCTGAGCCCAGCCCGCTCCTGCAGGGTACTCACTGGGCAGGACTGGCTGTTCGTTGTAACCTGGGACAAGAGAGAGACAAAGAGAGGGTCATGAGCTGGAGCTGGGGACGGGGCAGGCTGGGGATGGCTGCCGCGGGACGGCAGAGGAGGCAGGGAGAGGAGCATCGGTCACCGTTGACGTAGAGGCTGTCCTTGTCCAGGCTGTAGGGGCCCAGCCGCGTGATGCCTCTGGTCTTGTTGCTCACTTCATGGTAAAGGCCCACCCTGTCCAAGGGCGGGGCGGAGGGCTCCTTCCTGTAGGTGCAGACGGCGTCCACCCCCGTGTTGTCCCCTTGCCTCGCTGGCCTGGAAAACATAGCGCCGTGCCTGAGCTCCCTCCTCTGTGCTCTCTTGCTGCAAGGCCAGGCCTTGGGGCTTCCGTAGCCGTCCCTGCACGGGAACGCAAGCTTTGCATTCCCAACGCCTGCGTGCATGGAGGTCGGCCACTGCTTTCCTGCCTCCGCTCACATCCTGGGGCTGTTGAGGAAGCACGGGGCCAGGCAGGACTTCAGAGTCATCTTGGGACTATGCCGTGACTGTCCCAAAGAGAGACGGGAGGGCCTGAGGCAGGGGGGCATCAGGGAGAAGGTCCTGCCTCCTCAGACTAGGCCAGCACAGAGCACGGGAGCGTGACGGGCCCCATGATCCAATCGTGGGACCTGCAAAGGGACACTCAGGCCCAACCCATACCTGAAGGCTGTCGTTTCACATCCAAGGAAAGCGGGGCCAATGCTGCTTTCCTTCAGAAGGCGATCAAGCTGCCGAGGAGAGAGGTTTCACAGTTAAGCCCTGGCCATCTCCCTGCGCTCCCCCGGTGTTTATGGGGCTCCCGGGGGCACGGCTACAGCCGTGCAGCGGGCTGCTTACCAAGGTGGCCATGACTCTCCTCGTAGTGTTGAACTTTGCCGAGTCAGGAGTCGCCAGGTCGGAGTTGTAGGGGAGATTGGTGATGGTGAAATTGATGGTGAAGCGCTCGAGGGCAGCAGCTGTCGCTGGTGGATGGCTGGGAGCTGCAAGAAGCACACATGAGGAGTGAGAAGGTGCAAGAGCCAGGGTGTCAAGGCTCTGGGTGGAGAAACGCAGAGGTCTCCTGCCAGCCACCCCTCGTCCCTGGCCCTGCTCTCAATGGGAAAGGCTGGCAAGCTCCCCGCTTCTTGTGGGGATCACGAGCCCTGGTCCCTGGCCGCCTCCGCCCGGGAGAAGAGCCCCGCGAGGCGCTGGCTGCCTTCTGAGCCCAGCCCGCTCCTGCAGGGTACTCACTGGGCAGGACTGGCTGTTCGTTGTAACCTGGGACAAGAGAGAGACAAAGAGAGGGTCATGAGCTGGAGCTGGGGACGGGGCAGGCTGGGGATGGCTGCCGCGGGACGGCAGAGGAGGCAGGGAGAGGAGCATCGGTCACCGTTGACGTAGAGGCTGTCCTTGTCCAGGCTGTAGGGGCCCAGCCGCGTGATGCCTCTGGTCTTGTTGCTCACTTCATGGTAAAGGCCCACCCTGTCCAAGGGCGGGGCGGAGGGCTCCTTCCTGTAGGTGCAGACGGCGTCCACCCCCGTGTTGTCCCCTTGCCTCGCTGGCCTGGAAAACATAGCGCCGTGCCTGAGCTCCCTCCTCTGTGCTCTCTTGCTGCAAGGCCAGGCCTTGGGGCTTGCGTAGCCGTCCCTGCACGGGAACGCAAGCTTTGCGTTCCCAACGCCTGCGTGCATGGAGGTCGGCCACTGCTTCCCTGCCTCCGCTCGCATCCTGGGGCTGTTGAGGAAGCACGGGGCCAGGCAGGACTTCAGAGTCATCTTGGGACTATGCCGTGACCGTCCCAAAGAGAGACGGGAGGGCCTGAGGCAGGGGGGCATCAGGGAGAAGGTCCTGCCTCCTCAGACTAGGCCAGCACAGAGCACGGGAGCGTGACGGGCCCCATGATCCAATCGTGGGACCTGCAAAGGGACACTCAGGCCCAACCCATACCTGAAGGCTGTCGTTTCACATCCAAGGAAAGCGGGGCCAATGCTGCTTTCCTTCAGAAGGCGATCAAGCTGCCGAGGAGAGAGGTTTCACAGTTAAGCCCTGGCCATCTCCCTGCGCTCCCCCGGTGTTTATGGGGCTCCCGGGGGCACGGCTACAGCCGTGCAGCGGGCTGCTTACCAAGGTGGCCATGACTCTCCTCGTAGTGTTGAACTTTGCCGAGCCAGGAGTCGCCAGGTCGGAGTTGTAGGGGAGATTGGTGATGGTGAAATTGATGGTGAAGCGCTCGAGGGCAGCAGCTGTCGCTGGTGGATGGCTGGGAGCTGCAAGAAGCACACATGAGGAGTGAGAAGGTGCAAGAGCCAGGGTGTCAAGGCTCTGGGTGGAGAAACGCAGAGGTCTCCTGCCAGCCACCCCTCGTCCCTGACCCTGCTCTCAATGGGAAAGGCTGGCAAGCTCCCCGCTTCTTGTGGGGATCACGAGCCCTGGTCCCTGGCCGCCTCCGCCCGGGAGAAGAGCCCCGCGAGGCGCTGGCTGCCTTCTGAGCCCAGCCCGCTCCTGCAGGGTACTCACTGGGCAGGACTGGCTGTTCGTTGTAACCTGGGACAAGAGAGAGACAAAGAGAGGGTCATGATCTGGAGCTGGGGACGGGGCAGGCTGGGGATGGCTGCCGCGGGACGGCAGAGGAGGCAGGGAGAGGAGCATTGGTCACCGTTGACGTAGAGGCTGTCCTTGTCCAGGCTGTAGGGGCCCAGCCGCGTGATGCCTCTGGTCTTGTTGCTCACTTCATGGTAAAGGCCCACCCTGTCCAAGGGCGGGGCGGAGGGCTCCTTCCTGTAGGTGCAGACGGCGTCCACCCCCGTGTTGTCCCCTTGCCTCGCTGGCCTGGAAAACATAGCGCCGTGCCTGAGCTCCCTCCTCTGTGCTCTCTTGCTGCAAGGCCAGGCCTTGGGGCTTGCGTAGCCGTCCCTGCACGGGAACGCAAGCTTTGCGTTCCCAACGCCTGCGTGCATGGAGGTCGGCCACTGCTTTCCTGCCTCCGCTCGCATCCTGGGGCTGTTGAGGAAGCACGGGGCCAGGCAGGACTTCAGAGTCATCTTGGGACTATGCCGTGACCGTCCCAAAGAGAGACGGGAGGGCCTGAGGCAGGGGGGCATCAGGGAGAAGGTCCTGCCTCCTCAGACTAGGCCAGCACAGAGCACGGGAGCGTGACGGGCCCCATGATCCAATCGTGGGACCTGCAAAGGGACACTCAGGCCCAACCCATACCTGAAGGCTGTCGTTTCACATCCAAGGAAAGCGGGGCCAATGCTGCTTTCCTTCAGAAGGCGATCAAGCTGCCGAGGAGAGAGGTTTCACAGTTAAGCCCTGGCCATCTCCCTGCGCTCCCCCGGTGTTTATGGGGCTCCCGGGGGCACGGCTACAGCCGTGCAGCGGGCTGCTTACCAAGGTGGCCATGACTCTCCTCGTAGTGTTGAACTTTGCCGAGCCAGGAGTCGCCAGGTCGGAGTTGTAGGGGAGATTGGTGATGGTGAAATTGATGGTGAAGCGCTCGAGGGCAGCAGCTGTCGCTGGTGGATGGCTGGGAGCTGCAAGAAGCACACATGAGGAGTGAGAAGGTGCAAGAGCCAGGGTGTCAAGGCTCTGGGTGGAGAAACGCAGAGGTCTCCTGCCAGCCACCCCTCGTCCCTGACCCTGCTCTCAATGGGAAAGGCTGGCAAGCTCCCCGCTTCTTGTGGGGATCACGAGCCCTGGTCCCTGGCCGCCTCCGCCCGGGAGAAGAGCCCCGCGAGGCGCTGGCTGCCTTCTGAGCCCAGCCCGCTCCTGCAGGGTACTCACTGGGCAGGACTGGCTGTTCGTTGTAACCTGGGACAAGAGAGAGACAAAGAGAGGGTCATGAGCTGGAGCTGGGGACGGGGCAGGCTGGGGATGGCTGCCGCGGGACGGCAGAGGAGGCAGGGAGAGGAGCATTGGTCACCGTTGACGTAGAGGCTGTCCTTGTCCAGGCTGTAGGGGCCCAGCCGCGTGATGCCTCTGGTCTTGTTGCTCACTTCATGGTAAAGGCCCACCCTGTCCAAGGGCGGGGCGGAGGGCTCCTTCCTGTAGGTGCAGACGGCGTCCACCCCCGTGTTGTCCCCTTGCCTCGCTGGCCTGGAAAACATAGCGCCGTGCCTGAGCTCCCTCCTCTGTGCTCTCTTGCTGCAAGGCCAGGCCTTGGGGCTTGCGTAGCCGTCCCTGCACGGGAACGCAAGCTTTGCGTTCCCAACGCCTGCGTGCATGGAGGTCGGCCACTGCTTTCCTGCCTCCGCTCACATCCTGGGGCTGTTGAGGAAGCACGGGGCCAGGCAGGACTTCAGAGTCATCTTGGGACTATGCCGTGACCGTCCCAAAGAGAGACGGGAGGGCCTGAGGCAGGGGAGCGTCAGGGAGAAGGTCCTGCCTCCTCAGACTAGGCCAGCACAGAGCACGGGAGCGTGACGGGCCCCATGATCCAATCGTGGGACCTGCAAAGGGACACTCAGGCCCAACCCATACCTGAAGGCTGTCGTTTCACATCCAAGGAAAGCGGGGCCAATGCTGCTTTCCTTCAGAAGGCGATCAAGCTGCCGAGGAGAGAGGTTTCACAGTTAAGCCCTGGCCATCTCCCTGCGCTCCCCCGGTGTTTATGGGGCTCCCGGGGGCACGGCTACAGCCATGCAGCGGGCTGCTTACCAAGGTGGCCATGACTCTCCTCGTAGTGTTGAACTTTGCCGAGCCAGGAGTCGCCAGGTCGGAGTTGTAGGGGAGATTGGTGATGGTGAAATTGATGGTGAAGCGCTCGAGGGCAGCAGCTGTCGCTGGTGGATGGCTGGGAGCTGCAAGAAGCACACATGAGGAGTGAGAAGGTGCAAGAGCCAGGGTGTCAAGGCTCTGGGTGGAGAAACGCAGAGGTCTCCTGCCAGCCACCCCTCGTCCCTGACCCTGCTCTCAATGGGAAAGGCTGGCAAGCTCCCCGCTTCTTGTGGGGATCACGAGCCCTGGTCCCTGGCCGCCTCCGCCCGGGAGAAGAGCCCCGCGAGGCGCTGGCTGCCTTCTGAGCCCAGCCCGCTCCTGCAGGGTACTCACTGGGCAGGACTGGCTGTTCGTTGTAACCTGGGACAAGAGAGAGACAAAGAGAGGGTCATGATCTGGAGCTGGGGACGGGGCAGGCTGGGGATGGCTGCCGCGGGACGGCAGAGGAGGCAGGGAGAGGAGCATTGGTCACCGTTGACGTAGAGGCTGTCCTTGTCCAGGCTGTAGGGGCCCAGCCGCGTGATGCCTCTGGTCTTGTTGCTCACTTCATGGTAAAGGCCCACCCTGTCCAAGGGCGGGGCAGAGGGCTCCTTCCTGTAGGTGCAGACGGCGTCCACCCCCGTGTTGTCCCCTTGCCTCGCTGGCCTGGAAAACATAGCGCCGTGCCTGAGCTCCCTCCTCTGTGCTCTCTTGCTGCAAGGCCAGGCCTTGGGGCTTGCGTAGCCGTCCCTGCACGGGAACGCAAGCTTTGCGTTCCCAACGCCTGCGTGCATGGAGGTCGGCCACTGCTTTCCTGCCTCCGCTCGCATCCTGGGGCTGTTGAGGAAGCACGGGGCCAGGCAGGACTTCAGAGTCATCTTGGGACTATGCCGTGACCGTCCCAAAGAGAGACGGGAGGGCCTGAGGCAGGGGAGCGTCAGGGAGAAGGTCCTGCCTCCTCAGACTAGGCCAGCACAGAGCACGGGAGCGTGACGGGCCCCATGATCCAATCGTGGGACCTGCAAAGGGACACTCAGGCCCAACCCATACCTGAAGGCTGTCGTTTCACATCCAAGGAAAGCGGGGCCAATGCTGCTTTCCTTCAGAAGGCGATCAAGCTGCCGAGGAGAGAGGTTTCACAGTTAAGCCCTGGCCATCTCCCTGCGCTCCCCCGGTGTTTATGGGGCTCCCGGGGGCACGGCTACAGCCATGCAGCGGGCTGCTTACCAAGGTGGCCATGACTCTCCTCGTAGTGTTGAACTTTGCCGAGCCAGGAGTCGCCAGGTCGGAGTTGTAGGGGAGATTGGTGATGGTGAAATTGATGGTGAAGCGCTCGAGGGCAGCAGCTGTCGCTGGTGGATGGCTGGGAGCTGCAAGAAGCACACATGAGGAGTGAGAAGGTGCAAGAGCCAGGGTGTCAAGGCTCTGGGTGGAGAAACGCAGAGGTCTCCTGCCAGCCACCCCTCGTCCCTGGCCCTGCTCTCAATGGGAAAGGCTGGCAAGCTCCCCGCTTCTTGTGGGGATCACGAGCCCTGGTCCCTGGCCACCTCCGCCCGGGAGAAGAGCCCCGCGAGGCGCTGGCTGCCTTCTGAGCCCAGCCCGCTCCTGCAGGGTACTCACTGGGCAGGACTGGCTGTTCGTTGTAACCTGGGACAAGAGAGAGACAAAGAGAGGGTCATGAGCTGGAGCTGGGGACGGGGCAGGCTGGGGATGGCTGCCGCGGGACGGCAGAGGAGGCAGGGAGAGGAGCATCGGTCACCGTTGACGTAGAGGCTGTCCTTGTCCAGGCTGTAGGGGCTCAGCCGCGTGATGCCTCTGGTCTTGTTGCTCACTTCATGGTAAAGGCCCACCCTGTCCAAGGGCGGGGCGGAGGGCTCCTTCCTGTAGGTGCAGACGGCGTCCACCCCCGTGTTGTCCCCTTGCCTCGCTGGCCTGGAAAACATAGCGCCGTGCCTGAGCTCCCTCCTCTGTGCTCTCTTGCTGCAAGGCCAGGCCTTGGGGCTTGCGTAGCCGTCCCTGCACGGGAACGCAAGCTTTGCGTTCCCAACGCCTGCGTGCATGGAGGTCGGCCACTGCTTCCCTGCCTCCGCTTGCATCCTGGGGCTGTTGAGGAAGCACGGGGCCAGGCAGGACTTCAGAGTCATCTTGGGACTATGCCGTGACCGTCCCAAAGAGAGACGGGAGGGCCTGAGGCAGGGGGGCATCAGGGAGAAGGTCCTGCCTCCTCAGACTAGGCCAGCACAGAGCACGGGAGCGTGACGGGCCCCATGATCCAATCGTGGGACCTGCAAAGGGACACTCAGGCCCAACCCATACCTGAAGGCTGTCGTTTCACATCCAAGGAAAGCGGGGCCAATGCTGCTTTCCTTCAGAAGGCGATCAAGCTGCCGAGGAGAGAGGTTTCACAGTTAAGCCCTGGCCATCTCCCTGCGCTCCCCCGGTGTTTATGGGGCTCCCGGGGGCACGGCTACAGCCATGCAGCGGGCTGCTTACCAAGGTGGCCATGACTCTCCTCGTAGTGTTGAACTTTGCCGAGCCAGGAGTCGCCAGGTCGGAGTTGTAGGGGAGATTGGTGATGGTGAAATTGATGGTGAAGCGCTCGAGGGCAGCAGCTGTCGCTGGTGGATGGCTGGGAGCTGCAAGAAGCACACATGAGGAGTGAGAAGGTGCAAGAGCCAGGGTGTCAAGGCTCTGGGTGGAGAAACGCAGAGGTCTCCTGCCAGCCACCCCTCGTCCCTGACCCTGCTCTCAATGGGAAAGGCTGGCAAGCTCCCCGCTTCTTGTGGGGATCACGAGCCCTGGTCCCTGGCCGCCTCCGCCCGGGAGAAGAGCCCCGCGAGGCGCTGGCTGCCTTCTGAGCCCAGCCCGCTCCTGCAGGGTACTCACTGGGCAGGACTGGCTGTTCGTTGTAACCTGGGACAAGAGAGAGACAAAGAGAGGGTCATGATCTGGAGCTGGGGACGGGGCAGGCTGGGGATGGCTGCCGCGGGACGGCAGAGGAGGCAGGGAGAGGAGCATTGGTCACCGTTGACGTAGAGGCTGTCCTTGTCCAGGCTGTAGGGGCCCAGCCGCGTGATGCCTCTGGTCTTGTTGCTCACTTCATGGTAAAGGCCCACCCTGTCCAAGGGCGGGGCGGAGGGCTCCTTCCTGTAGGTGCAGACGGCGTCCACCCCCGTGTTGTCCCCTTGCCTCGCTGGCCTGGAAAACATAGCGCCGTGCCTGAGCTCCCTCCTCTGTGCTCTCTTGCTGCAAGGCCAGGCCTTGGGGCTTGCGTAGCCGTCCCTGCACGGGAACGCAAGCTTTGCGTTCCCAACGCCTGCGTGCATGGAGGTCGGCCACTGCTTTCCTGCCTCCGCTCGCATCCTGGGGCTGTTGAGGAAGCACGGGGCCAGGCAGGACTTCAGAGTCATCTTGGGACTATGCCGTGACCGTCCCAAAGAGAGACGGGAGGGCCTGAGGCAGGGGAGCGTCAGGGAGAAGGTCCTGCCTCCTCAGACTAGGCCAGCACAGAGCACGGGAGCGTGACGGGCCCCATGATCCAATCGTGGGACCTGCAAAGGGACACTCAGGCCCAACCCATACCTGAAGGCTGTCGTTTCACATCCAAGGAAAGCGGGGCCAATGCTGCTTTCCTTCAGAAGGCGATCAAGCTGCCGAGGAGAGAGGTTTCACAGTTAAGCCCTGGCCATCTCCCTGCGCTCCCCCGGTGTTTATGGGGCTCCCGGGGGCACGGCTACAGCCATGCAGCGGGCTGCTTACCAAGGTGGCCATGACTCTCCTCGTAGTGTTGAACTTTGCCGAGCCAGGAGTCGCCAGGTCGGAGTTGTAGGGGAGATTGGTGATGGTGAAATTGATGGTGAAGCGCTCGAGGGCAGCAGCTGTCGCTGGTGGATGGCTGGGAGCTGCAAGAAGCACACATGAGGAGTGAGAAGGTGCAAGAGCCAGGGTGTCAAGGCTCTGGGTGGAGAAACGCAGAGGTCTCCTGCCAGCCACCCCTCGTCCCTGGCCCTGCTCTCAATGGGAAAGGCTGGCAAGCTCCCCGCTTCTTGTGGGGATCACGAGCCCTGGTCCCTGGCCACCTCCGCCCGGGAGAAGAGCCCCGCGAGGCGCTGGCTGCCTTCTGAGCCCAGCCCGCTCCTGCAGGGTACTCACTGGGCAGGACTGGCTGTTCGTTGTAACCTGGGACAAGAGAGAGACAAAGAGAGGGTCATGAGCTGGAGCTGGGGACGGGGCAGGCTGGGGATGGCTGCCGCGGGACGGCAGAGGAGGCAGGGAGAGGAGCATCGGTCACCGTTGACGTAGAGGCTGTCCTTGTCCAGGCTGTAGGGGCTCAGCCGCGTGATGCCTCTGGTCTTGTTGCTCACTTCATGGTAAAGGCCCACCCTGTCCAAGGGCGGGGCGGAGGGCTCCTTCCTGTAGGTGCAGACGGCGTCCACCCCCGTGTTGTCCCCTTGCCTCGCTGGCCTGGAAAACATAGCGCCGTGCCTGAGCTCCCTCCTCTGTGCTCTCTTGCTGCAAGGCCAGGCCTTGGGGCTTGCGTAGCCGTCCCTGCACGGGAACGCAAGCTTTGCGTTCCCAACGCCTGCGTGCATGGAGGTCGGCCACTGCTTCCCTGCCTCCGCTTGCATCCTGGGGCTGTTGAGGAAGCACGGGGCCAGGCAGGACTTCAGAGTCATCTTGGGACTATGCCGTGACCGTCCCAAAGAGAGACGGGAGGGCCTGAGGCAGGGGGGCATCAGGGAGAAGGTCCTGCCTCCTCAGACTAGGCCAGCACAGAGCACGGGAGCGTGACGGGCCCCATGATCCAATCGTGGGACCTGCAAAGGGACACTCAGGCCCAACCCATACCTGAAGGCTGTCGTTTCACATCCAAGGAAAGCGGGGCCAATGCTGCTTTCCTTCAGAAGGCGATCAAGCTGCCGAGGAGAGAGGTTTCACAGTTAAGCCCTGGCCATCTCCCTGCGCTCCCCCGGTGTTTATGGGGCTCCCGGGGGCACGGCTACAGCCGTGCAGCGGGCTGCTTACCAAGGTGGCCATGACTCTCCTCGTAGTGTTGAACTTTGCCGAGCCAGGAGTCGCCAGGTCGGAGTTGTAGGGGAGATTGGTGATGGTGAAATTGATGGTGAAGCGCTCGAGGGCAGCAGCTGTCGCTGGTGGATGGCTGGGAGCTGCAAGAAGCACACATGAGGAGTGAGAAGGTGCAAGAGCCAGGGTGTCAAGGCTCTGGGTGGAGAAACGCAGAGGTCTCCTGCCAGCCACCCCTCGTCCCTGGCCCTGCTCTCAATGGGAAAGGCTGGCAAGCTCCCCGCTTCTTGTGGGGATCACGAGCCCTGGTCCCTGGCCGCCTCCGCCCGGGAGAAGAGCCCCGCGAGGCGCTGGCTGCCTTCTGAGCCCAGCCCGCTCCTGCAGGGTACTCACTGGGCAGGACTGGCTGTTCGTTGTAACCTGGGACAAGAGAGAGACAAAGAGAGGGTCATGATCTGGAGCTGGGGACGGGGCAGGCTGGGGATGGCTGCCGCGGGACGGCAGAGGAGGCAGGGAGAGGAGCATTGGTCACCGTTGACGTAGAGGCTGTCCTTGTCCAGGCTGTAGGGGCCCAGCCGCGTGATGCCTCTGGTCTTGTTGCTCACTTCATGGTAAAGGCCCACCCTGTCCAAGGGCGGGGCGGAGGGCTCCTTCCTGTAGGTGCAGACGGCGTCCACCCCCGTGTTGTCCCCTTGCCTCGCTGGCCTGGAAAACATAGCACCGTGCCTGAGCTCCCTCCTCTGTGCTCTCTTGCTGCAAGGCCAGGCCTTGGGGCTTGCGTAGCCGTCCCTGCACGGGAACGCAAGCTTTGCGTTCCCAACGCCTGCGTGCATGGAGGTCGGCCACTGCTTTCCTGCCTCCGCTCACATCCTGGGGCTGTTGAGGAAGCACGGGGCCAGGCAGGACTTCAGAGTCATCTTGGGACTATGCCGTGACCGTCCCAAAGAGAGACGGGAGGGCCTGAGGCAGGGGGGCATCAGGGAGAAGGTCCTGCCTCCTCAGACTAGGCCAGCACAGAGCACGGGAGCGTGACGGGCCCCATGATCCAATCGTGGGACCTGCAAAGGGACACTCAGGCCCAACCCATACCTGAAGGCTGTCGTTTCACATCCAAGGAAAGCGGGGCCAATGCTGCTTTCCTTCAGAAGGCGATCAAGCTGCCGAGGAGAGAGGTTTCACAGTTAAGCCCTGGCCATCTCCCTGCGCTCCCCCGGTGTTTATGGGGCTCCCGGGGGCACGGCTACAGCCATGCAGCGGGCTGCTTACCAAGGTGGCCATGACTCTCCTCGTAGTGTTGAACTTTGCCGAGCCAGGAGTCGCCAGGTCGGAGTTGTAGGGGAGATTGGTGATGGTGAAATTGATGGTGAAGCGCTCGAGGGCAGCAGCTGTCGCTGGTGGATGGCTGGGAGCTGCAAGAAGCACACATGAGGAGTGAGAAGGTGCAAGAGCCAGGGTGTCAAGGCTCTGGGTGGAGAAACGCAGAGGTCTCCTGCCAGCCACCCCTCGTCCCTGGCCCTGCTCTCAATGGGAAAGGCTGGCAAGCTCCCCGCTTCTTGTGGGGATCACGAGCCCTGGTCCCTGGCCGCCTCCGCCCGGGAGAAGAGCCCCGCGAGGCGCTGGCTGCCTTCTGAGCCCAGCCCGCTCCTGCAGGGTACTCACTGGGCAGGACTGGCTGTTCGTTGTAACCTGGGACAAGAGAGAGACAAAGAGAGGGTCATGATCTGGAGCTGGGGACGGGGCAGGCTGGGGATGGCTGCCGCGGGACGGCAGAGGAGGCAGGGAGAGGAGCATCGGTCACCGTTGACGTAGAGGCTGTCCTTGTCCAGGCTGTAGGGGCCCAGCCGCGTGATGCCTCTGGTCTTGTTGCTCACTTCATGGTAAAGGCCCACCCTGTCCAAGGGCGGGGCGGAGGGCTCCTTCCTGTAGGTGCAGACGGCGTCCACCCCCGTGTTGTCCCCTTGCCTCGCTGGCCTGGAAAACATAGCGCCGTGCCTGAGCTCCCTCCTCTGTGCTCTCTTGCTGCAAGGCCAGGCCTTGGGGCTTGCGTAGCCGTCCCTGCACGGGAACGCAAGCTTTGCGTTCCCAACGCCTGCGTGCATGGAGGTCGGCCACTGCTTTCCTGCCTCCGCTCGCATCCTGGGGCTGTTGAGGAAGCACGGGGCCAGGCAGGACTTCAGAGTCATCTTGGGACTATGCCGTGACCGTCCCAAAGAGAGACGGGAGGGCCTGAGGCAGGGGGGCATCAGGGAGAAGGGCCTGAGGCAGGGGAGCGTCAGGGAGAAGGTCCTGCCTCCTCAGACTAGGCCAGCACAGAGCACGGGAGCGTGACGGGCCCCATGATCCAATCGTGGGACCTGCAAAGGGACACTCAGGCCCAACCCATACCTGAAGGCTGTCGTTTCACATCCAAGGAAAGCGGGGCCAATGCTGCTTTCCTTCAGAAGGCGATCAAGCTGCCGAGGAGAGAGGTTTCACAGTTAAGCCCTGGCCATCTCCCTGCGCTCCCCCGGTGTTTATGGGGCTCCCGGGGGCACGGCTACAGCCATGCAGCGGGCTGCTTACCAAGGTGGCCATGACTCTCCTCGTAGTGTTGAACTTTGCCGAGCCAGGAGTCGCCAGGTCGGAGTTGTAGGGGAGATTGGTGATGGTGAAATTGATGGTGAAGCGCTCGAGGGCAGCAGCTGTCGCTGGTGGATGGCTGGGAGCTGCAAGAAGCACACATGAGGAGTGAGAAGGTGCAAGAGCCAGGGTGTCAAGGCTCTGGGTGGAGAAACGCAGAGGTCTCCTGCCAGCCACCCCTCGTCCCTGGCCCTGCTCTCAATGGGAAAGGCTGGCAAGCTCCCCGCTTCTTGTGGGGATCACGAGCCCTGGTCCCTGGCCGCCTCCGCCCGGGAGAAGAGCCCCGCGAGGCGCTGGCTGCCTTCTGAGCCCAGCCCGCTCCTGCAGGGTACTCACTGGGCAGGACTGGCTGTTCGTTGTAACCTGGGACAAGAGAGAGACAAAGAGAGGGTCATGATCTGGAGCTGGGGACGGGGCAGGCTGGGGATGGCTGCCGCGGGACGGCAGAGGAGGCAGGGAGAGGAGCATCGGTCACCGTTGACGTAGAGGCTGTCCTTGTCCAGGCTGTAGGGGCCCAGCCGCGTGATGCCTCTGGTCTTGTTGCTCACTTCATGGTAAAGGCCCACCCTGTCCAAGGGCGGGGCGGAGGGCTCCTTCCTGTAGGTGCAGACGGCGTCCACCCCCGTGTTGTCCCCTTGCCTCGCTGGCCTGGAAAACATAGCGCCGTGCCTGAGCTCCCTCCTCTGTGCTCTCTTGCTGCAAGGCCAGGCCTTGGGGCTTGCGTAGCCGTCCCTGCACGGGAACGCAAGCTTTGCGTTCCCAACGCCTGCGTGCATGGAGGTCGGCCACTGCTTTCCTGCCTCCGCTCGCATCCTGGGGCTGTTGAGGAAGCACGGGGCCAGGCAGGACTTCAGAGTCATCTTGGGACTATGCCGTGACCGTCCCAAAGAGAGACGGGAGGGCCTGAGGCAGGGGGGCATCAGGGAGAAGGGCCTGAGGCAGGGGAGCGTCAGGGAGAAGGTCCTGAGGCAGGGGAGCGTCAGGGAGAAGGTCCTGCCTCCTCAGACTAGGCCAGCACAGAGCACGGGAGCGTGACGGGCCCCATGATCCAATCGTGGGACCTGCAAAGGGACACTCAGGCCCAACCCATACCTGAAGGCTGTCGTTTCACATCCAAGGAAAGCGGGGCCAATGCTGCTTTCCTTCAGAAGGCGATCAAGCTGCCGAGGAGAGAGGTTTCACAGTTAAGCCCTGGCCATCTCCCTGCGCTCCCCCAGTGTTTATGGGGCTCCCGGGGGCACGGCTACAGCCATGCAGCGGGCTGCTTACCAAGGTGGCCATGACTCTCCTCGTAGTGTTGAACTTTGCCGAGTCAGGAGTCGCCAGGTCGGAGTTGTAGGGGAGATTGGTGATGGTGAAATTGATGGTGAAGCGCTCGAGGGCAGCAGCTGTCGCTGGTGGATGGCTGGGAGCTGCAAGAAGCACACATGAGGAGTGAGAAGGTGCAAGAGCCAGGGTGTCAAGGCTCTGGGTGGAGAAACGCAGAGGTCTCCTGCCACCGATGCCTCTGTTTTGGCCCTTTTCTGACTGCTTTCTTGTTCTGTGGCACTTAATTATGTTTTTCACAGTTAGGTTATTTCTTCACACGTGTATAAAAATAGAGCAATGTGTTTATTTAATCTTCATTTTTAATGACCATATGAATGAATGTTTTTTAAAATATCACTAGTCCAGTTATATAATTGACATGGGCGGATAACTTCGAGTTTCACAAAAAGGGCACATCATACCCTTACTATTTCTATGACTTTTGAAGTTAGAGATTTGGTTCTCCATGCAAAAGTAAGGAAGTGGACTTCAGTAAAAAATGAAGAGGCTACAATCACTCCATGAAATGAAGGAAAGTAAAGGCACATTCTATAAAATACTATTCAATTAAGGGTATGAAGCAAAGTTCTTTAATAAAGGAACGAGGGCAATTTTGTGGAAAACCTTTGGTGAATACAATGAATTATGGACATACTAAAAAAAAAAGCGGTACTGTACTATTAGCGAAAGAGCTACTTCATGCCGATTTCACTGTAAAAAAAAAAGAGCACTTCAAATATTTTTAGACAACTTCTAGTACTGTTACATGACATACTGTTTTTGGCAAATGACTAATACTAAGTGTTCCTTCAGAATACCGAGTTTTGATCAAGTGAGAAAAAGTTACCAGTGATGTCTGTGTTGTCTCTGTACCTGTGACAAGAGCAGCAGTGGATGTTCCAGAAGGGCTGGAAGTGACTGCAGTGCTAGACATGCCCGCGGTGGTTGCCAGGATGGTAGCGGTGCCTGTAGGCGTAGCAATGGATGTTGTCACCAGCGTAGAGGTGGGTGTCGGTGTGGTCAGAGTTGGGGAAGTGTTGCCCTGAGCAGTGCTCAGAGCAAGAGGTGAGGTGGTGGCCGGAGGTGGGCTTGTCCCAGGAGCAGAGGAGGATGTTTCTGCAAGGAGTATGGTGTGAGAGGCTGTTGTCTCCGTAGCTGTGGTGGTGACAAGAGCAGCAGTGGATGTTCCAGGTGGGCTGGAAGTGCCTGCAGTGGTGGATGCAGCAGCTGGTCTGGCTGTTTCTGCTCTGGTGGAGGTGGATGTGGAGGTTGTCTCAAGAGCAGACGTTTGTTCTGGAGTGGAAGAGGGTGACGCTGTAGTCTCAGGAGGAGACGTGGACGTGGCAGCCGTGCTGGGAGATGTGTCCGTGGTGGAGATGCCCATGGTGGTTGCGAGAAGGGTTGAGGTGGCTGTAGGGGTAGCAGTGGAGGTAGTCGCCAGAGTAGAGGTGGGTGTCGGTGTGGTCAGAGTTGGGGAAGTGTTGCCCTGAGCAGTGCTCAGAGCAAGAGGTGAGGTGGTGGCAGGAGGTGGGCTTGTCCCAGGAGCAGAGGAGGATGTTTCTGCAAGGAGTATGGTGGGAGAGGCTGTTGTCTCCGTAGCCGTGGTGGTGACAAGAGCAGCAGTGGATGTTCCAGGTGGGCTGGAAGTGCCTGCAGTGGTGGATGCAGCAGCTGGTCTGGCTGTTTCTGCTCTGGTGGAGGTGGATGTGGAGGTTGTCTCAAGAGCAGAAGTTTGTGCTGGAGTGGAAGAGGGTGACGCTGTAGTCTCAGGAGGAGACGCAGACGTGGCAACCGTGCTGGGAGTTTCAACTGTGGTGGGGATGCCCACGGTGGTTGCGAGAAGGGTTGAGGTGGCTGTAGGGGTAGGAGTGGAGGTAGTCGCCAGAGTAGAGGTGGGTGTCGGTGTGGTCAGAGTTGGGGAAGTGTTTCCCTGAGTAGTGCTCAGAGCAAGAGGTGAGGTGGTGGCAGGAGGTGGGCTTGTCCCAGGAGCAGAGGAGGATGTTTCTGCAAGGATGGTAGTGGGAGAGGCTGTTGTCTCCGTAGCCGTGGTGGTGACAAGAGCAGCAGTGGGTGCTCCAGGTGGGCTGGAAGAGCCTGCAGTGGTGGTTGCAGCAGCTGGTCTGGCTGTTTCTGCTCTGGTGGAGGTGGATGTGGAGGTTGTCTCAAGAGCAGACGTTTGTGCTGGAGTGGAAGAGGGTGACGCTGTCGTCTCAGGAGGAGACGCAGAGGTGGCAGCCGTGCTTGGAGAGGTAACTGTGGTGGAGATGCCCACGGTGGTTGCAAGAAGGGTTGAGGTGGCTGTAGGGGTAGCGGTGGAGGTTGTCGCCAGAGTAGAGGTGGGTGTCGGTGTGGTCAGAGTTGGGGAAGTGTTGCCCTGAGCAGTGCTCAGAGCAAGAGGTGAGGTGGTGGCAGGAGGTGGGCTTGTCCCAGGAGCAGAGGAGGATGTTTCTGCAAGGACGGTGGTGGGAGAGGCCGTTGTCTCCGTAGCTGTGGTGGTGACAAGAGCAGCAGTGGATGTTCCAGGTGGGCTGGAAGTGCCTGCAGTGGTGGTTGCAGTAGATGGGCTGGCTGTTTCTGCTCTGGTGGTGGTGTATGTGGAGGTTGTCTCAAGAGCCGACGTTTGTGCTGGAGTGGAAGAGGGTGACGCTGTAGTCTCAGGAGGAGACGCAGACGTGGCAGCCGTGCTGGGAGTTTCGACCATGGTGGAGATGCCCACAGTGGTTGCGAGAAGGGTTGAGGTGGCTGTAGGGGTAGCAGTGGAGGTTGTCGCCAGAGTAGAGCTGGGTGTCGGTGTAGTCAAAGTTGGGGAAGTGTTGCCCTGAGCAGTGCTCAGAGCAAGAGGTGTGGTGGTGGCAGGAGGTGGGCTTGTCCCAGGAGTACAGGTGGATGTTTCTGCAAGGATGGTAGTGGGAGAGGCTGTTGTCTCCGTAGCTGTGGTGGTGACAAGAGCAGCAGTGGAAGTTCCAGCTGGGCTGGAAGTGCCTGCAGTGGTGGTTGCAGCAGCTGGTCTGGCTGTTTCTGCTCTGGTGGTGGTGGATGTGGAGGTTGTCTCAAGAGCAGACGTTTGTGCTGGAGTGGAAGAGGGTGACGCTGTAGTCTCAGGAGGAGACGTGGACGTGGCAGCCGTACTGGGTGTTTCAACCGTGGTGGAGATGCCCACGGTTGTTGCGAGAAGGGTTGAGGTGGCTGTAGGGGTAGGAGTGGAGGTTGTGGCCAGAGTAGAGGTGGGTGTCGGTGTGGTCAGAGTTGGGGAAGTGTTGCCCTGAGCAGTGCTCAGAGCAAGAGGTGAGGTGGTGGCAGGAGGTGGGCTTGTCCCAGGAGTAGAGGAGGATGTTTCTGCAAGGATGGTAGTGGGAGAGGCTGTTGTCTCCGTAGCTGTGGTGGTGACAAGAGTGGCAGTGGGTGTTCCAGGTGGGCTGGAAGAGACTGCAGTGGCCATTGCAGCAGCTGGTCTGGCTGTTTCTGGTCTGGTGGAGGTGGATGTGGAGGTTGTCTCAAGAGCAGACGTTTGTGCTGGAGTGGAAGAGGGTGACGCTGTAGTCTCAGGAGGAGACGCAGACATGGCAGCCGTGCTGGGAGATGTGACCGTGTTGGAGATGCCCACGGTGTTTGCGAGAAGGGTTGAGGTGGCTGTAGGGGTAGCAGTGGAGGTTGTGGCCAGAGTAGAGGTGGTTGTCGGTGTGGTCAGAGTTGGGGAAGTGTTGCCCTGAGGAGTGCTCAGAGCAAGAGGTGAGGTGGTGGCAGGAGGTGGGCTTGTCCCAGGAGCCGAGGAGGATGTTTCTGCAAGGACGGTGGTGGGAGAGGCCGTTGTCTCTGTAGCTGTAGTGGTGACACGAGCAGCAGTGGATGTTCCAGGTGGGCTGGAAGTGCCTGCAGTGGTGGATGCAGCAGCTGGTCTGGCTGTTTCTGCTCTGGTGGAGGTGGATGTGGAGGTTGTCTCAAGAGCAGACGTTTGTGCTGGAGTGGAAGAGGGTGACGCTGTAGTCTCAAGAGGAGACGTGGACGTGGCAGCTGTGCTGGGAGATTTGACCGTGATGGAGATGCCCACGGTGGTTGCGAGAAGGGTTGAGGTGGCTGTAGGGGTAGCAGTGGAGGTTGTGGCCAGAGTAGAGGTGGGTGTCGGTGTGGTCAGAGTTGGGGAAGTGTTGCCCTGAGCAGTTCTCAGAGCAAGAGGTGAGGTGGTGGCCGGAGGTGGGCTTGTCCCAGGAGTAGAGGAGGATGTTTCTGCAAGGAGTATGGTGGGAGAGGCTGTTGTCTCCGTAGCTGTGGTGGTGACAAGAGCAGCAGTGGATGTTCCAGGTGGGCTGGAAGTGCCTGCAGTGGTGGTTGCAGTAGCTGGGCTGGCTGTTTCTGCTCTGGTGGTGGTGGATGTGGAGGTTGTCTCAAGAGCAGACGTTTGTGCTGGAGTGGAAGAGGGTGACGCTGTAGTCTCAGGAGGAGATGCAGACGTGGCAACCGTGCTGGGAGTTTCAACCGTGGTGGGGATGCCCACGGTGGTTGCGAGAAGGGTTGAGGTGGCTGTAGGGGTAGCAGTGGAGGTTGTCGCCAGAGTAGAGGTGGGTGTCGTTGTGGTCAGAGTTGGGGAAGTGTTGCCCTGAGGAGTGCTCAGAGCAAGAGGTGAGGTGGTGGCAGGAGGTGGGCTTGTCCCAGGAGCAGAGGAGGATGTTTCTGCAAGGAGTATGGTGGGAGAGGCTGTTGTCTCCGTAGCTGTGGTGGTGACACGAGCAGCAGTGGATGTTCCAGGTGGGCTGGAAGTGCCTGCAGTGGTGGATGCAGCAGCTGGTCTGGCTGTTTCTGCTCTGGTGGAGGTGGATGTGGAGGTTGTCTCAAGAGCAGACGTTTGTGCTGGAGTGGAAGAGGGTGACGCTGTAGTCTCAGGAGGAGACGCAGACGTGGCAGCCGTGCTGGGAGTTTCGACCATGGTGGAGATGCCCACGGTGGTTGCGAGAAGGGTTGAGGTGGCTGTAGGGGTAGCAGTGGAGGTTGTCGCCAGAGTAGAGGTGGGTGTCGGTGTGGTCAGAGTTGGGGAAGTGTTGCCCTGAGGAGTGCTCAGGGCAAGAGGTGAGGTGGTGGCAGGAGGTGGGCTTGTCCCAGGAGCAGAGGAGGATGTTTCTGCAAGGATGGTAGTGGGAGAGGCTGTTGTCTCCGTAGCTGTGGTGTTGACACGAGCAGCAGTGGATGTTCCAGCTGGGCTGGAAGTGCCTGCAGTGGTGGATGCAGCAGCCGGGCTAGCTGTTTCTGCTCTGGTGGGGGTAGATGTGGAGGTTGTCTCAAGAGCAGACGTTTGTGCTGGAGTGGAAGAGGGTGACGCTGTAGTCTCAGGAGGAGACGTGGACGTGGCAGCCATGCTGGGAGATTTGACCGTGGTGGAGATGCCCACGGTGGTTGCGAGAAGGGTTGAGGTGGCTGTAGGGGTAGCAGTGGAGGTTGTGGCCAGAGTAGAGGTGGGTGTCGGTGTGGTCAGAGTTGGGGAAGTGTTGCCCTGAGCAGTGCTCAGAGCAAGAGGTGAGGTGGTGGCAGGAGGTGGGCTTGTCCCAGGAGCAGAGGAGGATGTTTCTGCAAGGATGGTAGTGGGAGAGGCTGTTGTCTCCGTAGCTGTGGTGGTGACAAGAGCAGCAGTGGATGTTCCAGGTGGGCTGGAAGTGCCTGCAGTGGTGGATGCAGCAGCTGGTCTGGCTGTTTCTGCTCTGGTGGAGGTGGATGTGGAGGTTGTCTCAAGAGCAGACGTTTGTGCTGGAGTGGAAGAGGGTGACGCTGTAGTCTCAGGAGGAGACGTGGACGTGGCAGCCTTGCTGGGAGACGTGACCGTGGTGGAGATGCCCACGGTGGTTGCGAGAAGGGTTGAGGTGGCTGTAGGGGTAGCAGTGGAGGTTGTGGCCAGAGTAGAGGTGGGTGTCGGTGTGGTCAGAGTTGGGATAGTGTTTCCCTGAGGAGTGCTCAGAGCAAGAGGTGAGGTGGTGGCAGGAGGTGGGCTTGTCCCAGGAGCAGAGGAGGATGTTTCTGCAAGGAGTATGGTGGGAGAGGCTGTTGTCTCCGTAGCTGTGGTGTTGACAAGAGCAGCAGTGGATGTTCCAGGTGGGCTGGAAGTGCCTGCAGTGGTGGATGCAGCAGCTGGTCTGGCTGTTTCTGCTCTGGTGGAGGTGGATGTGGAGGTTGTCTCAAGAGCAGACGTTTGTTCTGGAGTGCAAGAGGGTGACGCTGTAGTCTCAGGAGGAGACGTGGACGTGGCAGCCGTGCTGGGAGATGTGTCCGTGGTGGGGATGCCCACGGTGGTTGCGAGAAGGGTTGAGGTGACTGTAGGGGTAGCAGTGGAGGTTGCGGCCAGAGTAGAGGTGGGTATCGGTGTGCTCAGAGTTGGGGAAGTGTTGCCCTGAGCAGTGCTCAGAGCAAGAGGTGAGGTGGTGGCAGGAGGTGGGCTTGTCCCAGGAGAAGCGGAGGATGTTTCTGCAAGGATGGTAGTGGGAGAGGCTGTTGTCTCCGTAGCTGTGGTGGTGACAAGAGCAGCAGTGGATGTTCCAGGTGGGCTGGAAGTGCCTGCAGTGGTGGATGCAGCAGCTGGGCTGGCTGTTTCTGCTCTGGTGGAGGTGGATGTGGAAGTTGTCTCAAGAGCAGACGTTTGTGCTGGAGTGGAAGAGGGTGACGCTGTAGTCTCAGGAGTTGACGTGGACATGGTAGCCGTGCTGGGTGTTTCAACCGTGGTGGAGATGCCCACGGTGGTTTCGAGAAGGGTTGAGGTGGCTGTAGGGGTAGCAGTGGAGGTTGTGGCCAGAGTAGAGGTGGGTGTCGGTGTGGTCAGAGTTGGGGAAGTGTTGCCCTGAGCAGCACTCAGAGCAAGAGGTGAGGTGGTAGCAGGAGGTGGGCTTGTCCCAGGAGAAGCGGAGGATGTTTCTGCAAGGATGGTAGTGGGAGAGGCTGTTGTCTCCGTAGCTGTGGTGGTGACAAGAGCAGCAGTGGATGTTCCAGGTGGGCTGGAAGTGCCTGCAGTGGTGGATGCAGCAGCCGGGCTGGCTGTTTCTGCTCTGGTGGAGGTGGATGTGGAGGTTGTCTCAAGAGCAGACGTTTGTGCTGGAGTGGAAGAGGGTGACGCTGTAGTCTCAGGAGGAGACGCAGACGTGGCAACCGTGCTGGGAGTTTCAACCGTGGTGGGGATGCCCACGGTGGTTGCGAGAAGGGTTGAGGTGGCTGTAGGGGTAGCAGTGGAGGTAGTCGCCAGAGTAGAGGTGGGTGTCGGTGTGGTCAGAGTTGGGGAAGTGTTGCCCTGAGCAGTGCTCAGAGCAAGAGGTGAGGTGGTGGCAGGAGGTGGGCTTGTCCCAGCAGCAGAGGAGGATGTTTCTGCAAGGAGTATGGTGGGAGAGGCTGTTCTCTCCGTAGCTGTGGTGGTGACACGAGCAGCAGTGGATGTTCCAGGTGGGCTGGAAGTGCCTGCAGTGGCCATTGCAGCAGCTGGTCTGGCTGTTTCTGCTCTGGTGGAGGTGGATGTGGAGGTTGTCTCAAGAGCAGACGTTTGTGCTGGAGTGGAAGAGGGTGACGCTGTAGTCTCAGGAGGAGACGCGGACGTGGCAGCCGTGCTGGGAGTTTCGACCAGGGTGGAGATGCCCACGGTGGTTTCGAGAAGGGTTGAGGTGGCTGTAGGGGTAGCAGTGGAGGTTGTGGCCAGAGTAGAGGTGGGTGTCGGTGTGGTCAGAGTTGGGGAAGTGTTGCCCTGAGCAGTGCTCAGAGCAAGAGGTGAGGTCGTGGCAGGAGGTGGGCTTGTCCCAGGAGAAGCGGAGGATGTTTCTGCACGGAGTATGGTGGGAGAGGCTGTTGTCTCCGTAGCTGTGGTGGTGACAAGAGCAGCAGTGGATGTTCCAGCTGGGCTGGAAGTGCCTTTAGTAGTTGTTATAGCAGCTGGGCTGGCTGTTTCTGCTCTGGTGGAGGTGGATGCGGAGGTTGTCTCAAGAGCAGACGTTTGTGCTGGAGTGGAAGAGGGTGACGCTGTAGTCTCAGGAGGAGATGCAGACGTGGCAACCGTGCTGGGAGTTTCAACCGTGGTGGGGATGCCCACGGTGGTTGCGAGAAGGGTTGAGGTGGCTGTAGGGGTAGGAGTGGAGGTAGTCGCCAGAGTAGAGGTGGTTGTCGGTGTGGTCAGAGTTGGGGAAGTGTTTCCCTGAGGAGTGCTCAGAGCAAGAGGTGAGGTGGTGGCAGGAGGTGGGCTTGTCCCAGGAGCAGAGGAGGATGTTTCTGCAAGGATGGTAGTGGGAGAGGCTGTTCTCTCCGTAGCTGTGGTGGTGACACGAGCAGCAGTGGATGTTCCAGGTGGGCTGGAAGTGCCTGCAGTGGTGGATGCAGCAGCCGGGCTGGCTGTTTCTGGTCTGGTGGAGGTGGATGTGGAGGTTGTCTCAAGAGCAGACGCTTGTGCTGGAGTGGAAGAGGGTGACGCTGTAGTCTCAGGAGGAGACGCGGACGTGGCAGCCGTGCTGGGAGTTTCGACCATGGTGGAGATGCCCACGGTGGTTGCGAGAAGGGTTGAGGTGGCTGTAGGGGTAGGAGTGGAGGTAGTCGCCAGAGTAGAGGTGGGTGTCGGTGTGGTCAGAGTTGGGGAAGTGTTGCCCTGAGCAGTGCTCAGAGCAAGAGGTGAGGTGGTGGCAGGAGGTGGGCTTGTCCCAGGAGCAGAGGAGGATGTTTCTGTATGGAGTATGGTGGGAGAGGCTGTTGTCTCCTTAGCTGTGGTGGTGACAAGAGCAGCAGTGGATGTTCCAGGTGGGCTGGAAGTGCCTTTAGTAGTTGTTGTAGCAGCTGGGCTGGCTGTTTCTGCTCTGGTGGAGGTGGATGTGGAAGTTGTCTCAAGAGCAGACGTTTGTGCTGGAGTGGAAGAGGGTGACGCTGTAGTCTCAGGAGGAGACGTGGACATGGTAGCCGTGCTGGGTGCTTCAACCGTGGTGGAGATGCCCACGGTGGTTGCGAGAAGGGTTGAGGTGGCTGTAGGGGTAGCAGTGGAGGTTGTGGCCAGAGTAGAGGTGGGTGTCGGTGTGGTCAGAGTTGGGGAAGTGTTGCCCTGAGCAGCACTCAGAGCAAGAGGTGAGGTGGTAGCAGGAGGTGGCCTTGTCCCAGGAGAAGCGGAGTATGTTTCTGCAAGGATGGTAGTGGGAGAGGCTGTTGTCTCCGTAGCTGTGGTGGTGACACGAGCAGCAGTGGATGTTCCAGGTGGGCTGGAAGTGCCTGCAGTGGTGGATGCAGCAGCCGGGCTGGCTGTTTCTGGTCTGGTGGAGGTGGATGTGGAGGTTGTCTCAAGAGCAGACGTTTGTGCTGGAGTGGAAGAGGGTGACGCTGTAGTCTCAGGAGGAGACGCGGACGTGGCAGCCGTGCTGGGAGTTTCGACCAGGGTGGAGATGCCCACGGTGGTTTCGAGAAGGGTTGAGGTGGCTGTAGGGGTAGGAGTGGAGGTTGTGGCCAGAGTAGAGGTGGGTGTCGGTGTGGTCAGAGTTGGGGAAGTGTTGCCCTGAGCAGTGCTCAGAGCAAGAGGTGAGGTGGTGGCAGGAGGTGGGCTTGTCCCAGGAGCAGAGGAGGATGTTTCTGCAAGGAGTATGGTGGGAGAGGCTGTTGTCTCCTTAGCTGTGGTGGTGACAAGAGCAGCAGTGGATGTACCAGGTGGGCTGGAAGTGCCTTTAGTAGTTGTTGTAGCAGCTGGGCTGGCTGTTTCTGCTCTGGTGGAGGTGGATGTGGAAGTTGTCTCAAGAGCAGACGTTTGTGCTGGAGTGGAAGAGGGTGACGCTGTAGTCTCAGGAGGAGATGTGGACGTGGCAGCTGTGCTGGGAGTTTTAACTGTGGTGGAGATGCCCACGGTGGTTGCGAGAAGGGTTGAGGTGGCTGTAGGGGTAGCAGTGGAGGTAGTCACCAGAGTAGAGGTCGGTATCGGTGTGGTCAGAGTTGGGGAAGTGTTTCCCTGAGCAGTGCTCAGAGCAAGAGGTGAGGTGGTGGCAGGAGGTGGGCTTGTCCCAGGAGCAGAGGAGGATGTTTCTGCAAGGACGGTGGTGGGAGAGGCCGTTGTCGCCGTAGCTGTGGTGGTGACAAGAGCAGCAGTGGATGTTCCAGGTGGGCTGGAAGTGCCTGCAGTGGTGGTTGCAGTAGCTGGGCTGGCTGTTTCTGCTCTGGTGGTGGTGTATGTGGAGGTTGTCTCCAGAGCAGACGTTTGTGCTGGAGTGGAAGAGGGTGACGCTGTAGTCTCAGGAGGAGACGTGGATGTGGCAGCCGTGCTTGTAGAGGTGACTGTGGTGGAGATGCCCATGGTGGTTGCGAGAAGGGTTGAGGTGGCTGTAGGGGTAGCAGTGGAGGTAGTCGCCAGAGTAGAGGTGGGTGTCCGTGTGGTCGGAGTTGGGGAGGTGTTGCCCTGAGGAGTGCTCAGAGCAAGAGGTGAGGTGGTGGCAGGAGGTGGGCTTGTCCCAGGAGCAGAGGAGGATGTTTCTGCAAGGAGTATGGTGGGAGAGGCTCTTGTCTCCGTAGCTGTGGTGGTGACAAGAGCAGCAGTGGATGTTCCAGGTGGGCTGGAAGTGCCTGCAGTGGTGGATGCAGCAGCCGGGCTGGCTGTTTCTGCTCTGGTGGAGGTGGATGTGGAGGTTGTCTCAAGAGCAGACGTTTGTGCTGGAGTGGAAGAGGGTGACGCTGTAGTCTCAGGAGGAGACGTGGACGTGGCAGCCGTGCTAGGAGTTTCGACCATGGTGGAGATGCCCACGGTGGTTGCGAGAAGGGTTGAGGTGGCTGTAGGGGTAGCAGTGGAGGTAGTCGCCAGAGTAGAGGTGGGTGTCGGTGTGGTCAGAGTTGGGGAAGTGTTGCCCTGAGCAGTGCTCAGAGCAAGAGGTGAGGTGGTGGCAGGAGGTGGGCTTGTCCCAGGAGCAGAGGAGGATGTTTCTGCAAGGATGGTAGTGGGAGAGGCTGTTGTCTCCGTAGCTGTGGTGGTGACAAGAGCAGCAGTGGATGTTCCAGGTGGGCTGGAAGTGCCTGCAGTGGTGGATGCAGCAGCTGGTCTGGCTGTTTCTGCTCTGGTGGAGGTGGATGTGGAGGTTGTCTCAAGAGCAGACGCTTGTGCTGGAGTGGAAGAGGGTGATGCTGTAGTCTCAGGAGGAGACGTGGACGTGGCAGCCGTGCTGGGAGATGTGTCCGTGGTGGGGATGCCCACGGTGGTTGCGAGAAGGGTTGAGGTGGCTGTAGGGGTAGGAGTAGAGGGAGTCGCCAGAGTAGAGGTGGGTGTCGGTGTGGTCAGAGTTGGGGAAGTGTTGCCCTGAGTAGTGCTCAGAGCAAGAGGTGAGGTGGTGGCAGGAGGTGGGCTTGTCCCAGGAGCAGAGGAGGATGTTTCTGCAAGGAGTATGGTGGGAGAGGCTGTTGTCTCCGTAGCTGTGGTGGTGACAAGAGCAGCAGTGGATGTTCCAGGTGGGCTGGAAGTGCCCTTAGTAGTTGTTGTAGCAGCTGGGCTGGCTGTTTCTGCTCTGGTGGAGGTGGATGTGGAGGTTGTCTCAAGAGCAGACGTTTGTGCTGGAGTGGAAGAGGGTGACGCAGTAGTCTCAGGAGGAGACGCAGACGTGGCAACCGTGCTGGGAGTTTCAACCGTGGTAGGGATGCCCACGGTGGTTGCGAGAAGGGTTGAGGTGGCTGTAGGGGTAGGAGTGGAGGTTGTCGCCAGAGTAGAGGTGGGTGTCGGTGTGGTCAGAGTTGGGGAAGTGTTGCCCTGAGCAGTGCTCAGGGCAAGAGGTGAGGTGGTGGCAGGAGGTGGGCTTGTCCCAGCAGCAGAGGAGGATGTTTCTGCACGGAGTATGGTGGGAGAGGCTGTTGTCTCCGTAGCTGTGGTGGTGACAAGAGCAGCAGTGGATGTTCCAGGTGGGCTGGAAGTGCCTGCAGTGGTGGATGCAGCAGCCGGGCTGGCTGTTTCTGCTCTGGTGGTGGTGGATGTGGAGGTTGTCTCAAGAGCAGACGTTTGTGCTGGAGTGGAAGAGGGTGACGCTGTAGTCTCAGGAGGAGACGCAGACATGGCAGCCGTGCTGGGAGTTTCAACCGGGGTGGAGATGCCCACGGTGGTTGCGAGAAGGGTTGAGGTGGCTGTAGGGGTAGCAGTGGAGGTTGTCGCCAGAGTAGAGGTGGGTGTCGGTGTGGTCAGAGTTGGGGAAGTGTTTACCTGAGGAGTGCTCAGAGCAAGAGGTGAGGTGGTGGCAGGAGGTGGGCTTGTCCCAGGAGCAGAGGAGGATGTTTCTGCAAGGATGGTAGTGGGAGAGGCTGTTGTCTCCGTAGCTGTGGTGTTGACACGAGCAGCAGTGGATGTTCCAGCTGGGCTGGAAGTGCCTGCAGTGGTGGATGCAGCAGCCAGGCTGGCTGTTTCTGCTCTGGTGGAGGTGGATGTGGAGGTTGTCTCAAGAGCAGACGTTTGTTCTGGAGTGGAAGAGGGTGACCCTGTCGTCTCAGGAGGAGACGCAGACATGGCAGCCGTGCTGGGAGATGTGACCATGGTGGAGATGCCCACGGTGGTTGAGAGAAGGGTTGAGGTGGCTGTAGGGGTAGCAGTGGAGGTTGTGGCCAGAGTAGAGGTGGGTGTCGGTGTGGTCAGAGTTGGGGAAGTGTTGCCCTGAGCAGTGCTCATAGCAAGAGGTGAGGTGGTGGCAGGAGGTGGGCTTGTCCCAGGAGCAGAGGAGGATGTTTCTGCAAGGATGGTAGTGGGAGAGGCTGTTGTCTCCGTAGCTGTGGTGTTGACACGAGCAGCAGTGGATGTTCCAGCTGGGCTGGAAGTGCCTGCAGTGGTGGATGCAGCAGCCAGGCTGGCTGTTTCTGCTCTGGTGGAGGTGGATGTGGAGGTTGTCTCAAGAGCAGACGTTTGTGCTGGAGTGGAAGAGGGTGACCCTGTCGTCTCAGGAGGAGACGCAGACATGGCAGCCGTGCTGGGAGATGTGACCATGGTGGAGATGCCCACGGTGGTTTCGAGAAGGGTTGAGGTGGCTGTAGGGGTAGCAGTGGAGGTTGTGGCCAGAGTAGAGGTGGGTGTCGGTGTGGTCAGAGTTGGGGAAGTGTTGCCCTGAGCAGTGCTCAGAGCAAGAGGTGAGGTGGTGGCAGGAGGTGGGCTTGTCCCAGGAGCAGAGGAGGATGTTTCTGCACGGAGTATGGTGGGAGAGGCTGTTGTCTCCGTAGCTGTGGTGGTGACAAGAGCAGCAGTGGATGTTCCAGGTGGGCTGGAAGTGCCTTTAGTACTTGTTGTAGCAGCTGGGCTGGCTGTTTCTGCTCTGGTGGAGGTGGATGTGGAAGTTGTCTCAAGAGCAGACGTTTGTTCTGGAGTGGAAGAGGGTGACGCTGTAGTCTCAGGAGGAGACGCGGACGTGGCAGCCGTGCTGGGAGTTTCGACCATGGTGGATATGCCCACGGTGGTTGCGAGAAGGGTTGAGGTGGCTGTAGGGGTAGCAGTGGAGGTTGTCGCCAGAGTAGAGGTGGGTGTCGGTGTGGTCAGAGTTGGGGAAGTGTTGCCCTGAGCAGTGCTCAGAGCAAGAGGTGAGGTGGTAGCAGGAGGTGGGCTTGTCCCAGGAGCAGAGGAGGATGTTTCTGCAAGGATGGTAGTGGGAGAGGCTGTTGTCTCCGTAGCTGTGGTGGTGACAAGAGCAGCAGTGGATGTTCCAGCTGGGCTGGAAGAGCCTGCAGTGGCCATTGCAGCAGCTGGGCTGGCTGTTTCTGGTCTGGTGGAGGTGGATGTGGAGGTTGTCTCAAGAGCAGACGTTTGTGCTGGAGTGGAAGAGGGTGACGCTGTAGTCTCAGGAGGAGACGTGGACGTGGCAGCCGTGCTGGGAGATGTGTCCGTGGTGGAGATGCCCACGGTGGTTGCGAGAAGGGTTGAGGTGGCTGTAGGGGTAGCAGTGGAGGTAGTCGCCAGAGTAGAGGTGGTTGTCGGTGTGGTCAGAGTTGGGGAAGTGTTTCCCTGAGCAGTGCTCAGAGCAAGAGGTGAGGTGGTGGCAGGAGGTGGGCTTGTCCCAGCAGCAGAGGAGGATGTTTCTGCACGGAGTATAGTGGGAGAGGCTGTTGTCTCCGTAGCTGTGGTGGTGACAAGAGCAGCAGTGGATGTTCCAGCTGGGCTGGAAGTGCCTGCAGTGGTGGATGCAGCAGCCGGGCTGGCTGTTTCTGCGCTGGTGGAGGTGGATGTGGAGGTTGTCTCAAGAGCAGACGTTTGTGCTGGAGTGGAAGAGGGTGACGCTGTAGTCTCAGGAGGAGACGCAGACATGGCAGCCGTACTGGGAGTTTCAACCGTGGTGGGGATGCCCACGGTGGTTGCGAGAAGGGTTGAGGTGGCTGTAGGGGTAGGAGTGGAGGTAGTCGCCAGAGTAGAGGTGGTTGTTGGTGTGGTCAGAGTTGGGGAAGTGTTGCCCTGAGCAGTGCTCAGAGCAAGAGGTGAGGTGGTGGCAGGAGGTGGGCTTGTCCCAGGAGCAGAGGAGGATGTTTCTGCAAGGATGGTAGTGGGAGAGGCTGTTGTCTCCGTAGCTGTGGTGGTGACAAGAGCAGCAGTGGATGTTCCAGCTGGGCTGGAAGTGCCTGCAGTGGTGGATGCAGTAGCTGGGCTGGCTGTTTTTGGTCTGGTGGAGGTGGATGCGGAGGTTGTCTCAAGAGCAGACGTTTGTGCTGGAGTGGAAGAGGGTGACGCTGTAGTCTCAGGAGGAGACGTGGACGTGGCAGCCGTGCTGGGAGTTTCGACCGTGGTGGAGATGCCCACGGTGGTTGCGAGAAGGGTTGAGGTGGCTGTAGGGGTAGCAGTGGAGGTTGTGGCCAGAGTAGAGGTGGGTGTCGGTGTGGTCAGAGTTGGGGAAGTGTTGCCCTGAGCAGTGCTCAGGGCAAGAGGTGAGGTGGTGGCAGGAGGTGGGCTTGTCCCAGGAGCAGAGGAGGATGTTTCTGCAAGGATGGTAGTGGGAGAGGCTGTTGTCTCCGTAGCTGTGGTGTTGACACGAGCAGCAGTGGATGTTCCAGGTGGGCTGGAAGTGCCTGCAGTGGTGGATGCAGCAGCTGGGCTGGCTGTTTCTGCTCTGGTGGAGGTGGATATGGAGGTTGTCTCAAGAGCAGACGTTTGTGCTGGAGTGGAAGAGGGTGACGCTGTAGTCTCAGGAGGAGACGCAGACATGGCAGCCGTGCTGGGAGATGTGACCATGGTGGAGATGCCCACGGTGGTTGCGAGAAGGGTTGAGGTGGCTGTAGGGGTAGGAGTGGAGGTAGTCGCCAGAGTAGAGGTGGTTGTCGGTGTGGTCAGAGTTGGGGAAGTGTTTCCCTGAGTAGTGCTCAGAGCAAGAGGTGAGGTGGTGGCAGGAGGTGGGCTTGTCCCAGCAGCAGAGGAGGATGTTTCTGCACGGAGTATAGTGGGAGAGGCTGTTGTCTCCGTAGCTGTGGTGGTGACAAGAGCAGCAGTGGATGTTCCAGGTGGGCTGGAAGTGCCTGCAGTGGTGGATGCAGCAGCTGGTCTGGCTGTTTCTGCTCTGGTGGAGGTGGATGTGGAGGTTGTCTCAAGAGCAGACGTTTGTGCTGGAGTGGAAGAGGGTGACGCTGTAGTCTCAGGAGGAGACACAGACGTGGCAACCGTGCTGGGAGTTTCAACTGTGGTGGAGATGCCCACGGTGGTTGCGAGAAGGGTTGAGGTGGCTGTAGGGGTAGCAGTGGAGGTTGTGGCCAGAGTAGAGGTGGGTGTTGGTGTGGTCAGAGTTGGGGAAGTGTTGCCCTGAGCAGTGCTCAGGGCAAGAGGTGAGGTGGTGGCAGGAGGTGGGCTTGTCCCAGCAGCAGAGGAGGATGTTTCTGCAAGGAGTATGGTGGGAGAGGCTGTTGTCTCCGTAGCTGTGGTGTTGACACGAGCAGCAGTGGATGTTCCAGCTGGGCTGGAAGTGCCTTTAGTAGTTGTTGTAGCAGCCAGCCTGTCTGTTTTTGGTCTGGTGGAGGTGGATATGGAGGTTGTCTCAAGAGCAGACGTTTGTGCTGGAGTGGAAGAGGGCGACGCTGTAGTCTCAGGAGGAGACGTGGACGTGGCAGCCGTGCTGGGAGGTGTGACTGTGGTGGAGATGCCCACGGTGGTTGCGAGAAGGGTTGAGGTGGCTGTAGGGGTAGCAGTGGAGGTTGTGGCCAGAGTAGAGGTGGGTGTCGGTGTGGTCAGAGTTGGGGAAGTGTTGCCCTGAGCAGTGCTCATAGCAAGAGGTGAGGTGGTGGCAGGAGGTGGCCTTGTCCCAGGAGCAGAGGAGGATGTTTCTGCAAGGATGGTAGTGGGAGAGGCTGTTGTCTCCGTAGCTGTGGTGGTGACAAGAGCAGCAGCGGATGTTCCAGCTGGGCTGGAAGTGCCTGCAGTAGTTGTTGTAGCAGCTGGGCTGGCTGTTTTTGGTCTGGTGGAGGTGGATGTGGAGGTTGTCTCAAGAGCAGACGTTTGTGCTGGAGTGGAAGAGGGTGACGCTGTCGTCTCAGGAGGAGACGCAGACGTGGCAGCCGTGCTGGGAGTTTCAACGGTGGTGGAGATGCCCACGGTGGTTGCGAGAAGGGTTGAGGTGGCTGTAGGGGTAGGAGTGGAGGTAGTCGCCAGAGTAGAGGTGGTTGTCGGTGTGGTCAGAGTTGGGGAAGTGTTTCCCTGAGGAGTGCTCAGAGCAAGAGGTGAGGTGGTGGCAGGAGGTGGGCTTGTCCCAGGAGCAGAGGAGGATGTTTCTGCACGGAGTATGGTGGGAGAGGCTGTTGTCTCCATAGCTGTGGTGGTGACAAGAGCAGCAGTGGATGTTCCAGCTGGGCTGGAAGTGCCTGCAGTGGTGGATGCAGTAGCTGGGCTGGCTGTTTTTGGTCTGGTGGAGGTGGATGCGGAGGTTGTCTCAAGAGCAGACGTTTGTGCTGGAGTGGAAGAGGGTGATGCTGTAGTCTCAGGAGGAGACGTGGACGTGGCAGCCGTGCTGGGAGATGTGTCCGTGGTGGAGATGCCCACGGTGGTTGCGAGAAGGGTTGAGGTGGCTGTAGGGGTAGGAGTAGAGGTAGTCGCCAGAGTAGAGGTGGGTGTCGGTGTGGTCGGAGTTGGGGAAGTGTTGCCCTGAGTAGTGCTCAGAGCAAGAGGTGAGGTGGTGGCAGGAGGTGGGCTTGTCCCAGGAGTAGAGGAGGATGTTTCTGCAAGGAGTATGGTGGGAGAGGCTGTTCTCTCCGTAGCTGTGGTGGTGACACGAGCAGCAGTGGATGTTCCAGGTGGGCTGGAAGTGCCTGCAGTGGTGGATGCAGCAGCCGGGCTGGCTGTTTCTGCTCTGGTGGAGGTGGATGTGGAGGTTGTCTCAAGAGCAGACGTTTGTGCTGGAGTGGAAGAGGGTGACGCTGTAGTCTCAGGAGGAGATGCAGACGTGGCAACCGTGCTGGGAGTTTCGACCATGGTGGAGATGCCCACGGTGGTTGCGAGAAGGGTTGAGGTGGCTGTAGGGGTAGGAGTGGAGGTTGTCGCCAGAGTAGAGGTGGGTGTCGGTGTGGTCAGAGTTGGGATAGTGTTTCCCTGAGTAGTGCTCAGAGCAAGAGGTGAGGTGGTGGCAGGAGGTGGGCTTGTCCCAGGAGCAGAGGAGGATGTTTCTGCAAGGATGGTAGTGGGAGAGGCTGTTGTCTCCGTAGCTGTGGTGGTGACAAGAGCAGCAGTGGATGTTCCAGCTGGGCTGGAAGTGCCTGCAGTGGTGGATGCAGCAGCCAGGCTGGCTGTTTCTGCTCTGGTGGAGGTGGATGTGGAGGTTGTCTCAAGAGCAGACGTTTGTGCTGGAGTGGAAGAGGGTGACGCTGTAGTCTCCGGAGGAGACGCAGACATGGCAGCCGTGCTGGGAGTTTCAACCGTGGTGGGGATGCCCACGGTGGTTGCGAGAAGGGTTGAGGTGGCTGTAGGGGTAGCAGTGGAGGTAGTCGCCAGAGTAGAGGTGGTTGTTGGTGTGGTCAGAGTTGGGGAAGTGTTGCCCTGAGCAGTGCTCAGAGCAAGAGGTGAGGTGGTGGCAGGAGGTGGGCTTGTCCCAGGAGCAGAGGAGGATGTTTCTGCAAGGATGGTAGTGGGAGAGGCTGTTGTCTCCGTAGCTGTGGTGGTGACACGAGCAGCAGTGGATGTTCCAGCTGGGCTGGAAGTGCCTGCAGTGGTGGATGCAGTAGCAGGGCTGGCTGTTTTTGGTCTGGTGGAGGTGGATGTGGAGGTTGTCTCAAGAGCAGACGTTTGTGCTGGAGTGGAAGAGGGTGACGCTGTAGTCTCAGGAGGAGACGTGGACGTGGCAGCCGTGCTGGGAGTTTCGACCATGGTGGAGATGCCCACGGTGGTTGCGAGAAGGGTTGAGGTGGCTGTAGGGGTAGCAGTGGAGGTTGTGGCCAGAGTAGAGGTGGTTGTCGGTGTGGTCAGAGTTGGGGAAGTGTTGCCCTGAGCAGTGCTCAGGGCAAGAGGTGAGGTGGTGGCAGGAGGTGGGCTTGTCCCAGGAGCAGAGGAGGATGTTTCTGCAAGGATGGTAGTGGGAGAGGCTGTTGTCTCCGTAGCTGTGGTGGTGACACGAGCAGCAGTGGATGTTCCAGCTGGGCTGGAAGTGCCTGCAGTGGTGGATGCAGCAGCCAGGCTGGCTGTTTCTGCTCTGGTGGAGGTGGATGTGGAGGTTGTCTCAAGAGCAGACGTTTGTGCTGGAGTGGAAGAGGGTGACCCTGTCGTCTCAGGAGGAGACGCAGACATGGCAGCCGTGCTGGGAGATGTGACCATGGTGGAGATGCCCACGGTGGTTTCGAGAAGGGTTGAGGTGGCTGTAGGGGTAGCAGTGGAGGTTGTGGCCAGAGTAGAGGTGGGTGTCGGTGTGGTCAGAGTTGGGGAAGTGTTGCCCTGAGCAGTGCTCAGAGCAAGAGGTGAGGTGGTGGCAGGAGGTGGGCTTGTCCCAGGAGTAGAGGAGGATGTTTCTGCAAGGAGTATGGTGGGAGAGGCTGTTGTCTCCGTAGCTGTGGTGGTGACAAGAGCAGCAGTGGATGTTCCAGGTGGGCTGGAAGTGCCTTTAGTAGTTGTTGTAGCAGCTGGGCTGGCTGTTTCTGCTCTGGTGGAGGTGGATGTGGAAGTTGTCTCAAGAGCAGACGTTTGTGCTGGAGTGGAAGAGGGTGACGCTGTAGTCTCAGGAGGAGACGTGGATGTGGCAGCCGTGCTGGGAGTTTTAACTGTGGTGGATATGCCCACGGTGGTTGCGAGAAGGGTTGAGGTGGCTGTAGGGGTAGCAGTGGAGGTTGTCGCCAGAGTAGAGGTGGGTGTCGGTGTGGTCAGAGTTGGGGAAGTGTTGCCCTGAGCAGTGCTCAGAGCAAGAGGTGAGGTGGTGGCAGGAGGTGGGCTTGTCCCAGGAGCAGAGGAGGATGTTTCTGCAAGGATGGTAGTGGGAGAGGCTGTTGTCTCCGTAGCTGTGGTGGTGACAAGAGCAGCAGCGGATGTTCCAGGTGGGCTGGAAGTGCCTGCAGTGGTGGATGCAGCAGCCGGGCTGGCTGTTTCTGCTCTGGTGGAGGTGGATGTGGAGGTTGTCTCAAGAGCAGACGTTTGTGCTGGAGTGGAAGAGGGTGACGCAGTAGTCTCAGGAGGAGACGTGGACGTGTCAACCGTGCTGGGAGTTTCAACCGTGGTGGGGATGCCCACGGTGGTTGCGAGAAGGGTTGAGGTGGCTGTAGGGGTAGCAGTGGAGGTTGTGGCCAGAGTAGAGGTGGGTGTCGGTGTGGTCAGAGTTGGGGAAGTGTTGCCCTGAGCAGTGCTCAGAGCAAGAGGTGAGGTGGTGGCAGGAGGTGGGCTTGTCCCAGGAGCAGAGGAGGATGTTTCTGCAAGGAATATGGTGGGAGAGGCTGTTGTCTCCGTAGCTGTGGTGGTGACAAGAGCAGCAGTGGATGTTCCAGGTGGGCTGGAAGTGCCTGCAGTGGTGGATGCAGCAGCTGGGCTGGCTGTTTCTGCTCTGGTGGAGGTGGATATGGAGGTTGTCTCAAGAGCAGACGTTTGTGCTGGAGTGGAAGAGGGTGACGCTGTAGTCTCAGGAGGAGACGCAGACATGGCAGCCGTGCTGGGAGTTTCGACCATGGTGGAGATGCCCACGGTGGTTGCGAGAAGGGTTGAGGTGGCTGTAGGGGTAGGAGTGGAGGTTGTGGCCAGAGTAGAGGTGGTTGTCGGTGTGGTCAGAGTTGGGGAAGTGTTGCCCTGAGCAGTGCTCAGAGCAAGAGGTGAGGTGGTGGCAGGAGGTGGGCTTGTCCCAGGAGCAGAGGAGGATGTTTCTGCAAGGATGGTAGTGGGAGAGGCTGTTGTCTCCGTAGCTGTGGTGGTGACAAGAGCAGCAGTGGATGTTCCAGTTGGGCTGGAAGTGCCTGCAGTGGTGGATGTAGCAGCTGGGCTGGCTGTTTCTGCTCTGGTGGAGGTGGATGTGGAGGTTGTCTCAAGAGCAGACGTTTGTGCTGGAGTGGAAGAGGGTGACGCTGTAGTCTCAGGAGGAGACGTGGACGTGGCAGCCATGCTGGGAGATGTGTCCGTGGTGGAGATGCCCACGGTGGTTGCGAGAAGGGTTGAGGTGGCTGTAGGGGTAGGAGTGGAGGTAGTCGCCAGAGTAGAGGTGGGTGTCGGTGTGGTCAGAGTTGGGGAAGTGTTGCCCTGAGCAGTGCTCAGAGCAAGAGGTGAGGTGGTGGCAGGAGGTGGGCTTGTCCCAGGAGCAGAGGAGGATGTTTCTGCACGGAGTATGGTGGGAGAGGCTGTTGTCTCCGTAGCTGTGGTGGTGACAAGAGCAGCAGCGGATGTTCCAGGTGGGCTGGAAGTGCCTGCAGTGGTGGTTGCAGTAGCTGGGCTGGCTGTTTCTGCTCTGGTGGAGGTGGATGTGGAGGTTGTCTCAAGAGCAGACGTTTGTGCTGGAGTGGAAGAGGGTGACCCTGTCGTCTCAGGAGGAGACGCAGACATGGCAGCCGTGCTGGGAGATGTGACCATGGTGGAGATGCCCACGGTGGTTTCGAGAAGGGTTGAGGTGGCTGTAGGGGTAGCAGTGGAGGTTGTGGCCAGAGTAGAGGTGGGTGTCGGTGTGGTCAGAGTTGGGGAAGTGTTGCCCTGAGCAGTGCTCATAGCAAGAGGTGAGGTGGTGGCAGGAGGTGGGCTTGTCCCAGGAGTAGAGGAGGATGTTTCTGCAAGGAGTATGGTGGGAGAGGCTGTTGTCTCCATAGCTGTGGTGGTGACAAGAGCAGCAGCGGATGTTCCAGGTGGGCTGGAAGTGCCTTTAGTAGTTGTTGTAGCAGCTGGGCTGGCTGTTTCTGCTCTGGTGGAGGTGGATGTGGAAGTTGTCTCAAGAGCAGACGTTTGTGCTGGAGTGGAAGAGGGTGACGCTGTAGTCTCAGGAGGAGACGTGGATGTGGCAGCCGTGCTGGGAGTTTTAACTGTGGTGGATATGCCCACGGTGGTTGCGAGAAGGGTTGAGGTGGCTGTAGGGGTAGCAGTGGAGGTTGTGGCCAGAGTAGAGGTGGGCGTCGGTGTGGTCAGAGTTGGGGAAGTGTTGCCCTGAGCAGTGCTCAGAGCAAGAGGTGAGGTGGTGGCAGGAGGTGGGCTTGTCCCAGGAGAAGCGGAGGATGTTTCTGCAAGGATGGTAGTGGGAGAGGCTGTTGTCTCCGTAGCTGTGGTGGTGACAAGAGCAGCAGTGGATGTTCCAGGTGGGCTGGAAGTGCCTTTAGTAGTTGTTGTAGCAGCTGGGCTGGCTGTTTCTGCTCTGGTGGAGGTGGATGTGGAGGTTGTCTCAAGAGCAGACGTTTGTGCTGGAGTGGAAGAGGGTGACGCTGTAGTCTCAGGAGGAGACGCAGACATGGCAACCGTGCTGGGAGTTTCAACCGTGGTGGAGATGCCCACGGTGGTTGCGAGAAGGGTTGAGGTGGCTGTAGGGGTAGCAGTGGAGGTTGTGGCCAGAGTAGAGGTGGGTGTCGGTGTGGTCAGAGTTGGGGAAGTGTTGCCCTGAGCAGTGCTCAGAGCAAGAGGTGAGGTGGTGGCAGGAGGTGGGCTTGTCCCAGGAGCAGAGGAGGATGTTTCTGCAAGGATGGTAGTGGGAGAGGCTGTTGTCTCCGTAGCTGTGGTGTTGACACGAGCAGCAGTGGATGTTCCAGCTGGGCTGGAAGTGCCTGCAGTGGTGGATGCAGCAGCCGGGCTGGCTGTTTCTGCTCTGGTGGAGGTGGATGTGGAGGTTGTCTCAAGAGCAGACGTTTGTGCTGGAGTGGAAGAGGGTGACGATGTTGTCTCACGAGGAGATGCAGACGTGGCAACCGTGCTGGGAGTTTCAACCGTGGTGGAGATGCCCACGGTGGTTGCGAGAAGGGTTGAGGTGGCTGTAGGGGTAGCAGTGGAGGTTGTGGCCAGAGTAGAGGTGGGTGTCGGTGTGGTCAGAGTTGGGATAGTGTTTCCCTGAGGAGTGCTCAGAGCAAGAGGTGAGGTGGTGGCAGGAGGTGGGCTTGTCCCAGGAGCAGAGGAGGATGTTTCTGCAAGGATGGTAGTGGGAGAGGCTGTTGTCTCCGTAGCTGTGGTGGTGACAAGAGCAGCAGTGGATGTTCCAGCTGGGCTGGAAGTGCCTGCAGTGGTGGATGCAGCAGCCGGGCTGGCTGTTTTTGGTCTGGTGGAGGTGGATGCGGAGGTTGTCTCAAGAGCAGACGTTTGTGCTGGAGTGGAAGAGGGTGACGCTGTAGTCTCAGGAGGAGACGTGGACGTGGCAGCCGTGCTGGGAGTTTCGACCATGGTGGAGATGCCCACGGTGGTTGCGAGAAGGGTTGAGGTGGCTGTAGGGGTAGGAGTGGAGGTTGTGGCCAGAGTAGAGTTGGTTGTCGGTGTGGTCAGAGTTGGGGAAGTGTTGCCCTGAGCAGTGCTCAGGGCAAGAGGTGAGGTGGTGGCAGGAGGTGGGCTTGTCCCAGGAGCAGAGGAGGATGTTTCTGCAAGGATGGTAGTGGGAGAGGCTGTTGTCTCCGTAGCTGTGGTGTTGACACGAGCAGCAGTGGATGTTCCAGCTGGGCTGGAAGTGCCTGCAGTGGTGGATGCAGCAGCCGGGCTGGCTGTTTCTGCTCTGGTGGAGGTGGATGTGGAGGTTGTCTCAAGAGCAGACGTTTGTGCTGGAGTGGAAGAGGGTGACCCTGTCGTCTCAGGAGGAGACGCAGACATGGCAGCCGTGCTGGGAGATGTGACCATGGTGGAGATGCCCACGGTGGTTTCGAGAAGGGTTGAGGTGGCTGTAGGGGTAGCAGTGGAGGTTGTCGCCAGAGTAGAGGTGGGTGTCGGTGTGGTCAGAGTTGGGGAAGTGTTGCCCTGAGCAGTGCTCAGAGCAAGAGGTGAGGTGGTGGCAGGAGGTGGGCTTGTCCCAGGAGTAGAGGAGGATGTTTCTGCAAGGAGTATGGTGGGAGAGGCTGTTGTCTCCGTAGCTGTGGTGGTGACAAGAGCAGCAGTGGATGTTCCAGCTGGGCTGGAAGTGCCTGCAGTGGTGGATGCAGCAGCCGGGCTGGCTGTTTCTGCTCTGGTGGAGGTGGATGTGGAGGTTGTCTCAAGAGCAGACGTTTGTGCTGGAGTGGAAGAGGGTGACGCTGTAGTCTCAGGAGGAGACGCGGACGTGGCAGCCGTGCTGGGAGTTTCGACCATGGTGGAGATGCCCATGGTGGTTGCGAGAAGGGTTGAGGTGGCTGTAGGGGTAGCAGTGGAGGTTGTCGCCAGAGTAGAGGTGGGTGTTGGTGTGGTCAGAGTTGGGGAAGTGTTGCCCTGAGCAGTGCTCAGGGCAAGAGGTGAGGTGGTGGCAGGAGGTGGGCTTGTCCCAGGAGCAGAGGAGGATGTTTCTGCAAGGATGGTAGTGGGAGAGGCTGTTGTCTCCGTAGCTGTGGTGGTGACAAGAGCAGCAGTGGATGTTCCAGCTGGGCTGGAAGTGCCTGCAGTGGTGGATGCAGCAGCCAGGCTGGCTGTTTCTGCTCTGGTGGAGGTGGATGTGGAGGTTGTCTCAAGAGCAGACGTTTGTGCTGGAGTGGAAGAGGGTGACCCTGTCGTCTCAGGAGGAGACGCAGACATGGCAGCCGTGCTGGGAGATGTGACCATGGTGGAGATGCCCACGGTGGTTTCGAGAAGGGTTGAGGTGGCTGTAGGGGTAGCAGTGGAGGTTGTGGCCAGAGTAGAGGTGGGTGTCGGTGTGGTCAGAGTTGGGGAAGTGTTGCCCTGAGCAGTGCTCAGAGCAAGAGGTGAGGTGGTGGCAGGAGGTGGGCTTGTCCCAGGAGCAGAGGAGGATGTTTCTGCAAGGAGTATGGTGGGAGAGGCTGTTGTCTCCGTAGCTGTGGTGGTGACAAGAGCAGCAGTGGATGTTCCAGGTGGGCTGGAAGTGCCTTTAGTAGTTGTTGTAGCAGCTGGGCTGGCTGTTTCTGCTCTGGTGGAGGTGGATGCGGAGGTTGTCTCAAGAGCAGACGTTTGTGCTGGAGTGGAAGAGGGTGACGCTGTAGTCTCAGGAGGAGACGTGGATGTGGCAGCCGTGCTGGGAGTTTTAACTGTGGTGGATATGCCCACGGTGGTTGCGAGAAGGGTTGAGGTGGCTGTAGGGGTAGCAGTGGAGGTTGTCGCCAGAGTAGAGGTGGGTGTCGTTGTGGTCAGAGTTGGGGAAGTGTTGCCCTGAGGAGTGCTCAGAGCAAGAGGTGAGGTGGTGGCACGAGGTGGGCTTGTCCCAGGAGAAGCGGAGGATGTTTCTGCAAGGATGGTAGTGGGAGAGGCTGTTGTCTCCGTAGCTGTGGTGGTGACAAGAGCAGCAGTGGATGTTCCAGCTGGGCTGGAAGAGCCTGCAGTGGCCATTGCAGCAGCTGGGCTGGCTGTTTCTGCTCTGGTGGAGGTGGATGTGGAGGTTGTCTCAAGAGCAGACGTTTGTGCTGGAGTGGAAGAGGGTGACGCAGTAGTCTCAGGAGGAGACGTGGATGTGGCAACCGTGCTGGGAGTTTCAACCGTGGTGGGGATGCCCACGGTGGTTGCGAGAAGGGTTGAGGTGGCTGTAGGGGTAGCAGTGGAGGTTGTGGCCAGAGTAGAGGTGGGTGTCGGTGTGGTCAGAGTTGGGGAAGTGTTGCCCTGAGCAGTGCTCAGAGCAAGAGGTGAGGTGGTGGCAGGAGGTGGGCTTGTGCCAAGAGCAGAGGAGGATGTTTCTGCAAGGAGTATGGTGGGAGAGGCTGTTGTCTCCGTAGCTGTGGTGGTGACAAGAGCAGCAGTGGATGTTCCAGGTGGGCTGGAAGTGCCTGCAGTGGTGGATGCAGCAGCTGGGCTGGCTGTTTCTGCTCTGGTGGAGGTGGATATGGAGGTTGTCTCAAGAGCAGACGTTTGTGCTGGAGTGGAAGAGGGTGACGCTGTAGTCTCAGGAGGAGACGCAGACATGGCAGCCGTGCTGGGTGCTTCAACCGTGGTGGAGATGCCCACGGTGGTTGCGAGAAGGGTTGAGGTGGCTGTAGGGGTAGCAGTGGAGGTTGTCGCCAGAGTAGAGGTGGGTGTCGGTGTGGTCAGAGTTGGGGAAGTGTTGCCCTGAGCAGCACTCAGAGCAAGAGGTGAGGTGGTGGCAGGAGGTGGGCTTGTCCCAGGAGCAGAGGAGGATGTTTCTGCAAGGATGGTAGTGGGAGAGGCTGTTGTCTCCGTAGCTGTGGTGGTGACAAGAGCAGCAGCGGATGTTCCAGGTGGGATGGAAGTGCCTGCAGTGGTGGTTGCAGTAGCTGGGCTGGCTGTTTCTGCTCTGGTGGAGGTGGATGTGGAGGTTGTCTCAAGAGCAGACGTTTGTGCTGGAGTGGAAGAGGGTGACCCTGTCGTCTCAGGAGGAGACGCAGACATGGCAGCCGTGCTGGGAGATGTGACCATGGTGGAGATGCCCACGGTGGTTTCGTGAAGGGTTGAGGTGGCTGTAGGGGTAGCAGTGGAGGTTGTGGCCAGAGTAGAGGTGGGTGTCGGTGTGGTCAGAGTTGGGGAAGTGTTGCCCTGAGCAGTGCTCAGAGCAAGAGGTGAGGTGGTGGCAGGAGGTGGGCTTGTCCCAGGAGCAGAGGAGGATGTTTCTGCAAGGATGGTAGTGGGAGAGGCTGTTGTCTCCGTAGCTGTGGTGGTGACAAGAGCAGCAGTGGATGTTCCAGCTGGGCTGGAAGAGCCTGCAGTGGCCATTGCAGCAGCTGGGCTGGCTGTTTCTGCTCTGGTGGAGGTGGATGTGGAGGTTGTCTCAAGAGCAGACGTTTGTGCTGGAGTGGAAGAGGGTGACGCTGTAGTCTCAGGAGGAGACGTGGACGTGGCAGCCGTGCTGGGAGGTGTGTCCGTGGTGGAGATGCCCACGGTGGTTGCGAGAAGGGTTGAGGTGGCTGTAGGGGTAGCAGTGGAGGTAGTCGCCAGAGTAGAGGTGGTTGTCGGTGTGGTCAGAGTTGGGGAAGTGTTTCCCTGAGCAGTGCTCAGAGCAAGAGGTGAGGTGGTGGCAGGAGGTGGGCTTGTCCCAGGAGCAGAGGAGGATGTTTCTGCAAGGATGGTAGTGGGAGAGGCTGTTGTCTCCGTAGCTGTGGTGGTGACACGAGCAGCAGTGGATGTTCCAGCTGGGCTGGAAGTGCCTGCAGTGGTGGATGCAGCAGCCGGGCTGGCTGTTTCTGCTCTGGTGGAGGTGGATGTGGAGGTTGTCTCAAGAGCAGACGTTTGTGCTGGAGTGGAAGAGGGTGACGCTGTAGTCTCAGGAGGAGACGCAGACGTGGCAACCGTGCTGGGAGTTTCAACTGTGGTGGGGATGCCCACGGTGGTTGCGAGAAGGGTTGAGGTGGCTGTAGGGGTAGCAGTGGAGGTAGTCGCCAGAGTAGAGGTGGGTGTCGGTGTGGTCAGAGTTGGGGAAGTGTTGCCCTGAGCAGTGCTCAGAGCAAGAGGTGAGGTGGTGGCAGGAGGTGGGCTTGTCCCAGGAGCAGAGGAGGATGTTTCTGCACGGAGTATGGTGGGAGAGGCTGTTGTCTCCGTAGCTGTGGTGTTGACAAGAGCAGCAGTGGATGTTCCAGGTGGGCTGGAAGTGCCTGCAGTGGCCATTGCAGCAGCTGGGCTGGCTGTTTCTGCTCTGGTGGAGGTGGATGTGGAGGTTGTCTCAAGAGCAGACGTTTGTGCTGGAGTGGAAGAGGGTGACGCAGTAGTCTCAGGAGGAGACGTGGACGTGGCAACCGTGCTGGGAGTTTCAACCGTGGTGGGGATGCCCACGGTGGTTGCGAAAAGGGTTGAGGTGGCTGTAGGGGTAGCAGTGGAGGTTGTGGCCAGAGTAGAGGTGTGTGTCGGTGTGGTCAGAGTTGGGGAAGTGTTGCCCTGAGCAGTGCTCAGGGCAAGAGGTGAGGTGGTGGCAGGAGGTGGGCTTGTCCCAGGAGCAGAGGAGGATGTTTCTGCAAGGATGGTAGTGGGAGAGGCTGTTGTCTCCGTAGCTGTGGTGGTGACACGAGCAGCAGTGGATGTTCCAGCTGGGCTGGAAGTGCCTGCAGTGGTGGATGCAGCAGCTGGTCTGGCTGTTTCTGCTCTGGTGGAGGTGGATGTGGAGGTTGTCTCAAGAGCAGACGTTTGTGCTGGAGTGGAAGAGGGTGACCCTGTCGTCTCAGGAGGAGACGCAGACATGGCAGCCGTGCTGGGAGATGTGACCATGGTGGAGATGCCCACGGTGGTTTCGAGAAGGGTTGAGGTGGCTGTAGGGGTAGCAGTGGAGGTTGTGGCCAGAGTAGAGGTGGGTGTCGGTGTGGTCAGAGTTGGGGAAGTGTTGCCCTGAGCAGTGCTCAGAGCAAGAGGTGAGGTGGTGGCAGGAGGTGGGCTTGTCCCAGGAGTAGAGGAGGATGTTTCTGCAAGGAGTATGGTGGGAGAGGCTGTTGTCTCCGTAGCTGTGGTGGTGACAAGAGCAGCAGTGGATGTTCCAGCTGGGCTGGAAGTGCCTGCAGTGGCCATTGCAGCAGCTGGGCTGGCTGTTTCTGCTCTAGTGGAGGTGGATGTGGAGGTTGTCTCAAGAGCAGACGTTTGTGCTGGAGTGGAAGAGGGTGACACAGTAGTCTCAGGAGGAGACGTGGACGTGGCAACCGTGCTGGGAGTTTCAACCGTGGTGGGGATGCCCACGGTGGTTGCGAGAAGGGTTGAGGTGGCTGTAGGGGTAGCAGTGGAGGTTGTCGCCAGAGTAGAGGTGGGTGTCGGTGTGGTCAGAGTTGGGGAAGTGTTGCCCTGAGCAGTGCTCAGAGCAAGAGGTGAGGTGGTGGCAGGAGGTGGGCTTGTCCCAGGAGCAGAGGAGGATGTTTCTGCAAGGAGTATGGTGGGAGAGGCTGTTGTCTCCGTAGCTGTGGTGGTGACAAGAGCAGCAGTGGATGTTCCAGGTGGGCTGGAAGTGCCTGCAGTGGTGGATGCAGCAGCTGGGCTGGCTGTTTCTGCTCTGGTGGAGGTGGATATGGAGGTTGTCTCAAGAGCAGACGTTTGTGCTGGAGTGGAAGAGGGTGACGCTGTAGTCTCAGGAGGAGACGCAGACATGGCAGCCGTGCTGGGAGTTTCAACCGTGGTGGAGATGCCCACGGTGGTTGCGAGAAGGGTTGAGGTGGCTGTAGGGGTAGCAGTGGAGGTTGTGGCCAGAGTAGAGGTGGGTGTCGGTGTGGTCAGAGTTGGGGAAGTGTTGCCCTGAGCAGTGCTCAGAGCAAGAGGTGAGGTGGTGGCAGGAGGTGGGCTTGTCCCAGCAGCAGAGGAGGATGTTTCTGCACGGAGTATGGTGGGAGAGGCTGTTGTCTCCGTAGCTGTGGTGGTGACAAGAGCAGCAGTGGATGTTCCAGGTGGGCTGGAAGTGCCTGCAGTGGTGGATGCAGCAGCCGGGCTGGCTGTTTCTGCTCTGGTGGAGGTGGATGTGGAGGTTGTCTCAAGAGCAGACGTTTGTGCTGGAGTGGAAGAGGGTGACGCTGTAGTCTCAGGAGGAGACGCAGACATGGCAGCCGTGCTGGGAGTTTCAACCGGGGTGGAGATGCCCACGGTGGTTGCGAGAAGGGTTGAGGTGGCTGTAGGGGTAGCAGTGGAGGTTGTCGCCAGAGTAGAGGTGGGTGTCGGTGTGGTCAGAGTTGGGATAGTGTTTACCTGAGGAGTGCTCAGAGCAAGAGGTGAGGTGGTGGCAGGAGGTGGGCTTGTCCCAGGAGCAGAGGAGGATGTTTCTGCAAGGAGTATGGTGGGAGAGGCTGTTGTCTCCATAGCTGTGGTGGTGACAAGAGCAGCAGTGGATGTTCCAGGTGGGCTGGAAGTGCCTTTAGTAGTTGTTGTAGCAGCTGGGCTGGCTGTTTCTGCTCTGGTGGAGGTGGATGTGGAAGTTGTCTCAAGAGCAGACGTTTGTGCTGGAGTGGAAGAGGGTGACGCTGTAGTCTCAGGAGGAGACGTGGATGTGGCAGCCGTGCTGGGAGTTTTAACTGTGGTGGATATGCCCACGGTGGTTGCGAGAAGGGTTGAGGTGGCTGTAGGGGTAGCAGTGGAGGTTGTGGCCAGAGTAGAGGTGGGTGTCGGTGTGGTCAGAGTTGGGGAAGTGTTGCCCTGAGCAGTGCTCAGAGCAAGAGGTGAGGTGGTGGCAGGAGGTGGGCTTGTCCCAGGAGAAGCGGAGGATGTTTCTGCAAGGATGGTAGTGGGAGAGGCTGTTGTCTCCGTAGCTGTGGTGGTGACAAGAGCAGCAGTGGATGTTCCAGGTGGGCTGGAAGTGCCTTTAGTAGTTGTTGTAGCAGCTGGGCTGGCTGTTTCTGCTCTGGTGGAGGTGGATGTGGAGGTTGTCTCAAGAGCAGACGTTTGTGCTGGAGTGGAAGAGGGTGACGCAGTAGTCTCAGGAGGAGACGTGGACGTGGCAACCGTCCTGGGAGTTTCAACCGTGGTGGGGATGCCCACGGTGGTTGCGAGAAGGGTTGAGGTGGCTGTAGGGGTAGCAGTGGAGGTTGTGGCCAGAGTAGAGGTGGGTGTCGGTGTGGTCAGAGTTGGGGAAGTGTTGCCCTGAGCAGTGCTCAGAGCAAGAGGTGAGGTGGTGGCAGGAGGTGGGCTTGTCCCAGGAGCAGAGGAGGATGTTTCTGCACGGAGTATGGTGGGAGAGGCTGTTGTCTCCGTAGCTGTGGTGGTGACAAGAGCAGCAGTGGATGTTCCAGCTGGGCTGGAAGTGCCTGCAGTGGTGGATGCAGCAGCTGGGCTGGCTGTTTCTGCTCTGGTGGAGGTGGATATGGAGGTTGTCTCAAGAGCAGACGTTTGTGCTGGAGTGGAAGAGGGTGACGCTGTAGTCTCAGGAGGAGACGCAGACATGGCAGCCGTGCTGGGAGTTTCAACCGTGGTGGAGATGCCCACGGTGGTTGCGAGAAGGGTTGAGGTGGCTGTAGGGGTAGCAGTGGAGGTTGTGGCCAGAGTAGAGGTGGGTGTCGGTGTGGTCAGAGTTGGGGAAGTGTTGCCCTGAGCAGTGCTCAGAGCAAGAGGTGAGGTGGTGGCAGGAGGTGGGCTTGTCCCAGGAGCAGAGGAGGATGTTTCTGCAAGGATGGTAGTGGGAGAGGCTGTTGTCTCCGTAGCTGTGGTGTTGACACGAGCAGCAGTGGATGTTCCAGCTGGGCTGGAAGTGCCTGCAGTGGTGGATGCAGCAGCCGGGCTGGCTGTTTCTGCTCTGGTGGAGGTGGATGTGGAGGTTGTCTCAAGAGCAGACGTTTGTGCTGGAGTGGAAGAGGGTGACGATGTTGTCTCACGAGGAGATGCAGACGTGGCAACCGTGCTGGGAGTTTCAACCGTGGTGGAGATGCCCACGGTGGTTGCGAGAAGGGTTGAGGTGGCTGTAGGGGTAGCAGTGGAGGTTGTGGCCAGAGTAGAGGTGGGTGTCGGTGTGGTCAGAGTTGGGATAGTGTTTCCCTGAGGAGTGCTCAGAGCAAGAGGTGAGGTGGTGGCAGGAGGTGGGCTTGTCCCAGGAGCAGAGGAGGATGTTTCTGCAAGGATGGTAGTGGGAGAGGCTGTTGTCTCCGTAGCTGTGGTGGTGACAAGAGCAGCAGTGGATGTTCCAGCTGGGCTGGAAGTGCCTGCAGTGGTGGATGCAGCAGCCGGGCTGGCTGTTTTTGGTCTGGTGGAGGTGGATGCGGAGGTTGTCTCAAGAGCAGACGTTTGTGCTGGAGTGGAAGAGGGTGACGCTGTAGTCTCAGGAGGAGACGTGGACGTGGCAGCCGTGCTGGGAGTTTCGACCATGGTGGAGATGCCCACGGTGGTTGCGAGAAGGGTTGAGGTGGCTGTAGGGGTAGGAGTGGAGGTTGTGGCCAGAGTAGAGTTGGTTGTCGGTGTGGTCAGAGTTGGGGAAGTGTTGCCCTGAGCAGTGCTCAGGGCAAGAGGTGAGGTGGTGGCAGGAGGTGGGCTTGTCCCAGGAGCAGAGGAGGATGTTTCTGCAAGGATGGTAGTGGGAGAGGCTGTTGTCTCCGTAGCTGTGGTGTTGACATGAGCAGCAGTGGATGTTCCAGCTGGGCTGGAAGTGCCTGCAGTGGTGGATGCAGCAGCCAGGCTGGCTGTTTCTGCTCTGGTGGAGGTGGATGTGGAGGTTGTCTCAAGAGCAGACGTTTGTGCTGGAGTGGAAGAGGGTGACCCTGTCGTCTCAGGAGGAGACGCAGACATGGCAGCCGTGCTGGGAGATGTGACCATGGTGGAGATGCCCACGGTGGTTTCGAGAAGGGTTGAGGTGGCTGTAGGGGTAGCAGTGGAGGTTGTCGCCAGAGTAGAGGTGGGTGTCGGTGTGGTCAGAGTTGGGGAAGTGTTGCCCTGAGCAGTGCTCAGAGCAAGAGGTGAGGTGGTGGCAGGAGGTGGGCTTGTCCCAGGAGTAGAGGAGGATGTTTCTGCAAGGAGTATGGTGGGAGAGGCTGTTGTCTCCGTAGCTGTGGTGGTGACAAGAGCAGCAGTGGATGTTCCAGGTGGGCTGGAAGTGCCTGCAGTGGTGGATGCAGCAGCCGGGCTGGCTGTTTCTGCTCTGGTGGAGGTGGATGTGGAGGTTGTCTCAAGAGCAGACGTTTGTGCTGGAGTGGAAGAGGGTGACGCTGTAGTCTCAGGAGGAGACGCGGACGTGGCAGCCGTGCTGGGAGTTTCGACCATGGTGGAGATGCCCATGGTGGTTGCGAGAAGGGTTGAGGTGGCTGTAGGGGTAGCAGTGGAGGTTGTGGCCAGAGTAGAGGTGGGTGTTGGTGTGGTCAGAGTTGGGGAAGTGTTGCCCTGAGCAGTGCTCAGGGCAAGAGGTGAGGTGGTGGCAGGAGGTGGGCTTGTCCCAGGAGCAGAGGAGGATGTTTCTGCAAGGATGGTAGTGGGAGAGGCTGTTGTCTCCGTAGCTGTGGTGGTGACAAGAGCAGCAGTGGATGTTCCAGCTGGGCTGGAAGTGCCTGCAGTGGTGGATGCAGCAGCTGGGCTGGCTGTTTCTGCTCTGGTGGAGGTGGATGTGGAGGTTGTCTCAAGAGCAGACGTTTGTGCTGGAGTGGAAGAGGGTGACCCTGTCGTCTCAGGAGGAGACGCAGACATGGCAGCCGTGCTGGGAGATGTGACCATGGTGGAGATGCCCACGGTGGTTTCGAGAAGGGTTGAGGTGGCTGTAGGGGTAGCAGTGGAGGTTGTGGCCAGAGTAGAGGTGGGTGTCGGTGTGGTCAGAGTTGGGGAAGTGTTGCCCTGAGCAGTGCTCAGAGCAAGAGGTGAGGTGGTGGCAGGAGGTGGGCTTGTCCCAGGAGCAGAGGAGGATGTTTCTGCAAGGAGTATGGTGGGAGAGGCTGTTGTCTCCGTAGCTGTGGTGGTGACAAGAGCAGCAGTGGATGTTCCAGGTGGGCTGGAAGTGCCTTTAGTAGTTGTTGTAGCAGCTGGGCTGGCTGTTTCTGCTCTGGTGGAGGTGGATGCGGAGGTTGTCTCAAGAGCAGACGTTTGTGCTGGAGTGGAAGAGGGTGACGCTGTAGTCTCAGGAGGAGACGTGGATGTGGCAGCCGTGCTGGGAGTTTTAACTGTGGTGGATATGCCCACGGTGGTTGCGAGAAGGGTTGAGGTGGCTGTAGGGGTAGCAGTGGAGGTTGTCGCCAGAGTAGAGGTGGGTGTCGGTGTGGTCAGAGTTGGGGAAGTGTTGCCCTGAGCAGTGCTCAGAGCAAGAGGTGAGGTGGTGGCACGAGGTGGGCTTGTCCCAGGAGAAGCGGAGGATGTTTCTGCAAGGATGGTAGTGGGAGAGGCTGTTGTCTCCGTAGCTGTGGTGGTGACAAGAGCAGCAGTGGATGTTCCAGCTGGGCTGGAAGAGCCTGCAGTGGCCATTGCAGCAGCTGGGCTGGCTGTTTCTGCTCTGGTGGAGGTGGATGTGGAGGTTGTCTCAAGAGCAGACGTTTGTGCTGGAGTGGAAGAGGGTGACGCAGTAGTCTCAGGAGGAGACGTGGATGTGGCAACCGTGCTGGGAGTTTCAACCGTGGTGGGGATGCCCACGGTGGTTGCGAGAAGGGTTGAGGTGGCTGTAGGGGTAGCAGTGGAGGTTGTGGCCAGAGTAGAGGTGGGTGTCGGTGTGGTCAGAGTTGGGGAAGTGTTGCCCTGAGCAGTGCTCAGAGCAAGAGGTGAGGTGGTGGCAGGAGGTGGGCTTGTGCCAAGAGCAGAGGAGGATGTTTCTGCAAGGAGTATGGTGGGAGAGGCTGTTGTCTCCGTAGCTGTGGTGGTGACAAGAGCAGCAGTGGATGTTCCAGCTGGGCTGGAAGTGCCTGCAGTGGTGGATGCAGCAGCTGGGCTGGCTGTTTCTGCTCTGGTGGAGGTGGATATGGAGGTTGTCTCAAGAGCAGACGTTTGTGCTGGAGTGGAAGAGGGTGACGCTGTAGTCTCAGGAGGAGACGCAGACATGGCAGCCGTGCTGGGAATTTCAACCGTGGTGGAGATGCCCACGGTGGTTGCGAGAAGGGTTGAGGTGGCTGTAGGGGTAGCAGTGGAGGTTGTCGCCAGAGTAGAGGTGGGTGTCGGTGTGGTCAGAGTTGGGGAAGTGTTGCCCTGAGCAGCACTCAGAGCAAGAGGTGAGGTGGTGGCAGGAGGTGGGCTTGTCCCAGGAGCAGAGGAGGATGTTTCTGCAAGGATGGTAGTGGGAGAGGCTGTTGTCTCCGTAGCTGTGGTGGTGACAAGAGCAGCAGCGGATGTTCCAGGTGGGATGGAAGTGCCTGCAGTGGTGGTTGCAGTAGCTGGGCTGGCTGTTTCTGCTCTGGTGGAGGTGGATGTGGAGGTTGTCTCAAGAGCAGACGTTTGTGCTGGAGTGGAAGAGGGTGACCCTGTCGTCTCAGGAGGAGACGCAGACATGGCAGCCGTGCTGGGAGATGTGACCATGGTGGAGATGCCCACGGTGGTTTCGTGAAGGGTTGAGGTGGCTGTAGGGGTAGCAGTGGAGGTTGTGGCCAGAGTAGAGGTGGGTGTCGGTGTGGTCAGAGTTGGGGAAGTGTTGCCCTGAGCAGTGCTCAGAGCAAGAGGTGAGGTGGTGGCAGGAGGTGGGCTTGTCCCAGGAGCAGAGGAGGATGTTTCTGCAAGGATGGTAGTGGGAGAGGCTGTTGTCTCCGTAGCTGTGGTGGTGACAAGAGCAGCAGTGGATGTTCCAGCTGGGCTGGAAGAGCCTGCAGTGGCCATTGCAGCAGCTGGGCTGGCTGTTTCTGCTCTGGTGGAGGTGGATGTGGAGGTTGTCTCAAGAGCAGACGTTTGTGCTGGAGTGGAAGAGGGTGACGCTGTAGTCTCAGGAGGAGACGTGGACGTGGCAGCCGTGCTGGGAGATGTGTCCGTGGTGGAGATGCCCACGGTGGTTGCGAGAAGGGTTGAGGTGGCTGTAGGGGTAGCAGTGGAGGTAGTCGCCAGAGTAGAGGTGGTTGTCGGTGTGGTCAGAGTTGGGGAAGTGTTTCCCTGAGCAGTGCTCAGAGCAAGAGGTGAGGTGGTGGCAGGAGGTGGGCTTGTCCCAGGAGCAGAGGAGGATGTTTCTGCAAGGATGGTAGTGGGAGAGGCTGTTGTCTCCGTAGCTGTGGTGGTGACACGAGCAGCAGTGGATGTTCCAGCTGGGCTGGAAGTGCCTGCAGTGGTGGATGCAGCAGCCGGGCTGGCTGTTTCTGCTCTGGTGGAGGTGGATGTGGAGGTTGTCTCAAGAGCAGACGTTTGTGCTGGAGTGGAAGAGGGTGACGCTGTAGTCTCAGGAGGAGACGCAGACGTGGCAACCGTGCTGGGAGTTTCAACTGTGGTGGGGATGCCCACGGTGGTTGCGAGAAGGGTTGAGGTGGCTGTAGGGGTAGCAGTGGAGGTAGTCGCCAGAGTAGAGGTGGGTGTCGGTGTGGTCAGAGTTGGGGAAGTGTTGCCCTGAGCAGTGCTCAGAGCAAGAGGTGAGGTGGTGGCAGGAGGTGGGCTTGTCCCAGGAGCAGAGGAGGATGTTTCTGCAAGGAGTATGGTGGGAGAGGCTGTTGTCTCCGTAGCTGTGGTGTTGACAAGAGCAGCAGTGGATGTTCCAGGTGGGCTGGAAGTGCCTGCAGTGGTGGATGCAGCAGCTGGTCTGGCTGTTTCTGCTCTGGTGGAGGTGGATGTGGAGGTTGTCTCAAGAGCAGACGTTTGTGCTGGAGTGGAAGAGGGTGACGCAGTAGTCTCAGGAGGAGACGTGGACGTGGCAACCGTGCTGGGAGTTTCAACCGTGGTGGGGATGCCCACGGTGGTTGCGAAAAGGGTTGAGGTGGCTGTAGGGGTAGCAGTGGAGGTTGTGGCCAGAGTAGAGGTGTGTGTCGGTGTGGTCAGAGTTGGGGAAGTGTTGCCCTGAGCAGTGCTCAGGGCAAGAGGTGAGGTGGTGGCAGGAGGTGGGCTTGTCCCAGGAGCAGAGGAGGATGTTTCTGCAAGGATGGTAGTGGGAGAGGCTGTTGTCTCCGTAGCTGTGGTGGTGACACGAGCAGCAGTGGATGTTCCAGCTGGGCTGGAAGTGCCTGCAGTGGTGGATGCAGCAGCTGGTCTGGCTGTTTCTGCTCTGGTGGAGGTGGATGTGGAGGTTGTCTCAAGAGCAGACGTTTGTGCTGGAGTGGAAGAGGGTGACCCTGTCGTCTCAGGAGGAGACGCAGACATGGCAGCCGTGCTGGGAGATGTGACCATGGTGGAGATGCCCACGGTGGTTTCGAGAAGGGTTGAGGTGGCTGTAGGGGTAGCAGTGGAGGTTGTGGCCAGAGTAGAGGTGGGTGTCGGTGTGGTCAGAGTTGGGGAAGTGTTGCCCTGAGCAGTGCTCAGAGCAAGAGGTGAGGTGGTGGCAGGAGGTGGGCTTGTCCCAGGAGTAGAGGAGGATGTTTCTGCAAGGAGTATGGTGGGAGAGGCTGTTGTCTCCGTAGCTGTGGTGGTGACAAGAGCAGCAGTGGATGTTCCAGCTGGGCTGGAAGTGCCTGCAGTGGCCATTGCAGCAGCTGGGCTGGCTGTTTCTGCTCTAGTGGAGGTGGATGTGGAGGTTGTCTCAAGAGCAGACGTTTGTGCTGGAGTGGAAGAGGGTGACGCAGTAGTCTCAGGAGGAGACGTGGACGTGGCAACCGTGCTGGGAGTTTCAACCGTGGTGGAGATGCCCACGGTGGTTGCGAGAAGGGTTGAGGTGGCTGTAGGGGTAGCAGTGGAGGTTGTGGCCAGAGTAGAGGTGGGTGTCGGTGTGGTCAGAGTTGGGGAAGTGTTGCCCTGAGCAGTGCTCAGAGCAAGAGGTGAGGTGGTGGCAGGAGGTGGGCTTGTCCCAGGAGCAGAGGAGGATGTTTCTGCACGGAGTATGGTGGGAGAGGCTGTTGTCTCCGTAGCTGTGGTGGTGACAAGAGCAGCAGCGGATGTTCCAGGTGGGCTGGAAGTGCCTGCAGTGGTGGTTGCAGTAGCTGGGCTGGCTGTTTCTGGTCTGGTGGAGGTGGATGTGGAGGTTGTCTCAAGAGCAGACGTTTGTGCTGGAGTGGAAGAGGGTGACCCTGTCGTCTCAGGAGGAGACGCAGACATGGCAGCCGTGCTGGGAGATGTGACCATGGTGGAGATGCCCACGGTGGTTTCGAGAAGGGTTGAGGTGGCTGTAGGGGTAGCAGTGGAGGTTGTGGCCAGAGTAGAGGTGGGTGTCGGTGTGGTCAGAGTTGGGGAAGTGTTGCCCTGAGCAGTGCTCATAGCAAGAGGTGAGGTGGTGGCAGGAGGTGGGCTTGTCCCAGGAGCAGAGGAGGATGTTTCTGCAAGGAGTATGGTGGGAGAGGCTGTTGTCTCCGTAGCTGTGGTGGTGACAAGAGCAGCAGTGGATGTTCCAGGTGGGCTGGAAGTGCCTTTAGTACTTGTTGTAGCAGCTGGGCTGGCTGTTTCTGCTCTGGTGGAGGTGGATGTGGAGGTTGTCTCAAGAGCAGACGTTTGTGCTGGAGTGGAAGAGGGTGACGCTGTAGTCTCAGGAGGAGACGTGGATGTGGCAGCCGTGCTGGGAGTTTTAACTGTGGTGGAGATGCCCACGGTGGTTGCGAGAAGGGTTGAGGTGGCTGTAGGGGTAGCAGTGGAGGTTGTGGCCAGAGTAGAGGTGGGTGTCGGTGTGGTCAGAGTTGGGGAAGTGTTGCCCTGAGCAGTGCTCAGAGCAAGAGATGAGGTGGTGGCAGGAGGTGGGCTTGTCCCAGGAGAAGCGGAGGATGTTTCTGCAAGGATGGTAGTGGGAGAGGCTGTTGTCTCCGTAGCTGTGGTGGTGACAAGAGCAGCAGTGGATGTTCCAGCTGGGCTGGAAGTGCCTGCAGTGGCCATTGCAGCAGCTGGGCTGGCTGTTTCTGCTCTGGTGGAGGTGGATGTGGAGGTTGTCTCAAGAGCAGACGTTTGTGCTGGAGTGGAAGAGGGTGACGCAGTAGTCTCAGGAGGAGACGCAGACGTGGCAACCGTGCTGGGAGTTTCAACCGTGGTGGGGATGCCCACGGTGGTTGCGAGAAGGGTTGAGGTGGCTGTAGGGGTAGCAGTGGAGGTTGTGGCCAGAGTAGAGGTGGGTGTCGGTGTGGTCAGAGTTGGGGAAGTGTTGCCCTGAGCAGTGCTCAGGGCAAGAGGTGAGGTGGTGGCAGGAGGTGGGCTTGTCCCAGGAGCAGAGGAGGATGTTTCTGCAAGGATGGTAGTGGGAGAGGCTGTTGTCTCCGTAGCTGTGGTGGTGACAAGAGCAGCAGTGGATGTTCCAGGTGGGCTGGAAGTGCCTGCAGTGGTGGATGCAGCAGCTGGGCTGGCTGTTTCTGCTCTGGTGGAGGTGGATGTGGAGGTTGTCTCAAGAGCAGACGTTTGTGCTGGAGTGGAAGAGGGTGACGCTGTAGTCTCAGGAGGAGACGTGGACGTGGCAGCCGTGCTGGGAGATGTGTCCGTGGTGGAGATGCCCATGGTGGTTGCGAGAAGGGTTGAGGTGGCTGTAGGGGTAGCAGTGGAGGTAGTCGCCAGAGTAGAGGTGGTTGTCGGTGTGGTCAGAGTTGGGGAAGTGTTTCCCTGAGTAGTGCTCAGAGCAAGAGGTGAGGTGGTGGCAGGAGGTGGGCTTGTCCCAGGAGCAGAGGAGGATGTTTCTGCAAGGATGGTAGTGGGAGAGGCTGTTGTCTCCGTAGCTGTGGTGGTGACACGAGCAGCAGTGGATGTTCCAGCTGGGCTGGAAGTGCCTGCAGTGGTGGATGCAGCAGCCGGGCTGGCTGTTTCTGCTCTGGTGGAGGTGGATGTGGAGGTTGTCTCAAGAGCAGACGTTTGTGCTGGAGTGGAAGAGGGTGACGCTGTAGTCTCAGGAGGAGACGCAGACGTGGCAACCGTGCTGGGAGTTTCAACTGTGGTGGGGATGCCCACGGTGGTTGTGAGAAGGGTTGAGGTGGCTGTAGGGGTAGGAGTGGAGGTAGTCGCCAGAGTAGAGGTGGGTGTCGGTGTGGTCAGAGTTGGGGAAGTGTTGCCCTGAGCAGTGCTCAGAGCAAGAGGTGAGGTGGTGGCAGGAGGTGGGCTTGTCCCAGGAGCAGAGGAGGATGTTTCTGCACGGAGTATGGTGGGAGAGGCTGTTGTCTCCGTAGCTGTGGTGGTGACAAGAGCAGCAGTGGATGTTCCAGTTGGGCTGGAAGTGCCTGCAGTGGTGGATGCAGCAGCCGGGCTGGCTGTTTCTGGTCTGGTGGAGGTGGATGTGGAGGTTGTCTCAAGAGCAGACGTTTGTGCTGGAGTGGAAGAGGGTGACGCTGTAGTCTCAGGAGGAGACGCGGACGTGGCAGCCGTGCTGGGAGTTTCGACCATGGTGGAGATGCCCACGGTGGTTGCGAGAAGGGTTGAGGTGGCTGTAGGGGTAGCAGTGGAGGTTGTGGCCAGAGTAGAGGTGGGTGTTGGTGTGGCCAGAGTAGAGGTGGGTGTTGGTGTGGTCAGAGTTGGGGAAGTGTTGCCCTGAGCAGTGCTCAGAGCAAGAGGTGAAGTGGTGGCAGGAGGTGGGCTTCTCCCAGGAGAAGCGGAGGATGTTTCTGGAAGGAGTATGGTGGGAGAGGCTGTTGTCTCCGTAGCTGTGGTGGTGACAAGAGCAGCAGCGGATGTTCCAGGTGGGCTGGAAGTGCCTGCAGTGGTGGTTGCAGTAGCTGGGCTGGCTGTTTCTGCTCTGGTGGAGGTGGATGTGGAGGTTGTCTCAAGAGCAGACGTTTGTGCTGGAGTGGAAGAGGGTGACGCTGTAGTCTCAGGAGGAGATGTGGACGTGGCAGCCGTGCTGGGAGTTTTAACTGTGGTGGAGATGCCCACGGTGGTTGCGAGAAGGGTTGAGGTGGCTGTAGGGGTAGGAGTGGAGGTTGTCGCCAGAGTAGAGGTCGGTATCGGTGTGGTCAGAGTTGGGGAAGTGTTGCCCTGAGCAGTGCTCAGGGCAAGAGGTGAGGTGGTGGCAGGAGGTGGGCTTGTCCCAGGAGCAGAGGAGGATGTTTCTGCAACAATGGTAGTGGGGGAGGCATTGTTCTCCAGGGGCGGCCTGCCTGTAATGACAGAAATTAATTTTATTGCCAGAGTTTCAAAATTTTTGCTCTGCTTAATTCCTCAAGTTTATACACATTGTTGTCCATTTGTGTAATAGCTCTTTGATAAAGGAAGTCTTTTTGTTGTATTTTTTCCAGTATTACAAAGCAATATTGCTGATTACTTGTCTCCTTTTTTAATTGGAATTGTACTCCTATATTTTATGTCTGTTTCATCAGTCAGAATCGAAATATATTAGGAACCATTTTTACGTCAGAAACTGTCTTATAGAAAGATATCTCTGCACTTTTGCCACTTGTACAGTAGTATTATAGCAAAACACTTGGGACTTAGATGTTTCTTTTGCATTCAGACTCATAGACAGGTACAGGTCAAGGTTCTCTGAATAGACCTTTGAAGTAAAAGAGTAAAACTATTATGTCTTTGACAGATGAACATGTGTGTTTTAACTTGCCAGGAGATAGTATTTCAGCTGTTGGAAGTGAGAACAGTCATTAATTTTTCTCAGTAACATTTTAATTATAGTCTTGTCTTCCAAAATACTTGCAAAATTTCCCAGCTTTTTTCATTCTGTAGATCATCTTCCAAAGCAGTCATGCAAAAATGGACCTAAGGCAGAGAACTGTGAATGATGACATTTAAAACACAATTTCTAGTTTACAGCTAAGCATTAATTGTGGTTTTTATTTTTAATTGAAATTTGCATCCAGTTGAACAGCCATCTCTGAGGATTTCCCCTATACCCCAGATCATTTCTTCTTTTAGGAAAGTGTTACATCAATCATCGGTAAACACCTGATTAAATGCTTAGTATAACTGAGTGTTTCCCTTTGGCCAAAAGCTCTTGTCAAAAAAGGAAATGAGATTGGATTGACACAATTTGTTCCTTCTTGTCCTTCTTAACACTTTTTTTTTATATGGCCTTGTTGATCTTTAGTAGTGAGTTCTGCTGTTCTTCTGCTTATTGCAGAAATGATAGTTAGCTGAGAATTCCCAAAAAACCAAATTCGTTCCCATCCAGTGAGAAATCATGTTCCTACCCGTCCCCAATTCTTTTTGACTTCCCCAGTTTCCTGTAAGCCATGGAAAAAAGGGTTAAAACTGACTGTTCAGAGATTGCTAGAATAGCTTCTTGAGAACTCTGAGCTATTTCAAGAGTTTTAATATATTTCACCAAGGGACATACTGTTAAGTGACGTCTATTATTCTCAGATTTCAAAACAGTAGTAGATACCCAATGGATCAATTAAGGTGGTCAAGAAAAAAACCTCTTAAATCCAACACTTTTCAAGCTGCTTTTTATGTAAGCAATATGTATTAATACTATATATTTTTTTTACAGATTTTCTGATTTGGCAGCACCTGAAAAATCTGCTATTCCTCTATATCTACTTTGTTGAATGACAACACAATACCTGTGTGTTTGTCAGCCTAAAAGAATCACTATCTTCCCTTGAGAGATACGCAAATGTTCAAAATCATCTAGATTTTATGTTTCTAAGGAGGGGCTCATTCTATTAATAATCCTTTACAGGAATCACACCCCATGCCTCCACGGTCTCTGCCCTGTCAGGTTGGTTGTGTCACCTCAAAAGATTTTCTTCTTGTGAGGCATGCCAGCCTGGTTAGGTAACACTTGTGCTTCACACCCACCAGGAAACTGATAGGGCTGATGTTCTGGCTCAGTTAGTGCTGTTACAGAGAGAAAGGATGGGGAAAGGAAGAGGTACTCAGACCAAGCCATTCAAAATGTAAGGAATCACTATCATATGCCAGCATCCTAGCAAACAATTTCTTTGTTGTCACAATGCACTAGATGGAGAACTGAAGAGAAGAATTTGCATGGACTTTTGCATGCAGATGTTTGTTCTGGTTGTGCTGCCAGAATACCTGAGCTTTCTCTGCACCCACCTGGAGCCACGTGGCTGTGAGCCACCTCCACTCTAGAGGCTGTATTGCCACATTAACACGCTGTGCAAAGCAAACTAATAAACGCTGCTTCTTAGCATGACTTGTTAGTTATGATCCAGTGCTAAGCAAAGCACAGCTCTGTCCTTTATACGAAAAAATAATGCCCTGCCCCTTCCCTCTTCCTTTATCTTTGTTGTCTTTTTAGATTCCAAACTCATTCAAGTGAGGGTCTAGCAGTGTTATTGGGGAGGGCTTGGGAGACTGCAGAATATTGAAATGGTAATACTAATGCTTACAACAAAAATAAAGCCTCAAAAGTTCAAAGGCAAGAGTCAAAGAAGGTGCGTTGCTTATCAGAAGAAAGGGTGCAGATCTGTATAAAACATCAAGAATACCTTTTTTTCTAAAATGTGTGATCCTAGGATCCCAGTACCCTGTTGTTTATAAATATATGTATATATTTTATGTATATCTTAAAAAATGGGAAAGTTCAGCCTTTTTTCTGTACTATCTGGGCATTTTAATCCATTCCTGGCAACATCTAATAGATTTCCTATGTTTTTTTCAGAATAGCACAGGAGGGGACCAAACACAATGAACTGATTTTGTCTTGTATCTTCATTTGGTGTAGGTGCTAGACAGTGTAACTGTACCTTGGTATTGGTATCTTTACAACATTCTTGTAATGTAGAACAATGTTTGCTCTCGGAACAATGGGGCTAACAACATAGGATGCATGATTTGCTTTAAGGCTACGCAAGCAGCTCCTGGCAGGGAGGTTCAGTGATTCACAGAGGCTACCTCTCTATATCCCAGACAAGACTCCTAGCCAGCAAACTGGAAGCACATGTTTGTCTAATAGTAATCAGACATATTCATATTTAAGTTGCAATTTTGCATACATTGAAATATTGAGATTGAATTGCAAACTATAGAACCGAGGACATGACTACCTGTCCTTCTTAATGGAGCAGTATTTGCAAAGAAGTCACCAAACTACCGAAGTCTCATCACAGTATGCATACTACAATGCACCATGGATTTCCTGATCCTAGTCAGAAATTCGTAGGGCACTAGAACAATAGTTTTCATGCTGTAAATCAAAGCTGGGATGTTTTGCCACGCAGTGGCAAAAGGCAAATATTTTCACATGAACTGGCAAAATGCTACCTATTTAAAATCTGGCTGAAATCCTTGTGCAGATTCCTATACACCAGATAAGATGAAAACAGCCAAAAGGCTACTGAGAGAGAGTAAATTAATCTAAATTAATACAATTTTTGTATTATGCAAGTTTTTTGGAGCCCATATCATTTAAAGCAATGTTTAGGTCCTGTGTTTCCCCTCTAATTCATAATTAAAACAGCCTTAATTGCCTGTATTTTAAAACTAACTACTATCAATTAAGCTACTGGTTGTGTGAACAAAGGGATTTTATATGTTTTTACCAATGAATTTGAAACTACTTCTCCATTAATTTGAATTAATTCTCCTGAGTATCTGTGCTCAGACAGCTGTGTAAGTCACTGGGACTTAAACTCCTAAATGTCTTATTTATTTTCGAAAGTGAGACCTACATTCCTTTGAGTAACCGCTACCACAAAACTACTTTTCCATATAGAAATCAAGTAATTCAAACTTGAATTAAAAAAAAAAAAATCTTGAATTTTCAGATTATTAAATGCCTTCTAGATTTTGAATTCAGAGGTATTTACAAAGCTAATTTTCATTTTATAAGAAGTATCATTTCAGTGACTTGAGCATTCGAGAGCCTCAGACCTATGTCATTTTGTTGCCATTGAAAATGTCTTTGTTGATCTTCAGATACCACTTTTTCATTGGTAAAAAAATATGCAATTTGGAAGCATTGTAAACTTTTGAAAGTATTTCTAGCTTGATTATTTTCTAGAAACATTTATGCTTTGGACTTTTTTTTCCTCTTTCTATGAATTAAAAACTTAACTGAGGATTGTGCATGAGCAGCTTATAAAGTATATCTTAACATCTCATTCTTCTAACAAAACATAAGAAATCAATTTTGCTTGCTAAAAACAAATATTACCGTTTATATTCTGGCTTTTGCTAAATTAAATTGCATCAGCTCAGCTTTTGTTATTAACTCCCCATTTATATCCACTAGAGCTGGAAAACCATATCTCATCTTCTCTGTTATTTTCTCCTTTTAACTGATGAAAACTTGAGTAAATGTGAGTGCTAAAAAATGACAAGGCAATGAGCAAGATAAGCATGACACTCAAAAGCGTATGGCAAAGGGGTTTTCACTTCTACCACAACGTAAATTCTGAATAGGTTTAATCAACAGTATTGTTTGAAGTACTTACACATATACGAATAAAATATATCATTGGTTATAGCTCTTAGTGGTACTAATTTCATTTGAAAAATATGTAAATCTCTACAGAATATATTGACAGAGTTTTTCTGTCAAAGTAGCAAATAAATTAAACTTACCTGAAAAGCAGCATAATGCTATGATAATATATATAAACTTCTGCTTATATCGAGATAAATTTGTTATCCAGTCCATCTTTTTTTCTTACAAGACTGTAGTTTTACCAGCTGAGTCCAAAATCCCCTTCAGTATCTGCTGCGCTCTTGGTAACACGGAAATAACTCTCACAACCGAGTGAAGAAGATGAGTCTGATGGTCAAGGTGAAATGTTCTTAAACTAAAGCACCTTGCATAATGCCAGCACTTTGCTGAGGGGTTGGTGAGTGACACACCTGCTTGTACCTTACAGCCCAAGAATTTTAAAATTAGAATATGGTACTTTCCCTCTAGGTAAGGTAAATAAGAAACCTGCGGCTTGAAAAGGTCAGTGTGCATTAATCTGAGCATGAAATGATCAGGAATGGGGACTAGTCTACACCCTTAAGAAGGCCACAATCATACATTCATCTCTTAGATATCTAAGTTCAGGCTTGACACATAACAGAAAGGAAGACAGTAGTGTTGCTGAGTTTTACGTTTCCTCCATTGCAGCTGAATGAGAAAATGGACAAAAAGACTCAGGAGAACATCTTTGAGGGAATGCACAAAAGTAGACAGATGGATAAAGTGGCAAAATTCATCGAATTCATGCGCTGCTATTGCTAGATAACTGGAGTAGTAGACAACAGTGTAGTTTAGGGAAGAAGAACTGCCACATCCATGAATTCAGATGATAATTAAAAAGCTTTTCAACTATTTTGGACCATTGCCAATATTGAATAAGTTTGATGCTTTGCGCCTCTTGAAATCTTTATCATGATTAATCTAGAAAGGATATGAAAATCTACAGGTGTACAGACTCTGTTTGGCTTTGGGTTCCCTCATCCCTGAAGTCCTGTCCTTGTTCTCTTTCCAGAATCCTGTTTTCCTTTCCTCTCACACTTCTTCCAAACCTGAAATTTCTTGTTTAAGATGGACCCAGAAAAAAACCAAAACAATATTACCTGCATTTTCTATTATATTCTAATCAACAATTCTCACTAAACCTTGTGTTTTGGCTAGGGAAAGGGCCAACACCTTTTTAATACCTGCTTCCTGATGGAGAGGCTTCATTACCAACTCAGTTCTAGGTTTAGAGGGTCAGTTTTCAAATAATAACTAGCAATGCCTGTAGAAAAGTAGACGTTTGTCTGTATGAGCTAGAAAGTTTCTAGCATGCAATTATAATTCAATCAGCCAGCTTATGAGTATTAGTGAAATGCTTAGTTTGATTGGATTGAAAAATCATGTCATATTTGCTGTGTTGTACAACTTGCAGGGTACAGTTCTGCTTTGAATATCCAGGGGTTTTTTGTAAATCCTTGAGATAATTTACATGAAAAATGCCTTTTTCACAGGTAAAGAACTAGTAAACACTGGTTAATGTATTAACAACAAAACTAAAGTAAATTCAGTTTTCCTACTTGGATATCTAAATAGTTCTTAGAAGCCTGGATTTGTTCACATAAATATTATTTCTCTGTAAAATGCAAGTTCCATTTGTTTATGTGATACAAAGACACTCTTAAATTGCTTGGTTTGCACTGGTTGGATAACATATAAATATTAAAAGTTCCTCCCAAAGTTTCTGAAATTACAGCAAGCATATATGTCATGGTTTGAGGGACTGACGTGCATGTGTTCTTGCCTGGTTGTGCAAGCAGTTAGGTAAGATGAATGCACATCCTTGACCTCTCCTCAAGTGTTAGTAAGGGAGAAACAATTTATGATTCACAATTCATTTCTGCTTGGTTAGCCACTGTCTTTAACATGATTTTTCTTTTGCTTTATCTTTATGCATAAAAAGGGTTAGAAAATTGGAGGGGAGGGCAATCATCCCAGCTTGCTGTAGAGTCATTTGGAGAGAACGAGAGATGTAGTATTAAAAAACATGGAGGTAAATAAAATTTGAAACAAAGGCGCTTTGGGAATAATTCTGAGAATCTTAAAGGTGTATGCAAAAAGACACAAAACCCCTGTTTTCACTTTGAATTTTAAGTACAAATAGCCAGTGGAGTCTGCTTATTGTTTCAGTCCACTGAGTATCGAAATCCTAGATGGGGGAGCTGCACAGACACGTACACCAAAAGGCAGGCCTGATACTATTAAAAAGTAATAGAATTTGCAGGCAAAGTCTACTCATGAAAATAGGTCCTATCACAAACATCTTTGTGATATAAAGGCAATGATCGCTCTGTGGGATGACATGAGATCCCTTTAAAGTGTTATTTTCATGGTGTCTCTCTAGTAACGTTTGTATAAGCCAGCATAATTTCCTTTTAAGCAGCACTCAGGTGTGCGTACTTGCCTGGTAGGAACACCTAGTTGCGTACACTCCTTATTTTGCACATGTAAATGAAAGTGAAGGGAAAGGCCTGCCTAGTTTGGAAAGAATGCAGCACCTTCAGAAAGACTATTCATTAATTTCTTTAAGCCTGCCATTTTAATCCGGAATGAACTTTCTTAAGAGAACTTTGGTTCTGAAACAGGAACTTCTGCTGGTGTGGCAAAGGAAACCTTAGTGGGAATTCACGAGTACTTTTCTAAATAGCTTGAAAAGCAATTCATAATAAATTTTACTCTTTGACTGTCCTGTGTTAATGAATACTCACTAGAGTGAACTATGATTGATTTATCAGGTTTTACCAGTCTGTTTTGTAACTGAATACTTCCTTCTGCTGGTATTAACGAAGAACTGCATTTTGAACACAAACTAGTTAAGGGCTGTGGAAGGAAGTGATTTCCCCTATTTCCATACTATTTTATTTTCATTTACTTCTGGATTAAGGCATCATTTAAGTTTTTTTGCTATTGTCTGAGCAAATATCCTCTCAACAGCTCCTTTGCCAAGCTTACCCTACACCCAAAACCCAACTCTGATGCAGGTAACTGCCTAAAAGCGGTAAGAAAACATGGTGCAAGGTTGATGGACTATCAAGTTAAGAGGGTGAATACAATAGAGAATTTGGACAACATTTCCTGTGAGTGAATATCCAAACAAAAACCTCTCTGCTGTCGAAGGGCGGAAATCTGCAGCCAAGATGCTAACTCTGCCCTGCAGCCCAAACTCATGCCCTGAAGCCCTGAGTGACGGGAGTATTCCTTGATGTCTGCACAGGTTGGGGGGGGGAATGCTGCATCTGCAGTGGTGAGTAAAAATAATTCCACAGCACAAAAAAGAGTTTCTAAGGAGTAAACAGACATATACAATGCATCACACAGGAAAAGTTTCTGGAAAATGATGCAAAAATCTCCCTAGCTTAAGGGAGATTAATGCATTTCAGATGACACTGGGAGAGGAGAGAAAACATCTCTGAAAGAAGATGACCTGACCCCAAATGAACTGTTTCAAACTGAAAAATGAAAGAAAAGAAACATCTGAGCCCTCTTACCCAATAAATCTGTAAAACCTCTTACCTGAAGTGATGGTGTCCAGCCGTGCCATGCCAGCCATCCCCACGGTGGTCACAGAGGTCTCTGTCCCACCACAGGCAGCCCTCATGGACCAAGCCAGGCTGGGCTGCCCCATGGGGCCAAGGACTGAGGGGTTCCCTCCAGACCGCCCTGTGCCCCCCATGCCGGGCGCCGTGAGATCTGCCAGAGCCAAAATGGCAACTGTGGAAGAGCCCCATGTGCTGCTCCTGTCTGCTGGAGGCACAGTGGGGTGAGGTGTGTAGTGGAGACCTGAGACTGTGGCACTTGAGGAGCTGTCTGGGGCTGGGGGGGGAGAGCGGCCTTCGGTGTTGGGGGCTGTCTGGGGGGAAGTCTGTGGAGAGTTCGTGCCTTCACCCTTGTAGATGGGAGACAACGATGTGTCTGTCATTTGTGTCATGGTGGGCTTTGAGGTGTGGGTCGAGGGCTCCATGGGTGCCACTGTGGTGTTGGTGGCTCGGTGGCCCACTTCATCTGCAGCTCCTTGCCTGAGGAGAGGTGGCCTGGGCAAAACCCTGTCTTCCAGGGTTCTCTTTCTGCCTGTACCCAGGCTGTGGTTCTCCACCAAAACTGTCGCTATTCCCAGCACCGTGGGTTTGGCCTCTTGCGGCGTTCCCTCCATCGCTGCAGGTTCATTTGTGCCGTGCACCACGCTGCTTGCACCTGCTGATGAAATAAGTAGGTCTCGGTACTTAGCAGAAATAAAGAAATGTATCTTCTGAGGATAAGATTTTTATAATTTTCATTTTTTTAAATCCGTTTTGTCTGTGAGATTTTAGCATGCTGCTTATTCTTTTGATATATTTTTTCTTTTCTGAACTAGGTGTCCTGATCCATCTGCTCCAAACAGAGCCACTGCATGTAGCAGAGCCAAGACTCTTCCAGCCAGGGACCTACAATCCCTCTTTGCTCAAGCAATCCTCCAGGATGTGGAGTGGGCAGCACAGCGGGTTCTGCATGCAGGACCCTTGCCGAAGGGAGTGTTTCCTCTGCGGCCCCAAGAGGCAGAGGGTTTCTCTGCAATAATTCTGGTATTTTAACTTTCTCTGCTTTAAAACTCGTGTAAAGAGTTTCTCTTTTTCTTTTTTTCAATCTGAATTTCCACCTCATGGTTGTTGCTTTTATTGCCTAATTCTAGCAATTTGTTAGATATTGGTAGAACATTTATTTGAGGGTAATTTGGGGATTTTTGGCTTTAAGGTTTCCTTTAACAGTCAATGGATATGTACCAGCTTTAATAAGGGACCCTCTGGACTTCGGCAGCAGCTTTACAGATGCAGACGAGAGCATCTGTAAATGATGCAATGAATATTGAAACCCTTTTTTCCAGAAGTTTCTTCTTATACCACAAATTAGATTTGTATTCTTAGGCTCGACTGCAATTTTACCTTTTAGTGCTTGCACTGTGCTGAACTGGATTAGGACGGGTTAGGTGTGCAGAAATTGCAGACGCATTTTCTTTCTTGGGCTGAACACTCAGATATAGGATATTTACAGTCTGGGGTAGAAAAATCACTGAAGATGCTGGACCTAGCTTTTCTCTGTTTACCCAAATAACAGAATTTGGGCACAATGCCATCGAGTGTTAAAAAATCTCTCACTGAATTATTACTAGAACTTGGATCTTACTGCTACCCGAACCGAGTAGATTCAGGTATCCTTCCTTTTCGTATCCAGAGGGAAAAATAGTAAGAACAACTTCAAATTGCAAAAGGTGCAGTTTTGATCAAGTGCATGACTCTATCAGTCACCATTTGTTCAAATTCCTTTGCAGTTACTGTCCCCCAGCTGGTTAACAACATGCAGTAAACCTTACCTCTCATCACAGGGCATATGCCACAGCCTGCTCAAGTTTTAACTATTTTGGACTTTTTTCCTCTCTCTTCTTCATTCCCAGAATAATACACAATTACTAGAAAGTATCTCAATTATGTTCTGCCTTGAATTCATGCCTCTGCACTGTATGCACGTGTCAGGTACAAGTATTTTCCAGGAAATTTTTTAATACACTCTGTTACTATTAGTCATAGCTTAAATATAGTTAGATATAGATGTATAGATTTGACATATAGTTACACATTCACAATTCCCTTTAAAAAATCTTCCCCCTTCATTATAAAAGCTTGCAATTTCCCTGGAGCATTCTATGAAATAATTAACACAAGGTGCATCCTACCTGTTGCAGATATGTTGAAATAAAATGCCAAGACTATGAATATCTTTTGTATAAAATATTGCATACAGCAGTGTTTCCAAGTCATTTTGTTGCCTTGAGACTACTTGTCCAAACGAGAGATTGCTTCAGGCTCCTCGCAACTCTGCTACCTCTGCAAGGAAATTCCAAATGTTATGGAAGTAACTCAGGTAATGCAAGCATGTTGCTCTGTTAGCTGAGCAGCTGACACACCTTAAAGTCCTGCTTAGTTTAAGAAGTTGTTGTTATCTGGGCAAGAAGACTGTGGACCCGACGTGTTGATTTATAGTTACAAAAATGCAGTTATGTTTGTGCATCCATTTAAAACTTTCATGAGGACCCCTATCACCTAGCTAAGTCTTTGTATGCAAAAACGGATTTGTGGCAACACTAATCAAAAAGCATTTGGATTTAAAAACATACATATATATATATATAAATAATGGCTTTATTGGGCTGAAGTTTACTTATCAAGTTGGGAACAAGGGAGGTCTCCAAAAGCAATGTTATCATTATTGACCATGAGAAAATGTGTCAATGACACATAACTGCCTAAACTGTGGGAGGAGAGGCAGGCAGTCACTCAGGGGGTCCCTTACCCCCCCAACTCTCTCACAGAGTGCATGGAGAGGATTTGGGTTTGCAGGAGCAGTTCCTCACACCACCTTTTGCTCAAATAAAGGAAATAGCTAATTTAAAAAATCACTCCTGTGTGGTTTTGTGATTATCAAATCAACCTCAAACAGTGCCCAGACTTCAGGCAGAAATGTGCTAACCCTACAACCCTAGAAGAGATGAGATATACATCACCTCTTCTTCTGCTCCTGTACTGGCAATAGAGGGATGAATTGAGATTATTGTTTCACGGATATGAACCACATTGCCTCCTGATTTCCAGTGTTGTTGCAATGAACCTCATGGACTGTACCTATCCCTCTGCCCCTGCTTCAGGTGATGTTCAGGTGCCCAGAGAGCTGAATGTCCTAGCAGTGGACTGGAGATGTTCAAAAGGGTCCTTTGGGGACTAGAATGAGATCACTGATCTCATTTCATACCAAAGTGATACCGCTCACCACATACCTTAAACCTGACCAAGTCCCTACTGTCCTAATTACGCAGCTGTTTTGCAAAGGCAGCTTTCTTAGATGAAATGAAATTATGATCTGGAAAATACTCTGTGCTTGTTTCCAGAATGAAAAACATTTACTGTTTGATGTGGGGAAGGAGTTGTTGTCTGGAGATGGTTTAGTAACAGCCCGGTCTGTTTTCTGTGCAAGGCCTGTGTTTGCCTCTGCACCCTCCGTGTGTGCGTGATCTGCTAAGTCAGAGAAAACAGGGCTTCTCCTTGTGCATCATGTGGGGGCCACTAGAGGCCATCCTATACTTCATAAAATAAAGTAACAAAGCCTATGGGAATAAAGGATGACAGCAAGGAATCACAAAAGATTAATTAAAGTCTAGGTATTTTTTAAGCAAACCAAGCAGTTTGTTTCAGGTGTGGTTGTTCTTTGCTTGCACCCTTATGAGTTTGGTGTGGTTTTTTCCTGAAGTGTTTGCTACTGATGGAGGAAGAGTGCTGCCCTCAACTAGATTGTGCACCCATTAGTAGTATAAATTCAACGGTCTTTTAGTTACACTTGGTATTGTTGCAGTTTCATAGGAGAGTATTTAAAGCCTTTCCTGTCTGACCATGCCATTCTGTCTTTCTGTTTAACTACAGATTAAATTCTATAGTGAATCTATTCCTTCTTGTAGAGGCTGCCAACGGGTAAAGACTAAGGTCATATAGAGCACCTTGGGGCGTGAAGGAGGCAAAGGAAAAGCTAACAAGGTACGGTCCTTCCGTGTCTTCCCTCCTAGCAACATGTAAAACACAAAAGCCTTTGTAGTAGGAGTGGAGGGAGAGGTCAGCCCTTGTCACCATGCAGCAATAAAACACAAGGTATTTGGGCTTTGTTGGAGCAATTCAGAATGAAAGGGGCAAACATTCACCACAAGGAAAAAGTAACAAGGAGCCTAAGCAAAATTGACTGAGTTGAACTTTGTAATGAGGTCTTCTGGTAGCATTTTACATCCAGTTTTTACAGGCTTAACTAAAAATTCAAGGGCCCTTGCAAACCCCATGTTTCCTTTTGAAACCGGAGCTTGGTTCTTGTTTTCCCTAATGCACGGCTGGTGTAATGGCAGATGCAGGTAGGCTAGGGACGAGGCAAAACACTGCGCCTGTGATCGCGCCTGTGCCAAAGCCCAGTCTTGAGCATGTCAGTATTTTACTTCAGTGAGGCTTCAATACCTGCCTGATTAAACGTCTCAACATCTTTCAAGTGCTCTACTAAAGGCATCCATTTTAAAGTAGGATCCTACTGGTGGTTTTATAATTAATAATATTAAAAGTGAGGAACTTAGACTTACAGAGAAGAAACAGTTTGTAGGGTGGGGGGTTCCCCTCAGTGTATTTAATCCGGTGATTCCTTAGCTCATGGCAAAACAGACAGTCAGATTTGATAGAAAAAAATGTCTTCATTATACTCAACATACAAGTCCTATAGTACGGAGATGGTGGGCTGAATTATAGCTTTAAATACCAACTTGTGCCTGGCTCTTGCACGCAGTGCCTAAAGGCAGAGTGCCAAGGTACAGATTGGGTGACACGCATGCTGGCATTGAAGAGGCTGATTTTCACACCACCCCCTGGAATAAGCTTCATGTTTGAGGGTTTTTTTCAAGCACTTTGTGGTATAAATGTAGGTCTTGGTGAATTTGTTTGGAGAAAATATAATGTGGAAGAGCAAAGGTTTGTTTACTTGAAAAACCTCAATGTAAAATACAGCCTTATTATTGTATAAGTGGGTTTTTGTAGGTGCCATCTTCAATTCTTCAATCTTTAATTCTCTTTATTCATTTAATATCAAAACTTCTGTCATATGGAGGTTTTTTTCCACTAGCAGTTTTTCTCCTGATAGAATCATTAACCTTGACATCTTTTGTATAGAATATTAAATGATTTTTTTTGCCATCATCTGGAATAATTAATGTAAGAACACTTTGTCTAATGAGTTGTAACAGCACAGTTCAAAATGCAGTCTTTCATTTGTGGCATCATTGTATTAGCTGGATCCTTCCAGTCTGTTGCAATGAAATATAAAATAGCAGGTTGTAAGAGCTGATGCAGTAGCGATTCCAGGATTAGTCTGTACCCGACAAGGACACAATAGAAAATTCAGCTCTGTTCTGCAATACAGTTTAAAAGAAGGCTGGGATACTCCAAGTTGATAGGGGAATCGGAGAGCTCTCTCCTTTGTGCAGTAGTGCTGTCGTTAGGAATAGGTCTAAACATAGCCCAGTCTCCTCTAAGTTAAGCTTTGAGTCTCTCTTTAGGCAGTTTCGGGAGGTGAGTTCTTGTATGTTTTCCTGCACAAATATGCTTATCTTAAAATGTTGATTTCTATATATTTCATGTTTTCTGTAGCTTTTGCAAAGGAAATAATGGAAATTAGCCCCAAAAAGTAACAGCATAATTTGTAAATAACACATAAGGAATAATGCGCTTGGAAGAGGACTGCTTTATGGCTACAGAGGCAAGAGTTACCTCCCTTAACATCCTTCCATATAGGTGTTTGGTAGACTTTAATTAATAAAGTTATTTTTCAGGACAACTGTCCAGCTCATAAGGATAATTTATTGCAAGATCTATTTGTTTTTGTCTCATGACAGTCCAGTTCTTGCTGGTTAGTCAATAACTACTATGTTGTTTCCAGAAGGCACTACCCCTGCAGAGCTGAGTTCTCTCTCAAATGCGAACAGGAATTCTCAGCACTGCCTAGTTGTCTTGCTGGGATGGCAAAGGTGGTCTGTTCCGGCTGTAGGCATTGCAAGTATGTTCAGCTCAGCAATAGCTGTGTTCGTAAAGGAAGTGTCTGCTCTCCATCGTGGTAGTTAACCAAGGGATTGTTGCTTCAGTTCTGAGAGTATAATTGCAGAGGGAGCTGTGCCACTACTTGAATGAGAGAGAGAGTCCTGTGTTGTGCCTCCTTTGTTTCATATCCCTGCACTTTTCAGCATACGGATGTATTTCCCCTCACCCTTGAATATATGGTAACGTTTCTTAGCTGAGTTTTTACTTGCTTTCCCATACTGATAGCACTTACTGAGATACACATGTATTTTCTGTGCCCTGATTCCCTGCTGTCTTGGTTTTGTTCCATTTGATATCTTTAACCTAATTGTAAATCCAAAGAATACCGTTTCTTTGAGAAGCTTAAAACTGGCATTATTTTAGATGGCATATATTGTTTACTAAGGCTGGTTGTGAACTTGACCTATTATTTTAGCCTTCTAGCTCTTTCAGTACTTCTCATCTGAGAAAAGAGGTGAGATTTTTTTTTAATCCGAATGTTACTAGCCTCAGAATGCAAACAGTTTTAAATCCCCTGCACTGTTCCTCCCGGGAGCCTTCTCTCGTCTCCTAGGAGGAGCTGCAAGTCAAACAGCTGACCTGCTGATGGCTGTGCTGGGCCCACACTCGCACCTCCGTACCACGCAGAGCTCTGCTGCCTGCCTGTCGATGGATGGGACATATGCGCAGAACTCGGTTGCACAGAAGTTTCGTGTTGTGGTTTGGCTTCAATTCCGCATCCCTTCCTAGTTCCTCAGCCTATTTTTAACTCTCAGTGGGCTAAAACTAGAGCTCCTTCAACCACGTACACAACCGCTTCAAGGTCTGGTTCAGCTCTGAGTGGATCTGACAAAGGTGTTGCAATGGAGTGAGAGGCAGGTCGGAGTATCAGCGCTGCCATCAGTTGATTCCAGGGTTGGTGATCTGTAAGAAAGGCTCACAGAGTGTGTGTACATCGCAGACTGCCACGTAGAGATTTGGGGGATTTAAATGAAAAATCGTGGATAATGAAAGCAGCAAAACCTGGTAGTGTAGACCATCATGCAAGCCCATTTATCATTATCTATACCAGATGCCTGAATCTGTGTCAGTTTTATACTTTCATTTTGTGTCCTTCTTATGCCATTCTAAGGCTTGTCTTGGACATATGTTGTCCATACAGCTCAGTTAATGCAAGTCTGACAATAAATGAATACACAAAACAATGCATTCTCCAAATGTAAGTGTTCTGCTCTGACAGTATCAAAGAAATTCTACGAGCGATGCCTTTTTCAAAATTAGTATGTGGGCTTACATTTCTTGTTTCTTGCAGTTCTCACAATAGACAATAATTCAGCAGTTACAGGCTTTAAAAGTGTAAGAAAAACAATTAGTCAATATAGCTGTTTTGTGTTGTTTTCATCTCCTGTTTTACATTTTCAAATTTTAAATTTTTTTTTTACCTCATTAAAAGAAATATAAATTCAGTTCAAAGAAGAGTGTCCCTAATCATCCAAGACAGAAGCAGGGAATGTATTAAAGGCTTCTCTGCAGTTTCTTAGCATTATTTACTTAGGGGATAAAAGCAGTATCAAAGGATGTTTATTCCTCTCCGGTTGAACAGCAATCTGGCTTGTCTCACATTACTCTTAGACTTCTGCTCACAGAAACAGAAATTAGTCCAAGCAAATCTCTTCCCCCAGAGTCACCGACCACATTTCTTTTGTTTCAGACCACAGGGGTGAAAAAAGTAGAAGATAAAATATTCAGGTTCTGTATTGCCCTTTACTTCGGCTAGTTATATGCATTTACTTTGTAATGAGTCATGACAAGCCCAGAACACAATGCTGTATATTTGTCAGGCTGACTGAAAAACAAAGCAAAACAAAAACTGAAAGGAAGACAATTCCCCTGTTAGAAGCTTTGACTTAAACACATCTTCAATATCTAGAAGGTTTTTTTCTTTATATCTGGAATGGAAGCACAAGATTGACTCATTTTTTCTTAGTTTTAAGGAAATATGTGCATGTATTGATTGCACAACTGTTAATATACATGCCATCTGAAAACAATTGTTCAGATATGAAAACAAACCACAACTGATTTCTACAAGGAAAAGTTTGTGTTGGTCCAATATTTCCCTTCAGGGGAAAAAAGTAACCATCACGAAACTGCAATGTTACAAATTCAAATATTTGTCTTGCATTTAAGATTCCATTGAATCTTGCCATTACGTCTTTGTTCTGGCTAAGATCTAAGGATTGCGAGGCCCCAGGGTAGAAGCTAATTCTACAACTTTTAGAATAGATGAGAAATAATCCATCCTCCATGCTGTTGTTAACAAATTGTCTGAGACGTTTCTTCCCCTAGCCAAGGGCCAGCTCAGTAGAGACTCAAGAGTTGTGCTGTGAAATGCGGGTGTAAAAAAGAGGTGCACAGACCTTTCCAACCACTTAATGCCTTTGAGGTCAGCAGGGAAAGGATCCAAAATTGCAATGAATTCTGTCGGCGTCAGCAGCTAAGCAAGGCAGATAAATAATGATATTTTACCAGAGCATGTGTAGACCCAATAAGGACCAATTTAGCTGGAGGCAAAAACTGTTCCTTGAACTCCTTTGGGCCGTGGCTTTACACACATAGATGTACTTCCTAGTGTACGTGCTTCTAACTGTATTAATTTTTCTTTCCCAGCACATTTAGCACTGTTATCTGCTCTTCAGTGAGAAGAAGTATTTAAAAACACACTACTGTGTGAAATTCTTACATAAATATAGAAGTATTGCAAACAGAGTTAATGTGAACGATCATTACAGCAGTCATGCAGATACAAGTAATGCATCTGTTGCTCTTCTCTCTTGGGAGAAGGTCCAAATTCTTTTATGGAGTTTGGGACGCTTGGGAGATGAGCAGAACAGCTTTGAATCTTCTCAAACAAGTAGATGAACCCATGTCTCTTAGTTTTGGGGCAAGTGCTTTGAACACTGGGCTGTTGTTGAAGGGAAGGGTAAAAAATGCAGCAGAGCAGGGATTATCAGTAGCACAGGCCAGGATTTCAGTATCTAAATTCTGTGCAAATACAGTTTTCAGAGCCTCTGCTGGGGATGCAGCGGCATTTGCAGTGCAGCCCCTGAGAAGGGCTGTCTGCCTCTCAGGCGTGGAGGATTTGGCACAGTCCTAAAAGTGAGGCTTTTTTTTTTTCCTCAATGCTCCAGTGACCATCCTGAGGTCAGGGGAGTTATGTGACCAATTCACTGACCAATTACTAAGAGTTTTAATAGCAAAGGAGACAATGGAAGGATTAGAAATCTTTTGTTATCTGGCTTCCTTATTCGGCTCTGGTTCTGTGGCTGTTTCTGGGCTTAGGTGAACTCATTTCAGGGTGGAACAACTCTGGGAAAAGCAAGCCAGAGGTTAGTAGGCTTGTGCTAGCTGGGAATTGTCTTTTCTCCTTGTCAGAGAATGATTTCTTTTGCCTGGAGGGATAGACTAATTTAAGAAAGGATTTGAGAATCCCTTTGGTTTCCTTTCTAACCTAATATCTCCAACTAGAACATCTCAGTTCCCCCAGCGTTAGACCTTTGTGGAGAAAACATCCCTAACTCCAATTTCTGATTCCCCTGTGCACCATGACTTTGACAGCGTAACTCCACAAAACCATCAGGCTTGGCATCTGGAAGATACTTCTGGGGGAGCGAGGATATGTCAGAGAGACTATCCTGGAAACGTGACTGAAGGCAATGGACCTTCGAGGCTCCTTTAGTTCTGGTCCAGGTCCCAGAAATGCTGCCAAGGACTTCACAGCAGCATGGCTCTAGGGACCTCTCTAGGGACCTCTACATCCATGCTGTACCTTAGGAGACCAGTGTAAAAGTCCTTTCAGTGAAGTATCTCAAACAGCAAAGGCTGCTGAGAGCGGCTCAGGTTTCTGCATTCTTTTGACCAGAAAAAAAAAAGATCATCGGAGTTGTTTTGTTCATGGAGGGTCATTTTGACATAGAGAGTAATGAAATAATTCCATTATTGAGATTCTCATATCTTCCAAACATCTCTGAAAATTATACTAAAGCTTCCCAAAAGGATATTTCCATTTCTATAGATGATGCTCTGGAAAGGCTGAAGTTTTAAGGCAGAAAGCTTATTATTTTTCTCTTTGAGAAGCTTATTTTTACAGATAAAGAACAGTAAGACAATAGTGAGACAGTGCTCTTACAGAAGGAAGACCGTGGTAATGTCATGTGTCGATGCATTACCCAGGCTCCAATATGTAAAATACATTTTCTTTAAGAGTCTTTGTAGCCTTTATTTCAGATTTAATTACATTACAACAATAACGATTTTAATAATCTAGTACTCTACAAGATGCTGATGGCAACCTTGAAATTACCATTAGCAACATTGACTTCAAATAGTGATTTGAAAAAATCTGCTTCTAGATATTTCCATTAAACTTTTTAACTAACATGTCTGATCAAAATTTAGATATTTATTTAATCTTACTCCTCAGTATCTATGCAAACATGACGTTCAAACACCAAACCTTCAAAAGTTTTCTGCTAAGTTCTTACAAGGAATTACAGATGGAAATATTGTTCTAGATTGAAAGGTTTTAGAAATAACTTGTTAGTTGATTAAAATATTTAAATGCTTCTTTCTACTTTTTTGGTAAACCATAAGCTTTTATTCATACACGGATTAGCCCATCATAAAACCCTGAAGCCTTTCCCACAGCATTGTATGCAATGCTATTATTTTCTGACCACTTAATAGCTGATTGTCAGACAGGGGGATTTTGTGGATGACTTTTTCATACACTAATTTTGTAATTACTTTATTATCAGAAATATCTGATAATAATAAAAATCCTCCATCAGAGAAGAAGCTACAGTAAAACGATGTGCAAAGTTGCATTCATTAGCTGTCAGCACTATGGGGATTGTTTGCAGGTAGCGTATATTTAGAAATTAAATTTTTTTTTTTTTTTAATGCATGTAGGCAAATACTTTAAGAAAATTATTATGCAAGAAAGTTTTGGTGAAAGAAAAATAATTTGGTTGTAAATTGCCAGTCTGACTAGTTAATGGATTAAAGGAAATTGTTAATGGATTAACGGAAATTATTGAGAGAAAACCATTTCTTACCTGCTATCTGAAAGTTGATTCGAACTAGCAGCACAAGCAGCCATAAATGGCTCCTGAGATCTTGTTTTCTCTGGGCCATTCAAAGGGTAGCAATGATATTGCTGCTGAACATGGGAGATCACAAAAGTCTCTGGTAGGCTTGGTTCAACAGTACCTACCCCCGTAACACAAAAGGATATCAAATTTGCATTTGTACAGCAAAGATAATCTCAGAGAGTTCATTGCACTGCAGCGTGGAAGGGCGAAGCTATGGTGTGATCTGTCTAGAGGTTCCTCAAGACACATTCGATGAAGTGGGGACATAACTATCTAGGATGCAGAATAAATGTTTTATCCTCAATTGATGTTTGAAAAAGAAAAGTTAGGATATTGACAAGAGTTTTCTCTTCTGCTTGGGGGTTTGCCCAGTGGAGCAAGAGCTGCACTGGAGGCCAGCTGACGTGGTGTTTTGCCGTGAGATGGTATTGCATGCCTGGCAGCGCGGGGCAGCGTCAGCTGGGAACAGACTGGGAGACTGTGGGTCATCCGCCCCACACTGCGAATGGGGAGTGCCACCCGCAGCGCTGCACCGGGTTTCCGTAGGGTCTTCACTGGGCAAACTACCTCCATCTGCCTTGGGACAACGCAAGGGGGTGAGTTACAGGGCAGTGGAGATGCTCCCAGTATTACTGGTCACAGCTCCAGCTGTTTTCATCATAGTCATTGCTTGGTGGAAGAGTCGCTTGATTTGAAGGTGAAGAGCAAGAGTGTTGTCATCACTTATGCCCACCTTCATCTTACAAGAAATTATGCATAAACTTTGCAGAAACCCCAGGAACCATTTCACAGTGGTATTAATTTGCTCAGTTCCGCTTCTGAGTCACTGGCTATCAAAGGCAGGTATGTCTGGGTGTCATACCTCTGCAACAGGAGATTTCTGAAAGGTTAGCGCTGACGCAGTTCAGTCAATGTGAGGAGGGGCTCTGCATTGTCTCACCGAGAGCCTGCTGGGTGGTTCTTTTTCCTCCTTTCAGTTTGTAAATAATACGACTAAATCCTGTAACTGATTAAGAGTCCAAAGGACTTTTCTGAAAGAAAATGGTACAAATGGCTGAAATTCTGTTAGATAACACTCCCACAGAGGAGATAAACACTTTTACAGGTGCATTTCAAAACCCTCTTTGTAGAAAGGGCCAGCCTTACCCCAGGCACAAGCACACTGTACAATGCACTTGCTGGCAGATGCATGAGCACCGTCGGGTAGTGGAGGTCTTGAAACCAGACCCTGAGCTTTCACTGAAACCTGTGACTCACAACGCCAGCTATGTCTCTTGGTTTTGCAAGTGTCCCCTCTTTCTCTGCTGGATCCCACTGAAAGCCAGACCTAGACACCTCTGTATTTTACAAATACTGAAATTCAAGGCCTGATCTGGATTTGGCCATGGTGCTTTACACCCCTCAGCAATCAAACGGTTAAGAGGGGAATAATGAAGGGAGATTGCTGGGAAGACAAATGCCGACACAAGGAAAGAGCAGACGGAGAGGCATTCTGGTTCATTGCACAGAGGAAAGAATAGCACCTGCGGCATGAAGTTATACTGGATGCCCATACATTTGGGGTGTGGTAAGAAGCATTAATGTGAAGGTCAAGTGTTCAAGGATACGTGTGGATCCTGTATACCTTCATTTCTAGCATTGCATTCTTTAGAAGGGCTTTTCTTTTTTGATAAAAAATGTCTCCTGGTTTGGGTGTCTCCGCAGCCAGGTAGGTGTGCTTTCTTATCGTTACAGGAGCCTGAGGGATTCCCGTGTTGGGACCTCCTTTAAAGAAGTACAGGGATCCATTACCGTGTCTTTACCTAAAGTGTAAGGGTGCTAGCAGGCCCTGCTGCTTTGCAGAGGATTTGCAGGTGCCTTGCTTATTCACCCCTAACGCACACAGGGAGGCCATGGCTGCATGAAATGCAGGTGCAGCCATCCTTGCTCAGCTTAAAAAAAAGGCAGAGCAGATTCCCTTTCCTGCACCCAGCTCTTACCCGCTACAGCAGGGGATATTCCCTGCAGGGAAAGGAAAATCTGTCATCCCTTTCGCTCTCCATCAGTAGGAATGGCTACAGATTTGACTGGAGGTACTCCAAGCAGTGGGGAGACGACAGTACTAATGTTACTGTACCAGCGTCACTGCCCTCGTAGTTTATGGTCTGTGCAGTTTATGGCCTGGCTTTTAGGCTCTTGCATCTCCTTGCAGACATCCCCGGAGCAGTCTGATCACTGTGGTGTGCTACCTCCCATCTGTGTCTCTCCAGCACAGAAATTCCTGCCTAAATGACCCTGCATGTGATGTAATGTTAATATAAACCATCTTCAACCCAAATTCCCTTCTTGGTTGAGCAGGAGAGAGTAAGAACTGCAGAACAGTGGCAGCCGTGGGACATGGTCCTGTGCTGAGCTGCCCATTCTGGGTAGGCAGGATGGCTCCTGGCAACGGTGAGGCCATCCTCATCTGGTGCTCCTCATACTCATTTTCCCAGTTCCTCATCTCTGCAGAGTGGCTAAAGAAGTAGGTTAATCGCTGCCAGCAGAGCCTCGCCAACCCCTCTGTGCTCCCTCCATTCAACTGCCTTGGGGGTATCTGAGGACTTGGAGGAGGCCCACCGTGTGATAGAGTTTGGGGGGTGCAGCACGACCTGCAGCAGGTCCGAGCTATGTTACCCCTGGCATGCACGAGGAAGGACAAAGTTCAGTAGCGCCAGCACAACATTGAGCCCATGCCCAAAACAGATGACACTTGGTGTGGGGCA